>NC_035109.1:97192311-97803903 GCF_002204515.2 Aedes aegypti | reverse complement strand
TGTTGAACTTCTACTGGACGCTCATGTACACTCCCGTGCAAAAGTTTGGGTTCACCCCCTCAAAAACATACAAAAGTGTTCTGTCCATATCTCTGTGATTACACGTCCAATTGAAACTCTTTAAGCCGCATTCGAAAGGCAAAGAGTTATTCTTACTTCGTATGTATTTTTCAAAAAACATTTTTTGAATTTTGTATACTAATTTTTTACTTAAAGTTGTGACATTTTTCAAAAAACGCACTGAAAAATCATATTGAATTTCCTCAGCATTGGGTCGACCAAAATTTTAAATCAAAGTGTCATTAGAATCGTAATCTTATATTCTTTGAAGAGACCCCACGAAATTTTGGCGGAAAAATCTGGAAAGTATTCAAAATCAATGAAACAGTCAGTCAAGTCATCGTGCAAAAGTTTGGGTTCACCCCTCAGTATGATGCAAATCGTGCAAAAGTTTGGGTTCACCTGAGCCGCACGCACATCGTTTTTGTCGATATCTCTACCATTTTTCAACCGATTTTAATTGTTTAAAGCTTTATTGAGCGCAAATAATGGCGTGTACATGATTGGTTTGAGATTTCACAGATTTAAGTCAGTTTAGGTGAACCCAAACTTTTGCACGATACACCATACTGAGGGGTGAACCCAAACTTTTGCACGATGACTTGACTGACTGTTTCATTGATTTTGAATACTTTTCAGATTTTTCCGCCAAAATTTCGTAGCGTTTCTTCAAAGAATATAAGTTTACGATTCTAATGACACTTTGATTGAAAATTTTGGTCGACCCAATCCTGAGGAAATTAAATATGATTTTTCAGTGTGTTTTTTGAAAAATGTCACAACTTTAAGTAAAAATTTAGTATACAAGGTTCAAAGAATGTTTTTGGAAAAATACATACGAAGTAAGAATAACTCTTTGCCTTTCGAATGCGACTTAGAGAGTTTCTATTGGACGTGTAATCACAGAGATATGGACAGAACACTTTTGCATGTTTTTTAGGGGGTGAACCCAAACTTATGCACGGGAGTGTACATTTCGTTGCTCTACGACGATTCGTTCTCCGCTGCTGCTGTTCGAGCTCTCCTGGTTGACCAGTTGGATGCCGAGGTCGGTCCAGTGATTCCGGTTAGAGGATGACCTCCGGTTCCTTGGCGCCCCGACGACCCAAAACTGGTTTGTGACGATCGATGCTACTTGGCCTAGTACCCGATGGTGGAGGTAGTCTAATCTGGCTACACGCTCCGATACTGGCCGGTGAAGTTCCGAAGTCGGTCCAACGATCTAGGTTGGAGGATGGCTTCCTGTTCACTGGCGCTCCGACGACTCAAGACAGTGATACGCAACGTGCTACTCAGAGTAGTCCCCGGCAATGGATCTATTCTACTCCAACAAAGATTTCTCCGGCGGCTGAAGATCTCCCGAATCGATGCTATCCGGGCAGATACCAAGGTCGGTAATTGTCGCGAGTTACTCAGCTAGACACCAGTGGTGGACGTAGCCTACTTCGACTCGACGTTGGTCAGCCAAGTGCCAAGGTCGGTACTGCAATTCCGGTTGAAGGATGATTTCCGGTTTGCAGGCGCCCCGGCGACTTATTACCGATACTACGCTATCAAACCTGATGACGTAAAGAACGCGTTCTATGAAGACCTTGATGAGGCCCAAAACACGACGTGAAAATCGTCATCGGAGATGCGAACGCGCAGGTCGGAAGAGAGGACTTTTTCCGTCCGATCATCGGTAAGGAGACTCTTCACTCCGTTACCAACGACAACGGCCTACGACTAGTGACTTTCACTGCTGCCAGGGGGGGTGGCCATCAGCAGCACCTACTTTGCACGCAAGGATATTCGGAAGCACACCTGGAGGCATCCAATCCATATTTGCAACCAGATAGACCATATTCTAGTGGATGGCCGACATTTCTCAAATGTCATCGATGTTAGGAGTTTCAGGGGTTGACTCGGATCACTACCTCGTTGTCAGTGAAATTCGAGCGTGGTTATTAACTGCAGCGAATTCAAGACCACAGCGAACAATGCGATTCAATATCCAGCGCTTCTCAGCAGACGGTGTTACAGCTGAATACCACCAAAAGCTGGACGAGTGGATAAGTGAGGTCAATGTGAGCGAAAGCCTCAACAATTTATGGGATGCAATCCATGGAGTGGTGAGTAAAACAGCGCGAGAAGTGATAGGTACTGCTCGAAGACGTCCCAGAAACGCATGGTTCGTCAAGGAGTTCCAGAGGGTGACGAATGAGAAGAACGTGACCAGACGTCGGATGTTAGTGTCTGGTAACAGGCTGAAACGAGAGCGGTACAGGGAAGCAAAATCAGCCGAAAAGCGAATCCATCGCAGGAAGAAAAAAGAGTTTGATGAGAACGTGATAGCCAAGGCGCAAAACTGTATAGAACAGAACGATATGCGATAATTCTTTCAAAGACAAAAAAAAAATTGAGGTGGGTAATGTCTATTACATTACCGCGGGGTTGACGTAGAACTACGATGATTAATAATTTGATTTGTCATGTGTATGAATTTGTAAGTGTACTAGTTTTGTGTTGGGACTCATTTTGGTAGTCCTGAAAAGAACCATTTGTCGTTCTGTGGTTTCGAGAACCAGTGTTTGGTGTTCCAGGAATAATGCCAGATGATTGAATTTGTTTGTTTGGTCGTTGCTTCCTTGTGTTGCTTGGTTGGGTGATCGGTTTCTGGCTCCAGCTGTAGTTCGCCAAACTCCTCCAGTAGATTAGATGTTTGATAGCTCGGGTGCTTCGATCATGATAATCGATTGAATCGGTCCAGTGCTTTGATCTGTAGCAATATCCATTGCATGAGCATTTAGGCTCTGTACATTGATACTCATCAATATGCAGGCTAGGCCACTATGATCCAGTATTTCACGTCTCAAAGCGTCACTAATCGATGATTGCCTAAGCGCTGCAGCTCATTCCTCAAGTCAACCCTTAGAATTGCTGCCTTTGGCGTGATGGAACTGGGAAGAATTGGTAGAGTTTGTCAAAAATAGTCCTTGCAGTGAAGTAACCCGCGACAAACCAACATATACCAATTGCTGATCCTGGCTTTTGTCATAGTCGTACACGACCTCGGGGAAAGTTCCACCTTGCGACTTATGAACAGTAAAAGCACAGGCACTAACCATTGGGAACAGAATGCGTTTGCATTTGATTATGCCGCACAGTTTGAAAGTAAAATAAAAATTCTCTACACAGGAGTGAAATTGGAATTTCAAAGCCAAGAGCCTTACGTTGGCATGAAATATTTTGAACTCTTATAACTGTTTGCTGGTTTAACGAAATTCCTTGAATGGCACCTCAATTGAAAGACAAGACATCAAAGGGTCATGTCGTTTACTTACTGAATCCCACATAACTGTCCAAATAGTTTAATAACTGTTTTAAAAGAGAACGTTGATTTCAAGCAAATTTATAAATAGGGGTGCTAGAGAAAATTTGACGTCATTTGCTTTCAATTCTCCGCTTCGATCGCATCTCAGCAGGCAACAGATCGTCTTGCTCTTACCGGGCGTGCTTCTCAGGCACAGACATCGATAGCGAAGGACGCCCCCGTTTGTCTTGCTTCGCTCAAATCAGACTGTCGAGCGAGCGAGAGAAGATGCCGTCCGAAGCCAAAGTCATCACCGCTGCCGCCGCCAAGAAGAAGAAGAAGAGGAAGCAATCCACAGGAAAATTTGCGGTCGAACTGTGAACACGGTCGGGCAAGTCATTCTCGCTTTGTGGTTCACCGCTTGTTTGCGTTCACCCAGCCATCGTCATCGCTGCCGCAAATTTCATCGGCCGAGGAGCTGTTGACCCGCGCTTCAAAATTTCGACTCGTGATGAAATCATCATTGGTGGTCAAGAAGCAATCCCGTTAGGAGCAAATACCAGAAGCCCCCTGAGTTTAGCTGGTCCGAGCAGTGTTATTTATCCGTAACAACATCGAAGCTAACAAAGCCATCGGTTCTTTTCAGAGCCATCAAATTTGTGGAAAAGAGTGAAAAGAGAAATATTTCCGACTTTATATATGACTTCTTATATTCCTAAATCAATTTCACAGTTTCATACAAAATTTCATTTGTCATGAATAATTTATGATTCAACATTTTGAGACTGTAATCGCGGACGCTGTTGCAGTGCCATCGGGGTGAGTGCTCAACATTCCACAACAATTGTAAAATAGAGTGGCATTTCCAACAGCGTCTTTGATGTTCCATATTTTGTGGGAACACTTTGATTAGCAAAATTATCCCATGTAACAAAATTGCGACATATTAAGAATGCTTTTGAAAAGACATTCTCATTGAACAATTGTAATAATTTTGGCACCCATGGATCCGAAATTTACCGTCATAATAAAGAAAACTATTGATTATCAATATCTCTTATTGAATATTTAGGGAATGCCAATCATTCCAACAATTCATGTTCGACCAAATACTCACGCAAAAGCATTCTCCGCAATTTTCAAGTAATTCTAAGCCCAACACATTATTGGCACATACCCATTTCCCAGATTGGTCGATCAGAAAGCGAAGAGCACAAAAGGGAGGAGCATCATCTGGTATTCTGAGGTTATAAAACATGCTTCCTTCGTCGGATTCAGTTTCATTCTAATTCCGCTTTCGAGCTGGTAAGAGCTCCTCCGAACTTGCTCAGCGAGAAGTACCTCGCTGCTAGAAATCTGCTGAGCTGTTATTCTTCAAGCTGCCAATCCAGCATCTGGTCTGTGAAATCGCTCAAGATTTCTAGGTTGACCGATCCGCGCTTCTAGATTTCGCCTCGTGGTAACCTCGTGGTCACAGCATCCAAGCTCAATCGGCCCTTTTCAGGGCCAACATACGTTCATAAAAGGGTTAATTGGATGATAGTTACTGATTTATCTATAATGGTCTAAATATCGCGGTATACTACAATTTGGTTCACATAATTTACCCCACATAATTACATGAATTTGAGAATTTACCACTGCAGCGCCGTCGGACCGTAATAACATCATGCTACTCAGGATTGTATGGTATTTCTAACAGCATCGTTGATTTATCATATAATGGGGGAACACTTTCTAAATTCTCGAGTATTAAATTGGAAAATGTATTAAAATTGCGACAGATTTAAAATACTGTTCAATAAACTGTTTCCTGACCAATTCGTCCCCTTAATGCTACAACTAGATAACTCGAAAATCAAAATTTTGAGATGTGCAACTTTGAAAGTATGACCGTTTAACAAGGTGATGGTTAATCGCAGTGATTATGATTTAAAAATAATCTTTAACTTGTGTATTTTGAATCACACCCTTAAGACCTGTGGATATTTTGCAGATCTAATTAAGAAAAATGTTTTGACATATTGAAGTCAAAAATTTCAAATTTCAAGTTATTTAGTTGTAGCATCAAGGGGATGAATTGTAATAAGCAACTATTGATCTGAAATTTTTCTACATGTTAGTCTATTGCGTTAATCTGAGAAATAGGCTATATGAAATTGATGTCTTGGCAAGGGATGTACAAGATGAGAATTATGTATTAATTTTCCAATTTCCGTACTCGAGAATTTTGGAAGCGGGGGCCGTGATGCTCGGGATGGATTGTCCTCCATGACTGGTCCTGGCTTGAAATATTCGTTGGGAGAAACTCGACCCTTTGCTGCAGGAATTTCATTAACAACTCTTTGGTAAAGCAGAAATTTCTGATAAAAGTGAACTTTTTCATAACAACTCTTATTGATTGGAATATTTATCAACAACTCTTTGTTAAGTAAAATCATCTATATAAATAAAAATGGAGTGGTGTTTGTATGTCACGAAATGGCTTACGAACGGGTCAACGCATGTGAATGATAATTACTCCGTTTTGTTCCTTAAGGGTTCCGACGTGTTTGTATGTATAAAAATCCCAGGATATTCACCGGAAAAGTAGAGAAAACGAGAGTGAACGGAACTGTCATTTTGTATGGGACGATTCAAAGCGTTTTTCAACAGCCTACTTGATGGCTAAACAAAGTTTGCCGGGACCACTAATCCTTAATAACTCTTTGCTCCATCGCCAAACCAAACCATTTCATTGAATTCATCAAGTACAAGAATATGAATGGTAAGGAGAGGCAGATGGTGTACATTTTGCTGGCGTTACTTTCCAACAGGTCGCCGGTTGGCGCTGACTACTAATCCGTTCACTGAATGATTTTCAGTTGTTGCTTTCGCTCTCTGGTTCCGTTCGCTACTCGCACACTACTGTGGCTTTCACGCGCTCTTCTTTGCTGCTCCGCTGCTTGATCCGTTCGTTATGCCGTTCGATTTGTGAATGAGCTGGGAGCAGAACAACCAGTGGTTTTATTTGCTCGAGCTCCGTTCACCGATGGCGAGTGGTGGGGCTCTCGCTTGGTTGTTTCGTCACTCCGTTCGCTACTCGCTTGCGATTGGTTATTGCTTTCGCGCTATTTTCGTTGATGGTGTGATTCTTCGCTGAGAAATAAAAACTGCAACTCTTTTGATTTTTCATGCAAAATGACCAACATTGGTAAACTATATCTCAGTTATTTATGGACTGATTTGAATGAAATTTTAACAGAATATCAGACATAACTTAAATTTTAACATATGTTTTTGAGTGATTTTTCCAATCACACGTTGAAAAGCAGTAACGGTTTGACTAAAGTGAATTTTTTGACGATTTTTTATGATTGACATAACTAAACATATTGAAGGAATAGCTTCATGGTATCTTCAGAAAAGTTGTAGATTTTGACGAGATGAATAAGCTTGCTGAAGACAGTTTTTGTGTAAGGCTATCAGATTTTAAGATAAAAAGTTTGGAATTTTTCGTCGAAAATTACAGTTTTGTCAAACCGTTATTAATTATAAACTTGTGATTGGAAAAATTTTCAAAAATATATGTTAAAATTCAAGTTACATCTGATGTTCTGTGAATGTTTCATTCGAAAATATTTCCATAAATAACTGAGATCTAACTTACCAAAGTTGGTCATTTTGTATGGAAAATCGAAAAAGTTGCAAATGCATGCGAATAAGTTGGGGCCTTCCTTAGCCGAGTGGTTAGAGTCCGCGGCTACAAAGCAAAGCCATGCTGAAGGTGTCTGGGTTCGATTCCCGGTCGGTCCAGGAACTTTTCGTAATGGAAATTTTCTTGACTTCCCATAGGCATAGAGTATAATCGTACCTGCCACACGATATACGAATGCAAAAATGGAAACTTTGGCAAAGAAAGCTCTCAGTTAATAACTGTGGAAGTGTCATAAGAACACTAAGCTGAGAAGCAGGCTCTGTCCCAGTGAGGACGTTAATGCCAAGAAGAAGAAGAATAAGAAGATGTGAGTAAGGGGCTGTCCATTAATTACACAGCGTAACAAAAATGACATTTTTGCGTGTCTCAAGAATCAAATTATGTGTCTCTAGTAGATTTGGGGTTGCTGAATCTGATGCCGTTCTCAGAAATATTCCAGCACGTCACAATTTTTAGCTACAGGTCGCCAAAGTTGTATAAAACACTGGTTTCATTGATGTGTACATAAAATTTAAAGTATGATTTATCAAAAAATATCATGATCTAATCTACCAAGCATGCATAATAGGACTACAACTTTCATTTCAGGTATAATTTGATCTAAATTGCACGAATTAATTGAAGTTAAATCGATTTTTTCAACATGCTTGCAGTCTCCATACGAAATTCTTCGTTTTTCTCATATGGCAAAATACACAACTTTTCTAAACCAACAAAAAATAACATTTGAGCATCGGAAGTATTATGAACATTGATGATAATTATTGTTATACACATGAAGTTTGAGTTCTGAGGCAAATTAAGCAAATAAATTGCCATACAAGCTGGAAAACTTGCATGCAAGTTGGATGAAATAGTCAAATTTAGCATTTTCAACAGCCAATATCGCAAAAACTAGACGTGCTATGATATTTCTGTAAATGGCATTGGATTCAGCAATCATTAATTAAGTAAATAGCGGTATTTTGGTGCTTGAGACAAAATCGTGTTCCGCAGTGTTATGTAAGACAATTTTGGAGGTTTTTAGACCCCTCCTCTCCCTATAGTAAGATTTTTTGTATGGAAACTAAAAATAATTTGTATGGCGCGTAAGAAATCTTAAACCCCCCCTCCCCCCATAAACCCTGTTTATTTCTCTGTTTATTCGACAAACAAGCTTAATATTTCATGGGTACACAACAGCAACAGAGTAGCGTACACAGGGATTTAGTTGAAATCTGGAAACGTAGCTCAATCTTGAAATCTTGAGCGATTTCACAAACCAGATTCTGGATTAACAGCTCAGCAGGCTTCTAGCAGCGAGGTACTTCTCGCTAAGCAAGTTCGGAGGAGCTCTTACCAGCTCGAAAGCGGAAATGGAATGAAACTGAATCCAACGAAGACAGCATGTTTTATAACCTTGGAATAGCAGATGATGCTCCTCCCTTTTGTGCTCTTCGCTTTCTGATCGACCAATGTGGGAAATGGGTATGTGCCAATAATGTGTTTTGCTTGGAATTACTTGAAAATTGCGGAGAATGCTAATACGTGAGAAATTGGTCGAACATGAATTGTTGGAATGATTGGCATTCCCTAAATATTCAATACGAGCTATTGATAATTAATAGTTTTCTTTATTATGACGGTAAATTTCTGATCCATGGGTGCCAAAATTATTACAATTGTTCAATAAGAATGTCTTTTCAAAGGCATTCTTAATATGTCGCAATTTTGTCACATGGGATAATTTTCCTAATAAAAGTGTTCCCACAAAATATGGAACATAAAAGGCGCTGTTGGAAAAGCCACTCTATTTTGCAATCGTTGTGGAATGTTGAGCACTCACCCCGTTGGCACTGAAGCAGCGTCCGCGAGTACAATCTTAAATGGTTGAGTCATACATTATTCACGACAAATGAAATTTTGTATGAGGCCGTGAAATTGATTTAGGAATACTAGAAGTTATAAATAAAGTCGGAAATATTTCTCTTTTAACTCTTTTCCACAAATTGTTGGCTCTGAAAAGAACCGATGGCTTTGTTAGCTTCGATGTTGTTACGGATAAATAACACTGCTCGGACCAGCTAAACTCAGGGGGCTTCTGGTATTTGCTCCTAACGGGATTGCTTCTTGACCACCAATGATGATTTCATCACGAGTCGAAATTTTGAAGCGCGGGTCAACAGCTCCTCGGCCGATGAAATTTGCGGCGGCGATGACGATGGCTGGGTGAACGCAAACAAGCGGTGAACCACAAAGCGAGAACGACTTGCCCGACCGTGTTCACAGTTCGACCGCAATTTCTCCTGTGGACTGCTTCCTCTTCTTCTTCTAGGCGGCGGCAGCGGTGATGGCTTTAGCTTCGGACGGCATCTTCTCTCGCTCGCTCGACAGTTTGATTTGAGCGAAACAAGACAAACGGGGGCGTCCTTCGCTATCGATGTCTGTGCCTGAGAAGCACGCCCGGTCAGAACAAGCCGATCTGTCGCCTGCTGAGATGCGAGCCAATCGGAGAGTGAAAAGCAAATGACGTCAAATTTTCTCAAGCCACCCCTATTTATAGATTTGCTTGAAATCAACGTTCTCTTTTAAAACAGTTATTAAACTATTTGGACAGGTATGTGGGATTCAGTAAGTAAACGACATGAAGCTTTGATGTCTTGGCTTTCGATTGAGATGCTAATCAAGAAATTTCGTTAAGCCAGCGAAAAGTTATAAACGTTTAAAATATTTCATGCCAACGTAACGCTCTTGGTTTTGAAATTCCAATTTCACTCCTGTATAGAGAAGAGAGACGTACTTCTACGTCAAAAACTGTCAATGGTGTGCGGAGAAAGTCAGCGCAACGACCGTGAAGGTAATTTACTGACAGATAAAACTATGGTGGCTGCCAGGTGGAAAGAGCACTTCGAAACGTTACTCAATGGAGGGAACGATAGAGCATCGGAGAACAGAATGAACATCGGCTACGACGGTCAAGCTGTGGAGCCTTCATCTCTAGATGAGGTTAAGAAGGCGATTAAAGAGCTGAAGAACAACAAGGCTGCTGGGAAGGATGAGCTCGCGGCAGAACTTCTCAAGAACGGTAGTGAGCAACTGCATAGAATAATTCACCAGGTTGGTACCAGGTCGCTGGTTCAGTGCTACTTGCAGATATGTATTTTTTTTTTTTGTACACATTCAACAGCGCCCACTGCTGAACCCCTCACGCATCCTAGGTAGACCATGCTTGAGCCCCTGGTCAGATAGATAGGAAGTGCTAAAGGTACGGCAGTATGGATGAGTTTTGATTGGAAAAGGCAAGAATCCCAAGCTTCCAGCTGACATCTCCTCACTCTAGCTGATGTCAGAAGGACAACAGTGCCCAGATTGCACTACCAGCTAAGTACGCAACTCTTAGCTGGTAGTTTTTGTCATCGTTAGACCCGTGGAAGCGTGAGGTAGGGGCTTGAGAGGACCAGAGCTATGTCGGACGCTCTTTCCTGGTTGTCGACTCAGCATTTTGCAATCCACAGTTAATAACTGTGGAAGTGCACATTGAACATTGAGATGAGAAGCAGGCTATGTCCCAGTGAGGACGTAATGCCAAGAAGAAGAACCTTTACGAATTTCTCAAAGGATTCTTTCTACGATTGTCTCCACGAAAGCTTTCAATAACTTCACTCAGCCGCGAGTTTTTCATGGAATTTCTCCACAATTTCCTTTTCTAGCCAAAGATCCTTGACAATTTTGATGCCTTCGTGGATTTTTTTTTTTTTTTGATAACTTGAAAGAATCTCTCAAAAAAAAATAATAAAAGCATACTTACATTGATGAAATTAAAAACAATCTGTTCAAAATTCTCAGAAGTTCTTAGGAACACTTTTTTTAGTTATGGAAAAATCTTTTTTTTTTTTAAATATCATCTAAACATTTGAGCACTTGAAAAATTTGAAGAGAAAGATTTTTTCCCAATACTACAATAAATGCTCTAATATGAATCGTTAAAGCAACAAATCGATAAGATGTGCCCGAAATAGTAGAGTCATTCATCAATCAAAGTCTTATCGGGTAAAATCAATAAACGAAATTGAGAAAGAACCGATAATAAACATTGAAGTAACATATTCAAAACGTATTACGAATTTTAAAAACAACTTTGTTATTATATCTATGAATGCCAAAATACATCAAATAACCCGACTTCTATAAACAGAGTAATTTGAAATGACTCTATTCAACGCAAAAAATACGACAATAGAAATTCTCACCCTGCGTGAGGGACACGTAATTTGCATTCTTCGAAACGTAATTAGTGAACCAACTTCCATCCGCCGCACCGAACAATTAGCAAATCCTTAAAAAAAACGTGCCTCACTCAATCGATACAATTTCACTTGGCATTCCTAGCAGCATGTAGCCTCCACTCTTGTCAGAAAAAGTAAAATTCTGCACCAGGAAAGCTCCAGCAACAGCAGCAGCAGCAGTATTCGCCATCAGTGTCATTATGCATTCCTGTCAGGTTGTTCTATTTCCCCGAAAAGCGGTAAAACATGAACCAACACAGTCCTATAGTCTCACATTCCAGTAATTTGACTGGAGAAGCCGAGACCCGGTTGGCGGTGTTCTCCTTTGACAAAAAGTAGGAAACAACAAAATTTCATTTACTGCGCTCTCTGTTTCGCTTCTTGGGGAATGTGACTGACAAACGGTGCTTATCGTTGTTATGAAAAAATATAAAATGCTAATCGCATAACAAAATTTCGAATTACGCCATTTTGAAAGGAATCAATAATTTTATCTAATGATTTTTCTTTAATTTTCAAAATTATTTTTTTAAACGTTGTAAAAACAACATGACGTTTTTTGAAAGCTATTTTTTTTTGTACAATAACGATAAATGAAACACCGTAACAAGAGTAAGCGAGGTGACGCAAAGATGGGTTGGGTATTTTCTTGATGGTCCCACACACCCAAAACGACATTCAAACCGTCGCTCGAAATGATGGCAGCGTCGGCAGTGGTAATTGGTCTAGTGAGAGATGAGACGGAAGTGAAAACGCACATAAAACCAGCAGCACTAGTAGAACATGCTTTGCTATATGCATACGTTTATTTTCATTTTTTTTTTTCTACCAAAAAGCTTGTTTGTGGAATGACTTCCAGTGAAACAGGGTGGATTGAATCCCGAGCTGAAAAACATAGGGAACGAATACAATGCGTAGGTATTAAGATTGCATTACAGCATACTTAATAAGAAACAAAATACCAGAAATCAATACAATAAATTTTCATCAATAATAATGAACACAAAGCAAAACTTTGTGAAGCGTTTTAAGAACACAATAATTGATTTTTTTGGAATGAGGGAAAGCCTGTAGGAGTGAAAAAAAATCTCTTCTCCTATAGGCACAATATTGAGTAGGTATTAAATAATAAAAAAGATAGCACATCATCTTATTGACATGGTATTCTATAACAAACCAAACTTTAAAACTAAATGAAATTCGAAATATTTCGAGGATTTTTCCATTTTTACTTAATGGTCTACCTCCATATATGTTATTTGCGATTCTAAAACCATTCGGACATTGGTTGAACGATAAATAATAGCGCGAATGCGGCATGATTCAAGTTGATCGCTACTTGTAACAACATCCGATAAACTCTTTGTCCCACGACAAACAGTGCATCGGATGCTTCATATATCCACTCTGCGCACGCGTAATGAGGTGTTGAAATCATGCTGCTGCGAGAGTAACGGTCCTCTTAGATTATTCCAATACTGTGTTGTTGATCGCTAGAGCCGATTTTTTCCATCCTTGGTCTGAACTCCTCCTCCTGGCCAACCTGAGCGTTCAAATCTCCTATGATGATCTTGACGTCGTGGCTTGGGCAGCGGTCGTACTCGCGTTCGAGCTGCGCGTAAAATGCGTCCTTGTCATCATCAGTGCTTCCGGAGTGTGGGCTATGCACGTTGATGTGTTGCCGCGTGTGTTGCCGCAGCTCTGGTAGATGGTATGATTACCTCTAAACGTTCGCACCAATGCTCCTGTCCAGCACACCTCCTGCAGCGCTACGATGTCGAAACCGCGGGTCTTCAGTACATCGGAGAGTATGCGAGTACTTCCAATGAAGTTGAGAGATTTGCAGTTCCACGTACCGAGTTTCCAATCGCTAGTCCATTTTCGTCGCTGTGGTCTTTGCCGATTGTTCCGGTCCGTATTCTCTCGTTGACGTTCCTGTGCTGATGTGTTTTTACAATTGGCTTGCAGGGCCTGACACCAACACCCTAGATTTCTGGAGGACCATTCCCCCTAAATGTTCGGAGGGCAATAGTGCGCAGTTTAGCTTAGAGTCCTTCTCTGGCACTCGGACGATGATCAGCCGCCCCTGACATGGGGAACAGACGCTGTTGTGAGCCGCTCCTAACGTGGAGTACAGACGCTCCAGGTTTGCAAAAGCAAACCCCCCCTTCCCTGTCAGCATACGACCAAAGTTCCCACCGGGGGTTGATTACCCGATCTTCCCCAAGGTTACTCGTACCCCGGCCAGTACCACGAGGAGGTAGGGATAGGAGTTGCTGGGCAAGAGGCTAAGGACCGCACAAAGGGGTCTATTTTATTCCTGCAGGTACGCGAGGTACCAATGGTACGCCATGCCCAGCCATTTACCGCGCCATTCACAAGCGTTCTCTTATGAAATTCGTACGCAATTCCTGGCTCAGTGTAGACTCGATTAAATGGTTTTCGTTTACAGTGAGGATTCGCTCGTTGGGGGTCCGCTACATGATATGACTCGATGGTTGGAAAAAATGCCAACTAAAAAGCACTCGAATGTCAGGAGAAGATGCCAAACTGACTTTGACGTCTGACTGTCGTCGCATTGAAGTCTCCATACACTGAGAAAAATCTACACGTCAAGGTCGTGTGTTTTACTTATAGATTTGCGCAATGAGGAAAACCACAAGATTTGAGTGTGGTAGCCATATGGATTTCATCATTGATTTCACGGTATAATAACATGTGTATCAACATTAGGTTGTCATGTGAAACAAACATGAATTTCCAAATATTAAATCATGAAAACCAACTGATTTGCTTATTGAATTCGAAATATAGTAGCTTTAGATAGTCATGTGTGATAGAACATAAATGTCATGGGACTGAAAGAAGAAATTTTGTAGAAAAACTTTTGCTCCCCAAAATATGGATCCGAGGCTCCTCTGCTTGTCGCAAGCTCTCTTGATTTTTTTTTCAAACCCGTGAGCCAGCAACAAGCGGGGCGCCGCAAATCCATAATTTGGGAAGCCAGGGATAAGCATATTCCATTTTTTTCGAAACTGAAAGCCAGGAAAATCTGTTAGTGGAATCCGATTTTTCTACTAAATTATACATTATAATCAATGTTTTCTTATAGAAAGGTAGAATTCTCGTATATCGGTCAACTTCACCAATAAAAGAAAAATCGAATTCACAAATTTTCATCTAACACTTTCAGCTTCAAAATTCGCTTCTTCTCTTTGGAAGCATGATGATGACTGTCGTTCGACACGAGGTCCAACCGCAATTCAGTTCACTATGCATCACATGGGTTGATCACAAACAATTTAGAAGCTTTGAACATGGAAATCGATAGCATAGCTCATGGATTTCATCATAACAATCTCATTGCGCAAATCAATGAATCGACCAACTTGAACATGATGATTATGACACAAGATAACCATAAGCAAAACACACTGAATCCGTGTTGGAGTGATGATCTATGCGTCCATAGGTTGACACATACGAATCTGAAGAGAAAGCTTCGGGAACTTATGTGGAAAAAATATGGAATCCCTGTTGTCGGTTGATGAATCAATCCATGAAGCAAAACACAGGAATTTAATGTGTAACACACACGAAGTTTGCAAGAAAATCATAGCAAATCGATATGGACGTTCATGAATCGATCCATAATTTTAAACACACAGATCGAGCGTGTGGATTTTTATCAGTGAAATGCGCCCGGTTACCGCAAGGGGGAAGGTTGGGCGAAATTGACATCAGAGTTTGTATCGAAAGAGAACATCAAATGCGCCTTTATGTTTTTCTCACTTATTTCGTGAAAAACGTTATTTTTAAGGAACAGATGTGAATTATATGATTGTAATTTATCAAGTAAAGTGTAAGGTGAATAAAACTCAGTTTGTTTACATTTGTCAGTTAGGCCGTTAATCTGGTACTGTATTGAAATGTGTATGTATATGTGCGTTTTGTGACGATTTGCGCTCCAGATGCGTTAGTCTGGAGCATTTTCACCAGCTGTCAGTCGTTCCAACTAACGGGTCGGATTTGTTAGATGGAAGGCATTCGAGTTCCAACCAGCGAATCCCCGCTGTACTAGGTATTCCACTAAACAACTCGAAGATTTATTATCAAGATTTGGAAATTTTATGTTTACGTTTGACCATATCTTTTATGAAATCAATCGTAACCAATTTCGTATATGGTCGGTATAATCTTGCCATTTTCTTCTGATCGGGTTGTTGTAGAAGATGGCTCTGACGTCGAACGGAACCGGGCTGAACATGTTCTGAATTCCGGTTTCCGCATTCAACAGACTGCTACTCCGGTTGCTAACGGAAGGCGTTTCCCCAGCGTCAGGACAAAGACTCGTTTCTAGCAGTCGAGTTTCGAGTTCTTCTATCGTGTCATGTGTGTTTCTCTCACTCTCTATCGCTATATCGCCATGGTGATAAAGTCTGGCTTTGCTGGTGCCAAGGAGAATCTTCATTTGGAAATTACCACACTGAGGCAAAAATCTCGCATGATTTTCATAAGATCACACTAATGAACGCGTTTTTTATTATTTTTTTGTTGGTTCATAAGACACTTGTGTATTTCATTCGACGAGATTGAGATTCATAAGACAAGTGTAATTTTTTCATAACAATCAATTGTCAATGTCATAAGAACGCTTATGAACCCCATTGCTCATCATTGTGAAGAACCACGTGAGGCAAATTTTCTCATTTCACTATCAGAAATTCAATATGGCTTCCGAAATGGACGTGTTTGCTGATTTGTCGTTGGCTGACTCCGTTTCTAATGCATCAAAGGGTAAATATTTTCTATTTATCATCAATTCCGCTGTAACTAATACTTTCTTTCGAACAGATTAAGGAATTGAATTCAAACAATAAGATTTGGGAATGAAAATTCAAAACAACTTTTCTCAATAATGTTTCGCTGCTATGATATACTTCTTTGCGTTCAAAATAGGTTAGCCAACTAGAGAAAATCGAATTTTCATCCATTTTGTCGTATCGCAAATCGATTCTAATGCTTACAGTAAAGTGCTTTGATCGAATTGCGGCGTGACAAAATGGATGAAAATTTGATTTTCCCAAGTTGGTTAACCTATTTTTCAACGTGGATTAGTATTATTCATTCATTGAAATTTATAATCTAAAGCTCAAATTACACAAGACAGTCTTATGGAACCAAGAATGATTCAGAACGTAATTCATAAGACTATCTATGGATTTTGTTATCAAGTCAATGATGGTTCATAAGATCATCTTACGAAATTCCTTCGAAGTGTATTATGGAAACAACATCTGCCGAAAACCATACGATGGTCTTATGAATTTCAAAGATTTTTCTTGTGTCGTAATTCCATAAGCAAATCTTATGACAGTCTTACGTTTGCTTTCCTCAGTGCAGTAAACCCCTCGTTTGTGGGGTGCGAAGAAGAAAAGAGGCCTTGTTTTTCTGAAAATTTCAATTTGGTGGGAGGGGAAATGTTTTGCTGTGAGGTACAGAGAGTAATGATTATGCACTACCAAAATTTTTGCTCATGTATGGCACTTCCTGACTACGGTTGTAGGGTGATAAGACAGAGTACAAGTAATGCAACGATGACCTAAAACGATAAGTTCTCTCGTATGCGTCAGTTTTAGGGAACAACAGCAGGTAATAAACCAACGAGGAAAAATATCGATAGTGAAAACAACCATTATAAGGGAAAAAGTGTTGAAAAATATACTCCAGCACTAATCATAAAGATATGGGTTATGTAAATTGGTACAATCATTCTATCTGCAATCCCTGATGAAATTTCAACAACAAACCCTGAAATCACTCTTGTAGAAATTTTCATGCAAGGAACTCAAGGAGTAATCTGATAGTAATCCAGGAGGAATACTGAAAAATTTGCCAGGAAAATATTAAGTGTCCCCAGAAGAATATATACAGAATTTATATCAGGAATTGGTACACGATGCCAAGGTGTAATTTCTAACTAATTTTCATAGAACAATCTTGGGAAATTTTATGGAATAATCTGTAGACAAAAATGTAGAAATAGTTCCTGGAAAAAATATGAGAAAACCTGGAGAAGCCGGTGCAAAAATATTTGGCATTCTGGAGAAGTTCATTTAGGAATATTTAATGGAATTTTTCGATTAATATTCGTTCTCTAAAGAAACTCTTGAAATAATCCTTTCAAGATTGTTTGAAGAAGTTCTCAATGGAGATCCTAAAGAAATTCGAGGATAACCGAGGATTAGAGAAATCACTGATGGAATTCTAGAAATAACTTCCAGAAGCTTTACTAAGAGTACTACTTAAGAAAATCTTTGATTAATTGTCCTAAGATTTTTCGGTAGAACCCCTAGAACACAGTAATCTCTGGAAGAGTACCGATGGTCAGTGCCGGATTTAGGCTTCGGACGGCCCGGATCAGAACTCTCGACGGAGGCCCTTGGTTCAAAATGAGCGGGAAACACAAAATATAAGAAAGTTTGGTATTATTAATAATATACGGAAAACTCAAAATAAGTCCTTTTTCTCGCAATATTTAAACAAAACCTTAAAAATATTAATACCAAATTAAAAAAATCTGGGACTAAAAAGTAAGTGCAATATGATAATATCGAATTTTTGGTAGAATTTCAGATTTGTTTGAGAATAGTATTTTTAGCACCCTGATAGTAAAAATAAGAATATGTATGAATTACCGCATATCGTCGTCTTTACAAGATCATTCCAGGACATAGAACACTGAGTTTTGACAGTATCTTTCCAAAAAGCTGTGAAGAGATTTAAAGCTTTTGATATAACCATTGGCGATTAGAATGATTGGAACTGAAAAATTTAGATAAAAACGTTTGGAATTTACTATTAACTTTAAAATAACATAATATCGTCTTAATATCTCTGTAAGAAATCGAATCGTATTTCTATTTTACACTGGAAATCATTAATGTAAAAAATAATTGAATTGTGTTTCACTTTTCCCTAGTTCTCGGGGCCCCTTAGTTCGCTCTTTGCGTTTCGTACTGATGAGAATCCTCAGAAAATCCTGATGAGAATCCTAAGAATTTTTCGATAAGAATAGTCAGAGGATACTGATGAGAATCCTGAGAGAATTTTGATGTGAATTCAGAAAAGATTCTAAGAAGATTCTGATGAGAATTAAGAGAGGATTCTGATGAGACTCCTGAGGGAATTTTGAATAAAATCTTGATGTAATTTTGATTAGAATTCTGATAGGATCCTGTTGAGGATCATGAAACGATTCTGTTTTAGAATCTTGAGAGGATTTTGATGATTCTAATGAGAATCTTCAAACGATTCTGATGATAATCCTGAGAAAATTCTGATGAGAATCCAGAGTGGCAGTAGGGTTCGAAGTTGCTGGGCAGGAGGCTAAGGACCGCACAGAGGGGTCTATTTTATTGCTTCAGGTACGCCAGGTACCAATGGAACGCCATGCCCAGCCATTTACCAACCAAGAGAAAATCCTGCTTGTGATATAAAGTTATTGTGTTTGACCAATTTGATCTTTTCTCAAGAATTTAATATTAATTCAATTTTGTCGTATACACTAAAATAGACCATGGTAGAGAAACTTTCTTTGTAACTTTCTAAGAAATGATTATAAATAGGCTATACTTCAAAAAAGTGTGCTTAGATTTTAGTCCAACGTTATGCAATTAAGATTTCTGGATGATTCTTGAGAAGGAATAAATTTATGAAATTCTAAAATATAATAGAGATAATCTCACATTCAGCGGGCATGAAAGGAGAAAAGTCTTTAAACTCTTCGTGGATTGCTCAAAATGAAGCGACGGGCCGTACGTTGGGCAGCCCTGGTACATCGTGTGGCAGCTACGATGACACTCTATGCCCAAGGAAGTCGAGGAAATTTCCATTACGAAAAAATCCTGGATCAACCATGAATCGAACCCAGACACCATTAGAATGTTTTTGCTTTTCAACTGCAGACTTAACTACTAGGCCGAGGAAGGTCCCTAGTGCAGGGACCAATCAGCATTAGCATCTTTTCTTTGACAAAACATGAAAAATTGTAAATATTTCAAACGTTAATATGTAAATATTCGACCACCATCCAATAATGTCGATGTAGAGTTTCCAACAATTCAACTCTTTTTGCCAACCGCTGTTGCTGAACAGAGCACTCTTCTACGTTTCAATCCAAACTTCCAAGCGCTCCGCACAGAGTTGTACAATTGCGTTTCTAAATCTGTACTGAAAAGCCACAAAACCAGAACAGCTCACACTTTCACCACATTCACACGTGTGGCAAACGCGTCATGGTGACGAGGGCGGAACATGGTTAGAATTTGATTCCGGACTGAGAATTGACTTCATCACGTGGCGCTACTGTTCTCATTCCTGTGCAAGCTACCGTTGCGGGTCGAATTCCGAATCGAGGACTACAAACACGATAGTCTTTTCTGAAAACTCTCAGTTTCCGAATACGGTTCACGACGGTACAACAGCACAAACATTTGAGAACTTCGTTTTCTGGCACCCTCGTGGTGCGGTTGCAATCCACCAGTTGAAACTTCGACTTTCCATCATCGGTCGGTCCGGTCGAAAAGCTCCTCTTCGAGGGGTCTGGTTTTGCTGACGCGAAGTTTTAATTTGTTTTTCCTAGTTTCGCGGTGCGGTGCGCACTAAATAGAGCTACATACCTACATTCCATCCAGTAGCGAAAGGATGCTCGACAGCCAACTTCAGAAGAGCAGCTACTAAGGGCGTAGCCAGAAGGCATTTTTCGAAGATTGTCTCCAGCATTCCTATTTATAAAATAGTTGTGTTATGACAGATTTCTTGTAGATTAGTTTTGGGTTTTTTAATTCTTCATTGTAAAAAAATTGACAGAAATTTTTGAAAAAAATTAGAGGAAAAACACTGGCAGAATTCCTGGAAAGAGGAAATATTTGACAACATCTGTTGAGAACTTGTATGTATCATTAGATAATCTTAGGTAAAAACTTAGTTGACTCCAGGTAAAAAACTTGTGAAGTCTTTGAAGTAATTGCAACAATATAAATATAAGCATCATGTCATGTCTGTTTTATTGAACAAAATATTTGATATAATATTGAGAAGTTTCTGGAAGAAACCCATGAATGAGTCAAAGCATCTTGATGATAGAGGTTCGCCCCTTCCCGATGGAACTCCTGGCTACGACCCATGGCAGCTACTATGAGGCATCGCATTTGCGGGTTCCCGTTTTTCGTGGCATTTCGCTTATTCATCCACTCACCCACTCATTGATGGATTTAATTAGAAAATTAAATTCGGTTGCACGCAATCGTTCGGTCATGGCGCTTTGTGGGAGGTCACCTCGTCTCCCTGATTGGGTTCGGAGTTCAAATTGGCTGTACGCGGTTCATTTGCAGCAGATTGAGCTGATCCGACCAAATCAATCCCGGGATAATTGACTGCGAGATGCCAACTAGTGTGAGTTCGTTAATTTTGTTCTGCTTTGGTACTATCAGAGGTACTGGAATGATTTTAGGAATTTCACTTTATTGGGAATGATCCTTCAAATGCGTTTTTATCTTAATCTGCTGGAGTAGCTGTAGATTACCGACAGAGTACGCTTCTGCAGATATCAATAGCTGGTGAGACACGATTTACAAAGCTGTGACCACAACGGCAAGGGACGGAATTGACACTAGTTCACGACGACGACCATTCGACGAGTTCGATGAAGAGTGCTGGAGAGTGACAGTCGTGAAGAAGGCTCCATGTCCTAGTGGCCGGTACTCGATCAAATCGTTCTCAATTTTATGTAACTTTATTCAAGTGTGTAGGATTTTGTCATTGTTTGTTGTGATCGTGCATCGGAATCAAATAACAGCGAATTCTGCAACCCCTGGACAAAAGCTAAGAAATTCCCCCACCCCCCTCAAAAATAAAATAAAATTCCACGGCAAACGAAAGCGACAATCTCCCGGTAGCTGCCACCGACTCGTGTAGTTGCATGCTCCATCGCATTTGGTTCCTAATGACTAGCGCTGTTTTTTTCCCTCCAGTAAATCTCCCGACTTGGCATTCGCTCTGAATAACATATTTTCCCACTGACAACAATTCATCCGTCATTAATTCTGCCCGTCCGAGCTTCGCTTTTTGCTTCCTGTCTCTGCGAGCTCTAATTAACCACCCACCCAAACTCATCCCATGTTGGCGCTTATCGTTCACCACTAAACCGAGTGCTTCACAATGGTCGAGCTTCATATGAAGTGGCGACCAAAACTGCAAAATGATTCTGAGATTTTTAATCGCTGATGCAACCTATGAATAACGAGGACAAATACGACTTTTTTTAGTTTGTTTGATGAGTCATCTATAAGTACTTCGACATTCATTAAAGAAAGGCATATGTATTTAGAATTATCCAAAACAGGAATAGGGGTTAATTCCGACACTTGTAGTGACGAATTATCCATAGTTTGTTGGGAAATTACATAAACTTAATGTTGCCACTATAAAAATGTGTTATAATAAGCATAAAACGAGCTCACCAGTTGGTAATCGATCTTCTACTGAACACAAAAATCTTTTTAGACTCGCACATTGCGAACCAGATTTGAATGATCCCGATTCAAAGGAGGAAGAATACCTTTTTCTAGAACATCAAACAGCAAATAGCATATAAGGATTAGATATTTCTTCGTTTCTGTTTCTCCGACCATTGTGCGTTCCAGAGCGTAGCGCCAAATTAAATGAATCATCATCGTTGTTGTCATCGTCGTCATCTAGCACTGTATATAGATAGAACTTGAGGTACAAGCAAACGGCCATGCCGAAGCAACAACGTTGGAGCCGACCGGGGCAATACAATCTACCATTGTAAAAATGTACGTGATGAATGTAGCGATTTGTATGCCGGGTGTCCAGCAGATAGTCCTGCTCGACTGACTGGCCGGTGACGACGGCGCGGCTGGTTGCAGAGATCCATGGACAGAAGATACTTTTGTATTTCATTGGGGCGTGGGTCTCTACGGGATTTAGTGATCTGGTCAGGTTGTAGATTACAGAAGTAGATAAATAATGGGATATTTCTTAATGCAAACGTTTAGACTTGAAAATGTGTTTTTGTATTCACATTGTGCTAATATGTATTATGCAATGAGCGTTAACATTATTGGCGCACAATTCGCATTTTCTGCTCTATAAATGAGCAGAACAATCGAAATAGCATCTAAACCCAATGAATGGAGCTTCCCAGAAAACAGAAAGTCGTATACGGTAGTGAAAAGAGTGCAAAAGTTGAGATAATATACGTACATGCACAATTTTTATTTTTTGTTTTGCTGAAACCTACGAAGATTTTATTTTACGTTGTCACGGTGCCCAAACAAACCGTTATTATTAAAAAAAAATGTCCATCAAATCGAGCACAGGGCTCGATTCCTGAGGTCATTCTGCACCTCTGGGTCTATTTTTTTAAAAATCCCTAGAAGTAATCTCTAGAAATCTTTATTTGAGGTTTTTCACTTAAAAATCAATATAATCCATATTAAAATTTTGCAATAGCACTGAAAAAAAAACTACAAAATCTCTCAAAAAGCTGGCCAAACTGGTCTCAACTAGTATACAATTGTTACTGTTGTTACAATTAGAAATATTTACAACTGGCTTAACTTACCAGAGTGGCATAAGTATGTTTTTACATGCTTTAAACCACCCAGACAACCAAAATGTACGTATAACGAAATCACCTGGAGGCTTTGCACGCGCAACATTTCACTTATAGCATGTCGCGAATAAGCCTTCTACGTGCAAAAGTGGAGGCGATATACGTGCATATATTATGTGATGAATACAGTCGACTCTCCTCAACTCGATATTCTATAACTCGATATATTCTATATCTCGATGGATTCTTCGGTCCCTTCAAATTCCCATACATCATACTCTCCATAAGTCGATATTTCTATAACTCGATGTTTCCACTAGTCGACGACACGTGTGAGGAAAATTTTCCTCTATAACTCGATATCTACCTAAAAATCATTTTTATACAGGAAAAAAAAGGCCATTACTGGCTTGAAAATAGATAAAGTCTTTAACTAGTTAAATAAGAGTTGAAAAAACATGAAAATAAAAAAAAAAACAAATCTTTTTAGTAAAATTAAGTGATTTTTCGACCATTTCGTAAAAAGTTTTCAATTATAATTTTTCAAAATGCTATCAACAAAATAATATTGCTATCTTATAAAAGTGATCATGATGCATTGGTATTACAGAAATTTCATCCTTTGATTTTTGGATTTTTTGTGTCGGTGTGTTCTATAACTCGATAATTCTATAAGTCGATGGTCCCTTGAATATCGAGTTATGGAGAGTCGACTGTAAAAGCATACAACACTAGTTTATAAATTTTCTACCGAACTAACATGTGATCTTATGCGACATAACTTATGATAACAAATGTTGATTTGACAGCTACTACGGATTGATTCGACTTACTTTGTACGAGTGTACGGGACGAAACAAAATGTACAATTGAACTCAAAAAAGCGTTTTATGCGAGGAAACTCATCAATCTGACAATTTTATCCACCGTGTTTTGCGGGTTTGATGTAATGTGTATGAATAAACCAGTTATTACGTTAGCTATGATGCGACTTCTGGTTGTCTGGGCAGTAAGCTTAGTTTAATAGAATGAAATTTAGGAAAAAAATGTCAATATACAATTGATGTCACGTTCGATAAACGTGAAACATTCAATGCAGAATGTTATTAATTAACAGCTTATTCCACTACTTTCATACCAAGTGACCAGCCCGTTTTGTTCAACATTCTTAGCCACAACATGATTATAACTACACGAGAAACATGATTATCATATGGTCGGTGCTCAGACAGACTGGACCAAGTGTTTTTTAATGGTTTCAGGAAAACATACCCCAAGCATTCGGTATAAGTATGATAAAATATGTGCATTATTTGCTGTAAGAAAGGGAATCTATTTGAAGAAACATCTGTTTCAAAATAGAATTGGAAATCTACAATATTTCAACATTCATGGAGTCTTTGACTTATCTTTGCAAGGCCAAAATGTCAGCTAGTCAGTTCTGTCTGAACACCGATCATATGTTGCAAGTGTTCGTCGATTAACAAAGTCTTTAACAAGTCTAAGTCACGTTCGACTCAGTAACAAAAATAATATCAAAGACTTAATAATAAGACTTATGAAGCTGACAAATACAATCAGGTGTAAGAATGGTAGACGAGGAGCTTTTTTTATAAAATTACATGGAATAAGAAGAGATGAGTTTCTGAATTAACTGTTCAATATTGCGTTTTGTCGCATATACTTATTGATTTTGCACACCATGACTTGATTGAAATCGATCGCAGTTCAGTAAAGAAGAGTTTCACTATTTCAAAGATGGACAACTAGAATAAGCTTGTAAAGCCATTTACTCTACCCAAACGTATATGGTTGCATGTAGAGGAAGAATCAGGTTCAGATGTGTTGGCACTGAAGCATTGCTTGATTGAGATGTGGATGAATTTGTTCTAGAGCCATATAACACTTGTGACACATGATAATAATGTTTCCCCTGTAGTAAAAGCACGTGTTCTGGCTGCGAATATCTCCTTTTACGGATTACGTAACCAGCTTAGGGACCCGCAACTTGCAAAGGGAAACGACATTTCTACACTGTTGCTTTATAAAGGCTTATCCGACTTCATATTCATTATTTCATTAACAACTTCGCCAAAACACCTCGCAATCCTTTATTGTACAACACTTAAAAGTGTTTAGAAAACCAAATCGGTTTTCAATAATAATGCAAAGAGAGCAACGATGAAATCAAGCATGCCTAAAAGAAACATCACTGTTAGTTTGCCATGTATAAAACGCTTATTCTTGGCTCCCTTAGCACATTTATTTGAGAATAGGAGCGAATAAAATAGGCAAACTTCAGTGAGCTGGTCATTTAGTGTGAATGCCGGAAGAAAAAGTTGCATCGATCAGGTGAAGCTCAGCGACCCCGTGGAAGACATCGGCTTATGATAATTCTGTTATTGACGTGAGCGTAGCAGATTGGCTACTCATTCAAAATTTGGAACAACCAATAATACTAGCTCTAAATTGACTATAAAAGTATTCACATGACTTATCTGCTAACTATTATTGTGCTACATTTATTCTAATATCCTTTTTTAAATAACAACATTTTTAATTATTGATTTATTTGGTTTACTTTTCAATCGGTTTAACATAGAAAAAAACAATCAATGAAATTTAAACTAGTAAACTATTAAAAAAAACAGTTAAATCGGACCAAACATAAAAATTTAAAGATTACGAATCTGAAAAACCAAACATTCATTTGAACTGAAAATCTAATCAATTGGTCACAAGCTGGTGGTGGCCGATCGATTAAATTTTCAGCTCAAACGGGAGTTTGGTTCTCCAGATTTGTGCTCTTGAAAATTATAAGTTTAATTTTTTTTTAAATTTATTTGATTTATTTTTTCATTTATTTTCACCTTAATCCACTCCTTGAGTTAAGCCAGTTGTAAATATAAAATTGTAATATAAACAATTGTATACTAGTTCAAAACAGTTTGGTCATCTTTTTGAGCGTTTTTGTAAGTTTTTTTTTTCAGTGCTATTGAAAAATTTGAATATGGATTATACTGAATTTTTAAGTAAAAAACTTCAAATCAAGATTTCTCGAGATTCCCCTAGGGATTTTTTTAAAAATTGGCCCAGAGGTACAAAATGACCTCAGGAATCGAGCCCTGTGTTCAGATTTGATGGACATTTTTTTTACATAATAACGGTCTGTCGTGGGCACCGTGCGAATTAGCTTTTAAATACTGGTAATAGCAAGTGGTTTTGATTTTCCACATGCAAGTTATAATTTTTCAAAGCTTGAAATAAGCCCAAAAACATATTTTGAACTTGAAACATACCGTAATCTTTTTTAAATGTGCTGAAAATTTGACCAGACGTTGTTCTTAGCATGAAAATTCAGAATACTGCTTGACCGGAAGATTTCCAGACATTTTTTTTTTTCAAATATGAACAGGTCTATTATCGAATCAAACTACAATAGCAGCCTGCGACAGCACATTGTGTTGCTATTGTAGTTTGATTCGATTAGGTTAATGTAAAGGAAGATTTCAATACTGTCATTAAAATCTACATCTTTGCTAGAGCGACGCATGTGCAGAGGTTTCCTCAGTCTTAAGTAACGATGGTCAACTGCAAAATGGTTACAAGCAAATGAATCCGTAACAGTGATTAATGAATATCAAACAATGTTATTTCCTATCAACCATTTCCAAAACAAGTTCTCTTATATGTAGCAACTTATCATTCAATGGTTGAAAGCATCAAATTTTACTTATTAAAAACAAAATAAGTTCAATTAATAACAAAATAATTCACTGAAACATTTTTATTTTCCTTGAGGCTTCAATTTGGACATTGCGAGGGCTTTTCTCAAGAATTTCTAGCGAAAACTTTTCAGAAATCATCGATGATTTTTCCAGAAATAGTTTCAAAGTGTTCACCAGTGATTCTTATATCAATTAATCAAGGGAATCTATATCTTCAATTAATAAAACACAACGACTCCGCCAATTACTCGTCCCTTTATACCTTGAATGAACAAAGTACCATAGTAGTAGAATGTCAACAGAAATCAACCCAGACATTGTTTCAAGAATTCCTCCCAGTATGTCAAATTAAAGTTTTTACCAAAGTTACTACAAAAAAATATCTATACCATTGAAACCACTTTGAATTGAATTGAGAAATATCCTGAAAAGTACTCCTCAAATGAAATTCTGCCTCCCCGAATGAGTTCAAACCCAGCATTCGAATTAGTTTCAGCTAATGTCTTAATGATTATAAATCTCTAACCTGTTAAGTGGAATACATATAAACAACTGAAAACCCGGATTTAGACTATGTCAAGTCTAGCCAAGCCTTAAAGTTGAGGTCGAAATACGCGTATCTGTCAAAGGATACAAACTCTAGTGGAATCAAATGGTATAATTCGGTGTCTCTTTTATTTTATGTCTTCAGTATAAGGAAAGTAGTACAGAAAGATTGAATCCAAGAGAAACGATCGTTTTTTTCTGGCTCTAACGATTACATTGATCGTGTAGAAAGTGTAATTTGTGATAAAAATTAAAGAAATAAACCGTTAGATGAATGATGCGGGCTTCGGATAGCATTCATATGTATTGTATAAAAACTGATGACTGATTGAATGTGAAGTCTAAATATTCTAACAGATCAAGAAACGGGAAAGAAATAAATCGAATTGAAATCAACCCGTATCATTAATTAACATTTGATACTAAAATGTTAATCTGCCACGATTTGGAATACTGTTGACACAACATCCTTCTGTGCACTATGAAGTGCATAGAAATCATCGTTGAAAAGAAACTGACAGGAAATGCTTCATCCGACTGCAGCACCTTGAAGCTCCAAGCTAGTTGCAAGCAAAGAAAGAAAATAACGCTCCCCTATTTGCCTCTCTGATTGTTTGTTAGCTCGATCACCTGCCACTACTACTCGGGTTGGTCTTGAACTCGAAAAGAGAAGAAGCTATCGTCAGGTGGACCAGGTGCGAGATGGCAAAAAGTTCTCCTCAGCCCGTCGTGGTCATCGACTTCATCGCGCTCTGGTTATGAATCGGATCCGTGGAAAGGCAGAAAGTTGGCGGGAAAACTTTTCCGCTTCTTCCGTTTGGAGTACACAGGAATAATTTGGGTCAATCTTGAACAATGAATATGTGTTATTTTTGAACAAAATGGCATGATATTTGAATTTGATCTCATTTGGCATCAAAATAAATTCTTAAATTATTAGGTGATGATAGACATGTGAGTTCTCATAAGTAACCTTTTTACAAGGTTATTTCCATCCGTACATTTTTGTACAGCTTTCGTTCTATAAAATCAAGATTTTTGTTCGAGTTACTCTTCCGTGCGCCGTCACCAAGTGCAAACGCAACGCTGCTCGTTCGTGACCAGGCGTGGGCAATCGGAGAAAAGTGAGCCAGTGCGCGCTTATAAAAGTATATAATTGAAACGTTTTGCAAGTGGATTTCAAGATTAATAATTGGATTATGTGACTGGAAAATGGAGAAGCGTGCGAACGAGAGAAAGAGGAAAGTTTTCCCCCGGACCCGGAGAAACAAGGAACGCGGCGATTTCATCGGTTTTGGAATGACGGGACAGTCTGGGTGCTGCGGCGTGGGCTTTCAGCGCCACCGAGGGGTTTAATGCGATTTATTACATTTTCTTATTATGGCCAACGCGGAAAAGCGCTGCCAGAGCCACCACTCCAAGCGGAGGGACTACAAAACGGAAGTAAATTATTGACTTCCTGACTTTCGCTGGATTATTGTAATTTGTTCGAAGTTTTTCTTTTCGTTTGCTTTTTCCTTGGGTCCTTTGGGTGGAAGAGCGAGTGCTAAGTGAGTTACGTCCTTGAGAAAGATTCTTGAACCTAATTGTGGACGAGCTGAGAGCACGATTAATGACCGTTTGGATTCTGTTAACAAATTGCTTGTTTTGGAAGCTTGAGCTTGATCTTGAGTTTGATTGGCCGCCCTTGGTTGCTACTCCAGTATCGCCAGATCAGCTGCACTTACACAAGGAACCAACCAGATGACTGCAGACACCCTTAGTGTATAAGAGCAGAATGCAGACCAATGTGGGAGATGGGAAAGAATTGATGTTGCATCAAAACTGGCGCACAATAGCCCGAATATACCCCTGCATCTACGCCAGGTCATGCGGGAAGGTATGGGGGTAAGGTGATTTCATGTCAGAGAGGGCTTGCTTTTGGTTAGCAGACTGCCTATGTATCAGGCGTAAGGAATAGCGTGCTATAACGATGGAAGTATGGAAGTAGGGAAACGGTTTCTTGTCCGTTTCTGGTTCTAGTGATTGCTATGGTAATAGACCATACTCAGAAATTAATCTGGATGTTATGCATAAACTGTTTCAAGCCCTCAGGCACTCAAAATGAAATTCGTGAAATCGAAGAAATTCTCCAGGATTTCTTCCTCGGTAATTCCAGGAATATTCTCATAAAATAGGGATTGTTCTTATGGCTTGTTAATGTATGCTGATAGTTTAATACAAACTTGTAAGCTATCATCCTGTAAAGAATCAATTCTTCAAATAGTGAGAAGTATTCTGAATCTAGTTAAGAATTGAATTAAATGCACCACCCTTTTGTACATGTTTTTTATCCCGGAATTCGAAGCTTCTTAGTTCTTCCTTATCCTCCGAGGACAATAACTTCCTATCAGGACATACACAAAACAGACGAAAATAACAAGCTGGACTTGAAACTTCCCCCGATAAAAAGTCGAAATACTCCACCAAGGGAACCTTCAAAGGAATCCCATTGCAGCAAAACATAGTTTCAAGTTCATCCTCGCTCGGCAGTGGCAAAACCTGACAACTACTCAAACTTGTACAACCGAACGGATGTGGGGAAAATCGTCTTCCCCAAAAAGAAGTCGCAGAAAAAGCAGCTGAAATAAAATGAAACTTTCCCGAGCAGTTGCTCTCTCTCTGTCTGCATCTCGGAAGGGATTCCCGTTTTTCCTGCTGGTCAACTTCAATTTGGTCATGTTTTTTTTTTTCTATCTTTCAACTATATGGTAGATCCACGTCAACTTGGCAGAGATAGGGTTTGTAGTATTCGAAAAGCACACAACAGAATACAATACTGAACGGAACACCTACTCATCCCTGGTGAGCATCAAATCGGCTTTCTGTTGGTCCTAGTGACTAACCATATGCTTTTGTCATCTCTTTTTTTCAGTTGAAGGAAAAGTTGGAGTTTGTTCTGTAGTAGTTTTTTTTGTGTTCTGGAGAAATAAACCAGCTCAGGATGTAAGACTGGTTTGTTCCTTGCATGCTGGTTTCGTTCAACTTTTAATTATATCAGGTATTGAATAACCATGTTTTTCTGAACCCTGTTCTACATTCGGAATTTTCAATAATTACATCCACAGTTTTAGTCTTTGAACAGAGATCAAAGCATGTATCAAAAAGATTTTTAAAAAAAAGTAATGCATAGGGGAAAAGCACTAATTTTCGACCTACAAGATACCTTGATACCTTGATGGCTACAGCGTAGCATCACACCATTGCCGGGCGTATTGTAGAGCTCCATCTTCGTCGGTCTTGGGCGAAACTTCTCCAGTTGCCCGAACGTTTAGGGTCGCCAGGTCCTCTTCCACTGCGTACTGCCAGCGTACTCGTGGTCTTCCCCGAAGCCGCCGACCTCTACCTGGTTCCCTGCTGAATATTATTTTCGCAATTCTTTCTTCCGACATTCGCACTAAGTGACCAGCCCACTGAAGTCTGCCGTATTTTACACGATTGATAATATTCGCATCTTTGTACACTTGATACAACTCGTGATTCATGCGTCTGCGCCAAACACCATTTTCGAGTTTCTCACCGAGTATTGTCCGCAGCACTTTACGCTCGAAAACACCGAGAGCTTTCCGGTCTGACTCTTTCAACGTCCACGCTTCGTGCCCGTAGAGAGCCACCGGAAGAATCAATGTTTTATACTTATATATATATTTCGGTTTGCAAGCTGCGGGACCTAAGCTGGTTACGTAGTCCGTAAAAGGCCCTATTCGCAGCCGCAACACGTCTTTTCACTTCGCGGGAAACGTCGTCGTCACATGTCACAAGTGTTCCAAGGTAAACAAATTCTTCAACAACTTCAAACACATCCCCATCAAACACTACCTCAGCACATACACCACCATGCCTGACTCTATCTCTACCTGCAACCATGTTCTTCGTCTTGGTAGAATTGATGGTCAGGCCTATCTTCGCTGTCTCCCTCTTCAGAGGCACGAAGGCCTCTTCCACTGACCTGCGATCGATTCCAATTAGGTCTATATCGTCCGCAAAGCCAAGGAGCATGTGCGACCTTGTAATAATAGTGCCATTTCACTGCACGCCAGATCTCCTAATAGCACCCTCGAGTGCAATGTTAAACAGTAATTCGAAAGTGCGTCTCCCTGCTTCAATCCGTCTAACGTCACGAACGAGGTTGACATAGCCATCACAACCATCCACCTTTATCAGGGCTTTGGACCTGTAGCTCTGGTTCTCAATAGTTTCAAGTTCTTTCGGACATGCTACTATGGTGAGCCGTCATGCGCTTGCGGTGTTACAAGAATTCTGTGCCAATTTTCGTATTTTCATATAAAGTAGGCCAAAATTGTATGGGTGGGTCGAAAATTAGTACTGGGTCGAAAATTGGGGCTCTTCCTCTACATTGAGAAACATAAAAATAATCCATAACTCGATGAAAATTTCCAGTTAATGTGGCTAGTATATCTATTTCAACAAAAGCTTTTTTAATCTGTTTTGCTCTGAATTTTTCGTATGAAAGTTTATTTCAGACTTAATCGACAAAGTTCATGAGTATTGATGAAATTGTTACAAAATTGTAGGTACATACCAAAATCCTAGAAAATTGTTTTGCAAGGTTCTAAAATAAAAAAATATATCATAAAAATCCCTTCAAAAATAAAAAATAAAGTGTGATAAAATGGATGTTGATATCCTAAATAAAATCGTAAGAGAAATTTTTGTAAAGAATTTTTCCAGAATGCAAAAATAAATGCGAACTTAATTCCAAGTCATGATTTTGTTAATAAATTTCTTTGAGAATACGAAATTATTGGCTGAAGAAATCTTAATAAACACATTTGATCTTTTTATTAGAAGATTTGCAAAATTCTTTTGGATATTGTAACCATTCATTAAATTGATGAGAGGATATTCTTATCTTTGGATACACAAAACATTGGATATTCTATGTACCTAATACAAAAGTACTATACCAGAAAGGAGTTTCAGAATTATTTTTAAAATTTTATTTGGAATCCTCTGCAGAGCTTTCTTTCTGGTATAAAAACATCTTGCTCATATTGATATAGCACTTAATATGGCAGCTCTGAAAATTTGTTTGAAGATCAGAAGCTTGTTCTTAAAACATAGATTCGAAACTCAGTTGATAAGTACTTAGAGACATTTAGAATGTATATTAAGTTTGGCTTGAATACACTAAATGTAATTTTCGAAATTTGAATTATAACCAGCATTAACTATGATATTTTTGCCTATCCAATTTACTGGAACCCCTCTCATTGTGACGATACATCACATGAAGGATGTTCATTCAATGATTCTAATAAACTGCTTTTAGCTTATGAGGGAACATTATAAGTTGAATTTGCTTCCGTTAGTAAAATGCCTCAATTAGGAAAAATTTTCCATGTTTGCTAGTGGTAAAATCCATCTACTAAACATGATATGCAGCCTTCGTTCTTGACCGGAAGAGCCTGCTTCACCCGCAAACAAAAAGTAAAGTCAGATGTGAAAATTTTGTATAAAATTGGTCCAAATCAGTACCCCAAGAATTTTCGAATAAGTTTTCTAGATTGAAAATTCTTTCGAAATCTTTCAAAATTCAATTTGCCAATTGAACTAGTGAGTTTTAAATTAAACTTGTGTGCGTTTTTAAACTGCATAGCACGTCTTTGAGCTCTTCTGCAATAAGTTAGTAATAATTTGTTTACTCTTTTAATGCCAGAACTGGCTTTTAAAGATCTTTTTCTTTTTTCAAAATCATAGATGATTTCCAAAACGATCCAATTAAAAAAAATTATTTTCAAAATTTTTGTTTGTTTGTTTGCAATGCCTCTTGCTTCAACAACTGAATTTGTTAAAATTCCGAGAGCATTGTCAATATCTTGAGAATCGCTTGATGGAATATTTGAAACTATGATGGCTTTTTAAAAGAAATGAAGTCAGTAAAAAAAAACAATAACAAAATTCTGTTTTTCATAACAAAATACTGAAGCTTGGAAATCTGTAACTCAGTTTCTGTAAGACCGAATCAGCTGAAATTTAGATCACGAATTTCAAATAACCTATGTTTGCAGTGAATTCATCAAATATTCCTGAAACAGTTTCATTAATTTTTTTCAAATATAAAAGTAAGTAACAGAGAGATATTCAAAATTGAGAGATAAAATACGGTAAGTCGTGTACTGCAAAAATGTGTAATTTCTAAAACTTGAAAAAAAAACAGTAAGTAAACAGCACTAGCGAAATTCCGCTGATATGCTACAGGATTCTCAATTTATTCTTGAACTTCTCAAACAAAATCTTCAGAAATTCCTGTCAATGTATCTAACAGTAAAGCCAAGGTGGTTTTTGTAGGATATACTACAAAAATTCTTGTTCGTTTTACTCGTCTTTTGTAAAAGGCAATGATTGGCGTTAAAATGAATAAAAAAATTTTTTTCAACATCTTAGAAAATGTTTTACATGAACTCCGAAGTAACACGTTGGTGACGCTGGTAAAGAGATTGGTCTAGAAAACCATTTTTTTTTTCTTACTTGCCGAAATTCCAAATTTTTTGGAGCGACTATTTCAAATTATTGTGATAGAGCTGTGAAAGTTAAACGCAAACATATTTGCGATATTTTTCAAGAACATCGTAAAATTCATATGTGAAATATTATTGAATTTGAATCTTGAAGGAAATGATTGCATGAATTTTCAAACTTGTTAAGGAATTTCTGAAAGACTCACATAAATCAAGCTTCATACGTATATGAATTTTGCAATTTTTCTGAAGCTCCTAGAATTTACCTTTTATCTTAATATTCTTGAAAGTGTTGCTTTTTGGAGTATGAAAAGATGTTTGTACAAAGTTTTTCTCAAGAAAAATGCGAAAGAAGGAGAAATATTTGTTGAAACAGGTAAAACGACAAATGGACAACGGAACAACGAAAGATCAGTGAGAATTATTAATATTTTTTTGTAATTTCTCATCGTAATAGGCTTTTTATCATCACGATAATCTGTCATGAAACGGCCTACTTTCCTGCACTGAAGTATGCAGTGCGGGAATAGTTATTACACAACTGAAATCAGTGCTGTAATGATTAATTACGCAACGCTTTCTCAGAACTCGATTTTTACAGCACTCATCGTAATTATCCTACTCGGCAAAAATTTACGACTCGTGCTGTAAAAATCATATTTCTGCAACTTGTTTCGTAAACTACTATTTTGAATAACTGTGATCAGTGTTAAAAAGTGGCAATCCACAAATAATGGGAAAGTGCTGCTTTGCTTTCAAAAATCAAAGACCTACTATGATGAAAATGTGTTTAAATGCATTCCGTACAATGATGACGCTTAGGCAGAAGAAAAGTGCTATTGAAGTGTAGTTTTTTTGCCAAAATTACGGGAACAGATAGTCTCATTTGTAAAGAGGTTATTTGAGACTGTAGCTGATTGAAATTGGTGAGAACGTTCCTTGTAATTTTAGTTTTCCATTCCATTGTTATTTTGTCTATGCTATAATACATAATAAGTTACTGTAAAATAGGAAGGAGATCAGAATTACTTTTCTTGTCGTTTCAGAGAGCTAGTAAAGGCGCTTAAGCCCAGCACTGTCGTCGGATTGTGGGACACGGTTATATGAAAAACTTAGATTCTCGCTCCAGCCCACTTTTTGGATTGCACTTAGGTTCCATAACAACTGTGCAAAATTTCAGCTTGATCAGTAAAACTATATTTTAGCGCCGGCCGTTCAAAATTTGTATGGGATTTACTATGGGAAAACTTATTTGCAAAGAAAAATCGCCACAGGTCGCCCATTGTCGTCTATAAAAATTCTAAACACAGATCTCGATAGGTATTTCTACGATGAACAACATTGTCGAAGACCGCAAAGCGATCCGATACTTGTGGAAAAAGATTGTCAGATATCCTTCAGGGCGTTAAGATGCACCTTATCTTCTTGATATAACGTCAAATTACTCCAGGGCGTCGATACAGCTTGGAATTTTTAATTGCACTTTATCTACATAAGATAAGGTCAAATTTGTCGTATGTACCGCTTAGAATTTGCAATTGATTTTAATCAGAGCGTTAAGATGCAGCTGATCCACATAACACAAGGTCAAAAAATTGTTGAAGTAGCATGGAAATTTCGATTGATTTTCCAAAGGTGTTTTAAGATCCTCCAGTTCTGGCAAAGATATATGTGAAATAAAGTCAAATTGCTCAAGGGCGTTGATATATCATACCAACTTTAATAGATGTAGGACCAATTTTAATTTGATACAGGACGTTCTAATACACTTGATCTATTTGGAATACTGTCAAATTTCTCCTGGGTGTTGATACATCCTCCAGGGCGTTGATATAGCAATGAATTTATTAAATGAGGTCCTACAGGACGTTAAGATACAACTCATCTATTTGAGGCAAAATCAAATTACTCCAGAGCGTTGATACAGCTTGACAATCTCGATTGATGCTATACAGGGCTATGAGGTGCACATGATCTACATAGGATAAAGTCAAATAACCGTAGGGGTAGCAAGCAAGAAAAATTCGATTGATTTGCTATAGGGCGTAAAGATGCTTCAGATTTCGCCAAGATCTTTGTGGACTCTTACTCCAGGGCATTGATACAGCTTGGAATTATCAAATTAAGTCCTAAAAGGCGGTCACATGCACCTGGTCTGCATGGAAAAAGGTCAAATTAATCCAGGGCGTTGATCCAGCTTAGAGTTTACATTTAATGTCCTACAGGGCGTTAAGTTGTATCTGATGTACATGGAATAAGCTCAAATTACTCCAAGGTCGAATAATTTTCAACAGAGCGTTCAGATGCTCTAGATCTCGCAAAGATCTGTGTGGAATAAAGCCATTTTTTCCAGGGCGTTGATAAAGCTAGGAATTTTTAATTGAGCGTCAAGATGCACCTGATCTACATGGAATAAGGTCAAATTACTCCTGGACGTTAATACAGCATGAAAACTTCGATTGATTTTCTACAACGCGTTGAGATGATCCAGATCTCGCAAAGATCTATTCGGAATAAAGTCAAGCTACTCCTGGGCATCGACACAGATGGATTGATTTGTGTCATACAGGGAGTTAAGATGCATCTGATCTACGTGAAACAATATCAAATTACTGCACGGCGTTGATAAAACTTTGAATTTTCAATTGATGTCCTACAGAGTGTTGAGATGAACTTTATCTACAAAGGGCAAAGTTAAAACCCTCCAGGGCGTTTATACAACTCGGAAATATTGATCGATTTTCTACAAGGCGTAAAGATGCTCCAGATCTCGCAAAGATATGTGTGAAATATAGTCAAATTAGTCTAGGACGTCGAAAAAAATTGAAAATTTCGATTGATGTTCTATAGAGCGTCAAGATGCGCCTGATATACATAATAAGATCAAATAACTACAGGACGTTGATACAGATAAGAAACTTCGATTGATTTTCTACAGGGCATAAAGATCCTCCAGATCTTGCAAAGATCTGTGTGGAATAACTTCAAACTATTTCAGGGCATTGATATAGAATGATCGATTGATGTCATATAGGGCGTTGAGTTGCACCTGAGCTACATAAACAAAAGTAAAAAAAAACTCCAGGGCGTTAATATAGCTTGTAACTATTAAATGATATCCTACAGGGCGTTAAATGCAACTGATCTAATTGAGACAAGGTCAAATTACTCCAGGGCGTTGATACAGCTTTTCAACTGATGTCCCAAAGGGCGTTAAGAAAAAATCTGAGGAAAGCCTCTTAGTCGTTGACTAAGCGCGACTAAGCAGGACGACAGGGCTGCTTAAGCCTAGCCTCTAGAGCCAGCACATACGGGAGAAATACGGTTTCAACTATCTCTCCAAATGAAACGGTTGGTACGGTTGCCCTCGTTTCTTCCTTCATAATATTTCAAAATTTTTCATCTATCATGTTATTCATCCGTGAATGATCTGATCACCGTTAATTTTTTAAGTTCCATCAAACCTTCAAGTGTGCAGACTAATATTTATAATATTTGTTAATATTTGTATCAAATAATTGATATGCCACAAATATTATTGCTGACAAGAAAATACTTTTAGACATTTCTGTATTTATAGGATGCTTTTCAATATTAGAAAAAATAGAATAGAATAGAATTCAGTAATGGCATATAACAAAATAAGTTACAATTTTGGGAGGATCGAAGCGTGCTGTGCTTAACAAAGGACGCGGAAAAAAATCCGTCAATAATTTTCTATTTTTTTGTAATTTTTAATATTTGGTTGTTTGTTGCATTTATTACCTTATGAAGTGTGTGCATCAAGCAGTGATACAAATTGTTCTTAGTGAGAAGATTTTTCAAGCGCTGCTGTTTTTTCTGCTGCTGAACTTTCATCAATGTGTGAGCCCGAGTTCAGTCGAAGGAAGTTGCGTTGGCTTGTGGATCAACAAGAAGCAAAATTTATTGTGAATCTTGGCGTCCGAGTACATTCAAACCAGACGACAATAAGCACCAATAGACCAAGGACCCTAGAAGTGAAAAATGCTGTTTTTGCTGACTTTTCCGTAACAGATGGTAACAGCGGGATCCACAATCCAGGAGTACAAACACCAGACGGCGGTATACTACTGAAATTTGGTGAGATCGTTTTTAATACTCAACTTTTGTTCAAATTGCACACATGGTCTCATATTTGGTCAGATGAATCAAGATTTATATTTGGTTCCTTTATTGTGGGAAAGGGGCAACATAAGTTTTAATCTAGTTTCAGGGAGCGAGCAAAGGCGCTTAAACCAAGACTCTTGAGCCAGGACATGAGGAAGAAATGCCTATGTCCCAACCCAGGAGAACAACAATGGAGTGTGCATTTACTTTCTTAGCAACGCCACTCCCAACGATATTAACATTAACCCTGAATTTAAACGGTTGGTACGGTTGTCCCCGTTTCTTCTTTTCTTGAATTGAAATTTTTTGTCTATTAGTTTATTCATGCGTGGATAACCTAATTGTCATGATTGTTTCAATTGTCTTCAACCCCAAAGTCTGCACAGTGGGCCTGGCCATTTTACATGAGTTTATTCACGGAAAATTACATAACAAGATGAAGCAAAATCAATGAAATAATTTATTTCTGGAATAAAATCTATGGTCGATTTTGTTTAACTTTTTCACTGCAGGTTAAATTTCTGCAATCCATCCGAAGAAAACTTAGCCAGGTTGAAATTCCATGAAAAGATCTGTTATGACCTAAGCCTTATTTTTCACCAAAAATTACTTCTATCTACTGTCTAAGTAAATTTTTCAGTAATTTAACCTATATTTTATTTTATTTTGTCGGACATTGCACTATTTGTAGTTAATGTATTTAGGCATATTATCTTGAGCATCCCTGCAAGCTCTTCCAATTGCACATCATCTATCGGTCATCAGCATATCGAGAGGAACGAAGCTTGGCAGTGTTTAATAGTGAGCACAATCGATCGGTCGTATTACGGGTTTAGTGGAGAATATACATATTGAATTTATTCGCCGGAGTTTATGTTACAATATTCGATATCCGAAGTTTTCATCCAGACGCGTATCCCTTCATTTTCAGTTGAAAGTGCAAATAGTTCGTCATATTTGCCACATGTATAGATTTCTTTAGTGATTTCTTATGAAGGAAATCACCATCACTGGACACCTCGAGCAGGTCATCCTTACAAAACAGATTTGGCTGTCCATTATTCTCCTACGCCAATGTTCACCATGATTATGAAATCAGTACGATGGGATTTTGTTCTGTTTCCAAGCTGGACACTTGCTTCGGAGTACTTATAGTCAGTTCCTGGTCACTACCGATGGTCACGAATGTTTTCTGAATTTGCAAATTTATCTTCTGCTAATTGTTGAAAATCATGAAATATTGGGTTTTCAGTCTTGACAAAATTAAAAACTGTTATTTTATTTTGTCCAACGTTTCGGTCCGTTTGGGACCTTCCTCAGGGACTCAATTGTTACAGAACTGTAACAATTGAGTCCCTGAGGAAGGTCCCAAACGGACCGAAACGTTGGACAAAATAAAATAACAGTTTTTAATTTTGTCAAGACTGAAAAGCCAATATATCACCAACAACGAACTACAGTCGAACTACCAACGTTGAAAATCATGACATTTTAGATTCTGCTTGATGTTGTTTGGTTGAGATTTATATATGTCTACACCCTCGGAACCAAATTACCTAAATGGACCAATCCGACACATTAACAAATAAGAGACTCAAAATCATAAAGTTGGCTAAAAAAAAGGTCCCGATAAATAAAGAACTTTTTTAATAGATCATCGATCACTGTCAACAATTTAGAGTCTTTCCTGGAGGAATTCCTCGAGCATGAGAGGAAACCTGTGAAATAAATACCATTGAAATTGTCCATATACGATGACGTGATAAATAGACATTCTTATCTATTTCCACCATAGAAAGTCATTGTAAACTGAAAACCTGATAGATAAGAATATGGGCAGATGAGCTAGAATCCATAATCAATCATATTGAACATTGGATCTTGGATTCAAAATCCAAGCAACTTAAATTGACAAAAATTCTTCTTTCTTTCTGCAAAACAAATTGATTCTCAGATTCAAATTCCAAATCAAGTTTACAGACAGCTATGGAAATCGATTAATATAACTGTGTGCACTCAGTGTTACTAGAGTTTATACAAAAGCAGTAACACGACACCCTTGAAATTAATGCCGTGGAACAAAATCGTTCCCCCTTTTCCGAGAAGATCACAACTTCAACACGGCATTTTTAGCACAAAACCACAACCTTCGCTAATGCGTGCCTGCGATTTCGCTTATTTTTATTTCATCATATTCTGTCTCCAGCTTCCCTCCAGAACCCCCGGGGCGGAGAAGCAAAACCAGCATCGGAAGCGCCACGGGGACCACGTGACATGACAGCTCAACCACTTTTGGGACGTGAGCCGAAGAGCACTCTCTGCAGTGACTGAGCTGTTTTTCACCCTCTTTTTTTGTACTTCATTCCCAGTTTTTCTTCAAAACAGTGCCTACCGCATTGAATCGTACCTTGAGGCTTTACCCGATCAGGAAGGCGTGACAAAATTTAAACAAAATTATATCAATATTCATATCAAGTTCAGATATGCTTTTAAAAGTTGTTATGCAAATATTTCATCATAATAACATAATAATAACAAAATAAGTTTTAATTTTCACTACAATAAATAGTAGGATTCCTGTGACTAACAGCTACAGTCGACAAAGGATGGTTTAAATCCAACATTGACTCGACAACGATCCTAATACAATTCGATCACCAACCCAACACTGACCCGACTTTAACCTGATATCAATCTGACATTTGTTCGACATTGGGTACAATTTAACCTAACTCACATTTTTTAAATATTTTTATATTTAAATATAGAAAAACACACAGAAAACGAAATAAATAATATCAACGGTAATAATTCTGACCTTCCCTTCTAATCGGGACAGCCTGCACCGAGAGAGTACGTAATGTCAAGTACCTGCTAGTACCCCACCCACAACGAAGATTTCAACCAAAGTCACGGCATCACATTCCTTCCGGACTGGGGCTGCTGGCAAGACACCGGGGGAAGAAACCTTTGTCGTTCAACTGCTTCTCTCTCCAGTAGCACACCAAGATACAAGTATTAAAAAGGAACTGTAGGCAAGCTCGGCGTTAAGTGAGTCATCATCATAAACATCACGTTCCGGGACCAACTCTCGGCACACGCGTCAACGTGCTTCACTCGTCAAATGGTGGAGCAGCTCTTTGATCAGAACTGTACTTCGTTGCGTTTTAATTTTTGAGTCATGTGCCGTAGCAGATGACTCCTTTTTAATTGTTGACGGGTTTTACTTAAACTATTATTGAGAATTTCCAACTCAAAAAACAAATCGGGTAGTTGCTAACTTTTTTTTAATTCCAGACCTTGCAAGATGCTTCCAAAAACCTTGCATAATGCTTCCAGAATCCTTGCCGGATGATTTGAAAATCCTTTCAGGATGCTTCTAAAATTCTCGCAGGATGATTCCAGAATCCTTGAAGGATGCTTCCAGAATCCTTGCCAAATGCTTCCAAAACCCTTACAGGATGCTTCTACAATCCTTACAGGATGCTTCTACAATCCTTGCAGGATACTCCTTGTATCCTTGCAGGATGCTTCTGAAATCCTTGCCAGATGTTTTCAGAATCCTTGCAGAATGCTAGCCGAATCCCTACAAGATGCATCCAAAAACCTTGCAAGATGTTTCCAGAAAAGGGAAATGTTGAATCGCATAGCTAATAATTGCTGCATTTATTAGAAAAAAAGTCGATCTGGAAATGCCGTTTGTTTTTTTTTTTTCGTTTTGTACTGAAAATGCTCTATTATATGAAATTAACGAGTTCACTTTTTGAGCAATGAACTTAGAGTACTGTAGCTTTATTACCCTCCCCAATATTTGATAATTTCTAAACTGCGGAAAATCCATCAAACGAAATTCTCCTCCAACAAATCACCCTTTTTCCTCCACGGAAAAATAAAACCGGCACGTACCGAATGTCGCCAACTTTTTCCAGAATTGCCCCTTCACACTTCCGGTTCCACATCACGTTGCACACATCGCACCAAGGAGTGAAACTTGCCACCTTTGCAGCGTCTTGGTCATCGATTGTGCTCCTCCGCTTTTGCACACGACTTCCTCGTACATTTGCCAACTGTTTCCATAACGGGCAGGGCAATGCTTCTACGGAAACGGCTGGCAAAACTTTTCCTTTCGATTAACTTTAACGTACGGAACCACACACACACACACACGCATACACCTTTTCCTGGTTCCGTTACCCGACTTCCGTTCCAAAGGGGTTCACGGCCGTCGTCATCGTTCGTTTGCCACCACCGTATTTTCACCGTGCGGGATTGGAGCGTGAAAAAGTTTCGCTCTGCTTTGTGCCACATTTGAAATATGATATAATTATTACAGCGGGGCCATTCCCATTTCCTGCGAGAATCTACGTGCTGGCAAACGAACGAACGGTTGTAGGCAACTGCCGTGTGAAATGATTGCTCGTCCGTGTGTGGACTGTGCGTTGATTAATTGTACAACTTTTCTGATTTTGGCGGAAATCTGTTGGCCAAAGGTGAAAGAAAGTAATTTTCACAAACGAACTGGATAAGTTAAATGAACTTCAAAAACTGTATTCGCACCGGTTCGATAATCCAATACAATCACATAATCGAATAATTTGTTTCAGATCCCAGTAATCAATATCTATCTCGGCAGTACCAATTAGAATTGCGGCCGGTGTTCATTTAGAGGCGGATTCAATTTCCAGCGAAACGCAATACATATTACCATGGAGTACTCTGGCCAAAGTCTATTCAATCGCCAATCGACTCAGATGAATCATGTTACATACACATGAGCATAATGTGATGTGGAGCAAAAGTTCAACCGCGGTTGCATCAATCATGTTCTGGGAAGCTATGAAAGCTATGATTTGATATCACACAAAAAGAGGCCCTCGTTTGACAAGGTCTAACTTACGGTCATCGGGGAAGGAAAGGAATGTTAGTTAGATAACCGTTGTTAGTACAGACCGAGTATACCTCTGCTTCTCCACAGTTGTCATGAAAAGGATTTTGGATTAGCGGGATAAGGTAAAGTTCTGAGACTCACCAATGTTTGGTGATGCGATCCATGATATAATCACACCTAACCGGATTCGCGATATTATTCGATAATCGCATTGTACGCGGAACTCCATCAGTCGCTCACGCAAGAGCAAGCGACGCGATCAATAGATGAATAGATCAACTAACGGATCGCGGCCCTTTTCACAACTACGCTACCGACGCGCGACATGTTCGATCTTGTCCTTATCGCCCGCCCCCACAGGAGCAAGCGAAAAGGTCGAAGGATCAAACATTACTCTTAGAAATGACCTCTACTTTACAGTGTATAAAGTACAGTATTGGACAAAACATATGCAACTCATATCAAACTACAATGAAAACTATCCGCATGTTTTGACGGTTCGAAAACAAAACTGAGTGAGTGTTTGCTGAGGTCGGCTCAGGGGTCTAGATTCATACTACACTATTTTCTTAGCGATCAGCTGTTTGATGACAGCGCACCTACGGCTGTTTGTTTACACTCTTCATTTTACGTTGGACAAAACAAGTGCAACTCTGTGATTTCTTTTGTTTTTAGTGCCAAAGTCTTTGAAAAACAATTGTGACGCATTTGTTTTGTAATATAAAAATCAACTTACTGTTGTTCATTGTTCATAAGGTATGTATTACCTAAGACAAGGCGTGTCAGGTCAAAGTACAAAAACGAAACCAATTGCCTGTCAAAAAAGACCACTTCTGATTGGTCGTTTTGGCAAAGGCCTACTTTCACATCGTTGAGTTGAATTGCAACAGGGCACTTTGTTGCTAGCCTGGCCGTGTTGCTAGTCCGTAAAGTAGAGTTTTTATCAAAAGTTTGAAACAATTTCACTAAATCTTTTTGTTTCAAATCCATTTATATTCGATGTTAAGTTGACCCCAAAGGGCATAAATGCCCACTGGAAGCATTAACGTGTCAGTGTCTTTTTATATACTCCTACAATGCTAAAACGAATAAACCATACTTAATTGAAAGCAATAGAATGGAAGTTGTGACAATTATCTAAAAAATATCGCCAGTTTTGAATATAAACCTGATTTTAGAATAAGCTAGTAGAGTGAAACCAAATCTACCTATCGAACTGTCAAACCAGCTACCTATCGAGCAAACCAGCAAAACAAATAGGGACTATTTTCGAAGACGAAGAAGAACAACCATTCAAAGAAGCCTCTTCGCGCAACTCTCCATTCATAAACTCTGCTGTTGACCATAGAGGAAGGAAGACCACGTTCCACATCGTCCAGAGATGATTCCATGATCGGCAGATGCATCAGGAAGGACCCTCTCAAAGTGTTCGTTTCAGATCGGACGATTAGACGACGTACCGTTGAAGCCGGATTATTCTGTCGACGCCCTGCGATGAAGCCGCTGATATCGGTCAAGAATCAGAAGAACAGGCTTCTGTTTGCTCAATCCCATATGAGCAATTCTCGCTGAAACCAGGCCGCCATTGACACCCATCGTTCCAATTTTATGTCACTGATCGCTAGTTTTCGATAAAACTTAAGGGTGGTCCTTTCTGTTTTCTCAAATTGGTGGACCCCTCGTACGCCAGCTAGCTGAACAGTTTGCGAAAAAGCCCATTTTTCGATAAATCTTGGGTATTTCTTCACGGGATATGTCTCATATTTCGCTTGGAACACATAGCAAACTTAGTGGCATCGTAGAGAAAGGGTATAGCTTTCATTTAAACTCGAAAAAAAATTTGGCGGCCATTTTGAATTTGGCTGCCATTTTGAATTTTGTTAGAAAAATCGTTTTTTCACCATTAGCGAACCGCTAGTTTTGAATTCTGAGATTACCATCAGAAAGCTGAGGAAAAAATGCGTAAGATAGGCTACAAAAACTAGGTTAGCAATGCTATTTACCCTATGATATGAACCATTTGCAATCAATGCAAACATCATTTTTTTGTACTACAAAGAAACAAGTTTTCAATCGTTGGTGAATTATTTGAGACAGATGATGAATAGGAGTATTATTTTAAGTGAAAAAATCTGGCAGCCATCTTGGATTTTGACGCCATCTTGTTTTTAAGTAGTAGAATGAGTTTTCACCTTGATAGCACTCAACATGTTGAATTTTAATGCTACCGTTATACTTATTTTTCTTCTTGTTCTTCTTTTTCTTGACGTTACGTCCCTACTGGAACAGAGCCCCTCAGCTTAACTAGCTTTGAAAACAAATTATCAAATATGATTTTTTAACGCTTATTTGCTACCTGAATGATTCTTCTGCATATCTTCGAGTTGAAAATAGCATTATTTCTTTCATTTATTTGGTCTAAAACCATTGATAGAAATGAACAATCAGTTGAACAGCTGAGATTAGATAAGAAAAATAGAATCTGATTGTTTTTTAACGGAGGCCTCATAATTTAACATGATGAGCACTGAGATGGTAAGAAATCATTCAACTGCTAAAAACCAATATAGCGTCCAAATCCAAGATGGCCGCCAGATTTTACAACCTCGAAATAATACACCTGCGTTTCGGCATTAAGTCCACATTCACACAAAACCTGCTTCTCATCTTTCAATCTCGCTTTTTCCACATGCATGTTGGGCGGTACTTAATACGATACTTTATGGCTCAGAAAATCAAGGATATTTTTTGCTTCAAATTTAAAATTTCCCTTCTAATGTACTTTTGTCAATGTTTTACGTTAAAACTACAGATATTACCACAAGACTTACTCATGTCCCGACACGCAATCTATAAACTTCATTCAATGAACAACAATGCATATGGTAAAAAAATGTTTGTTTAATACAATCAATGTTTTTGGACGGTTTTCATTTATTGAATTTATTTATTCATTATTACTGAATTCAAAGATATGTCGAAGAATTATTCTGTTGTCAGAAATCGCATTATAAATGAAAATTCCTATTTAATAACCTGGATTTATGGCCAATAAAGCTGAGTATCTGGCTCGGTTCCAGTAGGGACATAACGCCAGGAAAATTAAGAATAAAAAGAAGAAGAGTATACGTAACCTTTTTTTATTGATAACCTCTAATTTCAACATGCTGTGTTAAAAATTCATTCTTCTACCTAAAATCAAGATGGCGTCAAATCCAAGATGGCCGCCAGATTTTTTCACTCAAAATAATATTCTTATTCTTCACTCGACTGCCGACCATGTCCTGATGGTCATCGTGGAAGGGAAGGAATGACCGAGATCGAGATCCCCTCTGCATCTTCATGGACTCCACAGGAAGGTTGTAAGTGGGAGGGTTCTAAAGCTACCTGATCAGGAATTACCGTGGTAAGTGATGCGATTCATGTAGCTCCAAGTTGAAAAGTTCTATGCGTCTACATTGTTTATTTTCAACTATTTATTTTTAGTAATTGTGATAAAATTAATATACAACAGGTGCATTTATCTTATTTTGTTTTATAAAGCACGCATGATGGGTTATGCCGACACTTATAATGACGAACTATTTATAGTTTGATTAAGGATTAAAAAAAATGTAAAATTGCCACGATACAGATTTTTGTTATCACAAGCATGAAACGAGCTCACTGATTGGTAATCCATTCTCGACTGAAGTCACAATCTCGGCATCAACACGCAAAAGCTTCGATAGAAAATCACTCCGATGGCACGCGAAAACAAACTATTGAGCTTGGGCCTTGGAAAACGCTGCCCAGCAAAATAAGGAACCGTCGTGCGGGGTGACATTGGGCCATAAGGGTAACTTTGGGCCAAGAATTTTACAGCAAGCTAAGACTAGAATAATGAAAACAATGTGGCTAGCTTCAAGAATACGTTATAAACAGCCACTGGATGGTCATGGACTAGATTTTAGGCTCCCGTGCTAGCCATGAGATGCATCGAAAAGAGCGGTCAAAGTCACTCCTAGGCCCAATGTCACCCCGCACGGCGGAACCGGAAAAAAATCCACTCTGACGGCACGAAAAACGAATTGCTTGCTTAAACTCTACGAAGCGTGCTATCCGACACAATTTATTTGGATTTTTAGATTTTCTGGTTTCACCTACAAGAGCTCAGAACACTACGTTTAATTCACCTCACTTATTATAACTAATTATAAAAAAAATAAACTTCACTCGTATCAGCCCTTTTTAATTTTACATTACCCGATATGTGATTTCATCAGCCGAATTGAAATAATTCGTGGAGACGAAAAAGTGACATTAAATTTGAAACACAACCGTTCTCGCGCGTGGCATCTATTCTTGAATTCTTCTAGGAATTACTCTGGGAATTGCTGCTAAGAATTTCTACAGCAATACAAGTACAAATTTATTCACAGAATTCTCAGTGACTTCATCAGAGATTTTTTTCCAAAAATTTCATCCATGAAGAGTCTTAGGAGTTTTCATAAAAACTGCTTGAAAATATTTCTTGCATAGAATTTAGGATTTTTGTCGGAGTTTTCATATGAAGAATTTTCCGGAAAACAACACAAACATTTGACCAGAAATTCTTTTTTAGAAATTCCTGCAAGCATTTTAATTCTTTTTTTTTCTTGTAAAATTCTACAATAATTTATCTAAAGCCCATTAAACTACCTGAAGATTTTTGTAGAATAGTCCTGGACAAATCTTTGCAGAAGCTTTGGCGGCATCCACAAATTACATAACGCTCTAGGAGGAGGGGGGAACAGGCTGTTGCATTACGGCTCATACAATATAAATAAATTTTCAATACAAAAAGCGTTACGGAGGGGAGAGGGAGTTGAAAAATTTCAATTTAAGCGTTATGTAATAAATGGACGCTGCCTAGTTTCAAAACATCAAGAGTAGTTCTAGAACAAGCTTCACATTTAGCTCACTCGAGGAATTCCAAGCAATTATATAACAGAACGAAAATGTAATTTTCGCGTCTCCTAAAGGAGCAAATGCCTCCAGTGAATATCATATCACTTAAAGTTATGGGTATCTAAAATTGTATAAAGAACTGATTTTAGTGTATTGAAACATATATTGAACTGTTCGGCAATCCAATCCGCATGATTTTGAATTAATTAACTCATTACTCATGGTAAAAAAGGATAAATTATGAGTGAAATTATGAAGAAAAAAATCGACGTGCTCAAGTAGGATTCGAACCCACGGTTATTGTACGCTAGACGAGTTGGTAAATTAAGCTACGGAATTACAATACATGAGAAGGATACAAGTTTCAAACTAACATCCCAACAGTTCACTAAGACCCTTCTCATAACCCTGAGTTATTGGGTCACTAAGTGGCTCGGCAGTTTAGTTGGTAAAGCACTCGTCTAGCATACAAGCGTTGTGGGTTTGAGCAAGTGTTTTTTTTTTTTAGATTTTCCAAACATCAAAATATATATTTTTAACATCAAGATTTTAAATAAAATAGTAATATCTCCTTTATTCGGCATTTATTAGCACATAAAACTGTTTTCTGTAATTAATTAGGCACAAAATTCAGCAAACAAGCTAGTAAACTTACATGCAAATTGACTAAATCCCATGACCAATATCTCGAAAGTTTGACGTGCTATGATATTTTTGAAGACGGCAATGTTGAGCCACCCTAAACTTTCACTGTGTTATTTTCGAATTTCATTTGAAATTTCTGGAAGAAATAAGCTAAAAATTGGTATCATGGAATTTCTAAAGCATGTAGGAGAAACTTGAGGATGGATCCGTGATAAAATTTAAGTGTAGCTGGAGATTTTTTTTTGAGTTTGAGATGGTGTTAATTTTGCAATAATTGCATTGAATAATTTCTTCAGAAACATATTGAAGGTTTTACCACAAATAGGTAGCTCTGAACAAACTTCTGGTGAAATGCTAAGATGCATTACTCGAACAATGTTTCTTATTTTTCGCAATTTTTTTCAGATACCTCTAAGAACCAAACAGCTCACGGCGTGTATATGGGAAAGGTTTATCACAAAAAAAATAGGCATCGCTAAATCTTTCACCATTCAAAAATATAGGTTTTTAGCTTTCATTTGACGTGTTCCCAAAAAAAATCCACCGAGGGATCCCGAACATTTTTTTTATTTAAAACTTTTATTCTTTAGAGTACATTATTTTTAAATGTAACCATTGCAAAAGACAGCTTCGTTAGATAAAAGTTTTATTTCCATATAAAAGTTCATAAAATAAATAAATAAATATACATATCTATTGAGTTTCATTTTGTAAAAAAACAAAACTGTCCTATGTGATTTTGAGGATTTATTGAGCTATAGGACACTTATTCGATTAGATATGTTGTAAGTTCGACTGTTCACTTATTCATACTGTGGAAGCAGTGTTGACCAGACTCATTTCCCCGAAATTCGAATTGTGAAGCCATTAACTGTTATAACTGTGCGTTGTATTCCTGAGATGGAGGGGGAGGTGGTTGGGCTTGAGTGTTGCACCTGGGATCCGACAGTTTCGATCTCGGTGGGCCGCGATTCAAGTTTCGGTGAAATGATTCGCACTCACTCACTCACTCATTTCATTTCACCGAAACTTGAATTGTGGCTCTCTGGGATCAAAATTGATCGATTTTGTGTGCAGTACTCAAGCTTAACCATCTGCTTTTCTATCTTAGGAGGATAGAGCATGGTTGTAGTAGTTCGTGGCTTCGTACTTCGGAAAATGTTATTTTCGGGGAAATGAGTCTGAACAACACTGTGTGGAAGTATATCTAACCGAGCACTATTTCTTTTCATGGTTAGAATACATTAAATTTATTCTTCTTCTGTCTGGCATTACACCTCTACTGGTACATAGCCTGCTTCCCAGCTTAGAGTTCGTTGAGTACTTAGTTATTGATTGAGAATTTTCTTTGCCAATCAACCGTTAAAGATTAAAAGTAGAATGGATCAACATAACAACGGCCTTCGATAGTAAATGGAATATGCATCAACGCCCTGTTACCCAAGCCTTAGCAAAAAGCTTAAAAAATCCTCATTAATAATATTATCCAGGCACCCGGGGTAAGCGATACTACACAGACATTTTTAATAGTATTGAAGTTATTTTGATGTTTTTAGCTTGGAATTTCAAAATTTAATAATAATATAGTGGAAGATATTTCATGTTAAATCAAATCATAAAAATAATTCCACCTTGAAAGTGGTTTTCTGACAAGCAGAACAACAATAATACAATTTTTACAATTACTTCAGTAATTAAAACACGTAAGTAGCTTACAAACAAGAAAGTTTTACCATTTCATACTCCTTTTAGATTGATATCATATTCTGATCGCGCACGGGTGGGACATTTCTTCCTACGTTGTGTTTGGGTAATTAATAGAGACATTTACGTTTGACCGTCCGGCCATGGCGGAGGTATAAAATCAACTGACTTTTACTGAGCAGATAGCAGATACAACACATCAGCAGATGAATGTAGTGGGGCAACACATTTGCACAAACATACCGCCCCCCAAAACCTACGGTTTTCTATTACATTGGCATTTATAATCAACGAACAGGAAACAAATACATACAATGATAGAACACTATGATACACAACAATAACGCAAGTCTCCGGCAATCACACTCGCCATTGTAGAGGAACATGGTTCTTGACCAAGCTTGCTGCAGCTCACGGCGAATCAGGAACGCATCATGTTCTGCCAGACGGCTACCTTGACGGCCACACCATCGTAGCTGGGAGGGAAGCGGGGTCCTTGGAGTAAAGATCACAAAACTCTTGACGCACTGGTCGATAACGGAACAAAATGTTGAAAGTGCATGTCGGTATCATTCTCCAGTCAAAGTGATGAATTCATTGCTGCTGTATTGATTGCGAAGACAGATAGATGATGATATGCTTCGTCGAATAGGTAGTTTGATTTTTTCACTGCGTTCGGATCTGTTTTGTACATTTTCGATCCATTTTGATTACACTTCCTAACGGCTGGTCACTGCACCATTTATGATCGCGCACGGGTGGTACATTTCTTCCTACGTTGTGTTTGGGTAATTAATAGAGACATTTACGTTTGACCGTCCGGCCATGGCGGAGGTATAAAATCAACTGACTTTTATTGAGCAGATAGCAGATACAATACATCAGCAGATGAATGTAGTGGGGCAACACATTTGCACAAACATATTCATATAATATATGTTTTCAACATGAAATATGGATAATTATGTGATTATTGGCAACGGTAAGTATTATAAGGAAGAATAAAAAGTTGAATTTCATGTGCCCACTTGCCCCGTAGAGTTGAGTAACTGCAATTTACAGTAGATTTTTATGACTTTATTCTAAGGGTTTCAATATCTCGAAAGGATACCTTCCCATTCGTGCGGACATCAGCGAATACAGGGTGCAACTTTTGCAATTTTTTGGGCTATTTCATGAAAACAACATCAATCAAGTGGCTGCATTTATAGGTCGTAGCAAAATAAGCTCCATCAGCATGCATTTTACATTACCTTTTGGAGCTTTTTGGGGGGTTTTGCGATGATAGCGACTCAAGAGTCTGCCTTGAGCTCTGCCTCTGTTTTTACAGTAGCTTCATAAACTTAAGTCAGGAGGAGTCAAATTAGGATCTCCAAATTCAAATAATGTGTCCCTTATTTATGTCAGATGTCCATGGAATTTCCGTTGCAGAGACATAATGAACAAACTTCCAAAGATATCGAATTTATCGACTGTTTCGTACTGTTTGAAAAAAAAATTGACTCAATGATTCTTTTGGTCTAGTCCAAACTGTTAATACTTACTTGGTCATGGAATGGCGTTTCTTGAATCTTGAATAGATTTTCTGTTCCACAAATGTGGCATTTTTGCTTATTTATGAAGCCAGATTGTGCCTGTTGACCACGATATTTTCAAGGATATAACAGTTGAGTTAACACAATTGCAAGACTATTTTCAATTCAAAGAGTCACTATTTTGGCATGTTGTTTTTTATATCATATTAATTGTGGAAAATGTGATAATATTAACCCAGCAGCAAGTGATATTGATTTGTAAAAATGGTTCAAAAGAGCTCTATTTCGTATCAATCGTTTGGCAGCGTCCATTTATTACGTAACGCTAAAATCTGAAATTTTTGACCACCTCACCCCATCCCCCTCCGTAACGTTTTTTGTATGGAAAAATTAAACGCTATTCCCCCCTCCTCCTAGAGCGTTACGTAGTTTGTGGAATTTTCAGGATGGTTGATTAGATCTCATCGGTCGAGTATATTTTTCTTACACACAATATAAAAAAAAACAATCATGATAGGCGAATCAAATTCTCAGTTAATGAGTAAACGAAGAACTCTTATTTGAGAACCTGGCTTTGTCTCAATAGGGGTGTTAGTCCAAAAAAAAGGAATAGAAAATTAATCTTTTCTAAATATGAACAGAAACAGTTATACACTAGAATCAAATACACACTTAAATCCGAATGCCGATCTCAGCTGTGCAAATCTCGTTAAAAGGTCGTTTGTTGACATCTTAGTAAAAGTGACGTTTGGTAACGGCACCCAAAGGTGCTGTTTTAAGTAAACTTGATGTTAGGCTGACATATCAGTTAAAATTAATTTGCTTACCGCTCAGCTGTGCGGATCTTGGTAAAAGAATGAAAATTAGTTGAACTCAACTGAGTTTGTCCTCCATGTGGGATATATAATCCACTGCGTTGGGAAGTGATAATAGGATTGGTCACAGCAAGCGGTTTTATATGTTCAAATGTAATGCACACTGTCATGTTGGCGAAATTGGTCACCCTTAGTAACACACTCCTGTCACTTGCATACTAGATACATGCGGTGTCCGGCCATTTGGCCGAATGCCGTTTGGCCGAATGCCGTTTGGCCGAACGCCATTTGGCCGAATGCCATTTGGCCGAAAGGGTCATTTGGCCGAATGCCGTTTGGCCGAATCATGAACAAAAAAATCAAATTGCTACAACGCCGATGTGTAGGATTTACAAGTGTGACCCAATAAATGATAAGCTAATTGATTTGTTGATTTTTATGATGTGACGGGAAGTCATGTTTGTCACAATATTAGAGCTCCAAGAGAATGATAACATCAATCCTTTAATTCCGGACGAAGTTGTGAACTCCACACTTCACGTCAAGACTCTGAGGTGATGATTGATTCGCCACTGGATTACCAACGGTGTAATAAGGTTTCAAGTGTTTTTAATGATCTCATCAGAAATTTTTCCTTCTTTTAAACATAGGCTATTCTTTCTAGTTATACTGGTTCCATTACTATCTGCAATATTTAAGCTTATATTTTAATTGGAAATTTTTTCTTCTTCAAATCATCGGCAGTTCTTTGTAGTTGCACTGGTGAAATGATTATATGCATTGCACTTGTTTAAATTTTCATAAGAGATTTTTCTTTCTTTTGATCATAGGCTGTTCTTTCAAGAGATAAATATTTTTCATAGTTATTGGAATTAAAGCTTATAATACGGTTTAATCAAAACAATTTTTTTTAGCTCAAGGGTTAATTTAGATGAGATGTAATTTTCCTCCAAAATTAAGATTACAACATGAGAACTGAAGACTGCACCTTTGCTTGAGTATAGCAATAAACAACACGGTGAACACTAATGTCAAAGAAGCACACTGTTTCTCCGTTGTGAGCTTAGCTTAGCTTAGCTTAGACTGACTACACATATCAATGGTTGCTATTCCGTGATTGACCGAAGTCAGTGAAAATGCACAAAGAATCAACTAGAAGTTCGGCTGGGATTGGCCATAATCTTCTCAGTGTGCATAATTCAGTGCCTCTATTTATACAGGGTCAATAACGGCGCCGGCCACGTCCTTGCAGTCAGGTGGGATTGGGGGAAGGAATGTTAGTGTGTAACCTTTGCTTTTTGGAGACCGTGTTTGCCTCTGCATCTCCACAAAGGTTACTGGGAGGGATGTTTGTTAATGGGGAGGATCGTTGGGTCATAGGATTCACTTTGATAAGCGATTAGACCATGATAGACAATGATTTGTGAGATATATACATGCTTATACGTAAATATAATATTTTCATTTGATATGAACAATTTCTATGTAGAGGAAAGTTATGCCGACACTTGAGGTGACGAACCATTCAAAGTTTGTTGAACAAATACCTAAATGTAACATTCCTACAGCTGTCAGGACGAAAGCATGTGTTATTATATTTTACTCATTTGAAAAGAAACAAAAAACTCGATTGGTTGGGACATCATAGAACACTCTTATTCTTATGCCGACACTTACAGTGGCGAACCATCCAAAGTTTGCTGAATAAAGTGAACCTTTCGCAAGTCTACACTTGTAGTGTCGAACCATTCAAAGTTTTTTTAATTACAAAAATAAAGGTATATAAGAGGTGTTCTGAAAAAAAAATGTTAAACATAAATAAATCATGAATCAGAATTTGTGTCGACACTCACAGTGACGAACCATCCATAGTTTGTTGAAAAATCATATTTACATCCCACCATTGTAACGATTGAATGTGCAGTCATACATATTTTATGGATTAGAAATAGTAGCATGAAACGAGCTCACCAATTGATCCGTTATCCTTGACTGAGCAGCCACAATCCACTTTCGGCTTCACTCGTTTGCTCGGCTATAAAAAAGCACTCAGGAAAAAAAATAAGCGCGCGACCCAAAAAGAATAAAAAAAAAACTGTTCGGGCTTTCTTGACGCACTGCCCAGGAGCAAGCGTCAAGGTCGAAGGATCAAACAGAACTAACCGATCGCGGCACTTTTTCAGTTACTCCATCCGAACTCACCGAACACGCCACTTTTTCACTTACTAGACCAACGCGCGACATGTTTGATCCTGCCCTCGTCGCTCGCCCCGGCAAAAGCAAGTGTCAAGGTCGAAGGATCAAACAGAACTAACCGATCGCGGCACTTTTTCACTTTCTTCAACCGAACTCACCGATCACGCCACTTTTTCACTTACGAGACCGACGCGCGACATGTTTGATCCCGCCCTCGTCGCTCGCCCCGGCAAAAGCAAGTGTCAAGGTCGAAAGATCAAACAGAACTAACCGATCGCGGCACTTTTTCACTTTCTTCAACCGAACTCACCGATCACGCCACTTTTTCACTTACGAGACCGACGCGCGACATGTTTGATCCCGCCCTCGTCGCTCGCCCCCGGGAAAAGCAAGTGTCAAGGTCGAAAGATCAAACAGAACTAACCGATCGCGGCACTTTTTCACTTTCTTCAACCGAACTCACCGATCACGCCACTTTTTCACTTACGAGACCGACGCGCGACATGTTTGATCCCGCCCTCGTCGCTCGCCCCGGCAAAAGCAAGTGTCAAGGTCGAAAGATCAAACAGAACTCAGCACACTGTTTCTCCGTTGTGAAAAGAAGAAGTCAAGACTTGTAGATGTCAGAACTCACGGTGTACTATATTAAGAAGGTGATATATTCCGAAAACTGACAGCTACTTGACGACGTCATTCCTATCCAACTCAAACAAATTTGCGATAAAAATGATCTAGTGCTCCGGAAGGTATATGGTACGATAGGATTGACGTCACATGTTCACAATCAAACTTGATATTTACATCTGTAAAGAGCCTACCTTGTTAATTTTTATGCCGAGGTAAGAACTATGACTATGAGGGATCGAAACAAGCCAATCCAGCAGAAGGACGAATAAATTTTAAACTGTTTTAGTTACTGTCAAAAACTAACTACAAACGCGATGCCAAAACATCTGCTGGTGGCTATTAACGCTAGCATAGAATTGAACAACTGCCTGCATTTAGGATGTTCTTCTTTCAGCTCTGTCTGTTTTTTCAACTAACACTTAAGGCCGCACGGGACGTCATTATAATCATCCTATCCATTTGAAGAAGCAGATCTCAAGTACCACTTTATATATGGATGTGAAAAATTTATCACTATATTCTATATATGTGGTGCACAATCGATTAAATTTTCAGCTTCATCGGTTCACTAAAACTCGAGATTTGCTTCGGCAAAGTTTTGATGATAATTGTTAGAGTGAGACAAAAGATAGGGAAAATAACACGGTCTCCCGTGTCCCCTTAAAAGCTTATGTATATCAATGATGATGTATCCTTTTTTATGAAAGCTGAGTAAGTTCTTTGAAATTCATTCTAAATCCATGCTAACTGTAGTTCACTTCGGTTTTCAATTTCGGCCAAACGGCATTCGGCCAAACGGCATTCGGCCAAATGACCCTTTCGGCCAAATGGCGTTCGGCCAAACGGCATTCGGCCAAATGGCATTCGGCCAAATGACCCGGAACCGATACATGCATGCTCTGCCTCACTTGAGAACTGACACTTGTCCTTGTAAGCTGTGTGAGCATCGCGTGGAGGGTGATTCCTTTCCCGGTGATTATCGAAACTCCACACTCCACTGTACGAGTTAGTGTCGTATCCCCAAGATCACATAGGACAGTTATGTCTATTACAATATGTCATCTTATATATCTATGATATATCAACTTTCATTTGAAATTTGGGCTACCATCGAGCTTGAGAGAAAAAAAAACTGTCTTTTACCATGCCAAATATTTGAAAATATTGTACTTCAAGGAACAAAAATTTAAAACAAAAAAAATGTTCGGGATCCCTCGGTGGATTTTTTTGGGGAAATGAAAGCTGAAAACCTATATTTTCGAATGCTGAAAGATTTAGCGATGCCTATTTTTTTGTGATAATATTGTTCTACCAGACACGCCGTGAGCTTATTTTCTGGTTGAAATACTTTAATACCTTAAATTTCATTCAAGAAACCTGTTGCAGAATTCATGTGAATCTCTTCTATGCCACAATTTATTTCAACAATACGTCAGCCAACATTTTTTTAAATCAACCAATTCTCTGTCCCAGTGGGGACGTAACGCCAAGAAAGAAGAAGAAGACACACCTGATAAGCGATTTGTATCTCTTTTTCCATTATGGACATCTTTATTGACATCGTAGAAGGTATTGCATTTTTTTTATTTCCGCATCTGATAATTTACTAATGTTCTGTGTAATTGTAATTCTTGATGTTTCACGAAATCAAGAAAAATATTGTTTATTCTCCTAATGAAACATACATGATGTGTTGACAAATAATTATAAACTAAATATACTCTAGACTGCGAATAGAACCCAGACCACTTCGTTAAGGAAATGTTGTATATTCCCCACCATTAAGCCAAGAAAAGCCCATATCCTTGATAGCGCGAATTACCGCAGCATCACTTTTCCGCGTCTCGATGACGGCCATAAATAACGTCCCATACTAATAAATTTCCATCACATATCCATACCTTCTTGGCTCATCCTGCGTGCTGCGTGCCATAAGTCACACGTCTTGTTTCATCGCTCGAAAAATGACTCCCAATTTATGACCCGCGATGAGCATTTAGACGATAATAAATTGAAATCATTTACCATCATATCCGCCCATTTCATTTTTCTACTGTCTGTCTGCTCCAATGCCACCGAGAGGCAAACTCCTCCTCCTCCACTCCATAACTGTAGAAAACATCAGTACAGAAAGCAGCATTCATGAAGATTGATCAAACTGAAAGCATACAGCACACATATTTCTCACTTCAATCCATCGCATCGTGAACAATAAATTGCTAACTCTTTTCCTTCCCGGTGTGCTTTGAATTATCACTCGCTCACGTTAGGGAGGTGCTGATTTACATGGGAAACGTGGATAGCAGTGTTTCTTCCTACTTCATCAGAGTTCCAAAACCATTTTTTTTGTGTAATTTTCTGAATTTAAATCAAATCAAGCGTGTGCTAGAATAAGGGCGTAAGTCGCATCATCGATTTCTCTTCATCGATCTTCTCTTCCGTTAATAAAGGTGACAAGACACAAGTTTGTCACCATTTTTTGACCTCAGGAAGCAAGATTGCATCGTTGCCTAGCATACTGAAGTGAAAAAATGCTAACAAACCCGCATCTTGTCACCCAAATTGACAGAAGAGAGGATCGATGAAGAGAAATCGATCATGCGACTTACGCCCTTATTCTAGCACACGCTTGAAATTGAAAGAGAACGCCGAGATGAGCCAGTCTCGGGCTGCATAGATTCAGGAGAGTTTTCGAAAACTAAGTCACAATCTAGTGCGTCGTATTCTTCAATTTTGTTCATTAAAATAATGAAAGTTTAACGAATCTTTTTCACCAGTATCTAGAACCACCCTAGCCGTCGATTACTGCCATTGTCAGTTTACGAGCGCTTCTGCAGAGGCTCTCTGTCACGCTTTTAAAGAATGATAGCACAGCATCCTCTATATGCTCATTTGCACGACGTCTGTTGTTGGGGGGCTTCTTTGAGTAACAGTATGCAGAGCAGCAGAGACACAATACTCAACCGGCAACGACTAAGCTCCACATCCGTATCCTTTCGTTGTCGGACGCAGTGCTTTTACGTGTCTCCTCCCATAGAACGAAAGTAACAAATGGCGGGTGAATCCATGCGAAAATTTATCGATTTTTATTCGGAGTGTTGCGCATCATGCTCAACTATATTTCAATGCTTTCATGGCGACAACGATTTGGAGGCAATTTTTTGCGGCACACGAGTGCAGCGTTCGGTCGCCAGAAAGCCAAATATTTTACATTTCCTGGGCTGTTGCTCTGATCAGGTTATTCTAGATTTTAACAATTGTAAGGCATCTTTCATCGAATTCATAATCAATGAAGCTTGCATTTCCATCGATTTAAAAATACCTCTCGTTCAATTTATTCACTTGTTAATTTGTCCAATTGACTTACCGTGCAAACAATAAGTTCAACTCTTGACCTAGTTCCGAAATTGGCATTTCTCCAGAACGACTATACACGGTTGAATACGGTTGCCGTTACTTTAATGCGATTCTGTTTCCATTTACATCGAAATCAACGTCTTCCGCGGAACGCGACTCGCTAAAAGCGTGAACCTTACTTCAAAGGTACACTTTAACAAGCATAATGATAACGCTCCGCGGCGTGTTCATCATCTTCTTCCACGTCGTCATCATCGTCCCAGAAACGTAATAAGGTCATATTACGACTCCCAGAGCTGACGTTTTCCTTTGAAATGAAGAACTTATCGCATTTCGCATAAATTTCACTCAATTCCCGTCATCAAAAGCAAGGAAGCCACCGTCGAGGAACGAACCCCTCCGAAAGAAAGGTGAGTTTAATTTTGGCTACATTGGGGAACCGAGGTCTGCTCGACTTTTCCTTTCCCCTCCCGCCATGCCAGTTGCCAGTTGATGTTTGAGGTTGTTCTCGGCGTGTTTACACAAAGCAAATTTTCCGACTTGACTGCTTTTTTCTTGGACTGCAGACTTCCGAACTCACAAAGTGTAGCCCGAAGATACCCGCTTTCGTTATTAGATAAAATGTTTGCTCGCTTGTACTGACGAAAACGGGGGATTTTGTTTTACGTGAACTTTGTTTCAGACTGGACACCGGATGATTCTATAAGCTTGAAAACTTGATCATAGAATTAAAGATGTCTTTTAGCTGTTAAAGTCTGTGAAACAATCACTGCTACAAATTTGAGGGGACTTCGAAACCAAAGATAGTACAATTTTTTAGATAGAATTTATAATCATTTGTTCAATGATTTATCAAAATAGGATTTTCGAAGTGAGAAAAGTGAAAATACATGGTCGTTTGACTCAATGAAATACAATTCTTTCAGTTTTATGCTTTTTATACATATTAACGTATTAACATCCTGTTTGAACATATTAACACACCATTTTACTAGTTTAAGTACACGTTTCAAAAACGAACCTGTTCGAACAAGTTTTCTACACGTTTCCTTACAAAAAATATCCTAATTTGAACAACTGTAATTCTTTATATCATAATGAAGAGCAGTATACGATACGAATGGTTCTACCTTTCCAATGCAATAAAAATGCTAACACATGCAAACACAAATTCCAGAAATGGCCAATGAGTTTTATCTCAAATTTGATGGTATTTGAACTTAAAAATACGTCATTTTTGTAAAATTACGTCCAATGTAATTGAAAGTTGTTGTGATCCGAACAATATTCATTACAATGTGATGGAGAATCACGTCATTTGTATCTTAAATTTATGTCACTTTACTTGCTTTAATACAGGGGATAGGCAAAATGATTGAGATAGGCAAAATCTTGCCTAGATTCAAATGCTTATAACTTTATGAAAAATGGATGAAATTGGATGCATCTGGAAGCAGTCGACGGCAAATTTGGTCTAGTTTCAGGCACTTGCTTGGCCACCGGATACCGGAGATGTTCCGGATTTTCCAAGGTAATGTCCAAATGTCATTTTTTCTGTCGCTTGTATTTTTGTGCGGTGTAAAGTTGGATAGATGTTTACAATTTTCCTTGAAACTAGAACTAATAGGAAGTTGAATGCCGCCTGACGGATAAGGATTGGTTGCAAATCTTCAGAAATATGACCATTTCCGGACCTTCCTTAGCCGAATGGTTAGAGTCCGCGGTAAGCAACTGGATCCTACTATAGAGTTGTCATGGCAGCCGGGGGTGCTGGAAATGTTTCGGAAAGCATAACCTTTGAAGATCATGAAGTTTGATGACCATATTGATATGGTTCCAGATATGTTCCTAATCCTACTATAGAGTTGTCATGGCAGCCGGGGGTGCTGGAAATGTTTCGGAAAGCATAACCTTTGAAAATCATGAAGTTTTATGACCATATTGATATGGTTCCAGATATGTTCCTAATTTATTTATTTATTTATTTATTTATTTATTTCGTCAATCAATAGTAGACTACACATTTGCTTAATTCTATGTTGTATTATATCTTAAGGAATTAAAATATTGTCTTAGCTTTGTTCGCGACATGGTCAGAACAATTTCTGTGCAATGCTGATTATAGAGAGACATCATTCGATTCATTGGGCCGAATTTTGCATAGTTAGTTCGATGATTATTTGATGCAAACAAATTCCGATTTCTTAACTGTCTAGCGGGCGTGTAGAAATTCAAACATGATAAAAGATTGGTGGAATCAATACGCTGCGATACAATATCATTGATAAATGAAATCATGGCTATTTCGCGACGCTCATTTAAGGTTTGAATATCGATAAGCATGCATCGAGCCTCGTATGATGGCAGTGGAAACGTTGTCCAGCCTAATTTGCGTAAGGCATATAAAAGAAATTGCTTCTGTACTGATTCGATTCTATCACCATGCATTTTTATATGCGGAGACCACACAATACTACAATATTCTAGAACTGATCTTACATAAGCAATGTACAAGGTTTTAATCGTATATGTAAAATTGTAGCTAAAACGCTTAATAAAGCTCAACATATTGGTTGCTTTATGGATAATCGTATTATAATGATCAGTAAAGGTAAGTTTAGAATCTAATATGACACCTAAATCTCTAATCTTATCGCACTTTTGAACAATTTGATTTCCTAAAGAGACAGTAATCTGTGGTGTATTCCGTTTTCTGCTATATGTGATTAAATTACATTTTTTGACGTTTAATTGAAGTAAGCTTTTGCTACACCATTTATCAAATATACTTATTTCATTCAGATAAATGTCGCTATCTTTGTTTCTATTGATTTCCATATAAAGTTTCATATCGTCGGCATAAATCAGAATTTTAAGATGTTTAAGCACATAAGAAATATCGTTAACAAATAATATAAATAACAATGGACCTAAATGCGAACCTTGGGGAACTCCTGATGTAACGTGAACAGGTTTAGACATTTTTCCCTCAAATCTAACTATTTGTTGGCGATCTGTTAAATAAGATTCAATCCAGTTGAGGAGTCTCATCGCAATTCCCATTTTATTGAGCTTGAAAATCAACATAGGAATGTCTAGTCTGTCAAATGCCTTACTAAAATCGGTGTAAAGTGCTTCGACGTGGTTACCTCTATCCATTGCATTCAAAGTGTAATTTACAAATTCCAAAAGGTTTGTTGTAGTAGAACGACCTTTATAGAAACCGTGTTGTGTATTCGTTATTCTATGTTTTATTTGGCTGAACACATTTTTATTTATAATTGATTCAAATAGTTTTGGAATGGATGAAATAATAGCAATTCCACGATATTTTCGAACATCAGATTTTCTACCAGACTTGTAAATGGGTATGAGATACGATCTTTTCCATTCTTTTGGAAATCTGCTCATTTCAAGTGACTTGTTGAATAGCCAAAATAATGGTGCTGTAAATTCATTAGCTAAGTTTTTCAGTAAAATAGGTGGGATTCCATCTGGCCCTGATCCTTTGGTGGAATCTAAATTCTTCAGTCCTGTTAAAATGTCCTGTAAAAGTATTTGACTTACACAGATATCGCTTGTAAAATCAGGAAAACTAGAAAAATATTCAAAGTCACGATCTTTATCCGAAAAGTTAGTAAAAGTCTCTTGGAAAAAAGTAGCAAAAAGATTACACATACCATCTGGATTATCAGCTGCTCTATCATCCAATGTCATTTTAGATGGAAAATTGTTAGACTTCATCTTCGATTTAGCATAATTGAAGAAATTCCTAGGGCAAGATTTTAAATCATTTTCTATTTTTGTGTTGTACTCTTCAAGCGCAGCGGATATTGCTTGATTAAGTTGGTTGACAATATACAAATTATTTTCTAAACTTTCTCGAGATTTTTGTTGCCTGTAGATTTTATGAGCCTTTTGCTTACGATTTTTTAAATTAGTTATTTGCTTATTAATCCAAACAGGGTTTTTCGACCCATTTCTACGACGTCTTCGCAATAAAGGAACTTCCTTTTGAATAATTTCTGACAAAATTGAATAAAAATCCGTCACTGCGATTTCTAAATCTCCCTGGTTTTTCAAAACGGATTGCCAATCTATTCTATTTAATTTTTGTTTAATTCCGTCATAATTAGCGTTTTTATAATCAAAGAAATTCTCAAAGTCACAGTTGTCAGAATTGTGATTATTGTGAACAAAAATTGAGTACTCAATAGCTGTGTGAAATGCTTCATTTTTCCATAGTAGAGAAACAGATTCATTCACACAGAAATCATCCATAATGTTTGAGAATAAGAAGTCCAAATAACAGTTTTGCCGGTTTTTCACATGATTTATTTGATTTAAACCTAAAAATGCAGCTTTTTCAAAAATAAATTGTAATGATTCATTTTCACCGACAACCGGAAGCAGAATGCTTTCGTTTTCGGAATCACGAATAAAATCAGCATTACGCTGATTAAAGTCGCCATAGATATGCACTTTGAATTCTGGAGATAACTGGGATACAATTTCATCAGCAGTTTGAAAGAAAATTTCATATGATGATTTGCAAGCTTGGTCTGGCGGAAAATACACAGAAGCAAATATATGTGTTTCTCCGGCGATGTGTGCTTTCACCCACACATGTTCAAATTCTTTATGTTTTGATGAAATAATTAATTCTGAATTGAATTTAGTAGATATTGCGATGAGAACTCCACCACCAGACATTCTTTGGGTAAGGACCTAATCTCGGTCATCTCTGAATACATTAAAACTATTACCAAAAACTTCTTCACTTTTAATTTTTTCATTCCAACTAGTTTCAGTGCCCATAACAACTGAGAAGGATGAAGTTAGAATTCTTTTATAAATTTCGTTCATTTTAGATGCACTCTTCATGCGATTAAAATTTTGGCAATATACTAAAATTTCGGTAGCATTTGCTTCTGAAGAAGTTGATGGTAACACATCCCTTTGCATAACATTATTTGAAAGTTCAGATCTATTATTAGATACATTGTCATTATTTAAAATATTACCAACTAGTTGTTCATCAGCCACGATTGGATCGTCAGGGTCTACGTCTGAGCCACTTGGCCACTTCCCCCTGGGCATCTGGAACCTACTATAGAGTAGTCTGTGCATTTAATGGCTCTAAAAATACTGCTGGAAACATAGTTTTGAAAGTTGATGCCCACTTGGATATTGCTCCGGATAATATTTACAAGATTTGAAATACAAACATGACTGACTATGTTTTCCGGAACCGGTTTTACGGAAATGGTCATATTTCTGAAAATTTCCAACCAATCTTAATGCGTCCGGCGACATTCAACTTCCTATTAGTTCTAGTTTCTAGGAAAATTGTAAAAATCTATCCAACTTTACACCGCACAAAAAAACAAGCGACAGAAAAAAAATAATTTGGACATTACCTCGGAAAATCCGGAACATCTCCGGTGTGCAGTGGCCAATACGCATTACCAAGCAAGTTCCTAAAATTAGACCAAATTTTCCGTCGACTGCTTCCAGATGCATCCAATTTCATCAATTTTTCATTAAGTTATAAGTATTTGAATTTAGGCAAAATTTTGCCTATCTCAATCAGGGATAGGATGTCGGACACATATAACGTAAATTTCAATAATAAGCTTTCGATTTGTCTAGTGGAACCGAATTAAGTACTATACTTAAAACCGAATTAAGTACTATACCATTTAATTCCCCTAGAGTTTGTATCTTTTGACATATACGCGTATTTCCACCGGCCTTACAGTTGAGGTCGAAATATGCGTACCTGTCAAATAATCACCTGTCAACTAGCGGAATTATATGGCAAATATAAATTTTCATTTGTTTCCTAATTTTTAAATTCATTTAGGAATTCCCTTGATTTAATTCAGGGATTCATACAAAAATTCAACCTGGGATTCTTTCGGGTATGTCATCAAGGATTACTTCAGGGAATTTAGCAGAGATTCTTCCAATAACTCCACCTAAGATTCATCCAGAAATTCCACCAGAGATTCTAGCATGCAACGCCCGATGACACAGTCGGAAAACATTCTGCACTAAAAGTTCTTCAGCTTGAAGCGGGAATATAACCCACACTTTTTAGCACGATGCGACTAAATTCCAGGTGACACTAACCGCACGGCTGAGAAACCCACAATTCATTCTAGGATTTCTCCAGGAAATTTCGTATGTGTTTCTTCTGGAATATCTCAAATGGTTCCTCCAGGAAATCTTCTCTTTTCTTTTTTTTTTTCAAAGATATTAAACATGTATGATTTTATTGGTGTCTCAAGGAATGCTTTCAGGGATTTCTTCAAAACATACTCCTGAGATTCCTTCAAAAGTACCTCCAGAGACTTCTCAAGACATCCAAGAATTTTCAAGGGAATCCTTCAGCATACTCTCCTAGAAACCTCCAGGTATTCCTGAAGGATTTCCTTTTTAAACTCCTACGGATATTCCTCGGAATATTTTTTCTGAGTTCCTTTAAACATTTCACCAGGATCTCTATAAGAATTCTTCCATGAATATTTATCACGTCAAAATCCTTCTGCAAGAATTCTCAAAAAAAATCTCCAGGTAAATCTTCCAAAACTAGCTCTAGATGGTATTCCTTCTGCAGTTTCATCATAAATTCTTCAATAGACTACTCCTGACGTTCCATCAAGATTTCTTCCAAAGATTAGGATTCTGTCAGAAATGCTTCCAGCTATTGCTCACAAAATCATCCAGTATTTATTCTTTGGACTTCTTCTGGAGTTCCTCTTGGTATTCCTTCAAAAAATCCATCAGAGATTCATCCATTGAATTCTCCCAGGGGTTTCTTTACAATCCTACGACTTCAGGCGTTCTTCAATTCTAGGTGTTCCTGAATTCCTTCAGGAATGGCTAAAGGTATTCTATCTGACATTCCTTCAAGAATTCCTCCAAAGATTTCTCCAGGAATTCCTCTTGAGGTTTTTTCAAGATTTCCTCCTGTAGTTCCTCAATGGTATCCTACAGTTATTCCTTCAAGCAGTCAATTCTTCAGGAAACTTTCCAAAAATTTCTCCAGCAATTCCTTTATATTTTCATCCAGTAATTTCTCTTGGGATTTCTTTGGTTATTTCTTTTTAGATTGCTTCAAGGATCCCACCAGAAACTTCTCAATACATTCTTCCAGATACTCTACTAGGATTTCTTTCAGAGAATCTTCAAGGATTTCTACCAGAAATTCTTCCAGTAATTGCTTCTACCCAGTAAACACAAACTTGTATGAGATAGCGGAAAATAGTAGAAAAGTTGAGGCGATATATGTATATGGACCATTAGGCTGCATGCAAAATGTACGTACATCGCATCCTGTGCGGTGCACAACGTGGAAATCCGGGGGAAGGCCTCTCAGCTGGCAGTCAAATCCTGCTACTGGCTAACAACCAACAGATCAGAGCTCAACAGGTAATCCGTGTGCTATGCGAAACGATATCCACCATAGACTACCGGAGGAATCTACTTTGGATCGAATCGCTGGGACGCACTGTCGAAATCTCTTATTGGTGCTCCAGCAGCGGCGGGATTGACCTTGGCTTGCAATCGGTTGTCCGTGTGCAATCAAACCGGTGTCCGCAGTAGACTACCACTGGTGGGATCTAACGGAAAGCAGTTTTGGCAGCGGAATCGGAATCGGACGGTGCTCTCTGCAGAATGAAAAATCCGGCTTCTCTTCGAGTTTTCGTTTATTCGCGATGTTACTTCTTCGACTGATACAACAAAACTGATGTGCTCTGCGCAATGTGGGTTACTTATATACTAACACTTTCTCTAGTGTGAGATTCATTTGACAGGTATTAGGCTCCTCCTATTACATGGAAATGACTAAACAAACAAAACAAAAACGATGGAGAATTAATCGGGAGAAGCTTATTTTGATGTTTGATGGATGGGCTAATATCAGAAAGGTATTGAACTTAGACAACAGTAATGGGAAAAGGGAACTATGAATGAAGAATTATGATAAGTGGTTACGATTCTTATTGCGTTTTGGGGAACAGGGAAGTAATCAACTTAGATTTTATGACAGGGAAAAACTAAACAAAAAAAATCAAACAAGGCAAACAAAATTCAAACGTTCGGAACCGAACACATCCATATATAAGGGTACATATGGTATTATATACGATCGTGATTTACTGGGCAGGATCTTTCAGAATTTCCTCCCGTGATGACTACTGAAACTAGGGAGTCGGATCTTCTTCTTGGCAATTTTGATTCACTTCGACAATGGGATTTCATGAAAGCTATTAAGCTCATATTCGGCCACAATAAGCGTCGTATTGAAGTGGCTCTGGTTGCAAAGTTTCAGAAAACTCGGCACTGAAAAACCCCTCATGCCCAATTTAATCATGGGAGTGCCTAAGTAGCTCTAAAACCTGCTCCTTCGGGGATTTTTCAAGAATTTCGTCTGCAGATTGTGCCCATAATTCATTCCTTAAGAGATTCATTCAGTCGAAGTGTCTCTCTAGTTATGCAAACAGAGATTTCTTCAAAGGTTACCTATCTCATGGGGTGCCTATAGGTATTCTTTCAGAGACTACCCCAGTAAATCTTTAAATGATTCTACATAGCTTCATAAAAAAAAATCTGTAGGAAATCTATCAAGAACTAGTCCGAAAGTTTCTTTGTAGATACCAACAAAAAATTCTAAAGTCAACATTGCAAAAACTGCTGAAATCATACCTGGTGGAATCCCTTGTTGAGTTTTTGATCTCCTTAGGAGAATTCCTGAATGAAATGTCAAAAAAAAACCTTAAAGTTTGGAATCTTTTGAGAATTTCCTGTTGGGACTCAGGATTCAAATACTGAAAGTGCATTCGTGTAATAACTTCTTTTTTTTTTGAAGAACTTCTGAAAAATTACTCAAGGAAATCAATTCAGGGTTTGCTTGAAGTTTTCCTTCAGCAATACCCGAAGATCTTCTTGGAAGAGTATATGAAGAAATAATGAGAGGAATTTGTTGGGAACATTGGAAACAAATCTTTAAAGAGGAACTAACACAGACACTAACACAAATATTACTGAATAAATTAGCGGAAGAATCACAACAAAATTTTCTATAAAATCCTCACATTTTCTAGAAGAACATCTGAAGAAAGTCCTGGAGCCCATTTGGAGCCAGTTCCATGAATTCCGTTTAAATGGTTTTGGTAAATCCTGTCCACGTTAAATTACGGATACTAAAATAATGGCAGCACAAAAATTACTCATAATTCAACAAAAACAATTGTTTATTTCAGAATAATAGAGTTATACAGCCATTCCATGAAAAACCGATCTAGTGGGTCACCGAATTCCGTGAAAATTCGCTGTTTTGTTCCTTATCCGAAATAAGGATACACGCAGTCTTCCCAAACGAACACCGATCACGATGGTTCGGGCGGTTTCGGTACTCTCCTTTTACTCTGTTTTCGTGTGCAAACCGAAACGCTCGAAACTGAACCTAAACCCAAACATGTGTAAAGTGAACATCGGTGCGAACGCCGGTTCGAAAACCGGTCCATTTGTACCTCGATTGTAACCGTGGTTCAAATTTTGGTGCTAATCTTCCAAGGTTCAGAACGATGACACAAACGGAGAGACCGAAAATTGTTGATATCCACGCTTATCAATTTCTACTTATCGTGTCTTGTTGTTTGATATAGTAAAATCCTTGGTTTTTTCATAAAGATCCCACTGAATGTTACTCAAAGTATTGATCTCAATTGATCTGCTTAAATGAAACATTTGTTCAAGCCTCAAGGGTCTTGCGATTTGAACCAAGAAGTTCCATATATGATCGAAGAAATTTATCCGCGTGGATTTCAACCGTTCTCTGTCTGTCTGCTTTGTGCCATTATTTGAACCCAAGTTTGAACCAAAGTTTGAACCGAAGTACACATGTACCGGGTTCGGTTTGATACACTGGTACAGCGACGAAGCGCGTTTGTGGTTCAACACAAGTTGCAATGTTCAAACCAAAGTTGCACATCGGTTCGGTCCATGGGAAGACTGGATACACGTGTTTTTGGATTTTTTGATTAGGGTGAACGTTTCCGAAATAGGGTGACCAGAAAAATCGCGATATTGCAATTTTTTTATTTTTTAAAAATTATAACTTTTGAACCGCTTGACCGATTTTCAATTTTCAGGATCGAAATTAAAGTTAAAGAATTTAACTTTTCAAGAAATATATAACATTTCACAAAAATTGTTTTTTTTTTTTTCATAAAAAAATCAATATTTTCAATTTTTTGTTATTTTGAAGGCCTCGGGACCAAAGGAACTATTGTTGTTCTAATTTTTCTTGAAAGTTCAGTGAATTTTACGTTAGCGATGTATGTTTTTTGTTTTTTGAGATATATTTTTTGAAAAAAAAAATTAGTCATTTTTCATCGGCACACACTATAGGTCTCAGCGGAATAGATTTTTTATTTAAAATAATCATAACTTTTTAACAGATCAACCGTTTTCCAATTTTTTTTTTATGGAATGAAAGCACAGTTAATAACTGTGTAAGCTGAGAATTAGGCTCTGTCCCAGTTGGGACGTAACGCCAGAAAGAATTCCAGATCTCTCAAATAAATTCAAAATTTATTACCGGAATCTCAAAATTCATTTCGAAATATCAAAATTTCTACGGAAATCTCAAAATACCTTTCGAAATATCAAAGCTGACAACGTTTTCCCATGATATTTACTCAAATTTTAATTATTCCATTCATTTCAACAATCTCAAAGCATGAAAAGCAACCTCTGAAGCTAACTACCAGTAGCTTTGTAGTAAATGCTACCTTTATTCATAGCAACGCGTTGTTTGTAGTATGTTCGAATGGTGTAGGAACAGAAATGACACAAACATGTTCCACTCGTATTCTACATATAGCGTTTACTACCGATAAAGTGGTAAACTCAAATTTACTAAATTTCATTCATACCACCCATTCTCTCTCGTACACATCCTAATTGATAGTGCCGGTAAAGACGAAACTTTTAGATTTTCGATCACAACGACATATGGCCTGCAAATCAAATACTTCTTCGAGAATGTGTCAGAAACAGCGTCCTTTTTAGTTGAGGTATAAAAAGCCAGGCCAGGAAGTTATTTGAAGTCTTCAACAACGTATGTTTCATCGTCCAATAAGACACAAGAAATTTTTTGCAAAAAAATAATGTAAAGTGAATTTTGCTTGTCATTGCGGTTGGATACCTTTTTCACTTTGTACATCTTCAGTCCATGCCGCTGCTTCACTTTGTGTACGTATGATTTTGACCTTCCAACTTTGCGAGCCACATTTCGCACAAAAAGACTGGGATTTTTCTCTATAATGGTATGGAATTTAATAAATTCTACATATAACTTTGATGTTCAATATTTTTTTTCGGTACATTGATTCTTAAACTTAGATGTATATCTCATCACTTTGAGACACTCGAGAAGACGTGTAACTAAATTTCAATTCAATTAGTATATTTAATCCAATTGAGATGTATATGTAAACTCTAGGTTTGCGGCAGAGTGATTTTTTTTATTTTACCTACGATTTTTTGCTCAGAAATTAATGTGACTGATTAGGTAGAGTATGTCAAAGTCATTCTTGATTTCAATCATTCCTTGGCACCTCTCATTTCAGAGTCAAGAAAACTTGTATGGCTCAAATTTGTTGTTGATTCAATATCCGACAAATCGATGTTAGAATTCAATTTCTTATACATTCAACCATCTCGTTTACTATCGAGATTCGTATACGTCTGAAGAATTGGCTTTGGAAGATATCTCCGCAAACCATGAAATCGTCGTCATCCTGAATTATATGATAGTGATTTTTACAGCACGAGACGTACATTTGTTATATATTCACGACGAGTGCTGTAAAAATCGAGTTCTGCAGCTAGTTGCGTACCGTTTTGACTCGTTTTCCGTACACAAAAAGTCAACTCTGAATTCAAATTCATCTGGTAGTCATAAATAAGCTGAATTTTTTGGGCATTTTAATTTTTTCGCAAAGTCTAAATGTTAGCTGTTGCGTGTGCTGAAAAAAATGTTTATTAATTTAGTATAGTATTGTTTCTTCGTAAAAGTATGGAACAACAATTTGATTCAAATGCCGAACACTGTGTTTATTCTGTCTCATATTTCAAACACCTTGATTCAAATTCCGAACAGTATGAATAAATCGTATTGATAATGTATTCGTATTGGTAATGATTCTTTACGAAACTCAAAACAGTTGCGTAATACAAAGCGGTGCGTAATAGTCATTACGCCACTGATTTATGTTGCGTAATGACTATTACGGCACTGCATAATTCAGTGCAGGGCAGGTTAGAGTGACGAAAACCAGCCTATTACGATGAGAAATTGCGAAAATAGTTTTCCTTACGCTTCCGAATATAGTTCAACTCCATTAATCAAAACTACATCCATACTCGCCATCGGCTTTAAGTAATAAATCTTTATTTCTGCTTTCTTGGACAGCGGAAAACCACGACAACGCCATTTTCCAGGATCTAAAACCCACAAAAAGAGTGAATTCAATCCCATCTCAAAACCGATACGACAAAGTAAAACATCCTCCTGCTGTCTGCGGAGTTTTGTAATTCCTTCCCGAGCAGGAACGAATAACTTGTTCCTATTATTGTATTCCATGGCTGGGTATTATATCTTAATTGGGTATTGTGTCCATGTATTGACCCCATTTCAATTTGGTATTATCATTGTATTGAAAATATTGTTGAAATCATTAAATTACCTCATAGAGGTATTGCATGGCACTGCTTGAGGAATTGAAATACTGTTGAAAAATTTCACTTCTATAAAAAATATGGTTCTGCATTGTAATACAGTAATTTCTCGATTATATCACGGGCCCAAACAATTTTGACGTGATATATCGAAAGGTGATATAATGAAAATGATTTTTGTGCCATATAATTTCCATCAAAATTTGCGTTTTTTTTTTGCAGAAATAGGTGAATGACAAGAAAAGCACGTAAGAGATTGGTCAAATAGATATATGATGGTTGTTTAGAGTTATTTTCAATGTAAAATGTATGAAATTTAAACAATTATTGTGGCGTGATAAAATTGAACAGAAAACCGTGCTTAAATCAAGAGTGATATAAAGAAGCGATATTAAAACGAGCAGTGATAAAATCGAGAAACTACTGTACATGATCCAACTGTCAGTTTGGTTTGTAAAGACTGTGCATGAGATATGTTACCTCTTTTCTTTCAAACCTCATTCAGGTGATAAGTATTGGTGTTGGTATTCTGCAGCAATTGTCTTCTGTTCGGGTCGTCAGACACCCGACCCAATCAAACCACTATCCTATTCGCATGAAATCTTGATGAGCTACTCAAAACACTTTGGGGACGTGATGACGCTCTCGCAACTGGTCATTAATTTTAAATCTCCCACCGGGTGAGTCCGGATCCGGTTCGGTCACGTCCCCAAATGGATTACCCGTGGCATGGGTGACCAAGATCCCGAACCACAAACCGTCCGCAACCGCAATCTCGGGGATGGGATGGCGATAGTAAGCAGTCATTTTAAGTCATTTGGTCCTAGAATTTCTACAAACTTCAGATCGACATTCCCCAAAACTCATCCATCATAACAGACGAACTAACAAATCATCGGTGGGTACACCCTGCCCACATCATGATATACATTTAGGTGTACATTATCAAAAATGTGTGGCGAAAGTTAGAAAAGGGAACGGAAAGGCTGCATATAATTAGATTTGGAATCAGTCTTGTAGGGGCGTCTGTCATAAATTATGATAAAGGTTCCGAGAAATTTTGTTTATAATTTGTATAGGGTTTTACTGTATATAGTACTATAACTACTTTTGCTATAAATCTTCCAAACGAAGGAAAACGTGCCTTTGACATTCTAACACTATTGACTTTGGGCATCCTCATCTAGGTTGACCTTCCTTGTGTATTAGGGTAATTTTTGTACGTTGAGAAGCAATAACATTGTATACACAGTATTGGACAATACAATGAGTATTAGATTATTTATAGACAGATATGAATGAAATTTTCACAGTTTTTCAGACATAACTTAAATTTCAACATATATTTTTAAATGATTTTTCGAATCACGAGCTCCAAACAAAAATGGTTTGACTTACATAAACAATTTTTTGACAAATTTTAGTACTTTACATAACTTAAAAATTATTAGGATTAACTTCATGGTATCTTAAGAAAAGATAGAGATTAAGACAAGATGAACAAGTTTGCAACTGACCAGGGCTTGAAATGTGAGAAAATTCAGAGTATTTCTCACTTATCACTCTTTGTTACACTCATGCTTTGCTGCACATCATGAGAACCTGTTAACCGTCTTCTGTTACAGTTCTAACTAGGTCGGGGGGATAACAGTGCATGATAGAACCTAGCTAAACAAGCTCAAAATCTGGCACAGTGGTTCCAACTACATAGAAGGGCGGTCATAAATATGAATGTCGGTAAATTACACAGACAACCAGAAGTCACATAGCAGTATACAAACAAAGTCGCTTATTTGTACTAAATGCATCACTCCCGCATTACATGGTGGATGAAATCGTTTGATCGATGAGTTTCCTCGCATAAAACGCTATTTTATGAGTTCATATGTACACTCCATTTCGTCTCGTATACTTTTACAAAGTAAGTCGGATCAATCCGTAGCAGCTGTCAAATAAATTTTGTTATCATAAATTAAGTCACATAAGAGTACAGACAAATTCGCAAGAAAATCTATACACTCGCATTGCATGTTATGTTTCATCATATAAAATATGCACGTATATCGCCTCCACTTTTGTACGTATAAGACCTTTTCGCGTCATCTTATACGTGAATCTTTGCACATATAACTACATAGGTAAGTTTCATAGAAGAACGCATGGAGGGATTTGGAGGGGAAACATTTTTTTCGGCTACGTGAATATTTCTATAATTTCGAGTTTTTTTCGAATTCATGCTGTATATCAGCGATGCAGTTTCCAAGCAAAAGATGCAAATTTTAATTTTATTTTTCATAGAGATCAATTCAAACCTTATTGAAAACCAGTACCTTTCATAGCGTACTTGTTAAGTATTAACATTTCTGACAGCGTAATGAAAGTGTTAAAAATGTTTAGATTTTTAGGATTTATATCGATTGATTGATTCTCCAGATTTGTACTCTTGAAAATTTGAAGTTTGGCTTCGATTTATCTTCATCTTAAGGATTCCATAAAGGATTTTTTGACGTAGGACTACGTATTTCCTCTCTATACAGGAGTGAAATTGGAATTCCAAAACCTAGAGCGTTACGTTGGCATGAAATATTTTAAACGTTTATAACTTATTGCTGGCTTAACGAAAGTCCTTGATTAGCACCTCAATCGAAAAACAAGGCATCAAAGGTTCATGTCGTTTACTTACTGAATCCCACGAATCTATGACAAAAAGTCGAAAGACAAAAGGTCCAAAGAACAGAAGTTTGAAAAACAAAAGGTCGAAAGGACAAAAGGTCGAAGAACAAAAAAGAATGGACAAAAGGTCGAAAATCTTTTTTCAAAGGAAAAAAAATTCCCACCAAGCAAATCACTTTCGACCTTTTGTCCTTTCAACCTTTTATCTTTCGACCTTTTGTCCTTTCGACCTTTTGTCTTTCGATCTTTTGTCCATAAACCGAATCCCACATACCTGTCCAAATAGTTTAATAACTGTTTTAGAAGAGAACGTTGATTTCAAGAAAATCTATAAATAGGGGTGCTAGAGAAAAGTTGACGTCATTTGCTGTTCACTCTTCGCTTGGATCGCATTTCAGCAGGCAACAGATTGGCTTGCTCTGACCGGGCGTGCATCTCAGGCTCAGACATCGATAGCGAAGGAACCCCCCATTTGTCTTCGCTCAAATCAAACTGACCGCCGACCGACCGAGAGAAGATGCCGTCCGAAGCCAAAGCCATCACCGCTTCCGCCGCCACGAAGAAAAAGAAGAAGAAAAGGAAGCAGTCCACAGGAGAATGAGATGGTTGTGGCCGCCATCGCAGCCCTAAACGAACGGAACGGGTGATCGAGAAATACATCGGCGGAAACTACAACTGCTATGTCGGCGAAATTGAAATATTGCCAAAGGTGAAGTGAAATCCCGGGAAACTGGCTGTGTGAATAAGAAGGCAGTTCATGAGAAAAACCCCACCAAGCTTCAAACCCCACCAAGCTTCAAACCAGTGCGCCGTCAAATTGTGTCCGTGTCCCTTTTCAGGGCCAACAAATGTGTACAAATGAGTTATTTGTGTATCATTTCCTAATGTGTTTATCAAATACTTGCTATAATGTCTTGATTCATCTCGTAGCATCAGACAATATCTGATTTATTACGAATAATTGACAATATGGCAATTTGAGGATGCCGTCGGGATGAAATAACAGCATAATGCTCATCTTATACATTCCTTGCCAAGACATCAATTTCATATAGCCGCGGACTCTGACCACTCGACTAAGGAAGGCCCCTATTGGTAATTGTCAATTATTCATAACAAATCAGATATTGTATGGTGCTACGAGAACAATTAAGAGATTATAGCAAGTATGTGGTATACACATTAGGGAATAATACATAATTAACTCTTTAGTACACATTTGTTGGCCCAGAAAAAGGCCGATTGAATGGTGAGATCCGAGTTACACGGACACACACTGTGTGTTAATTTTGATGATTAATTCCTGGCGATCCCAAGCAAGCAGGAAAATGTTTTACTAGTTTTATTGAAGTGGTCTTTAACAATTTCACCATTGAAAAAAAAGTGGAAAAACTTATTTAAGAATTCTTCAAAAAGAAAATCCTGGTTGAATACTCTGAAAATTTTGTAAAAATTCTTCAATCAAATTCTAAAAAAAAAATCCTGGAGAATAACTGTGAGTATCCCTCAGTTAATAACTGTAAAATGAAGAATATCACTGTTCCCAATGGAAATATTGAAAGTAATGTGTCTTTGGCCCAAAAACTAAGCCTGTCAGATCTGACTTCAAAAATATCAAAGATATTAGCTTCGGCCCTACACACTCTCGTATCATATAAAGAGCCACATATGTGAAGTCATCAACCTGCTAGTAAGGATCCACAAAATACTTAACCCTTTTCTTTCCATCCCCTCAACCCAACAGCATATTCTTGATGACGAACTTCAATCTTCCAACAGGAAACGGCCAGACCGCTCCACGCGATGCCAGCCGCCTTACGGAGGCGCCTCCAAATTTTCCGCACGACCCATGATTTGGTAGATGGTATAATAGGGCCGTCTAGTCAGTCACTCACTAGATTCTAGAGAAGGTGCCGACCGAGGAGCGTTGGTCATTTGTGCTAGTCATCCTGAACCATCAACCGCAATGGACCGTATCATCTCGCTCGCTTCGGTGGGATCAGTGACGATTATGCCGGGGAAGGAGCTTACCGCAACCAAGAATGGGACTGAGTTGATAGGGGAAATGGTGGTAAAATGAAGGTCTTGCCAATTACAGAGGAAAATCAAATTTTATTTGGATTTTTTTTCCTTACTTGCAAAAATGAAAGATTTCTCCTAATTGGAAGCATTAACTTATATTTTTTCACATAAACCAAAAGCTTTATATTTGACACCTTCAAGAAGACATGTTGTCAAGATTAGAGGGGCCTCAATAAATTGGTCAGATGAAGTTAAGAGTCTAGGGCTCATGTTAGTCAAAAATTTTAGTTTTCAAAGATCACATTGAGGACACTCAAATCAAATGTGACAAATATATGAAATGTCTGCATCCACTTATTAACACAAAATCAAAACTTTGTCTTAAGAATAAGTTATTGATATTGAAACAAGTTTTCAGGCCGGCCCTGTAGTATGTTGTACCATTATGAATCAGCTGTTGCAATACCAGGAAGAAAGCTCTGCAGAGGATTCGAAATAAAATTTTGAAAATGATACCGAGGCTCCCTCCCTGGTATAGTACTAATGATTTTCATAGATTATCTAATGTTCCAACATAAGAACAGAGGCAAATAAAAGTTTTAATAAGTTTACCAACTGAGATTCGTAAGGTATTCATTTTACCACACCTTCCCCTACCGAAACAGAGGACGACGAGCAGTTACATCACAGTCAGTGTAGTGGACTACGGTGAGGTTAAAGTGGCTTAGTGGGTTTGGCTAGCAGTAGGTACTCTTCAACCCCGAAAATTTTCTACTTTGCCGAGTGGTTATTTTACACGATGTTAGGCACACACAACATAACGCCATATCTGTGTGTGCCGAGTGTTTATGTTTAACCTACATAAATGAATGTCTTTCTAAGTTGGGGGGATGCGATAATCCGAATGATTTCGTCAAACTGCGTTCAGCGAAAAACCATAGAATTTAAAAATAAAATTGTTTTTCAATATCCTTTCATTTCGCCAAAATGAAAATGTTTCGCAAACATGTTTTGATAACAACAAGTTTTTTGTTTAAAAAATGGATGAAGACATTTTATATATTTGTTGAAAGTTGAGTTTTGATCTAGCACAAGCCCTAGATACTGAACAATTTGTTGGAAGTTGTTCAAACCAATTAATTGGAACTTTCAGGTTTCAAATAAAGAGCATTGTGCGAATATTATAAGTAAAGTTTTAGAAATATTATTAGAAATCTTCCATTTTTGCAAGAATAAAGAAAAAATATCCAAACTTTTTTGTAATCTACACGCAGGCTTCGTCATTTGGCGAAGAAGCTCGTGTCATCCGCGTGGCTCTGCCTATGAGCGTGCCGCTGGAAATATTTTTCGTAAATTCTTAAGTTGATAAAATAAGTTTATAATTGAAATATTTCCAAAATATTTCCTGTAGTGGATCAGTATTATAACCACTTTCAAAAAATATTATCACCAATGATGTCAGTTAGACAAGCGCAAAGTAATGTTATCTCGAATTTGTATGAGAATATACTGGACACGGTGTACATTAGAGAACGCGTGCATATGTCATACAAGCCTTTCGCTTGAAAAAAGAAATGCATATCGCATACCCCCACTCCTAGGTCAGATACTGCAGCAGCGAAGTGTGCCGCACCGGGTGTTCATTTAATTTTTATGTGTGTTTTAGCCTAACTTCAACTTGTGTCCTTTTCTCACGCTGCCTTTCACCATGAGAGGATGACCCGACGACGTGGTCACATTAGCTAATGAGATACGGAGTCTGATGTGGGTTTAGAACTGCTCTGCTGTTTGTATGATTTTATTTTGCGAACCGTTGTCTGTCCGTGCTGCATGATGAAGGTACAATTGTCGGCCCTTGGGCAGTCGGAACTTATCGTATGCAATTATGGGTTTGTATATTTTAATCTGACTTTGCTTTAATTCATGGGAATTTGTCTGCAAGTGACGATAGGGAAAGATGTAGGTCAACATCGGGAGCTAAATTTATAAGGATGGTTCACCTTGATGTGAACTTCAATGTCAGCCATAGCCGGTCATCATACGGAAGGTAAATTAGTTAAACAATCAACAGTGCGCATCGTACCTTTGTGCTGCGCGTACACGAATTCTCTCTGCTCTTGGAAGTTTTTTAAAAACTACCTAAAGCAATAAAACAGTACTTTTTATTGCTAAAATTAAAAACGGTACTTTTCAGTGCTACTAAAAAAGTACTTTTCAGTACTATTTTTTTCTACTATTGATCCCTTTATGATCCTTGTTTGGACCCATGCCTTCGATTTTTCGTTGGACCCGTTGGCGAAAGATAGCGGTGGAAATCCTTCTTGGACACCGTCTTGGGAAAAAAACCTCTTAGGAGGTCTCGTCTTCTTTCGTTCATTTACTAAACATGGTTCCAACTACAAACAAAAGGAAGAGTGAATCTCTGAATTCACAACTTCCTTCCAAAAACGTGAGATTTAAAACTGTCAATAAACGTAGCAAGAATGGAAGAAAAGACGTTTCTCCGGAATGCGAACTTTCTTCCAAGGGTGATATGGATAATGTTAGTAAATGCGTCAGTAGAGCAATAAGTTCGATGCTCTAGACAAATTTTCCGAACACCAAATCGAAGCAGTCTCTTTTATTCAAGTGAGGAAGCAAAGACTGCTGCCTATCGTGGCCAGTTGTTCCGAATTTGGGGGATTTAGGCAGAAGATCTTGAACTCCATTAGGGGAATCAAGGTCTCCTTCCAAATCGCAAAGAAAGGAGACTGTCGCGTTTTGCCGGAAACTCTTAGAGATCGCGAACTTCTTCTCAAACATCTTGAAGAGAAGAAGCACATTTTTTTTACTCATGACGATAAAATTGAACGTTGGTTCAAAGTCACCTGAAGAGATCAAAATTAGAAAAAATGATTTACTTGGATTTTCCCCAAACCAAGTAGGGTAGATGTACCAATAGTGGAGGTACTAAGCACGATTGTACTTCATTTAACCGCCTAAATTCAAAAAGCGCAATTAATGTACTTGTTAATGTTGTAACGGGAAGTAAAGACCATTGACTTAATAAGAAAAATGATTTCATCGCAGTAATCCACGGCATGTCAGTGAAAAATAATACCTCCACTATTGGTACACTGTTCCTTTAGTTGCGGTATATTTTTAATTTGTGTTCCTATAGTTGCGGTATCCGTTGTTTTCTTATGGGATCCTCCACTATAGGAACACTTTACCGCAACTATTGGTACAAGTAAGAAAAGTTTTAACAATTTTAGTGATATTTCATCAGTTTTGAAGCAATTTGAACGCTCTTTTCAACTATTCCGTGTATCAACAAGCCAATACGTCGATTGGCAGTGTCGGTTCAGTGGATAATATAATTAAATCAGTAAAAACGGCACTACCGCAACTATAGGAACACCCACAACTAAGGGAACACTTACCCTAATCATAATGAAAAAGAGAACCCAATCTGGAATTGTTCGGAAACGGCTTTCTCAAGAATATTATTCAGTTCATTTTAACAAAAAATAACTAAATAATATTAAAGCTTTAGAAAAAGCTGGACTTATGCTCGATGTTCGAGGAACATTTCTAAAAACCTGGAGGAAGTTTCCAAAACCCCACTCAGTGCCGTCGGTGCCAAAAGTGGGGTCATGGTACAAAAAATTGTCGCATGGATGCTAAATGCAGGATTTTCTGAGGTTCTTCTCAGGCCAAGGACGTCTCTCCAGTAAAGGAAGATACCGATAAGTTCTTATGCGCCAATTGCGGGGGCAATCATAAGTCAAATTTTTGGGCTTGCTCTTCACGTATGCGAGTCGTCGAGGCTCGTCCCGAGCAGGAACAAATAACTCCCCAATAGCTTATGCATACCATATTTTGGTATCATACCAAAATTAGGTATTGTTCAGTTATCAATACCTCATTTTGGTATTACAATGGTATTTGAAAAGAATGTTTAAAACAATTAAAAATACTTCATTTTGGTATTCGACAGGTATTGAGGACTGCTGGAGGTATTGAACTAGTATTGAAAAAGTTCATTTTTATATGAAAATCCATGAAGTATTATTTAGGTATTACAATACCTGATCTAGTTATCAGCTTGGTATTTGTAGAATATGCAGAAGGTATTATTTGAGGTATTTTACCTCTTATGCAGGGCTCATTCATACCTCATTCAGGTTGTAAGTATTGGAAATTATCTGGTATGGAATACCTCAATTTGGTATTCAGTAGTTATTTTCTTCTGCTCGGGGTGCCAGGCAGATGAACAGTAATATCCGTTACGATAACGAACGTTTCCGGAATTTGCCTGGTAGAGTATCGAACTATATTCATTTTTCTGTTAACGATCGCTTGATCAAGAATCATACCCATCAGGAAGATCATAATCATGCTCATTCACAAACTAATTTTAATACGTTTGGTAGCCGTTCGAATCTTTAAATTTCGAATGTATCTACCCAAGGAAAATCCTTTGCCGATATCGTAGTAGGTAATTTGAACCCCTCTCCTATTTTCATTTCATTTTCATTTTCATTTCATTTCATTTCATTTATTTGGTACAATTCATCGGACTCAGTGGTCTACATGAAAAAAAAAACATGCTAACAAAGATTAAAAGCTAGTTTCAAAACATAAAAGTTGATCTAGTCAAACGTTCACGGAACAAACTAGGAGAAATATTAAAATCAAACATGGTAAAAAAAATATTAAAAGCTTCACACATAGTCCTAATAGGATCATGCTGTCCGTATTCTGTCCGATGGTAAGGCAACCTCAGGAAACTCCGCTGTCGTAGTATTCTCTGTCCAGTATTTATGTTGACCTGAGCTAAAATCTGCGAAGCATCAATTTCACCCAAGAGAATCTTTGCAACAAAGTGCCCTTGGGATATCTTCCGACGTCTTTCAAGGGTGTCCATTCCAAGAAGTCGGCACCTGTCCTCGTAGGGTGGTAGCTGATCCCGATTCCGCCATGGTAGAAATCGAAGTGCATACTTAATAAATTTGGACTGCACTTTTTCAATCCGCTCGATCCAAACATTGTGATATGGGCACCACACAACAGTTGAGGATTCAAGAACGGAGCGAACTAAGCTATAGTACAACGAACGCAAGCAATATGGGTCGCGGAACTCGTTGGAAATTCTGAAAATAAAGCCCAAATTGCGGTTGGCTTTGGAAATGATCTGGCTGTAGTGGTCCTTGAAATTAAGCGCTGTATCGAGCAATACTCCAAGATCCTTTACCGCATTAGTTCTGTCCAGTGGGTGGTTGTCAATGTAGTAGGTCCAGTTAATGGGATGTTTCTTTCTCGTAAACGATATTACAAAGCATTTTCCTATACTCACGGTCAAATGATTCCGTCTGCACCAGTCGACGAAAACATCGAACAACTTTTGTAATTTCTGACAATCTCGGTATGATTCAATTGTCAAGTATAATTTGAGATCATCGGCGTAAACTAATTTGCATCCGGAGGGTAGCGTTAAGCAGACATCGTTGAAAAATATGATGAATAGTACTGGGCCCAGATTGCTGCCTTGAGGGACCCCAGTGCTACTGTTAAAGGCATCAGAATCTGTGGAGCCCAGCTTAACGCGTAACTGTCTATTGGCTAAGTAAGATCTTAGCCAATCCACGAGCCTGCGAGCCATGCCTAGTCGCTCTAATTTTGCCAACAAGATATCATGGTTCACTTTATCAAAAGCCGATTTTAAATCAGTGTATATAGTGTCGATTTGGGAACCTTTTTCTATTGTGTTAATGCAGAACGACGAAAACTCTAGCAAATTCGTGGTGGTTGAACGTCCGGCAAAAAATCCATGCTGATCTTGCGAAATATACGACTTAACTGCTCGGAAAATACGATCATTAACCAGGATCTCAAACAATTTTGATCCCGCACTTAGCGATGTTACCCCACGGTAGTTTGTAACGTTGCGCTTATCTCCCTTTTTGAAGGCAGGGAACATAATCGATCTTTTCCAGTCTGTTGGAAACACTGACTGTGCAATCGATAAATTGAATAATGTTTTAAGAGGACCACTTAGAGTATCTGCGCATTTTTTAAATATAATTGACGGGATTCCGTCTGGACCAGGAGCTGATGATGGTTTCAGCTTCGCAATTCCAGCTAGGATATCTGCTTCGTCAAATCTATTAATGTTGATGATATCAGTTGGTACATCGAGTAGAGCATTTTCGATCTGTTGGGCTGCTGTCGTTCCATCATCAAAAGCACTGGAAAAGTGCTTTGCGAACAGATTACAGATGTCCATAGTAGTATCCGCAAATTCATCGCCAAGGAACATGGTGGATGGTAACCCAGTTTCTTTCCTTTTCTCATTAACAAATGACCAGAAACGTTTAGGATGGTTCTTCAAATCACTTTGTGTGCGGTTCACATACCTGCTGTACAATTCACGATTATATTTTTTGTATCTTCGGCTGGCTTCATTGAATCTTCTCTTATTAACAGCACACCGATTGGAAAAGAATTTTCTCAATGCCTTGGAGCGCTTTCGCTTGAGATGTCGCAGATGATTATTGGCTCATCGAGGACTCTGACGGGGGCGAGAAGCAGGAACAAATGTTGGCAACAGTTGCAGCAGAGTATGATTGAAAATAGAAACAGCTACGTTAACATCGGTGGCGAGGCTCAATGTTGACCAGTCGATTTCTCGCATGGCCTCATTTAATGAAATGAAATCCGTTTTCGCAAAATCGAACATCCGAACGACATCTTGATCGCTGAACTTGATTGGAGCGGTGCATTGCAAGGATGATAGTAGAGGAGGATGCATTGGGTCAACTGGAACTAGTGCTTCATGTGGTTCCATAAGGGTACACATCGGCAAGGCTTCATCGTTAACGAAAAATAAATCGAGTATCCGATTCAAGCAGTTCCTTGTGACATTGAGCTGTTTCATATTGAGCAATGACATGTCGTCAAGGAAATTCAGACTGGAAGAGATAGATTCCGAAGCCTCAGGATAGGCGTATCCCGTTGACGCAAAGTTCCAGCTCACATCCGGTAGATTGAAATCCCCGAAGATAAGGTGCAAATCATGCAACTTGAGTGAATAAGATACCGACGAGATAGACCTGATATGTCGTTCGATGACGTCAGAATTTCTAGATTGGTCAGGCGGGATGTATACGACACCTACACACACAGTGCGCACCCCACCATCTATGTTGACGAAAATGTGTACAAGGTCATCATCAATTCCTACGTAATTGCAGGATGAACTAAAACCTCTCCTAACAGCTACTAAAACTCCACCTCCTCGTAATTTTCCGGAAATGTTTGGATCACGATCTTTCCAATATACCGTGTGTTGAGAACAAGAGCGATGGGCACCGATCTTACAGCGGGACAAATAAACCACGAATGTATTTATCTGTCACATGCTTCTAAAGGGCGCGTGCTGTCCAATAGGGGCAGCTAACACTCCCCCCAGGTACGCCGACGTCGTCGTTGGCTTACTTTGTATCGCGCCTAACATCCAGGACTGCCAGTTTGGTTGCCGGACGCTCGTACACACCACATGCTGTTCGCACTGTTGCGGAGCGAATTTGGCCGTCCTTTCCTGTCTTCACTCCGATGATCTTCCCTTTCGGCCAGCAATTCCTTGGTAGTTGAGGATCAACGACAACCACAACATCATCGATGGCTATTGGCTTTGTATAGGTAAACCATTTGGTTCTTCTGGTAATCTCTGGTAAATATTCCGTTACCCATCGCCTCCAAAACTGGTTTGCTAGGATCTGTGATGTGGTGTATGCTTGCTTCAGAACTATTCCACTGTCGTCGATAAGAGTTAGAGGCTTCGTACCATTTGAGGAGCCCAGCAGGAAGTGGTTCGGAGTGAGAGCTGGTTCGGAATCGCTATCGATTGGTACGTGAGTCAGCGGGCGAGAATTGAGAGTGTTCTCGACCTCGATTAAGAAGTTCTTGAGTTCTTCTTCTCGTAGGGTTCTGGACGGGCTGATCGACATCAAATTATTTTTTACCGTTCGAATCAACCTCTCCCAACTTCCCCCCATATGCGGGGCCGCAGGCGGGTTAAACACCCATTTCGTCTCAGTGCTAACAAACTCTTTCATGATCTCCGCTTCGTTTAAAGCTGCCTCTACTTCGCGTAGCTCACGACTCGCTCCAACGAAGTTTGTGCCACGGTCGCTATATATAACTCTTGGTATGCCACGGCGAGCGATGAAGTTTTTTAAGGCCATGATACACGAGGCTGTATTGAGAGTTTGGACGGTTTCGATGTGAACCGCTCGGACAGTTAAACACGTAGCTAGCATTCCCCAGCGTTTTTCGATCCTGCGTCCAACTAATACATTAATTGGACCAAAATAATCAACACCCACATGTGTGAAAGGACGTAGAAATGCTGCTAGACGTGCCGGCGGCAGATCGGCCATTATAGGTGGACGTGGAATGGCACTTGCATTATTACATCTCTGGCAGCGCCTTCTGATTTTTCCATAGCAAACACGAAGTCGCGATATGTTATATTTTTGGCGCAGCTCGTTGATGACGGTTTCGTGGTTACAGTGGTGGTATTTTTCGTGGTAGTGTGCAATGATTAGAGTTGTTAGATGGTGGTCACGTGGTAGAACTACAGGGTTTTTCGAGTCCTCGGTAGCATATTGACAAAGTCGTGTTCTACCCCGCATTCTAAGGATGCCTTGGTTATCCAGGAAAGGAGAAAGCTGATACAGAGGGCTTCTCTTGGGTAGTGGCGTCCAAGATTCATTCGAAGAGTCGTTTGTTTTGCGTAGAATGGCGATTTCATCACGAAAAGACTCAGCCTGCGCTTAGCATGTAGATTTCGGCCTTCGCCAGTTCTTCGGTAGCTAGGTGTCCAGTAGCAGTTGGCAATTTCTGCAGCTTGCGTTGGCAGTTTTCTGGAAACCGAAATACAAAGGCCGTCACATGAAGTAGTCGCTTCCAACTTGAGAAATCTGATACGTTTACAATTGGATCTGGAACCATAATGTGTAGGAGCAGATTTGGACGAAGTTCCGTAGTCGTTCGAGGAACCTTGGTAGTAGCATGTGGCCATTCACATTCATTACGCCACAAGAAGCCGGGCCCCTTGAACCATCTGCTGTCAGGACTTAGGTCTGGCCAACCAACCCATTTAGTGGCGTCGTCTGCTACGTTATGCTTGGTAGGGACCCACCGCCAATCACTAATCTCGGAGGATTCGAGGATCTCACTCACTCGAAATGCCACAAATTGGCTGTATCGTCTATGATCAGAGTTGATCCAACATATTACATCTCTGGAATCTGACCAGAACACCCGTTTAGAGACTGGAACTGACAGTGACTCAGAAATAGTTTTCGCTAGTCTAGACCCGACCACTGCTGCTTGGAGTTCAAGTTTCGGGATAGAGATAAACTTCAGCGGGGCAACTCGTGTCTTAGCCGCAACTAGTGTGCATTCAACGACGTCAGCTTGATGAAAGCGAAGATATGCGGCAGCAGAGAACCCATTTTCACTCGCGTCGACAAACACATGCAATTGAGCATCATAAGCAACATCTAGAGACGTCAGAGTCCGGAAACAACGCGGAATACTCGTCTGTTCCACTTGCGGAAGAACTTTAAGCCATTGCTTCCATTTTTCAAAGGACGAATCTTGAATTGGATCATCCCATTGAACCCCAGAACGCCAAATTTCCTGTAGTAGAACCTTCAAGAACATGAGGAAGTGGGCAATCAATCCTAGAGGGTCAAAGATCGTCATTAGCACCCGAAGGATTTCTCTTTTAGTCGGGCAACGTTGGCCTGCTAATATATCCTTGTCGTGGTGGTTCCAACCAACTTTGAAACTGAAGGTGTCGTTTGAAATGCACCACCACATTCCAAGGACCTTTTCAGTGGCTAGTTCTGACGATAAATCCAGATTTTTCTCTGGAATATTCCCTTCTTGCAGAGCCTCCAAAACTTGACTGGAGTTACTGATCCAGTTGCGGATCTCAAATCCGCCGTTGCCATGCACCAATTTAACTTCATTTGCCAGTTGTATGGCCTCTTTCTCATTCTCGACACTTACGAGCATATCGTCTACGTAGTGCCTTTTAGTAATTGCTTCTGCTGCTTTAGGGTACTGCTGTGAGTGACGCTCAGCATTGACGTTTTTAACGTACTGAGCACAGCTAGGAGAACAGCAGGCTCCGAAGGTCATCACACGCATTACGTAAGTCCGAATTTCACCATTTTCGTCCGTCCAAAAGAAGCGTTGGCTGTGTTGATCTTCCTCACGTATGTCCACCTGGTGGAACATTTCACGGATGTCACCTGTTAATCCAATCCGATGTTCTCGAAACTGAAGAAGGATGGAAAATAACGAGCTTAACTGGTCTGGTCCTTTCAGAAGTGCAGAGTTCAGTGATTTCCCAAAGGCTGAAGCAGCGGCGTCCCAAACAATTCTTATCTTTCCGGGTTTATTTGGATTCGTGACCGGAAAGATTGGGAGATACCAAATACGTGGTGTTGTCTGGCTCAGCTCGTCGTCAGTGAGCTGACGAATATAGCCCTTTTCCACATAGTCCATAACTTTCTGATTTAGCGTAGCTGCCAACATTGGGTCTTTTCGCATACGGTTTTCAAGGGAACGATGGCGTCGAAGAGCCATATTACGATTATCTGGAAGGTGCATATCGTCGTAGCGCCAAAGTAGACCAGTTTCATAACGATCGTCTTTAAGTTTCGTAAGAGATCGTAAAAGATTCTCGGCCCGCTGGTCTTCAGCTGACAGAAGTAAATTCTTTGGTTTCACCACGCCCATGCTATCTAAAGAGAAATATTCTTTCATAGCTTGGTGTAAGGCTTCATCCATATTGTCGCTCCGGTGTTGTTCATGGAACGCACATTGGACTACGTTAGGAACATCCTCCGTATATCCTCCATACACAGTCCATCCTAACCGAGTTTTCGATGCGATTGGATGATTCATCTCTCCTTCTCTGCTTTGAAGTACCATGCCAACGTAAGCGTGTTTCAACCCTATGAGGATTCGTGGTTGAGCTGACTGATATGAATCTATTGGAAGTCCACGAAGATGCGGGTATAGCTGCAATAATTCTTTCATATCGACTGTTTGATGAGGTAACAGCAGTTCTTGGACCGTCCTCACGTTGTTTAAACTGAACATCTTCGTTTCGTTACGTGAACCTCCAATTTCGAGATTAACAACGCGGGAGTTCTCTTCGTTGCGCTCTTTGCCCCCGGTCCATCTTAGGCATAATGGGCTAACATCACCCTCCAGCTCTAGAACCTTCGCCAAACCTTCATCGAGTAGACTGAGTTCGGAGCCTTCATCAAAAAATGCATATGTTTGGACTGTTTTGTTTCGACATTTAAGAACCACACGAAGATATCGAAAAAGCACAGCAGAAGTTTTCGTACGGTGAATGTTACATCCGTGGCCTCGATTATTCTCAGACTGAGACTCAGAAGGCGAATTTGATGGTACAGTGGTTGAGCAGGGTTGTTGAACCTTCTGTTGATCGTTGTGTAGCAATACGTGATGCTTGAACGTACACCCGTCTTTACCACATTCTTTTGTGTTGCAGTTTCCATTGTGACGTCGGAGACATCTACGACAAAATCCGAATTCCCGCACGGCAGCCCAGCGTGCATCACGAGAGAGCTCGAAAAACTGTTGACACCTATCGATCGCTCTGCAATTTCCTTTACATATCGGACACTCTGTATTTACACGTACATTTGACGCAGTTACGCCCGTGGTCGATCCACCATTAAGGCTTGACACGTCGGACTTCGGTGAAGCGATCTCGGTCGAAGACTCTAAGTGAGCATTTACGAAGGCATTTCCCTTTTTCAGGGGCCGAGTTTCACTCCGAGCTTCTTTATGGTCCTTAGCAGTCGTAGGAATTACAACTGTGCAGGCAGCCTCAGCGAGAGAATAAAGGAAATTTGCGAGAGTCGCCAGGTTGACTCGAGGCACAGATAAACGATAACACGCCCAATCCAACTTCAATGTTGGCGGAAGCTTGGCCACTAGTTGTTGTAAGAGCGACACATTATATAGATGATCCTCCAAACCACACGCGTCTACCGTTGCGCAGAAGTTCTTAACGTTCACCGCAAAATCTACCAGTGTCTCTAATTTGTCTTCCCTCAGAGCTGGTAAAGCGTTAATTTTGGTAACGAGCGAGTGCACAATGGCTTCGGGCTGCCCGAACATCATCTTCAGAATACCCATCACGCCTGACACGTTCTCTGGATGCATTAGTTGACTTTTCACCGCTTCATATGCACGACCTTTCAAACTCCTCTGCAATCTATCGATATTTTCAGCGTTCGTAAATCCGCACATAGATGTAGTAGTGTTGAACGACGATAGGAAAATTGGCCAGTCTTCCGGATCTCCGGAAAAGATTGGCAGATCTTTTGAGATAGCTTGACGCGCAGCCAGTTGCGCACGGGTGGGCACATCGTTATTCAGATTTAATCGAGTGATACCATGGCGCAAAGAAGAAGTCTGACTTACTGAAGATGCTACGTAGCAGCTTTGCGGGATTGTGTGTAATCTAGACGGCCGTAGTGACGCATCGGCGGGTTTTGGCAAGGAAATCGAACGCCTAGCATTTCTGACTAGATAGTTGACAGGGTCAGCCAATACAGAATGCCCGCTTGCAGTTTGGGAACCTCTGTCAAAGTTCGAGCGATTCAGCGTTGAGCATCCGCGAGGAGAGAAATTATCGTGTGCTGGTTCAGCAACCGATCTACAGCGTTCACGTCCATTTACATCGTCGACCCACTCATTCACTCGACTCAAGCTCTCTGCAACTGAAGAAGCTTCTGACTGATTAGTAAGCTGCTTCAGGATGTCGTACTTTCGAGTCAGATAACTACGCTGCTTTTCGGCTTCTTTCTGCTCCAGAGCCCGTTCCTCCTCCAATTTTTGGAGTTCCAGTTTCAACAAGGAGCTTTTAGAAGAACCGCGTGAGGCTACAGAGTAAGTTCCCTTGGAAGGACGTTCAGGCAAGGAACTTGACTGCGGAGCTTTCTTCACGATTTTTTTATTGGTTGATCCATTCGGTGGCTGCAGGGTGTGCTGTTTCTCTGACTGGATGATTGGCTTGGACGACTTGCTTTCGACAGCATCCTCCACTTGATTCGAAGTCTTGTTGGAGAACGAAAGGATTTGTAGAGCCCTGGTTACCGTATCACAAACAGCACAGCTCCAACTCTTGTCCTCGATCTCCTTGTCAACTCCTACACAAGCGAAATGATGCCACTTGTGGCATACGTCGCACTGAACCATGTCATCAGTGTCTGGTCCACCGCACACTTTACACGCTCGTCCCGGTAGAGTTTTGTCCACTTGTTGCTCTGGCGACGACACCCCTGTGACCACCACTGGCACAATACCACCATAAGCACCATCGTCTTCTTGGTTCTCACTTTGACCATCACTACCACCGAGTTTTGCGATCGACCGCGTTTTCGTTGCGCCGGTTCTTAGCTCCGGTCTGAGATTGCTACGACTAGACATTGCTCACGATAAACGAATTTTGTAAGTTGTTACTTGTTAACCGGATCGCGGGGGAGTTCTCCCAATATAGAGCCCAACAGAACCTTGCTCTGGAGGTTATTCAATCGAAAGAACTCCCCCGCGATCCGGTTAACAAGTAACACCGTGTATTCACTGCCAAAAAGCTGAGTAGAGTTGATTTCGTTATTCAGCCAGGTTTCCGTTAGAACAATTACGTCATAGTCTCCGTTTTGCGTCATAATATAAAAATCGTCGATCTTCGTCCGTAAACCTCTGACATTCTGATAATAAATGCTGAAGTTGTTGTTGTTTTCCTCCTCGCTTGAGTAACACGTTCGGTTCTGAAAATTTTGGGATCCTCTTAAGGCTGGTGCAGTATCTCTTGGTGCTTCGGAAGGACATATACTGTTCATGGCATTACCTGGGCCACCTAGTTCGTTAGGTTGGGCATCACATATCAAATCCATCGCCGTCGGGTAGTATCCAGGTAGTAGCAGTACGTCGGGATGGCCAACATCTTCAGGAGCCAATGTTGGCAATGAGATCAAGGACGACTGAAATAGTTGGAGATTGCTGACTACAAGTGTAGAATCCTTCCTAGCCTCGACAGGACATATACTATTCTTATAGTTACCTGGCCCAGCCAGGTTTTCACGCTGGAGGGAATTCGTAGTATCCATCGAAGAGGGGTTGAGTCGGGATGCGTACAGCTGAGCAGTTTCGTCTAATTGCTATGCTGAGAAGTCAATCCTTTGTCGTGCAGTATTTAGGCGCTTCGCAAAGATCGGACAGTCTAGACTCCATGACGAGTGAGAAACGTCGAGCAGCTTATCGTAGGGGGAGGTGCGGTTTGTGATCATTAGATGACAATTAATGCATTTTGCGAAATCACTGTGACACTCGCTGACCTGGTGATCACCGGCACATTTGGGAGTTTTTGTAGAAGCAGTTTTTGTACAAGAAACAGCTTTATGGCCATACTCGGGGCAGTTAAAACACCGCAATACGTCGGTAGCTTCGATAACCCTGCATCGCTCCCATCCGATGTAAAGGCGTTGTCGGTCGATGAGTTCTTCAAATCCGCGGGCGTCAGTTGCTAGAATTGCTGATACTTGATTGCTACTTCGCGTTTCGTTTTTGATGATTCGCACTACTTTCATACTAAAGCATTCCAGACCACGGTTTTGCTTCATCAATTTGGGAAGAAACTCTTCCTCGCTCACTTCCTTGGAAAATCCGATGATCTTAACTCTTGGCTTCAAAGGTCTTTGAATTTCCACGACATACTTGTCAGCGAACATCTCAGAGGCCGTTTTTGACAACTTCTCAGCATGGTCTTTGGTCTCACACCTCACTGTAACTTCACCAGTTACCTTCATATGAACATTTGTTACTGAAAAAGTCACGGGATCCAATTTGGAACAAACATCGGCTTTCGTAGACTCAGCGGACTGCGCTTGCTTCGGTTTAAATTAGACTGTTTGTTCGATTTTAATGACTGTCTTAGTCTTTTGCTGCGGTGTGATGGAGCAAGGAGGGTTCTTAGATGGTAGTCGAGAGGCAGATGATCTGTCTGTTTCACTGTTGGCAATTTTTCGGCGTTTCCCTGAACGAAGGGTGCCGCCCTCCTCAGGATCAGGTGTGGTAACGATAACTGCGCGGGTTGCTAACATGCCGTCAGAGACTGCTGGAGCTTTACGTTTTGCCCGGTTAGTGAGAGCGCCGCCCTTAGAGCTAACTACTTGCGCAAACGACGGTGCAATTCCACTTGACGATTCAGTAGTTGCATAGAGGGAAATTGGGGATTGAACTGTGGTAAGACTGCTCACAGATGGTACGTTTTTATTGTTGATTTCTGATAAAACTCGAGAGATAATAGCAGATTCAATGCTCTTCGAGTGGGCATCTAACATACTTTTGAGAGTAGCATCATACTTGTTTACTCGGTCGTACACATCATCAAGTCTGGATACAAGCTGAGTGCAAAGCAACCGAATGTCGTTCAGAGATGTCTGTCTTTTCCTACAGTCAAAGCACAAATACTTCAACGCATTATTGCTACGCATAGCGTTAGCGGCTGCAGAACTGATTTCAGCACAACGTATATGTAGGATTTGCTCGCATCCTCCGAACCAATAGATCCGATCATTTTCAGCAGTGATGTTCTGAGCGCACACAGTACAAATCACAGATGTCATTTCTCCCCTCAACCTCCCCTTTGCTGCCGTCAAAGACGGCTCCGAACAAAGCAGATCAATAGGAAAAACCGCGAAATGCAATCTTTTTTATTGGAATTCTCGTGGTAGCCGTTAGAAACTTATTCACAAATAGCACTAATTTAGAGGTCGTCTCTTTAACTTCAATTTTTGAACAGAAAATACATTTACACGAACCGAATACAACACGGAAGTTTAGATACAAACGGCAGCTTATCTGGCGATACAACCGTTCATACACGATACACGTTTACTCTTATTCATACACGTTTACTCTTATTCATACCTTTACTCTTATTTATACTATGAGTACCCGTTCAAATTGTTTCAAATCAAATGGGAAAAACCCTGCCGCCACAGATAACTTCTACTCCGCCTCTTCGTCTACCGAAAATTTTAACGATAAATCATCAGATAATGTATCCGCTTCAAATGATATGTCTGCCGCTGATTTTAATTTTCTAACTGAACAATTGAATCTAATGATTGATGTAATGTTCAAAGCCACCACTATGACTGAAGCAGTCCAAGTTGGTGTAAAATTTACTAATCAAATTGTTATTGGATTAGGTTTTTCTAATGAATTCAATAAATTTTTAATATTTTGAATTGGAATGCTCGTTCCTACAGCTAATAACGTGCATATAGCAGTTATTACTGAAACTGACTTAAAACCTGGATCCAAACTAAAAAGAGATCTTAACTTTTTTGTTTATCGTAATGATTGACTTGATGGGGCATGTGGGGAAGTTGCAATCATCATTCATAGGCGTATAAAACATCAACTGTTTTCGTCATTTGAAACTAAAGTTATTGAAACTTGAGATTCTTCTGTTGAAACACAGCTTGGTAAAAATACTTTCATAGCTGCCTATTTGCCTTTTCAATGCTCTGGACAGCAAGTTAATTTGCTCCAAACTGACTTGCGAAAATTGACTTTGTCATTTGTGACTTTAATGCCAAACATCGGTCATGGAATAATTCTCAAAGTAATTCCAACGGCAGAATTTTATTTGATAAGTGCTCTTCAGGATATTTCTCAAGTCAATACCCTGAAAGCCCTGCATGTTTTTCCTCTTCTAGAAATCCATCTACGATTGATTTGGTATTAACCGACTCTAATCATCTTTGTAGCCAATTAGTTACTCATGCTGATTTTGAGTCTGATCATGTCACTGTTACGTTTCAAATTCCCATGAAGTGATTCTCAATCCAATCAGCTCCACTTTCAATTATTTTCGAGCCGACTGGAATATATCTGGAACATGTATTGACTGTAATCTTAATGTTAACATTTCTTTACAATCAAAACTTGATATTGACAATGCTCTTGAAACTGTAACAAATTCCATTGTTGAAGCCAGGAGCATTGCAATTCCAAATGTGAAATTTGAATCCGTCCGAGATGAGCCAGCCTCGGGCTGCAAATCTCGTTAATAAAGATAATAATAATAATAATTGAATCCGTGATTATAGACGATGATCCTCAACTCTTGATCTGTGAGGAGAAGTCAATGTCAACGCACTCGCGATCCTGCTATGAGAATTATATGGCAGGAATTTCAGAAAGAAATCGAAAAACGTTTTGCTCAATTAAGAAACAAAAAATTTGAAATTAATATTTCTCAATTGGACCTCTAAGCCTTTTTGGAAATTATCTAAATATTTTGAAAAAACCTCAAAATCCAATACCAGCATTGAAAGAGGAAAACAAATTATTACTAACTAATTGCGAAAAAACTCAAAAACTTGCTATGCAGTTTGGAAGCGCGCACAATTATAATTTTGGGACTTTCTAGTCCAATTGAAAATCAAGTTAGTCCTGAAGAGAACGTTTTCGAAAATTCCGGGGAGATTGATTTGGAAGAATTGAGAACTATGATTGAAAAAAATCCAAAAATATGAAAGCTCCTGGCGATGATGGAATTTTCTACATTCTCATCAAGAAACTTCCAGAAAGTAGTTTATCATTCTTAGTTGATATTTTTAACAAATGTTTCCAATTAGGATATTTTCCTGACAAATGGAAAAATGTTAAGGTTGTTCCAATTTTAAAACCAGACAAAAATCCTGCAGAAGCTTCTAGCTATCGTCCAATCAGTTTGCTTTCCTCCATCAGTAAACTTTTTGAAAAGGTCATTTTGAACAGAATCAACGAAAATTCAATTTTTGCCAATGAACAGTTCGGATTCCGCCAGGGACATTCGACCACTCATCAACTTTTACGTATAACAAATTTGATCCGTTCCAACAAATCTGAAGGTTTTTCTACTGGTCTTGCTCTTCTAGACATAGAAAAAGCATTCGACAGTGTTTGGCATGATGGCTTGATTGCAAAATTTAAAAAATAATAATTTTCCAACATACATTGTTAGAATAATTCAAGGTTATCTGTCAAATCGTACACTTCAGGTTAATTATCAGAACTCCAAATCTGAAAGACTTCCTGTAAGAGCTGGTGTTCCTCAAGGCAGCATTTTGGGACCATTATTATACAATATTTTCACATCTGACTTACCTGAGTTACCTCAAGGATGTCAAAGATCTTTGTTTGCGGATGACACAGGCCTCTCCGTGAACGGACGAAGCCTGCGTGTCATATGTAGTCGATTGCAAAAAAGTTTGGATATTTTTTCTTCATACTTGCAAAAATGGAAGATTTCTCCTAATGCTTCCAAAACTCAACTAATAATATTCCCACATAAACCAAAAGCTCTATATTTGAAACCTTCAAGTAGACATGTTGTCACGATGAGAAGGGTTCCAATAAATTGGTCAGATGAAGTTAAGTATCTTGGGCTCATGCTAGATAAGAATTTAACATTCAAAAATCACATTGAGGGCATTCAAGCCAAATGTAACAAATATGTAAAATGTCTCTATCCCCTTATTAATAGAAAATCAAAACTTTGTATTAAGAACAAGCTTTTGATATTCAAACAAATGTTCAGGCCTGCCATGTTGTATGCTGTACCAATATGGACTAGCTGTTGTAATACCAGGAAGAAAGCTCTGCAGAGAATTCAAAATAAAATTTTGAAAATGATTCTGAAGCTTCCTCCCTGGTATAGTACCAATGAGTTACACAGGATATCCAATGTTGAAACATCGGAATTTTTTTATTGACACGATTAATGCGTTATAAATTTAGGTTAAGTTAGGATAAGTTAATTGAAAACGTGTTTTTTTTTCTCTTATAAGCAGGTGAAATCAACTCACCTGTTAAAAATTTGAACTGCTACTGTAAAATAAATGTTTATATGGTGGTTAACAAAATGTTAATAAAATCTTAAATTTGTTTTACCAAATTAGGACGATAGTGTTGTCTAATAACACAGAACACCTTGACATAAGAAATGAATGTAATATTTGGAATGATATTAAAAAAATGGCCTGACCAGCAATGCAATCAAACGGTCAAATACTCCACATTTAACTCAAACCTCACGATAAAGTATAAAAGTTCATGATAAAATGTGTACGGCACAATCAATGGAGAACCCACACTCTTAGGATTGCGAATAGAATGCTTAATTTATGCATGAAGCTCCACAAAATTTAAAGCGCTATATCATCTCAGAAACCACTTTAATCCTTTTTCCCTCTAAATTGCTATCACAACCAGACTACATAATGCGATTACACAAAATTCGCTTGGAAAAACACATTGCATTTCGCTTCGAGCATTACAAACTTCTGGCCACCGAAAGCACTCTAACTCAAGCCGGCGTCGGTCGTCTCATCAGCGTAAATGCTTCCTGGTGGCACATTGCTTGCATTCGTGGGCTGCTGGTTTTCTAAGACCCCACTTCCCCATCTCATCCTAATAGTTGGTTCTGGTCAACCCCTTCCCCCTAGGATGACGCGTACATTCAAAAGGAAAATTTTACCACTCCGCAAACGATTTCCGACCGGTCGCAATCGGTCAAACCGCTAGCATAGGGCAACTCTTTCACTCCACACCACTCCCCCTCCCTTGCCCACTTTCCATCATAACGACACTAATGTTTGATAATTTCATCCACAGATTAGCAAATAAAATCTCGTGGGAGGTTGAAGCCAACGACGGTTCGGTGCGTCTAGTAGCTGCGAGCAGTGGGTGCATGGGCGTAGCCAGTGAAGGGCAGGGAGGACCATTCGCCCCTCTGACCGATGATAAAAATGGCTACGGAAATAAAACTTTTGTTAAAATTTTCAAAAGGTTTTCTTTAGAGTTCTTGTTAACCCATCTACCAGCATCAGCAGCAACATTTTTGGTTTTTGATATTTTTTCACAAGTTCTGTTCTACTCTTCTACTTTCAGAATCTGTGTCGATATTGATTATTGCTCATCTAGATCCGGAGACATATCGAAATTCCTTGGGGGATCGAAGTGTAGACATAACCCACGTATATATCTCGGGCTACAGAAATTTTCGCATGGTCGTCAATACGTTTTTCGAAACAAAAATTTTATGACAGTCTGTTCCATCTAACTAGCCATGGTGGAATTGCCGGACACTAGGATCGCAATCAATCTTAATATTTTTTCCATGCTTGAGCCCCGATTTTTGAGCCCCACTTTGCTTACTTGAAAAAGGAGTTTGCATCTAAGACGTTTCTGTAATTGCTGAGTTTTTTTTCTTATTCCACACTGTGTTTACATCAATCATGCTCAAGCTGTTTAAACCTTCACATGAATATCTTAGCAAAACATATTGCGTTTGCATCACACCGAAGTAGTAGATATTGAAAATAACTAATCCTGTGTTTAGATTTATCAGCATCTATGGAAAAACTGCTCCACTGACCAAGGTTTCCAATAACAGTTTATTTTGAATACTTTTCATTTTTAAGCCATTTGACGTTTCGTGAGAACAGAATCTAGGCTTTCATCATAAAGACTGCAATCCTGATACGGAAGATAGGACTTCAATATTTCAAACTTTTTTGTTATTTGGGGTGGTTTAGTGCATATCCTTCATAGATGCAAAAAGGGTACAAACGTTTAATGTCAATTTTTTTCCTGTGAAGTTTTGAGGTCGCTCGCATTCTCCTCCTGATTTAAATCTTGGCTACGTCCATGGCAATGTATGTGTGGGTGTGTGCTCTCGAGTGTCGTAAATCCAAGCAGAAGACCACAACCGACAACGACGCCGCCACCGCCACCGTCCGCTACACGAGAACACTGGAACTCCCAACCCACCCCTTGCTGGAGGACGACAACAAGACGCCAACAAATCCCCCAACCAAAAACAATTGAGCGCTCGGGTCGACGGCTTGAATGGATGTGTTACCCCAAACCACCATCAAAGTCACTGGGAAATTTATATGCATAAATTTCGGTGTTTTACATCTTTTGCTCTCAACCACACGCGGCTGGCATAGCACAGCGAAAAATAAACTGATCGACAGATGTTTTTTTTTTATTGCTAAATCGATATCATTTTAAAAATTACTTTCATGTTCTGTGTTAGACAACACTATCATCCTAATTTGGTAACACTAAATTAAGCTTTTATTGACATTTTGTTAACAACATATTACATTTCATTTGACGTAGCAGTTCAGAATTTTTTACAGTTGAGTTGATTTCACTTGCTTTTAAGAGAAAAACAACGCTTTCATTTAACTCAACCTAACTTAACCTAAATATATAACGACAATAGAAGATTGCAACGATTTTTGTCTAAAATTATTCGAATTCGATCGACAAAAATGCCAAGAAATCTCATCTGAGTTCAAATCTCACTTGAACTAATATTTTATATATTTCTCAACTTGGAGGACCTCCATTGTAAATGAATGGAGAATTTTTTGGATTTTATTGAAAATGCAGCCGCGATATTACAATATAGTTTTTGCTGTGCAGACAGGACAGAGGCACCAGTCAGCAGCACACAGCAGGGTAGTTGGGTTTGGGGGCACCTAAAGAGATTTAGTTTGGGTCTTTGTGTGTGCGTTGGGAGATGCTCGGCAATGGTTGTTTTTAACTTGTTTGCCCTGAAACAGTTCGCCGAACGAAGAGGGGGATGGGCGACATAGGGGAGGGGAGGTCGACTAGAAGCACATGTAAATGGGAGCAAAAAGCTTCGGGTAATTTCTACATTCATGCGCTTACTTGCCTTTCAATTTGATTAAAACTCCGTGGAAAGTGTATTACAATGAGTTCGGGGAGAAAAGAGTTCTTCTGCTGTGTTCGGGGTTGGCCCTGGCTGCATTAGCAGGATTTGAGCTAGACAAAGGAGAATTGTTGAGGTTGTTATTGTGTTTTTTTTTCTTCGGATAAAAGGAAAGCGGGATAATTGAGCGATTTCAAGGATGCTTCAAGCAATGCTGTGCAGCAGGGATTTAATCATTCTTGTCAAAAAAGAAACTCTTTATTACCGTACCAAATATGGAATTACCGATAGTCGAATGCGTAATTTTGATTACTTGAAGATAAAAAATGATATTTTTTGAGAAAAAAAAGGGGGCAGCTTCTTCTTCTTCATGGCATTACGTCTTCATTGGGACAGAGCCGGCTTCTCAGCTTGTTGTTCAATGAGCAATTCCACAGTTATTAACTGAGAACTTTCTTTGCCAAAGTTGCCATTTTCGCATTTGTATATCGTGTGGCAAGTACGATGATACTCTATGCCCAGGAAAGTCAAGGAAATTTCTAATAAGATTCTATACCATTACCCGGAATGCAATTTACCGATACGATTAATCTACATAAATAAAAGTGGAATGGTGTTTACATGTCACGAAACGGGTCACCAGATTTTGGAAAATCTTTTACTATTGTGTTCGTTATGTGTTCGGACATGCTTGTATGCACACAAATTAACCCGTAAAGTGCCGGGACGAACCTAAAATTTTCAAAATGCTCGTTCTCAGTAATGCTCCAACCGATTTTCTAGATTTTTGGCTTTTAGTGAAGGGGAATAGTTGTACTAACTTTCTGCGTTGGAGCCACCCCGCCAAAACCCTCCCCGTTTTTTGGAGATGCAAATATGTCTGTGTTTTTTTCCGTTTTTCACGCTGAGATGACCAAATAGCTCTGGTTCTTAAATGGATTCGTCGCCTAGTTACCTAAATCTTATCAGAGAGGTGCCGTTCAGTGAGGGGATGGTTACACACATCTCGGGAATAACTTGGCTCCGATGGTAAGTAACCTGGTTCTCCGGAAAATCCGGAATATTCGTGAAGATGGTCAATTCGTGAAAGTCGTCCTAAACAGCTGCGATTTTTTGCCAATTCATCAGATTTCATTATCAAAGAAGGTAATAGATGATCGGAATTGCTTATCGACATGAGTGGCCACTATACCGGCCTCCGGAAGATCCGGAACATCCGTAAAAATGGCCATTTCGTGAAAACCATCCTAGACCACCGAGATTTTTTCCAATGATATCAAAATTGATAATTATGGAATATAATGGATGATTTGGACCGTTCATGGACATAGGTGGCCACTATAATGACCTCCGGAAGATCCGGAACATCCGTAAAAATGGTCATTTCGTGAAAACCATCCTAGACCACCGGGATTTTTTCCAATAATATCTGAATTGATAATTATGGAATATAATGGGTGATTTGGACCGTTCATGGACATAGGTGGCCACTATAATGTCCTCCGGAAGATCCGGAACATCCGTAAACATGGTCATTTCGTGGGAACTATCCTAGACCACCGGGATTTTTTCCAATGTTATCAGAATTGATAATTATGGAATATAGTGGACGATTTGGACTGTTCATGGACATAGGTGGCCACTATAATGGCCTCCGGAAGATCCGGAACATCCGTAAAAATGGTCATTTCGTGGGAACTATCCTAGACTACCGGGATTTTTTCCAATGTTATCAGAATTGATAATTATGGAATACAATGGACGATTTCGACTGTTCATAGACATAGGTGACCACTATAATGGCCTCCGGAAGATCTGGAACATCCGTAAAAATGGCCATTTCGTGAAAACCATCCTAGACCACCGAGATTTTTTCTAATGATATCAGAATTGATAATTATAGAATATAATGGATGATTTGGACTGTTAATAGACATAGGTGGCCACTATAATGGCCTCCAGGAGATCCGGAACATCCGTAAAAATAGTTGTTTTGTGAAAATCATCCTAGAACACCACGATTTTTTCCAATGATATTACACAGTACGAACGTAACCTGCAAAATTATAGCGAGTCGAATGTAACAAAAGGACTCCATTATATATGATAGGTATTTATGTGCGATCTTAAAATTACATTGCTGCTGGTTTGAAAATGAGCTATAATTAGCTACCAAACTTGATGGATATATATATAAAAAAAAAGTTCTAAACGGGATTCGAATTAGGGACCTCTGGAGCGATAGCTACACGCCCGATCTCTCTCGGCTGTCTTACCAGTCTTTAGTAAGTGACTCACAAAAGTTGAACACGTTCTGCGTAAAATGAGTGTATCACAGAATCACTTCGACGGTTGGCGGTTTCATCGAGAAGTGAATGAAAGTGCAGTCAACAATGCCGAGCGTTCTCTTAGTCGCGTGATTGTTGAGCGTGGCTGGGTTTGTTTTGTGGCAGATTCATGTAAATTTCTAGAGGATTTAACTGAAATATATTTGGAAGGGCCCTGATTGGTTGACAGATGGTCATATTTGCTTCAGCTGTTGGCTAACGCGTGTAATTTTCAAATGCCTGCCACAATTTTCCGTCGATGTCCGAATTGCGTGCTGCTTAATATTCACAAATTTATTATTTTTTAATTATGATTTGGATTATTCATGGACATTAGTGGCTACTATAAAGGTATCCGGAAGATCCGGAACATCCGTAAAAAACGGTCAGCTAGAAAATCCGGAACATTCGTGAAAATGGTAATCTCGTGAAAATCATCCTAGACCAACGCGATTTTTTCCAATTTTAAAACATAACGAATGATATATATTTGTCATGGACATAAGTAGTCACCAAAATGGCCTCCGGAAGATCCGGAACATCCGTAAAAATGGTCATTTCGTGAAAATCATTCTAAGCCACCATGATTCTATTCAATGATATCAGAATTCATAATTAAAAGACAAAATGGATTATTTGGAATTCTGATATTATTGGAAAATACGCGTTGGTCTAGAACGATTTTCACGAGATAACCATTATTTCGAATGTTCCGGATCTTCTGGAGGCCATTATAATGTCCACTAATGTCCAGGAACAATCAAAACCATCCGTTATGTTCTAGAATTATAAATGTTGATTTCATTGGACAAAATCGCGGTAGTTTAGGATGATTTTTCAAGAATTGACTAATATTACGAATGTTCCGAATCTTCCGGAGCCCATTTTAGTGGCCACTTATTTTCATCAACAACCGAAATCATCCGTTACTTTCTATTATTATAAATTCTGATATCATTGGAAAAAAATCGAGGTGATCTAATATTATTTTCAAAAAAATTACCATGTTTGCGGATGTTTCGGATCTTCCGGAGGCCGTTATAGTGGTCACATATGTCCATGAACAATCTAAATCACCCATTATATTCTGATATCATTGGAAAAAATCTTGATGGTCTAGGATGATTTTCACGCAATGACCATTTTTACGGATGTTCCGGATCTTTCGGATGCCCCTACAGTGGTCACTAATATCCATGAACAATATAAATCATCCGTTAGGTTATACAATTATAAATGATGATATCATTGAAAAAAACCGTGGTGGTCTAGCATGGTTTCCACGACATGATCTTTTTTCACGGGTGTTCCGCATCTTCCGGATATCATTATAATGGCCTCTTTTTTCCATAAATAATCCAAATCATCCATCCGTGGCGCTGGTCAAGGATGATTTTCACGAAATGAACATATCAACGGATGTTTCGGATCTTCCGGAGGCCTCTCTGGTGACCACTATATAGGGAGACTTACGGCTTCGGCACCATTCGACAATTATCGGCAACCAAATTTCAAACGCCAAGTTCACAGTATTATTCTATCAAACCACGTCAATGAAAACATTCAGATGATTCTTTGTTCTGTCCACTTCCAACTGACGAGATTTCCAAGACTGAACAAACAATAACGCCAGAGATGTCATCAATTCATCGCTATCGCTCCAGAGGTCCCTAATTTGAATCCCATTTAGAACTTTTTTTATATATATCCATCAAGTTTGGTAGCTAATTATAGCTCATTTTCAAACCAGCAGCAATGTAATTTTAAGATCGCACATAAATACCTATCATATATAATGGAGTCCTTTTGTTACATTCGACTCGCTATAATTTTGCAGGTTACGTTCGTACTGAGTAATATCATTGTAAAAAATCGTGGTGTTCTAGGATGATTTTCACGAAACAACCATTTTTACGGATGTTCCGGATCTCCTGGAGGCCATTATAGTGGCCACCTATGTCAATTAACAGTCCAAATCATCCATTATATTCTATAATTATCAATTCTGATATCATTAGAAAAAAAAATCGGTGGTCTAGGATGGTTTTCAAGAAATGACCAATTTTACGTATGTTCCGAAACTTCCGGAGGTCATTATAGTGGCCACCTATGTCCATGAACAGTCCAAATCGTCCACTATATTCCATAATGATCAATTCTGATATCATTGGAAAAGATCCCGGTTGTCTAGGATAGTTCCCACGAAATGACCATTTTTACGGATGTTCCGGATCATCTGGAGGCCATTATAGTGGTCACAAATGTCCATGAATAGTCCAAATCACCCATTATATTCCATAATTATCAATTCTGATATCATTGGAAAAAATCCCGGTGATCTAGGATGGTTTCCACGAAATGACCATTTTTACGGATGTTCCGGATCTTCCGGAGGTCATTATAGTGGCCACCTATGTCCATGAACGGTCCAAATCATCCATTATATTCCATAATTATCAATTTTGATATCATTGGAAAAAATCTCGGTGGTCTAGGATGGTTTTCACGAAATGGCCATTTTTACGGATGTTCCGGATCATCCGGAGGCCATTATAGTGGCCACCTATGTGCATGAACAGTCCAAATCATCCATTATATTCCATAATTATCAATTCAGATATTATTGGAAAAAATCCCGGTGGTCTAGGATGGTTTTCACGAAATGACCATTTTTACGGATGTTCCGGATCTTCCGGAGGCCGGTATAGTGGCCACTCATGTCGATAAGCAATTCCGATCATCTATTACCTTCTTTGATAATGAAATCTGATGAATTGGCAAAAAATCGCAGCTGTTTAGGACGACTTTCACGAATTGACCATCTTCACGAATATTCCGGATTTTCCGGAGAACCAGGTTACTTACCATCGGAGCCAAGTTATTCCAGAGATGTGTGTAACCATCCCCTCACTGAACGGCACCTCTCTGCTAAGATTTAGGTAACTAGGCGACGAATCCATTTAAGAACCAGAGCTATTTGGTCATCTCAGCGTGAAAAACGGAAAAAACACAGACATATTTGCATCTCCAAAAAACGGGGAGGGTTTTGGCGGGGTGGCTCCAACGCAGAAAGTTAGTACAACTATTCCCCTTCACTAAAAGCCAAAAACCTCGAAAATCGGTTGGAGCATTACTGAGAACGAGCATTTTGAAAATTTTAGGTTCGTCCCGGCACTTTACGGGTTAATAGATATTTAACATTAAATTCCAAAAACTGTGGCAAAGCGAAACTGTCAATTTGTATCCCAAGTAGCAAAGTTAATTTTATGCTATTGTTTAAGTGTTCTCTAGCACCAATTCTATAAAACCAAAAACAAAATCAGTAATTCTTCAAACCAACGCCAACCCAATCATAAACCTTTCATAAGACTATAGAGGCCCATTCTTAAGACGGCGTTGGAGAGCAACACCGTAATTTTATTTTATTTAACAGTCAATATCAACAGACTTCAAAAGCCCTAATGATAGAATGAACTAAAATTAAAAACATTTTAAAACTTAAATATACTATTCTGCGAAATGTGACACAAAGCGCCGACGCAAAGTTGACCGAGGTAGGTGAAAATCGAATGATGCAGAAACTCGGTTGAAAACGCGCTGAATTCCACCAATCGCACCGTTCAAGCCATAATTAGTTCGATGAAGCGGCGTTCTCAACATAACACTGTTACGCAAGGCTCGCGGTTGTACGTTTATGTTGATCTGCTGTAGTAAATAGCTGCAGTCTATTCGGCCTTGCAAGATGTCAGCAACCAGGAGAGCTCTTGACGTATCCCTACGAACTCGAAGCAGCTCCAGACCAATCAGCCGGCAACGATCCTCATAACTTGGCAGACGGAACGGGTTACTCCAAGGCAGTTTGCGCAACGTAATCATCTACTTATGAACGTCCTCAACACTTCAATAAAATTTCCACAAGTAGTTCACAAGACACTTTCAACTCACAATATGCTTATCATGTTGGTTTGGATAACGAAGTAATAAATATTGTTTCTTAGTTTGCCTGTCATATATGAAACTAAATGCAAATGAATTATCTTTGATGAATACTTTTTTTCGATACCCTCCTGTCCTTTCGATTGTCACAATACATCGTGAATATCATGCATGAAACACCCGAAACGCGCAATGCGCTTTGATAGTATTGCAATCTCAGGAAATGCAGCATACATTTCCCATCATGGCTTCCATCTTAAAGCATCGATTATCTCAATCATGGCTGCAGTTTTACTCAACACCATCATAGAACCATGATAAATTTGGTTGAACTCGGGCAAGCATAACAAGTATCACTTGAGAGTTCTTAGGTTGAAGGTGATCTTGATTAAGCTGATCTTCCTTAAGAACGTGATAAGATTTGTGCGTTTTATTCATGAGCAGCGCATTTTGACGTTTGTTTATTTACACTTCCCATTTTGGAGAAAAGTGTTCAAACTATAATTTATTACAGCATGAGATTCAAAGCTACAAAATAATGAAAAGTAACTACTTCTAGCTTAAGCAATCGTCGTAAAAAAGCGTAGACGTTGGGCTATAATCATTCGAACATCAAATCACATCCAGAAGCACACCACCTTGCAGGGTGGATATCCTTCACTGGAACGGGTCGCTATCTGGGAATTCTGCGGCGCACCGCGGCGTAAGCTCAAAAACGACTTCCGTGAGAAACAGACAGGCCACGCAAGGCGAGAATTCCATAAAACTGTTGCCAGGGTCACTTGTTCTTAATAAAAATTGAGTTTTATTGAAGTGCTTAAAACCGATCGAACCGAATCGGTCCAAAATGCTTGAACTGGATGAAAATTACTATAAAACCTAGAGCAATATTCAAATCTATGATGAAACTATCATAAACATAATTAAAACCAATTAGAATCTAAATTGTTTCTTGGGATGGGAGTTTCGCATAGAACTATTAAACAGCCAGTATAAAAAATAACACAGAAACATTCTGCACTTTGCACCACCATGCACCTGGAATACGTTAATTAATGAAAAAATAGTGAAATTGAAATGAAAACTAGTCAACCTGATAAGCCTAATAAGCGAACCGTGTCAAAAAAAAAAGATTTTTGAGACTTTGTTTCTAGGTAGTATACTTGATGGGATTAGTGTATCAACAAAATAAACTCGCCAGCTGTCAGTTCTTATTTCAAAATGGCTGAATTGGAATTCTGACAGCTTGAAGTACCTCCCTTCCAGATACCTTGCCCGAGATCACATTACCTTGCGCGCGCTTTTAGAATTTTCGTGAGCCTCCGTCTAGCGCAGCACACTAGGATTCCGATGAGCTGATAGACGGTTTTGTTGGAGCAGTGCTGGGAATGGTAATAGTAGTAGGCTTGAATTTCGCGAAAATCACTTGGCTCTTCCAATGGACCTATGCACGGGTTCACTATCTGACGTTTGAGCGGTGCCGTGTTATTTACGTGACCATGGCAACAAGTGAATTCGGCACCGCTCGAACGTCAAATTCGTGAACTCCTGCACAGGTCTATTACAGTAGTACAAAAACGTGATTCTCATCGAGTAGCCTATGTTGGGTGAATGAATTATCTAAATCGTTAGTGTCATTGCAGGCTCTGAATGCGGGAAATGCAGTGGTAAATAGAACATTTTTCTACATTAATTTTGGATTGCCCTTAGCAACGGGTGTTTTGCAATTTTCAAGGTTTTTTTACCTACAACAGCGATGGGCGTGAGTTTCACTGGATTCGCTGACTGTGATTGGCTTTGCTTGGCTACTGTAGAGTGAATTTCTGATTTTTTCTCAACCCTGCACAAGACTAATTTGGGTTAATCATGGCCAAAATTATTTTTTCTCCTAAATGATCTTCTGATACCTTAATATTGACCAAACACTGTTATAAATCAATAAGGATTAATTTCAGGACAATTATCCACATATCAGTGAGTATTCGTATCGAAAAACAATGACGTTGAAAACAAACAGTTTTTGAGTTCATTTTTGATGGCCTATCGTTTAAATTTTCTTGCAACAAATGAAAAATAGAGTTGTACGGTAGATGCGCCTCTACCTCACCAAGAGGGTAAACAATCGATTCATAATTTGAATTTTAGCAGTTATTGGATATTCTAACTCAAGCACTTTTGTACGTATGTTTAGAAATTCCTTTTCAGATATTCTTTTTCTTCTAAAACAAATGCAATACTACATTTGGAATTCATAAAATCAAATTTCTTTTTAATGGAATAATAAAATTAACCGGTATGTTTCATCTGAAACGTTTTTCCATGCCTTTTGCAAAAAAAAATATGTATGCCACATTGGTACAAAAAATCTGATCCAAAAATTTCAAGATATCACGAACAGATTATTCCCAGTAAACACACCATCGTATATGATGAGATATAAGAGTACAAATGAGGAGGCGATATACGTACATCTTGCACGCAGCCTTATGGCGCATGTACGTATATCGCCTCCACATTTGTACTCTTATGCGCTATCGTATACGAGTTTGTGTTTACTGGGTTTTGACACTCGGTATTTTGTAAATGTTAACCGAATCAACAAAACTAGGAGTCAGCCTAAACCAATCAGTCTTAAATTTTAATGAAAACCGGTACCAAATATTTTTTTCGAAAATAGTTCCCATTTTTGATAAATAATTCGTTAGTTGCACTTCGCCATATACAAATATTTCTCGCACGCGCGTTACTATGTGGTGAGTAGCTAATCAGGCTCAGCCGACATTGCTCTAAAAAATTGTTTAGAGCAAGTTATTAAACAAAAACTGCATAAAAACATTATTTTTTTTACGAAAATTATTTATTTTTATCAAATGTTTGGCAGTTTAAAAATATCTCAAAAGCTGGAGCTGTTTGTTAAACTTTTGTAAAGGGCTTGGCAACAATTTTAAAATAATTTTGGAACAAAAATATTCTTGCACATGTTAAAAAATATATGCACTATTCAACACGTAATTAAAACAAGGTGCATTATAAACTTAAGTTTTAGGGAAAGAAAAGGAAATTTCCGGCAAAATAACTTAAATAATCCAAAGGTTTTTTTTTTTTCATTAAACAATAATGTTTTTGGGTAGTTTTTGTTGAATAACTAAGTCAAAAGCCTTTCTTAGAAAAATGTGTTACATGAACAGTTTAAAAACAACTAAATTTACTTCAAAAACATGGAAAAAAGTTTAAAATCGGTTGAGTATTTATAAGGTTATGGTCAAACAAAGATCAGTTTTTTAGTAAAATGCGGAAAAAATTGGAGAAAACTATTTTTAACTAAGACTAGTTTCGATTTAAGACAAATTTCATGGTCTATCAAGTTTTAATTAATTTAATTTTGAAAATAATGGTGCTTCAAGTTTCAAAATTGTATAGAAAATAACGAAGCTATAATGATTTCACTGAAGGCCATTTTTATAACTTGAAAATTTACCTTTAAGACGCTTGTGCTACCTAGAAATCTAAATATGTTTAGCTCAAACTTTGAGGTTTCTCTTTCAATGTGATTTGAATTCAGAAGAGCACACGAATTTTTGAGTTTGAGGTTTTGTGAATAATAAGCCACACCATAATGAGCATGACTATATTTAATCTGTTGGGTATGATCTAGCGTTGGGCAAATTTGACCAGAACATCGATGTTACTGAATCGATTCAAATTCAATATGTTGAATCGATTCACTGATTAATTCGAACCATTTTATTCGATGTTTTTGAATCGATTCGAATGCCAAGCTCATATGAACATTAACAAAAACTAGCTTTCAAAATAAAACAAAATTATATTACATATAATTGTTAAATTTCCCGATTGAAAGACTTTTGAATTAAAAAAAAATATATTTAATATTTCAAGAGTGATTCAAAACTAAGTCAACGCATTATTAAAATCTAATCAATTACATAATTTTGTATCGAAACAAAAAATCGAATGAGGAAAATCGATTCGCCAGATTTTGAGTGCTCCAAACATCGATTAATCGTAACAATATAATCGATTGTCGGTTCGATTCCCGCTGCTAGTATGCTAGTCCGTTGTCTAGTGTGGTGCTTCCTTCAAAGGGCAAATCGTCCACTGGAAGCATTAACGTGTCTGTGTCTTTTCTTTTTTCCTTTTTTTGGTATCTTCCTGCACAGGACATACAACCTTAGCGTGAGAAGAACCTCCGCAAGATTCTGGAAATTTCCTTTAGGTTTCTGGAGATGTTCCCATGTCACACGGACATCGAACATAAGTATTGCTCTTTCTAAATCTTTTTTATTATTTGGATCTTTTTTGTTAAAGTGAACTAAATAATGTTTTTGAGCAAGCTTGTTCCGAACAATGCCATATTGGGTTCTCTTTTTCATAATGATTACTTGGACTTGGGGAAATCATTTATTCCATTTTTGATCTCTTCAGGCGACTTATAGTCAATTGAGAGACCTTTCAAAACGATCTTGAACAAACGTTCATTTTGTCGTCATAAGTAAAAAAATTGTGCTTCTTCTCATCAGGATGTTTGAAAAGAAGTTCACGGTCTTTAAGAGTCAGTCTCCTTTCTTTGCGATAAGGAAGGAAACCTTGATTCCTCTAATGGAGGTCTCCTGTCGCAATCCTCCAAATTTTGAACAACTGACCACGATAGGCGGCACTCTTTGCATCCTAACTTGAAACAGATAGCTTGGGCTAGAGACTGCTTCGATTTGGTGTTCGGGAAATTTGTCAAAAGTATCAAACTGATTGCTCATTTCGATGATGATAATTTCACCCTTGGAAGATAGCGCGCACTCCGGAGAAACTTCCTTTCTTCAATTTTTGCCACAATTAGTAAAAATTTAAAAATCCACTTTTTTGAAGGAAGTTGTGAATTCAGAGATGGACCCTTCCTTTTGTTCGTGATTGTAACCATGTTAAGTGAATAAAAGTAAGAAAAAGTTAATTTTTATGAGGTTGTTACCCGAGACAGTGTCCGAGAAGGATTACCTTCGCTAACTATTGGGTCCAACGAGAAATCGAAGGCACGGGTCCAAACAAGGATCGAAACGAGATCAACAGTACGAAAAATACTGTTTTTGTAGCACTGAGAAGTACTGTTTTATTGCTTTGAGTAGTTTAAAAAAATCCAAGAGCAGAAAAAAAATGTTTATGCACAGCACAAGGGATGTCATTTCGGTTATGTTCAGTTGTCGTGATATTCTTTCTAGTACAAAAAAAAATATAAAAATACTCGCTTTTCGTAATTAGAACCAGCGTCGTGCTTCCAGGAACCGGAAGGTTCAAGTTTTTGGATCAGTAGTTCCAACATGTACTGTTTTTCAGTTTTTTACCCAAAAATATTGAAGTTATTCCTAATATTTTGTAAAACAAAAAAAAACCGCACAAATCTTTAGTATTCCATTTTTTTTAACATTACCCAAGCCCCACATTCAATCACTGGACCATTAATCTCAAATTTCATATTTGTTCGCAATTACGAGGCACACTGCATGGCATTGGCTCTGATTCATCATCCACCACCCTTCGTTCTCTCAAGACCCAATATTGACCGTCATTATTTCCGACCTTGGAAGCCGACAAACAACAATCACTGGCATCGTTTCCCAGGGAACTATGTACTGCCTTCTCGATGGATCCTATTCCTACACCAGACCAGACAGTAATACCCAGACCATAACTACCAGCCAGCAGCCCAGCACTAAAATGGAAATGGAGCTCTGGTAGGGATTGGTCGGCGCGGGTCCATTTCCAGAGAAACACGACTTTAGGGACGAATTATCGTCATTGCTTCGCTGACTTCTCCCCTCCTTTCAGTGGCCGCTGTCAGCCAACCAACTGTAGAGTAAAGTGGGGCAAAAGTTTCATTTTGAGATTGTTAGCCTAAAATAAATGTTATTGGTTCAAATCCTATTCGAGTAAGAATCTCTCACTCCGACAATTTCAGAAATTGTTGAAGATTTGTATTTTTATTTTCTATTTGTCGGTTATGGCGAGAAAATTGTAATTTCCGATCGAACCTCCATCACATGGAATAAAATAAAAATGAAAGCTTATTTTTTTCAGTAGGGGCGTAGTTAAGCCTATCGAGAAGATGCTTTAAGATGTAAGTGATTACATGAATGATGACTTTATAACGTGATGACAAATTTTCATAGAAAACCATTTTTTATTTTAATTCTTAGTCTCTGAAGTATTTCTTTAAAATTGCTCTAAATACAGCAAAAGGAAAAAGCCAACATATAGAGATCAATCCAAAAGTCATTCACACTAACTGGGTTTCAAACGCGGTAACACAATTTGAAATTTGCATTTCAAACGCACACATCAATATAACCAGTGCAAACATTATCTTAGCGTTTTCCTATTCATTTTATTTTTTTTAAATTGGTTATACGATTGTCAATTACCGCATTTGTTTTTTTTTTTTTAACTGTTTCAATTTTCTTGAACATGTCGATTATTCCACTATGATCGAAATTTTGCCCCACCTTACCCTACAGTCACTGTACAGCTATTAGCCAACCAGAGCGAAAATGTTCCATCAAGGAGGAAGAAAGTTTTCCATTTGACCCCCCTCGCCTTCTGCTTTAACTTAGAGCACTGTTGTCAGTCTTTCTCTCCTGCTCCTTCCACGGCCCGGTCCCTCATTTCATCCAGACCCTTACCAGACTGATTAGGTGAGGGGTGCGAATTTCTGAATGTTTTGAATAATTCATTCACACTTTCCGTAGTAGTAATCTGCTGGGTGTGGAAGCCCCTTTATTGCTGTGGATGTCTTTTTCGTTTTGGGGTTTTTGGGTGTTTTGCTTAACCCTTTTCTCCGGCCCGTAGGAAAAACGGCGAAAGTTCGCTGTTAAAATTTATTCCATTTTCTGGACTGACGTCGGTAGAATGTATTTCTATCTTACAGCCCGTCACACAGAGCAGCGAAAAGTGCAGCCTCTTGTTGGTGCTGCCGCGGTTGCGGTACTATAATGCATTAGTCTTGGCTGGGGTTTGTGCAAGTTTCGCGCGAATGCACATCTCGGTTGCTTGGCTGCGGAATCAGTGCATCTGCCAGTGAAATATTGTGACAGACAGGAAAACTTTAGCCAGCGTCTTCTCAGACAGACACTACGTTTGCATGAATATATTTCATGTGGTAGGAAATTCATCTAAATGAAGTATGGACCATGAGGGCTTGAATTTGTCTACATGTTGTAATATGATTTGCAGTAGAAGAAACTTTGTGCAAGAGAAGACTTTACCTTACGATTAAGGGCTTTAGTCAAGAATATTATAAGTTTGCTCTGATATGAAGTATGCAGGGCTGAATAATTTTCATAAGCCTTAAGTGAACCATTTTCTTAAAAGTTGAACTTTTATGTAAATAATCACAACGACCAAATGATTCTTCGAAAAAAAAACATGCTGGGCCTCCTCCGAAGATGCTTTATGTCCTGATGAAAAGTCGAGAAAATATTTAGTTTGGGATCTCGGGATCCAGGAATTTCTTAGATAATCATTATCATTCAATCAGTATGTTTGTTGGGGCCTTAGCCGAGTGGTTAGAGTCCACGACTACAAAGCAAGTCCTTGCTGAAGGTGTCTGGGTTCTATTTCCGGTTGGTCTATCCTATAGATCCTTGATTCAGCAACCCTCCCCGGAATTTTAAATTGACGATCATTTTAAAACATTGTGTCAAATGTTGATCGATTTTCGAAGGAAGATTTCTATCGTCGATTTTTAACTCATTCGGCTTAATGATCCATTAAGCCTATTGATCCATTCGGTTAACGTGCTTTGGCCTTACGAACTTCATCCTAATGATCCAGCACCAGGGACATTCTATGCAGAATGAAGGAACTGAAGAAATCAACGATATATGGAGAGAAATCCATCGTTTTCGAGTCCTTAAACATGTAAAATTACATTTTTTGTTCAACACATCTTCAAGAACACGTTTTTTTGTTTCAGTCATTCAGTCATCACGTGAATTACGTCCACAGTTATGTTCATTATTTTTAACAGTGTACTTTTTATTTTTTCGGTGGCAAGTCAAACTAGCCCAAGTGCTTTTAATGATTTCAACAAAATTTTCTCGATGCATTTAAAATACAATATTTGCCGTAATATAAGAACGTATCTATTAAATAGAAATTCTGTATAAAAATTGAAATCATAAATATCAGAATTGGTGTAGTCCTTGACTTATATTTACATCCAAAATATCATCTAGTCTGATCTGTCTGAACACCAAGTATTTCTGAAGATTTTTTCTGAAATCCGGAAAGAAATCCCTTGTGGAATTTGCGTCAGTGGATCTATTCCTAATCTGAGGGGGTTAGATCCAAAGAGATGTAAGAGATAAAAATTTGCTTTGAGAAAAATGAGTTTGAAGTTTTAACTGCAATTTTGTTGGACGTGAAAATCAGAAACAGTAAAACAACAGGACGTGAAAATGGAAACAGTAAAATTTTTCAGTATACCTTACTCAAAACCGATAAAAATATCATTTACAGCACTTTGTGTTTGGGAATCTCGTTTTTCATTAGAATAATTTCTTATTGAATTCTTTGTGGGACCCTGACAGTTTCGATGGAAAATACTGAATTGAATATTGGAAAAAATAGTTGGTGTAAACCCTGGATCAAGGCCGGATTAACAAATGTGGGGGCCCTTTTACCAAAAAAAAAACATTTTGATACTTTAGCATAGACTAGATATATGAAATGTTTTGCTAATGTTATGTTTTTGTCAATGTCAACAGCAAAATTCGTTTGACGATTCTCTTCTTATAGGTACCATAATACAAATTATGCTTATTCTATTCATGTTTAATATACAAGTTGTTGAACAAACAGATTTATTTAACAGTTTTGAGTTGAAGAAATTGCTGTAGGGATGGTAGCAGGTCTTTTTCTAGAGACTTAGGTATCTATTTTAATGAAAGACTCTAAATAATCTCCCGGTTTTTAATAGAAGATCTCTAAGATTTCTAATTTAATCAAAATGCTCTCTAGAATCTCTTTTTGCTTCATTAGGATTCCAGTGAATTCTGATGGAAAATTTTACGGGCTCCAGAGAAAAAAAATCAATGATTATAATGCAGCTTTTCAGCAGATTCTTTAAGAATTTCCTCTCACATGTCTCATGGAAAAACTTCAAGAAATCTTCTAGTGATTTGTACAGAGATTTCATCTGAAATACTTTCAGGGACTCATACTGAAATCTCTCCAGATTTTTTCTAGAGATTTCTCTACCAAATCCCAGAAATTCTTCCAGCGGTTTTGCAAAGGCTTTCTCAAAAAAAAAACAAACCTTGAGCACTCCAACGATTCACCTCCAGTTACTTCCTCAGGGATTACTTTTGATTAGGAGTTGATTTTGAGATGCAACTGAATTACTTCCTCGTCTTTTTTATTAGATGCTCTTCAGTGGTAATCGGTGGAGCGAAGAATTGTCTTCTTGACGATGGTGTTCATTTTTAAAGTGATTAACGGTTTATCGCCTCGATATTTGTGTGATCGAATTGAAAGAAGAAGTGATATTCATAGATACAATACTAGAAACGCGACTGAATTAAGAACATACACATCAATCGTGCTGCCACTCTATCACAGGATAAGAGACTACGCATTTCACACGTCAAAGCTGCCTTCTGAGCAGCTACATATTAACTTTTTTGTACTTGACTAATATTGTATCTTGACGAAGTTTTGACTAACGGATATTTTGTATTGACTATATTGTATATATTGGGGCAATAATAAACTGCGATGTTCGCCTCGATCATGGATTTTTTATATATTGACGTAGTTATAGCTTATTCCTTTTCATGTGTAGTCTACGGAGGTTTGAGTCCCGCGGTACACAGGTCAAACGACTGTTTGATTACTTTTCATTTGAATTGAAAATTTAGGCTGTTGGTGGATGCCATGCATTAGTAGTGAGTTTTCTGGTTGAATGTCAAATTCTTCCGATAGTTTCAACATCATCGGCGGGATTTTTATCTTTTTTTTTTTTGCTGTACAGTATGGAAACTTGAAATGTTGTTTCTATATGTTGAAATAATCAGACCGTTTAATGTTTGCAAATCTGGTTAACATTAATCATAATTAATTATCTTCAAGATATATCGTCTTGCTCAAACCTTTGTAGTGGTATGTGGTGGGACCATCATCATCATTACTCCAAGTTTTTTTCCAAAGGCTAAACTAGTAGTTTCTCCAGATAATTTTTTTTTCACTAATCCTTCAACCGAATTCTACAGTTGTTACTAAGGAAATCGATGGAAGAATCACCTGATACAATCATGGAGGATTTTGGTCTTCCTTGAAAAATAACTAAAAGAATCTTAGGAGAAATTCTAAATTAGAAAATCTATACCCTTGTTAAAATGCTGGTTATATGCTTGAGATACCCGAAACAAAATTCTTGGAGAAATTCCTTAGATAAATTCGTGGAGGAATTCCACTGAAAATAATAACATAATCTTCGGAATTATCTAAATCTTTGGGAAAATACCTGAATTGTTACGTAATTCCTAGAAAAAAATCATGAAATAATATAAACAGTAATACGAGAAGTAACACTGTCGTAATGTCATAATGAAGCACTACAACAAAAAAAGAAATGTCTTGCCTGATTCTCTATTCTTCTGGTTCATTTTAGGTTACATTTTGTTTTTCTGTGTCCTGTTTTATTCATTTTCGGTCTCTTTTTGTTTCTTGTCAGGTCTCTTTTTGGTCCATTTTTTCAAGCTAGAGTTCTCTAGAGTTCCTATATTCAAGGCACTTAAACTTTACCAGGTCTGCAATGTGATCGATAGAGTAATTTTCAAAATAAATAATTATACAGTTAAGTCCTATTATTTGATCTGCAGATATATAAATTGCATTCGAACCTGATCTTAAACTTCGTTGAGAAAGCTTTTGTTGTAGTTGGAAAAATCATGTTAGAAAATCGTTAAGAATATAAGCACTTGTTTATCCAAATCGTTTTTGAATCTTCACGATCTTCTTGTTTCTCGTAAAGTCAATCACATTCTGAATGTTTAAATATTCTGCTCTAGTAATTTTACATATTAGAGTCTATTTCCAAAAATTTTGCCCATCATTCCGGATTTATAAACAAAAGAATGTTTCAAATTATATGGTGCGTTTCCGAAAAGTATGTAGTAACTTTTGCATTGATTCTAATTATTCGTGAAAGTATAACTATACATATATTTGTCGAGATTTGTGGGGGCCCAGGGCCATGGTTCCCTTGCAACCCCCCGTAAATGCGGTCCTGAATAAGCTCTAGAAGTATCCGAAAAAGCACGTCACAGAGAAAAAGTGTCTTATTTTTTTAACTTGTATATTTTGTCCAAGGCTCACAACAAAATTTCATTCGATAATCATAGTAAAAATTCTTAGGGAAATTGTTTCTCGTCTCATGATCTTAACTAAAGATATTGTAAGAAATCGTATAAAAATTATGTCATAAGAATTCATAGAAGAAATCATGGATACTGAAAAGACTTCAATATTCCATTGAGAAACTTCGGTTGTAATTCCCAGACGAATTTGAAAGAGTATACATGAAACAATTTCTTAAAAAATATGTTTCTTAAAATTTCTTAAAAAATATGCCTGAAGATTAGTTGAAAACAAATTAATGAAGGAATATAAAAAAATCGTACCTGCCACACGATATACACATGCAAAAATGGTCAATCGGCAAAGAAAGCTCTCAGTTAATAACTGTGGAAGGGCTCATAAGAACACTAATCTGAGAAGCTAGCTTTGTCCCAGTTGGGACGTAACGCCAGAAAGAAGAAGAAAAATATAAAATGTTTGAAAGAACCTTTGCAAAAATTACTGGAAACATTCTTAAAGTATTTTTTTTTCTAGAACATTCCCACTAAGTTGCTAGATGATTCTTGGTGGAATGATTGGACAATTTCCATGACGGATTCTGAAAAGAGTTCTTGAAAAAAAATACCTGGAAGAATCGCTGAGCACGCTTCGAAGAAGATCAAAATATTTACTGATAAAAAAAACAAAAATCAGAAAAAATACTGTAGTAGTCCTTCGAAAAATTTCTTGGAAATCAACAAAAAAATATTTTAAGAAAAATCTCAAACACCTTGTTAAAAAATTAACATCCATTGTTCATATTTTTTGATTGGATCTTTTTTAAGATATTAAGTAGTTTGGCTGACAAGATCCTTCGTACAATTCTGGAGAGCTTTACAATAATTTTTGGCAAAATCAAATAAATTGTTAAAACAATGAATAATTGGATTCCTTATAAAATCATTTCAGATTATTGACGAAATCTTTGAATGATTTCCAGTACGATCTTTAACCGAAGCCTCACTTTTAGACACAAGGAGCTTTTTTAATGTGATTTTTTATAAAAAAAATATTTCCCTTTATGTCAAATTGATAAATCCACCGGTATGTCATAGATTGAGGAACTATCAAAAATCTATGAATTTCTTTAAGTACATGATTTACCGACCAATTTCCAATTGAAAGTTTTTCCTGTTCATAGAAAATTGTTTGTACTTTCAAAACTTCAGTCTCTCAACCACTAGTGAGTAAAAGGTGCGTGTCGTCGAAAACAATTGAAAGGAGACCACCTTTGTTCACTTTAGCGAAAAAGTACAATTGTTTTCCATCTAGGCTATTGAAAATCCTTGTATAAAAACTGAACAGCTACATCGAACATTTTATTTTCTAGAATCGCATTTTAAATTATGAGCTTCAAAATAAGAACCAACTATATAATTTATATAAATCTCAGTTCAGTAAAATCTAAGAAATGTAATAGATTAAAAAACTTTTATTTTATTATTTGTCCGTGAAAGTACCGTAAAACGGGGTAACTTTGATAGTTTTTTCGAAGAAAACTTGAATATTTTTGCATGCTGTTTCAAAGATTTACAATTTATATTTTTAAAACAAGTACTGGCATCCTAGCTATCGATTACAGTCGATAAATTGGCAAAAGATTGATTTTGAATGAATATATAATTTTTCATACAATCGAAAGTTGGTTTTCTGTTTTGGGGTAACATTGATAATGGAGTATGATTCGAACAAAATTGAATGAATAACGAACATTTGTAGGGCATTGCATACCTCTAGGCGTTTAACGTTATATGGAAATTTCTGACTTAGATTACAAAAATGGTCCCAGTTTGTGAAAATGCTTTTCGCTAAGATATTTGAAACCGTATTCAAGTTCTATGATAACTAAGCTGTCAAAGAAAAGTGGTCAACTATTCAAAACTACATCAATTAGTGATCGTAGAACAGATTGTTTGTAAGCGTTTCGAAAATGCTAAAATTGTGTAATTTTTTCAAATTCGTATAAAAAGCCTAAAATGTTCTTGATTTATATGAAAACCGCTCTTACATGAAGTGTCATACTAATATTCTTTAGTTTTGCATTCGTTTTGCTTAACTGATTAACTGAAGTTATGATATTTCGTTTAGTATGTGGTGGGTTACGCACTATCAAAGTTACCCGCATTATCAAAGTTACCCCGTTTTACGGTACCTTAGTATATTTCAGGACATAACACAATAATTACTAACAATTTTGCCACTCTTTTACTTCATCATCCTTGGTCTGTTCGTTACTAGCAATTTGAACTTTATTGCGGTTTAAAAAGGTAATCTATGTCAGTTTTTAAATTAAGACAAAACTTGAAGTGTTGCTCGAAAAATTCAGAAAACATTTGAAAAATCAAGGATAGTTCAATTTTCAGCCATGGATAAGCACAAACGGTTCTGAAAATAAGATGGTTCTACGAGATTCGAAGATAGTAACACTGCGTTCAAATACTTGGATTCCATTAAACCAACAACACCTTGTCAACAACAGATAATGTATAATGTAATTCATAATGTTAATCACCAAAACATATTCACTGGAATTCGGATTAGTCCTTCCCATACACAAATTATTCATTACAAATCCGCTAGAGGGGAGAATCGACTCTGGGATGCCACACCAGATAACTGTGTAGGTTGCATGTAAAATTTATGTGTTTTATAAATAAACAGAATACGACACATCAACATTGTGATATGGGTTGTGTGATAAGGTTGCTTACTGTTTTCATATTCACCATCCTTGATGATGACCGATGAACCGGCAACGAACGATGATGGGACCGGTACCAGTAATCCTTGTAGCAGCAGCAACAACAAAGTAGACAGCAGCATCCGATCCTTCCGAACCACCCGGGTCATGTTTTCCTTGGGCCACCACCACCACTGAGGTGGCATCACTACCTACACTTGATTCTAGCACTTCCCACCAGAACACACTACACTTCCTCCAACTACGATCTTCCTGATTCTCACTTTTTGTTGGTTATTGGTGGGTCACCTACACCACAAACTGGAAGCACATTCCAGACACTTTGTATGGTGAACCTATCTTCTATAGACTTCTCTCGCCAAGCTCACCGCGTTGATTCCTTTCTTCTTCTTCCTTTGGGTGGGTGAGTCTGAGAAGAACTAATTCTTGGATTTATCTCCCAATCTACCTCTTCCCCGAAGCGGTTTTCTTCTTTCTAATTACACACTCGCACACCGCACCTGGAAGTACCGCCCCTCAACTTCAACACCCTCATCGGAAACATTTATATTCTTTTGCGGCTTATCTTCTCTTCGGGATTTCCTCCTGAACTCAGAGGCGACCCGTAGCCCTCTTCCCTATCATCCATCCACTGGCCCAGTATTTCGTTGCAGAAAGTACGGACAAATCGCGAACGCAGAATGAGGGAAAATTAATTAATTTATCACTTCGTGCCATCCGGGGGCATGATTCGACGAACACTTTGGGTTTGTACACTCTCGACCACCGACGACGACGACGACGACGACGACTACGACAATCACGAAGAGCACGTGGAATCGATCCGACCAACGGAATTGCTACTTCCGTTCCTTTTTTTCTCCTTTTGTTTGCGAATCGGAAGTTCACAAGGGCAAGGGGAAATACCGTCAGCGAAATCAACTGTAATCAAACAGCACCAGTAGAATCGGCGGTACTGTTAGTGAGTTAGCACACTACACACCAGGGAGAACACACAATCTTGCCACACCATAAATTTCCAGAACCCTCCCCTCGTTTCGACCACGGACCCCGGAAGAACAAGTTGCAGACATAAACTGCGATAAGGGATCGATTTCCCAAAATCTCTGGGGCACTTATCGCGGTTATCGGCCTCGTGGGGCGGAAACACGTCCTTCGATTTGCTGCTTCACGCGAGAACGTAGGCTACATTGGCTGTCTTACTAGATTGAGACGGAGACCAGTCTACAGATAAGGCGTCCATCTCCTTCAATCTCACTCCGCTCGAAGAAGAAGGCCCTACGACAACATTTTCATTAAGATTTCATCGCACCCAAATCCTTTTCGGCTGGTGTAATCCTTGCTGTTTTCCTCCCCGAAGGAAAATCCCTCCTGCTATCAGCGTGAAATCACTAAATAGAATCCTTACAACTTTTCCCGCATCTCGTAGATTGTCATCTTCAGCAGACACCAGGACCGACGTCAATCCACCGCGAACTCTCCACTGCTATCCCCGGTGTCCACTTCGTGTTCGGAATGGATGTTAATCACAAACCAGCATCCATCAGAGAACCCCTATCAGCATTTAGCAAAATTCGCAATTCGCCAACGACGACAAGACGCGTTCGACATCCGGCTCCCGGAACGTGACCGCACGGTTTAAAAGTAAAACTCTCACTAATTTGGTGCAGATTTGTACAGAAAGATATGATGTAATTCGGGGCCGTGGTCCAAGTCATGGGAGGGGCGGTGTAGAACATGGAAACTCGGTGGGGGGGAGGACACGAGTATTGTCACGCTCAGCGATAGCGTTTCCTTTCTTCTGCGTGCGAGACTCTCCCACAGCATCCGAGAGTTGCTCCCGAAAACGCGCTCGCTCGCATCTCACGGAAAGCTGTGGGAAATCTCAACTCGCCGACTGGACCGACCGTGGCCACGCTCCTCCGGATACGGTAAATAAACGAAGAAAATAAACAAAGCATTATCCTGATGATCCTTTGAGCGGGAGATTCACGAAGGACTCTTCTCTCAACACGCAACGCGGGAGAAAAACGAAAGAGCAACTGATAATAGTCGGGATGCTGTGACAGTATCTCTGTGACACGAAGAGATCCGGAGAGTCGACAACAGAAAACCGGTTCAATGGAAAAATTTCTTGACGTAGGTTTTCCACATGGAGTGAGTTTTTCCCCGACTGGAAGTGCTTTACGATTGAGGGGTGGCTTCGACGTCACTCACCGTTATCATTCGTAGGGGTAGATGCAACACAGGAGCGTGTTTTGATACAGAATGTTTAGGTTTCATGGTGATGAGGTTCGGTTATAAGCAGGTGCTAAGATTTCAAGTCTTTAGGAACCGAGGTTAAACACCTCTCAATTATGCACACGATACCGTACAACGATGTAACATTGTTCTGATCAAGCTTCTATAATTTTATTATTCTGTAATCTACAGATAATTAATACAGTACTGTCGTTGGGAGTTAATATGAGTTAACAATGCATGTTTTCAAACTAATTGTTGAATCAGATTCGATATCGGGAGACAGAGTACAAATCGGACTCGATTATCCGGAGTATCGATTTTTTTTTTCACTCCGGATAATCGAATCACTAAGAGAAAAATTGAAATCTTCGATAAAAGACCTTAAATATTATCTCTTTTCATTTTTTTATTTATATGATGTGGTGGCGTAGCCAGAAATTATTTCTATGAACAGTACTGCCGTGAATCGCAAGTCAGTCCCATCTGCATTTTCGTCAAAATTGAGTTGAGTTCAGTTTTCAACATATCTTCCAATGATCTTTCAGCTGCCCTAATGAGATAATAAGATTTGTTCGGAAAAAGTAGGAAAAAAATAGCAAGTCAAATTGTCCCATAATGAAAAGTAACCGCATATCAGTCCAATTACAGATTTCCGCACCGTGTAACACAACAATGGACCGTTTTTTGATCATTTTATTATTTTTCTCAGAAATATATCGTAGTGAAAAGCCAATTGTGAAAGTTTCATTAACCCCTCTACCGACAGCTTAATTTTTTACCACAAAATAAATATTCAAATCGTTATAACTTTTTTGTTTTCCAATATTTTTGCACCATTTTTTCACAAGTTCTCAAAAAACTCATCTAGTTTAGAAATCCGTGTCGATATTAATTATTGGTGATCTGGTTTTAAAAATATTCCGTTGTTCCTTGGGGGACCGACATTTTCCATATAAAATGTCTTTGGCGGCCATTCTGTTTTTGATCAATTTATCAGAAAAATAAAATGTGAGCTATATAATGCCAGGTAATAAGGAGCTTCTCTGAAAAAATCAAACAAATCGGTTCAGTATTCTTGGAGATATCTGAAAATTACGATATGATGTTTTTTGAAGTTTTTAAGATCTTTATTTGGCCAGCGTGGTAACAGAAACCTAAATGGTCATTACTTAAAGACGGCTGCACCAAATTGCTTCATTTTTTCACAACAAACTCTCATTGATGTATTGTTCCGAAGAGTAAATATCCTAATACGATTAAAATTCTGTAGCCTGAGAAATTAACGGAAGGTTCTAGTTACGGGTCGGTCCCCCAAGGAATTTTTGAATATCTTCAAAACCAGATGACCAATGATCAATATCGACACAGATCCTAAAACTAAAAGAGTTTTTTGAGAGCTTGTGAAAAAATGGTGCAAAAATATTGAAAAACAAAAAAGTTATAACGATTTGAATTTGAATTTTGCGGTAAAAAATGAAGCTGCCGGTAGAGGGGTTAAGATTTGATCATATTCCAATCCTCTGGAATTTTTAAAATATTTGTATGTAAAACGAGTTTGGAAACTTCACACCCCATTTTCTCAATGCTTACTTTTTACAGATGGGACTGACTTGCGATTCACGGCAGAGTAGGGGTCTATACAAAAAAAAAACAAAATTATTGATCAGCATACACAAGAAACAATTTTCAAATCCCCCTTTTCTTAAATACGTTCAAAATTGCACAACCATCCATATTGTATATTGCAATACCAAAGTATCTCAGATTTATGCATAAAAAGTTGAAAATCAAGAACATCAAAAAACAAATTCCGGATAATCGAATCCCGGATAATTGAGCCACCGGATAATCGAGTCTCCGGATAATCGAGTCTGACCTTTATAACCAATTTAATTTAGGAGAGGGATCTGTAAGTTGGGCATAGTTTTGATTTTAATCATAGAAACGGGACAGATATAGATTTATTCAAAATTCATGCGGTCTCAATGAGAACATCTAAGTGACTAACTTTTGACAGGGAAAAATTATGTGCAAAGTAAGAATAAGTTGAAGAATACGATGCATTTTTAAAACACGCGTAGCTGCGATGGGGACTGATGCGAATTTTCTAACCGGAATGCAGACTATGCTCCAGGATATGATCTGTAAAACCAGTGCTATAATTGATTCGAGCAATGCATCGCTGCAAGATAAAATCTCTGCCATGAGTATGGCTATGCAACGTTTTCAAGACGAAAGTAGATGCAAAATCAACGAACTGGCGGACTGCGTTGACAAGATCAAAGCTGATGTTTGCAGTATCCACGATCGTGTTATTGCCAACGAGAGAAGTAACGACTTGCTGCTGTTTCATCACAGCTTTCATCACAGTTTATGTTTTCTACATCTGCTGTTCGTTCAATTCAAGCTTATTTAACTGGTGGATCTCAAGTTGTACAGTGTCCTGAAACATTGCAAAATTCACATGTTTGCGGATGATGTCCAAATATATTTGAATGCTAATGATATTTTCATTAGCAATTAATTTAATTTATCGAAGAATTATCTTTAAAGCATTCGTATTATTTTTGAGGGTCTATAAATAGCACAAAATCAATTTCGCAATCTTATCCCACAATGTTTTTTTTTTAAATGTACATATATTCAGAATTTCAGATACAATTATACAAGTATGTTGGATGTCTTATGATAATTTTTAGGCAGGCACATGCCAAGAGACGACTTCGAGTGCAGTCAACATTTCGTTGTGTTTTATCCATTTTTACGCAAATCGAATTGAGAGTGTAATCATGTTGTTTTTGATCCGTTGAATCTGTTGCATGCTCCTTTGTGGGCGAGCGACGGAATCCGGATCAATTGTGTCAATAGAAATATAAGTACTATTGAAGTTTTTGATTGTTTGTTTAGAGCCATGTTGTAGAGAATGTTTCATTTTGCTCAAAAATAATTGATTTGACACTTACAGACCTCAAGCTGTCGGAGCGTGACAAACTAGATGTTGGTCATACGAACAGTCGCGACATTAGCATTCTAAGGCTAATGCTTCTACTATTGTGTCCGGTTCGCGTTTTGCGGAAGAAAAAAACGAAAACATAGTGAACGGGTGAAAAAAAGCGTTTTGTAGTGTTTGGTTCGTTGAATATGTTGCATGCTCCTTTGTGGGCGAGCGACGGAATTCGGATCGTGTCCGGTTCGCATAGTAACCGCACTATCGGTATCGATCATCCGTGTATATAATCACGTATTAATTTAAAATTATATCTTTAACGTTTACCAAAACGAATCCTTTCCCATATCCAAACTCTCAGTATTTTCTTGTGGAAGTGCAGAGGACTCCTCGGCTTCCATAAAGTAACTAACACGTCAACATTTCTCTCCCATTTCCAAACTGACCTGCATTCGGACGCAGCCGGCGCCGGTATTGTTTGTTATAATAATGAGAGCACCAGTACTTACACATTGAAGAATCTTCAATGAAGATGCTACTGATCCTGAGTAGCGTTTGTTGGTTCCCTTTGTAAGTACAGCTGTTCTTGCAATCACGGAGTAGCAACTGCGAGCAATCAATTATGCTCATGCTCAAATCGAACTGAGAGTGTAATCATAAAGCGTTGTTTGTTCAATGATTTTGATATGTAATTGAACAAACTTCACGAATAAAAATCTGATTCCCACACCATGATTTACAAGTCATGAAATTCATAAATTGGCCATGATATCAGGACTACAAATAATGGTTCCTGGAATCATAATCATGATTCTTCATAAACGCAACATCCAAAGCGACAACACAAAGCGGTGCACTTTGCTTCAAGTCATTCGCATCGATCACCCGTCATCCATCACGATAGATTGGTACCGTGGTAAAGTACGTGGCTCTCGATCAGAAGGTTCTTGATTTGAATCTTGCCCTTCCAAATTTTGTTTTTTTTCTCTGGGTGATACGGCCCATACAAATGTTGTAGAACATTCATACAAAAAGCGTTAGCGTGGGTGTCATTTTTTTCAATTTTGGGCGTTATAAAATACATTAATGAACCTTAACTGATTGCATGCTTGGTCTGGCGGGATGTGGTAAAGTGTTTGCTTCAAATTTTTGATGCATTATTAGCACTTGGGGCATCCTTTCGTAACTGTGAAGTGCACTGTATGTTGATATACTGCCCTTCTACGCCTACTTGTCCCATGTTCTATGTAAATCTTATCGGCTACGGGACAAATATGCGTAGAACGGCAGTATAGGTATGTCTTTGGCCTGATTCTGAAGTCAAAACTTTCGCTGTCTGAGACTACTTATTTCTCTTATAGGTTGTCCCGATGCCACACTGTTTGGTTCTACCATTTTGATGATAAATATGTATATTTTCATGACGAAAAATTAATTGTGTCAATTTATAGTTCGCCACAGAAAACGAAAAGAATCGGTTGAGAAACGATGTAGATATAGATCTCTGAAGTTGGCAATTTTGTATGAGAAAACGGCTTTAGTGCAATTAATATGTGCAATACTGTATCATACAAAGGGCTGACTCATACCTTACAAGATGTTCTTAATGACTGTTTTATTGATTTTGATTGATTGAAAGATTTTACCGGTAAAATTTTCAAGTACTGTTCAAAATATATTAGATTACCGTTCTAAAGCAGGTTTGAAATTTTGGTCGATCCAATGCTGTGCTCCAAACTTTGGCATGGGAGTGTGTTATTGATTGCTCTCCCATAACAAAGTTTGGAGGCATATTTACAATAAACAGCATTTCCTAAACACAAAAATATTAAACTCTTAAGACATATTTCAAATCCTTGGAAGCTTGACGTAGCGGAAAGCATAGCATTTTCAATCAAAACAATAATAAATTACTAAACAAAGTCCAAGGAAATGGATACTCTTGGCTGTTTAAACGCATACTAAACCTTCACACACACAATACACAAACACATCAATTAACCACCTGCCAAACAAGCAGGAATTTGTAATTTTGAATGGATTCATTTGATTAGGTATACAATTAAAAAATGATCTCCTCTATACGATTACTGGTAGAATCTAGTTCACATATCTACATATTTTTACTAGTATAAATAAACGATCCATGCGATGTCGTCTTCAAGTCGAACACTCGACAATGAAGAAATCTGTAAGTCGCAGATGAAAAAGGTCTATCTATCAAGATAAGCAACATATTAGAGGTATTTCCTCGCGTCACTAGATTTTTTTTTGTATTTTATTTATTTTTTTGCAAAAGTGAAATGAGGTGTTTAAGTTCAATTACTATTTATTTTCTTAAACATAGTCTAATAATCCCTTCTATAAATTAAAAAAATAAATGAAAAAAGTGTACCGTGATCCGGAGTAACATTGATCATTTTTTTGGGTATTTCTTAAAAAGTTCATTTGAAACTGCATATGTAGCTAGTTTTATATTTTAAAAACAAATAATGACATCCAATGCTCGTGTCTATATACTGAATTTTGTTTTCTTAAAGTTTAAAGCATGTTTAAAAATGTTTAAACTGATTTTTATTTAGCTGATATGGGGTAACATTGATCACCCATGAAAATAACGTTAGGTAATATTGAAAATATCATTACTTACTAAAATCATGATCCCTGAAGCCAAATATGAATGCCAAACTCTTACAAGTAATTTAGTTTTTAAGTTATTTCAAAATTAAAAGTATCAAATACGTCTAAATGTAGGCTTTTTCCTAAGGAATGCCTGCAGTCTTTATAGTTGTTTGTTGATTTTGCTTAACTTAACTTATTTATGAATGTTTTGACAACAGAATCGTTTTCATCGATGTCATTTTTAGTAATAACTGCAATTCTTCTGCTAATATCGCTTCAAGAACTTTAGCGAGGTTTGAATCTATGAGCGTGTCATGCTTAATCATGAGAATCATTATTTCCAAAAAACACAACTTATTTCTGCAAAAACCATATTGTTTATTAGCTTATAAAAAGAAGGAAGAGAATCACCATTCGTGCATAGAATATGTTTCATAGATAAATGTTGAATTGAACTTTTTACGAAGAGGGTCATTGCGATCAATGTTGCCCTGCTAATCAGTGTTACCTCGGATTACGGTAGTGGTAAAAGAGACTGACCATGGGGACACATGGTCTTTTATAGAAAGAGCAAAAAGTATTGTTTTACCACAGCGTGTGTTTGTGGTTATCGTTACATTCAATGTGATGACTAGCTTTAGAGTATATACTATTACCATATACTACTATAATTTATTAGTTGGTGGGTTCTGTCATGCTAATGGAATGCACAACACTTACACGCCGCCTTATTGTTCTTGTGCTGGTGGAGTTAAGGATGATAACTCCAATGTGAAATCAGGATGGTTTTCATCAACTGCTGTGCTGCCATAGTCATTCACCGCTGTCTTGATTGTATGTGTCTGTGATCTCGGTTTCTTTCTGGTGTTCGTCGTAGTGCTGCTTCCACATTTTAATCACTGCACACCCTTCCGTCAAGATGCATTCCCTACATACAGTCGACTCTCTACATCTCGATGTTCTACATCTCGATATCTCTCCGTATGTCGATGATTGCTTCGGTCCCTTCGTTCTGCATATATTTTCACTCTCCATATCTCGATATCTCCCTGACGGATTTCACGCCAACTCGACACGCGATTGGCAGCACCCCTTCAGAATTCAATGAAACTTTCTGGATGTCAAAAGTATGAGAAACTGAGATACTTTGCGTACTTTGTTTTTTCAAAATCGATCTAGACTAACATTTGGAAAGGGTCAAAGTTTTTTTTTTACTTTCTTTTATAAACCCGTATAACTCAAAAACGGTAAGACCTACAAAAAAGTGTTGTATGGAGGACTGTCGTGAAATTTTCTGACGTTTTAGGGAAAAAATAGTGAAAAAATAAAAACACATTTTCTACACTGAAAACAAAAATATTCAAAACTTTAAAGTCGATTTAAAAAAAACGGCCACTTCAGATTTTGATCATCCTTAAGCAAAAAGTTTCGCAATTAAATTTACTAAAAGTCGTCCATACATTGCAAATTGGGCATATTTTAAAGAAAAAAGTTTTTCTAACATCGAATTTTTAAAGTCCCAAAGTTTTGTTTTTCACTTATTTTTATAAACCCGTTTAACTCGAAAACGGCAAGACCTACAAAAAAGTGTTGTTTGGGGGACTGTCGTGAAATTTCCTGAAGTTGGAGAAAAAAATATTAAAAAATAAAAACACATTTTCTACACTGAAAAAAAAAATATTCAAAACTTTAAAACCGATTTAAAAAAACGGCCATTTCAGATTTTGATCGTCCTTAAGCAAAAAGTTTCGTAATTAAATTTACTAACAGTCGTCCATACATTGTAAACTGGGCATATTTTAGTGAAAAAAGTTTTTCTAACGACGAATTTTTTAAGTCCAAAACTGATTGTTTTTTCAAAGATTTTGTTTTAAACTGTCAAATATGATCGTGTTTTCAAGTGATAAATGAGTTTGAATCAGAAAATAAATTGTATTTTTTATTGAGAATAGTTAAAAACGGATTTATACAGTGATTATGGGGCCCAGATAGCCGTAGCGGTAAACGCGCAGCTATTCAGCATGACCAAGCTGAAGGTCGTGGGTTCGAATCCCACCGATCGAGGATCTTTTCGAGTTGGAAATTTTCTCGACTTCCCAGGGCATAGAGTATCTTCGTACCTGCCACACGATATACACATGCAAAAATGGTCATTGGCACAGTAAGCTCTCAGTTAATAACTGTGGAAGTGCTCATAAAAACACTAGCTGAGAAGCAGGCTCTGCCCCAGTGGGGACGTAACGCCAGAAAGAAGAAAAAGATGTTTTATAAATGAAGGCAATCAATGGACTTCGCCTCTGCCTATGAGGAAATCAACTAAGTCTAACAATCCGACGGATTTTTATGGTTCGAAAGGTATCACAACAGAATTGCAAACATTGAAAAGTAACAACCTTATCCATATCCCATTAAATTCTCTTCAAGAAAAAGTGTTGTGAAAAAAAACTTACTAAACGTACCTGCCTTAAACGCCAGATGAATAAGAAATAATGAATATGTTTGTATTGTTATCTGCCTAAAAAAAAGTTGATAAGCTCATAACTCATAATTTTATTTGCAAATAACAGTCTTCTTTTCTACGAAACAAAAAAGACAAAAAAGCGTCAAGGACGAAGGTTAAATACTGGTAATTAGCAACTTTTCTGAAAATTATAACGCTGCTCAAGGATATCACTGGAATACTTCCCAAGCAGTGATACACCAATTCTAGATTTACCATAAAAAGATAATAAATTGGAAAATGTTAGTTTTATTATAATATCAGACTCATGACACAGTAGCAGTTCAGCTATTTATTTCAAAATTGATAAATTTTGTTAAACAAATCAAAAGTTATTTTTAAGTCAGATGGAGCTGCAGCTCATAATAAAAAAAAAAATGCCAGCTTATGTAACTTTAAGAAAATACATGGATTGGAAGCAGAGTGGCACTTTTTGCCACATCCCACGGCAAAGGCCCCTGTGACGCTATTGGTGGCACTCTCAAGCGAATGGCAAAAAGAGCAAGTCTTGCAAAATACTATGGAAACACAATCGTAACTCCGCGAGAACTATTCGACTGGGCAGTGAAACAAACTGATACATGTATCACCAAATTAAATTTCTGTTATAAATGTAATGAACAATATGTTAAAATGTCAGAAGAATTGGTGGAATTGTTTGATAAGGTTAAAACTGTCCCTGGTACCCAAAAATATCATTGTTTAATGCCTATTAATGATACACAAATTGCAGCCAAACGGTATACCAATTCAGAGGATAAACCAAAAATATTCAATTTATTCAGTAAAGCCCAAAAATAATGTAAATATCCATGTGCAGATACTACGTTTTAGAATAGAGCGACAGAGACGTTTAGACAGAGCCTGCTTCTCAGCTTAGTGTTCTTATGAGCACTTCCACAGTTATTAACTGAGAGCTTTCTTTGCCAAAGTTGCCATTTCCGCATTCGTATATCGTGTGGCAGGTACGATGATACTCTATGCCCAGGGAAGTCAAGGAAATTTCCATTACGAAAAGATCCTGGACCGACCGGGAATTGAACCCAGACACCTTCAGCATGGCTTTGCTTTGTAGCCGCGGACTCTAACCACTCGGCTAAGGAAGGCCCCCGTTTTAGAATATATAGCAATAATAAAAATAAAAACAAACCACGACTTTTTTCATAAGCATAATATTTCCAGACACCTGTTATGATTGGCTTTGACCAAATAAGAAATTAAATATTATTGTGATATCTTTCCAACCATAAAAAAACCCATCGGATTTTTAGAAGGAGTTGATTTTCTCATAAGCGGTATGGTGCGAGATCAATTGAATTTAATCAAAAAAACTGTATAATTTCGTTTTATTTCTTTTAACTACTCCCAATAAAACAAATATAATCTATTTTGTGATTCAAACTCATTTATCACTTGAAAATATGATCAGACTAGACTATTTAAAGCGAAATGGAAATTAAATAAAAAAATCATTTTGGACTTAAAAAATTCGATGTTAGAAAAACTTTTTTCTCTAAAATATGCCCAATTTGCAATGTATGGACGACTTTTAGTAAATTTAATTACGAAACTTTTTGCTTAAGGATGATCAAAATCTGAAATGGCCGTTTTTTTTAAATCGACTTTGAAGTTTTGATTTTTTTTTTCAGTGTAGAAAATGTGTTTTTATTTTTTCAATATTTTTTTCTCAAACTTCAGGAAATTTCACGACAGTCCCCCATACAACACTTTTTTGTAGGACTTGCCGTTTTCGAGTCATACGGGTTTATAAAAAAAGTGAATAACAAAACTTTGGGACTTAAAAAATTCGATGTTAGAAAAACTTTTTTCTCTAAAATATGCCCAATTTGCAATGTATGGACGACTTTTAGTAAATTTAATGGCGAAAGTTTTTGCTTAAGGATGATCAAAATCTGAAGTGGCCGTTATTTTAAATCGACTTTAAAGTTTTGAATTTTTTTTTCAGTGTAGAAAATGTGTTTTTATTTTTTTAATATTTTTTTCTAAAACGTCAGGAAATTTCACGACAGTCCTCCATACAACACTTTTTTGTAGGACTTACCGTTTTCAAGTTATACGGGTTTATAAAAAAAAAGTAAAAAAAAACTTTGACCCTTTCCAAATGTTAGTCTAGATCGATTTTGAAAAAAAACAAAGTATGTAAAGTTTCTTAGTTTCACATAGTCTTCACACCCAGAAAGTTTCATTGAATTCTGAAGGGGTGCTGCCAATCCCGAGTTGGCGTGAAATCCGTCCCCTATCTCGATGTGATTTTTGTTCCCGATTTTATCTCCGTATGTCGATATGCCCATTATCAAAGGAAACTAGACTGAATTTTAAGATTCAAGACAATTTGCGAAGACAAAATGACGTCTGTTTGTTTTTGATTTCCCTGGTAACGAAGTGATTCTCAATCTAGTATTCTATAAAACATTGTTCTATGTCTCGATCTCTCCCTATCTCGATGGTCCCTTCGATATCTAGATGTGGAGAGGCGACTGTATTTCATCTCTCAGCACGATGCCTTTTAAACGAATCGCTGAGCTTCTCGTATTACTTACGTGTTTCTCAATAACGATGCAGCTGCTTCATTTCTTTACATTCCATTGAGATGTAATATTTGTATGAGGATAAGCATGTAACAAGCTTCGTATTATGGAAATGGGAATAATATTCAACTTAATTTACAGAGATCCTATCATAGAAAACGCTTTTTAACTAATTCATTTTTTCTTTATTTTCTCAATAATACCGATACAAATATATGCCTATTTGTCCCATTGACATTGTAACTCATCGAGTTCGTTAAAAAAAATTATGGAAAGGTTCTAAAGGTTTTGATAAATATTTTTTCAACTGCCCTTTCATGACGAGTATTTTATTACTTCATTTCTAGGGTCAAAATATCTTACAAGGCTGATACTAATTTCGACAGTTAAACGGAGTCCATATCAAGGAATCCGTTTCCCATCATGCTTCAAATTAATGGTTGCATCACCCGTAAATGTGGAATGGTCCGATTTCGCTCACTTCACCAAGCCGGACGCTGACTGGCAGTCATCGGCACCACCCGCACGTCGATAATAATGAGGGTACACATGACCCGCCGTCAACGCTGCCGACTCGGAAACCGTTACATTTCTGTGAAACAAAGTGAAAGACGAAACTCTGTGGTGTGATCTTCTGTAAATTATTTATGCGCTTCCCGGACAGACGGGAATATCAAAATCTTATCTCAAATAGCAAAATTGTCTATCTCAGATCTCAATCTGATATTGAACAGATGTTGGAAATTTTACAAATTGCGTAGCGATAGCTTGACACCTCAAAACTATTTTCAAATGAAACAAAACAATTTTATCAGGAAAATGCCGTGATTGAATAGTGTGACGTAATGGCAACCTCTAAGACACTGAAGACGGCCTTACAGTTGAGGCTGAAATATGTGTATCTGTCAAAGGACACAAACTCTAGATGAATTAAATGGCACAGTACTAAATTCTGGTTTTCATTTAATTATAAGTATTCCACTAAACATTACGAAGATTTATTATAATCTTGTTAAGCTTTTTCCGTCTACTCGAGTCGGCAACTCTGGCGTGAAACATTCGGCGTGCTCCAGCACAAAAAATGATGGGTATTGTTTTACATACCCTATTAAATTTATCATTACTGCAAACATGTGGAGCTGGGCGGCTCCATAACGATCGGGCACACGCACCGGAAGCGATCACATTTCCCACCCCTTGTAGCTCGGAACGAGTAACAAGCGTAGTGAAGCTGCAGTCGCAAATAAGGCACAACATATTAGCGGCGCACTCTGGCAAAGACCGTCAATTTCCATACTGACAGACGGTCCACGCGAGAGAGATAAAAGTGAAAAATTATTCGGTTTTCTGTAGCAAACGCTTGTAACGTATACCTTCATGTACATACACATAGGATAAAAAAATGTACGCGCCGTACTGCATTGGCGTAACCAGGATTTCTATCGGTGAGACCGATTATTTGCACCTCAAAGGCATTATTCATCAATTTCACAAATCCGCAATCTTTTTGTTCAATTATTTTTTTTAATTTTTATTTTTGTTTGGGACGTGACATTATGAAGGACGAAAATCCTCCTTTTTTATTATAGACTTTATTAAATCCTTGAGTGTGTAATGAGTCCAGTGATGGTGGTTCCATTTATTCTAACGAAATATCCAAAAGAAAGCTCGGTTACTTCCAGCATTTATGTAGACATTCTTCAAAAAGTTTTTCCAAATATTTCTGCATGAAACGAGCTAGGATTTCAACAGAATATTATTGAAGGATTCTTTTCAAGATTGCTCCAGGATTTTTACCGATATTTCACTAAACTCCTCCAGGTAATTGTCTACAGATCATGACTGCGCCACAATGGGTGATATGAATAAAAAGCGTTGAACTTCACTACATGTAGCATCTAATCAAAAACTAAATCTACAAAGTTTACTACACTTTTGGTATGAATAAAAAACCTTTCAAACATGTAGTACTTACGTACTTACTACTTTCGACTGATGCTGCACGTTAAGAAAATTTTATTCAGAGTGACGCTTCAAATTAATACAATCATGCCTATGAAGGAAACGCATTGAATCTAATCGATTACGCGACAATTTGCACAAAATCATGAAGGTGCTGTAATTTGACAAGATTTGTTGTGTAATTTTGCGATTAGTATGGTATTCTCTTTATGTGTATGATTTTATGATAATGGTACATCCAAGAATTTTCTGGGTGGTTTTCGGTCTTCGCCAACGCCAGTGATTGACGATTTTTTTTAAATTAGCCTAAAATATATGAAGTGATCTTGTGATTATAGCTTTCAAATTTAAATCACATATTTCCTAGCATCTGTACTGAGATTCTGGTGAAATTGCGATAGAATTTTGATGCTCCCCGTGTGTTTTCTTAACAGCATGTTGATTTCTGGAAATTCTAAGTGTTTCTATGATATTCTCGTTATTTCGGTGCGGTTTTTTATAGTATCCTTGGAATTTTTACAATTAAAAATGTAGAGATTTTAATGGGAATTGTAGTGACTCCGTTGGTAGTCGGTAAAATTCAATGAGGATCACCCCTAAAACACCAGGGATCCCTTTGAATTCTAGAAAATATTTACCGACATTCAAAAGGTTTATATTAAAGCTTTGAAATTCCACCGGAACTGGAGATCAACGGAATCTTAAAGGTTTTACAATAATTACAAAGATTGATTTTCAGAATTCCAAATTTTCACACAATAATTCGCAGGAATCCCATCGAAATCTAATAGATTCTTACACAAATATCGTCTCAAAGATACCCACAGAATTCCAATAGATTAATAACTGAAATCTCATACTCAACTAGGGTTGTCATGTCTATTACGGCTTAACCAGCCGACGGTGTTTTGAAAATACCTGAAGGTCGTAGACACAAAAGTCAATTTGGACAAATTGAGATGTAAGATTGTGAAAAATAATAGAATCGTTCTGGTGGGCTTCGATCCCACGACTCCCAATACGCTAGACTGGGCGCGTTAACCAACTACGCCACAGAACGGGTAACGATTCTGCGATCTCATTCCCATCCCAATTCTAGAGTTTTTACCAGATTTCCGCATTATTCCTAGAATGGCTTTTATAATTCCACACGGGTAGAAATCATAATCCAAAAACAAGATTATGACTCATGATATCATGATTCCAGCGTGTTTTCGTCTTATGAAAATACACCATGATTTGGACTCATGATATCATGAGTCAGATTGCCGTAACGCAACACACGCGTTAGGTTTTTGTAGCTGATTGCTCGGAATCATGATTCAAATGCCAAAAATGCTGAGTCGCGCATCTGTTTATGATCGACAAAATAAAAAAAATAAAAATAGCATACATTGAGAATAGAGCCAAGAACCTTCCGATTGAGAACCACGCATTCTACCACTCAACCACTTCGTATACTTGAATTAAGAGTGATCGATACGAATGAAATGAAGCAAAGTGCGCCGCTTAGTGTTTTCACACTGGATGTTACGCTTATGAGGAATCATGATTATGACTCCAGGAACCATGATTTGTGATCCTGATATTATGACCTAACCAATTTATGAATTTCATGATTTGTAAATCATGGTGTGGGGATCAGATTTTTATCCGTGCAGAATTATCAATGTATCAGAACGATACAGCTGCTTCATCTCTTCGCACTCCAAGTCTTCCAGGCGGCGCTTTTTATCTCGGGATAGATGGGTTTGCTGTCTTCGCTTCTGTTTGTATCGTTCCGCGCTGCATTCTTCTCGTCCAAAACCGTCTGACATTCCTCGTCGAACCAGCCGTTCCGTCGATTTCCTTCCACGAACCCAATGGCACCTTCCGCTGTGTTGTTAATGGCTGCTTTGACACTACTCCAGCAGTCCTCAAGAGGGGCTGCGGTGAGCTCTCCCTCTTCCGGCAACGCTGTTTCAAGGCTTTGCGCGTAATCAGTTGCGACTTCGGGTAGCTTGAGTCGTTACAGTTTGTACCGTGGCGGGCGTCGGTACTGAATGTTGTTCACAACGGAAAGTCTTTGGCACACTTTAACCGTCACAAGGTAGTGGTCGGAACCGACGTTTGCGCCGCGATAGGTCCTGACGTCGATAATGCCCGAGAAGTGTCTTCCATCAATCAAAACGTGGTCAATTTGCGATTCAGTCTGTTGGGGTGATCTCCAGGTGTACCGATACTGGCACCAAATCTACGTATGGCCATATTCTTGGAGGCGGTGAAATCAATCAGTCTAAGGCCGTTTTCGTTCGTAAGCTGGTGAGCGCTGAACTTCCCTATCTAGGTCTAAATTCCTCTTCCTGTCCAACCTGAGCGTTGAGATCTCCGATAACGATTTTGACATCATGGCTTGGGCAACCTTCGTATTCACGTTCCAGCTGTGTGTAGAAAGCGTCCTTTTCGTCATCGTCATTTGTTAGGTGAGGGCTGTGCACGTTGATTATGCTGATATTGAAGAAACGGCCTCCAATCCTCAACTTGCCGATTCTGTTGTCGATTGGCCACCACCCAATCACGCGTCTCTGCATTTCGCTCATCACGATAAAAGCTGCGCCCAGCTCATGTCTGGTGCCGCAGCTCTGGTAGATGGTATAACCATCCCTATACGTATGTACCGTCGACCCTTCCCAGCAAACCTCCTGCAGCGCTACGATGTCGAACTTGCGGACCCTCAATAATTCGGAAAGAATGCGGGTACTTCCCAAGAAATTGAGAGACTTAACGTTCCATGATCCCAGTTTCTAATCATTAGTCCGTTTTCAATGCCTGGGTCAAAGCTGATAGTTCCGGTGCAAATTTACAGTGTATGCTGATTTTTACGGCTGGCTTGTAAGGCCTGCACCAATACCCTGTCTGGCAGGAGAACCATCGTGCACAGCACTGTTTAGAGTCCCACGCTGGCACGATGATCAACACGATGATCAGCCGCTCCTAACATGAAGAACATACGCTGTTTTAGGCCGCCCCTAACATGGAGAACAGACGCTCTGATAAACTACACCCTCTGAAGAGAGGAGCCCCCCTTCCCTGTCAGCATACGACCGAAGACCCACCGGTATTGGTCACCCGATCCCTATGGTTACTCATATCCCAGGCGGCACCACGGGAGGTAGGAATAGGAGTTACTGGACAAGAGGGTAAGGACCACAAATGGGGTCTATTTCATACCTACAGCCTGCAGGTACGCGAAGTATCAATGGTACGCATTGTCCAGTCATTTATCACCCAAAAAAATTATTTATTTATTTATTCATTCATCTTCGACTACCTCGCACAGATTACTTTCTTATGTACTAATTCAACAAAGCATAACGTTCATTCACCAAAGTCTATACAAAAACTTCAAAGAGCGATAAACTATACGACATTACAATTTGCTACAACATGTTCATTAACACTTCTTATTATAGGAGAAGCGTGCGAAGTAAGGTCGAGATTAACTGGTAAGGCCCAAACGCAATGATAGCGGAACGGCAACGGAAAGCGAAACCGGTTCTGAAGAAATATTTTTAGAGATTTTTCTAATGTAATCCCTGGAGAAATTCTTAAGATAATCTCTGATGTATTCCCTGCCGATATTCATGAAAGAATCTCTGGAGGAATTTCAAGAGGAACTCTTGGAAGAATCCCCGAAGGATTTTTTCAGGCCAAGAACGAATCTCTGGATAAATTCCTTGGGAAATCCTTGGATAATTATCTGGGAAAAATCCTTGGACTCGTATCGATTTTCCTGGTGGTAACTCTGGGAGAATTCCTAGAGAAAATTCAAGAGGAATTCGTTAGGTGTTGAACACCTGGAGGAATTCCTAATGGAATCTCTGGAGAAATCCTGGCAGAATCCCAGGAGCGATCGGTGGAGAAGTCCCAGAAGAAATCCCTGAAAAAACCCTTAGAATATTTTCTGATGAAATTTCTGCAGGAATTCATGGGTGAATCTCAGGAGAAACTTCAAGAGGAACTCTTGGAGGCATACTATGAGGATTTTTAGAGGCCAAAACGAATTTCTGGCGAAACTCTTGGGAAATCCTTGGAGTAAGTCATGTGGCTATTTTTCTGGTGGAAACTCTGGGGGGGGTCACTTGAGGAATTCGTAGAACACCTGGAATAATTTCTGGTAGTATCCCTGGTATATAAGGAGAAATCCCGAAAGAAATCTCTAGAATATTTCCTAGAATCCTTGTAGAGATTTTCCTAGAAGAATCCTTGGTGAAATATCTGAAAGATTTTCTAGCGGAATCTCTGAGGGAATACCATAAGAAATCGCTTGGGAAATCCTCGAGAAATCTCCGGAAAAAAATATTCCGGAGTATTCCTGAAAGATTTCCTGAGCCAGATCCTGAAGAAATCCTTGGAGAAAATCCTGAAAGAATCCCAGTGAAGATTTTACTGGAGGATTTTGTAAAGGAATCACTGAAGACATTCCTACAGGAACTATTAGCGAAATCTCTAATTGCAGAATTTCTTGATAGCATCCTTCGTAGAAACTCTGGAATCATGACAAACAAAAGTTTTTTTCCTGGACGTATCTCTGGCAAAAGCCCTAGTTGAGAAACCGCTATAGGGAATACAATGGGGATTATATTGGAGGATTTTTTTTAGTAAAATCACTGGAGCAATCATCGAAAGAATTCTTAGAGAAACCTCTGGAATAGTCTTTGGAGATATTTCGAGAGTAATTTTTGAGGGCATTTCTGGAGGTTTAACTGAAGAAACTCTTGGAGCATCATTTGAACAGGTCCCAAAATTGCGATTGCTGTCAAAAGTTATAATTCGCCAACGATAAAATTTCGTTTTACTATACATAAAAAATATGAAACATGACTTGCCGAATGATGACGAATCCTTATATTATTATTTTTTTTATAATTTGACCGTAACGAATGGGGCCTTCCTTTACCGAGTAATTAAAGTCCGCGGCTACAATGATGCAGCCATCACCTTCACTGTCCTGACCCTCTGTGTCTGTGTTCTCTGCACTATTCAGGTGTTTATTCTAGTCTACTTCCACCTTTAGATCACCTCGAAGCCGTCCGTCTAGATGATCCCATTCTTATCATTGCACATTTTACATCGCGATTCCTTTTGCGCATAATGCAATACTTTCCTTATACTATTAAATTTTTCCATGACTGTTCTGCAAAGTTGTTTAATTTTAAGTAAAAAAAAAAACAATCAAAAACTTCCCCATTTCTTATTTCTTGAAAATATTCCAGAAAAACATTAGCAAGAAACCAATGCGAGAGATTCCTTGATTCCTTGCACCGTAAGGACGCCATTCACTGCTCATTTAACAGCATTTCAACACATTAAATTTTATCAAAAATCGGGTTTTCGATATTTTTCACCACTTTTTGCGCTGGACGCAAGATACAACATTTGGTTTTTGTAGGAAAGAAGTTGAAATGTGAACAACGTATAATGGCGTCGAATAATGTGTATGCCAATGATAGATGTGTAGGGCGCCATTCACCGCTCATCCTAAGTATGAAGCTCTATATACACAACTAGGGTAGGTGTACCAGTTGTGGCCATAGTGGTTTCCTATTTCGCCATACGTGATATCTAGAATGCCTTCACATTTTGAAAAATCTTTCATGTTTTAGCAGTAAAATAAAGGATAAATCTTCATGTTAACACATTCAAAAAGATTAAAAATGTAAAAGTTGTTCAAATTGTGCATATGGCCAAATAGGGAACCACTTTGGCCATAACTGGTACACTTTCCCTAGTTGGAAATAATTTACTTTCACTAGCTGGTTATGAGACATTTTACGAAGCAGGTCAAATGACAGGAGACCTGGGATTTTTCAATCATCGTCGTCAGTTATGGCGATGATGATGGTTGATGACTGTGCGCATTTCAAGCGTAGCTTTTCATACAGGCGAAAACTTAAATGAGGAAAAAATATTAAAATATTTCTGATCACAAAAATGCCTTTTTATGTGAAATATAGGTGAAAAAGAGGTAGCTGATACAATAACTAGGTGTAAAGTTGCAGTAACAAACATTTTTGGATCTCTTTTTTGTCATTTTCTCCATGTCCTCGTTTGGTAAGATGAGGCGTTATTAAAAATCACGCTGGATTTATTCCCAGGTCTCCTGTCAATTGACGCCATTTCGGCGATCAGCTGTTCCGAAACGTCTCGTAAAATGGCTTATTATCTTTGTACTATACTGCCCATAACTGCATAACAGTCTGTACGCGACGCAACCCACTGCGTTCAGTACCGCCCCGACAAATTCGCTATCATCTAGTGGCGATTCCTAAAACCTTCGCTGACACCTAACTGACACCTCGTACCTTGCATATGTGAACCTATGTTTGACAAAACGACAGAAAGTTAGAAGACGAACACGTGAAAAGTTATTTCCATTGTTAAAATCCACTAAAATTTCTATTTTGTATCCTAAACTTATAAAATCGTAAGTAAAATGAATTGTGAACTAAAATAATTAAAAATCTACAGCACAACACAAAACATTGACAAATAAGCAGTTACAAACGACGGACAGTACACGAAGAAAATTAAAACTGTGAGTAACCTAAAATTCTATTAAAATCATGCAATAATAAAGTGTTTTGTTGTAGCTTTAAGCTTACTCTGCTAAACAACAAGTTTGTCTGGAGAGGTTTTCGAAACGTCCAATAGTCCGTCCCGTAACAATCTTAAATAGTTTTATACTCAATCATCCGGCTGATTGAATGGTAATTACCATCACAGGAACAGCGACATATGTCGAGCGACGCAGCTGCCGAAAGGTGTTGTACACTCTGTGAGCAGCCAACCCACAGCGGTCAGATGATCGAGTGTGTGAAATGCCACAATCGGTACCACAATTCGTGTGCCGGTGGTGAGGATGGTACGTCGGCTACGTCTAGCCCATACTACTGCGATCTGTGTAGGCCCTGAGACCACGCGCCGTCCGTCTCAATCTCCTCGGCTGCCTCTACCACAGCTAGCGCACGGGAGGCGAAGTTGCAGTTACAAATGCAACAGCTCGCGGAGGAAAAACTTCTTCCGGAGAGATTGATGGCCGAACGGGAAAAGGCAGAAAGGGAAATGTTACGGCTCGAACGAGAAAGGAACGAGAAGGCGATCGCCGACAAGATCGAGTTAGAGAAAGTGTTCATCACGCGTAAGTACGATTTGCTGCTTGCGCAAGTGGACGAGGGGGGCGACAACAGGAGTGTGCGCAGTAGGCGAAGCAGTCTGAAAAGCGCCCAGAGAGTGCGCATATGGATTGATAACCAGCAGGTGACCCTGAATACCAAAACTGGGGAATGCATCTCCACTGGATTCACGTCACAGCAGAGCAGTTCAGCAAACCAGCAAGACGGTACAGCAGTGCACAACCTAAACCCCTTTGAGCCACCGAAAACGATCGCAGCGAATGATATCAACGTACCCGAAAATCAAGCCGTCGCCACCACAGTAACGAGCGGGTGGATGGATATGATTTCGCCGTTCTCTAGCATGAATCTCGGACCAACCACGAGCGCCCCGGCACTGCTTCCAACGTGTCAGTCTACTCCCTTCGTGGCACCTACAACAGCACATCCACAGGCTAGCCAGCCTGATGACGTCGAGCTCGCCCAAGAGGATCAACACAATCGCACCTACTCGGTGCGGATCGACCCCGCCAACACAGCACTGGAAGTTGAACCAAGTTTGTATGTAGGTTCGGCTCCGGTAAGTACACCGCGGAGACAAGTTAGAATAGCCGATACAAATGTAGGTAGTAGGGCACGCGGAGTTATATTCTCACCTAGCACATCCATTTCAAACCGAAACAGGCAATTTTTAGCATCGTAAAATTGCAGTTAGCGTCTCTTCCCTAGTAGGCGACACTGGGTCAAATCAGTTTAGGGCCATGAGAGATATCGTAACAATTCCATCCGTTACACAAACGAATCAAAATCCAATTAGAACTGTGCACTCTAGCAGTGTCGCAATGCTTAGTGTCTCGAGTTATCAGGACCCAATATTCTCCCTCTCAATGGGTTCCTCCGCTCCCCAGTTTCCTCCCCTGTCAAACGTTCAATCGCTCGCGAGTAATGTGGCCGGTCCGAGTTCGGCAAGAGCTAGTCATGCTATCGGTGTTCCAACAGCAGTGAATCCCGGTGTTAGTGACAGAACAGTGTATTCTTCTCAATTTCGGAGCGACTGTTTCAACAGTGGTGCGATCTCGGCTCCCGGGATCAACTCTAGGGTGGACCACCTACGGCATCCTACACATCTTGCTCCAGTGGTTAGTTCAGCATCAGTGCATCCTGCGGGGATGAACGCACCATCAGGAGTTTTCCCATCCGCTGGTAACTCCACACCGATGCACAGCTACTTCAATCCACCGTTTCAACAGAGAGAAATCATTGGTGCTGCACATCCTGTATCGTCATCAAGTTTCGACGCTCAACTACTCAACGCTCCTACCGCTCAGCAACTGGCAGCCCGCCACGTTGTCCCGAAAAAACTTCCGGCCTTTTCGGGAAATCCTGCAGAATGGTCATTATTTTGGAGCAGTTATGAAACGTCAACGAGAATCTGTGGGTACAGTGATTCGGAGAACCTCATGAGGCTTCAACGTTGCCTGAAGGGAGAAGCGAGGAAGGCGGTCAGCTGTTTCTTGCTTCATCCGCTGAACGTTCCGGAGATCCTGCGCACGCTTAGCACTCTATACGGACGACCAGAGGCCATCATTGGGACATTGCTAGCAGAGGTACGAGCAACACCGGCACCGCGATCCGACAGGTTGGAAAGCATTATCAATTTCGGATTAGCAGTGCGGAATCTCTGTGCTCACCTGATTGCGACTGGCCAAGAGTTGCACTTAGGAAACCCAATGTTAACCAACGAGCTGGTCGACAAACATCAAGCTAGACTGGGCGTTGTACACGCAGCGGGTGGCGAGAGCAGATTTACGAGCTTTTTCGGACTATATGAACGTCATCGTCGATGCAGCGAGTCGAGTAACGCTGGTTATGGATAAACCGGAGAAATCGAAGGGGAGAGCCGTTATCAACGCGCATTCTTCGGAAAGCTACGCCAGTAAGAGCCATGGAGAACACAAGTCCACGATGATGAAAACGGAGTGCGATAAACCATCAGTGGGGGCTAGCGACAAGCCCTGTATGGTTTGCAAGATAAGCGGACACAAACCGAAGGACTGTACATCGTTCAAATCCAAAACGATGGAGAATCGGTGGAAGATTGTACAGGAACTTCACCTTTGCAGAAGATGTCTCTACCCACACGGAAAGTGGCCCTGCAAGGCGTCAGTGTGCGGCGCAGGAGGTTGTCAGCGGCACCATAAGCTACTTCATCCCGGCAACCCGAAGCAAGAGCAAGATTGTGCCCCATCTTCAAGCGCTGTAACAGGAGTGGTTACTGTGCATCAACATCTGCACAACAAAGTTTTGTTCCGAATTATACCGGTCATGCTACACGCCAATGGCATCTAATGATAAATACTTTCGATCAACTTAATGAAATCTGTGAGATTGTTCTAAAAAATTCGAAAAAAATACCAAGTTGTTTTGTCACATTGGTAATTATAACCGCATAACAGTCACATTGAGATTATTAATGTGCCTCGTAATGTAACAGCAATGAAATTTCTATCAGAATTTTTTTCTGACTATTCACCTAGTATATGATATGAGTTGTACAAAATATCAGCCTCAAATAAGCACTTTTGAGTTCCTGGTAATTTTTTGTACTATAATAGTACAACAACATATTAAAGCGTGGCAGCTAAGAAGCATATTTCGATCTGCCTTAATAAAATCATTGTTCAACTCATGTTTACCGCCTTAAAAAGCTCAAAATTATTAGCTTAGCTTAGCTTAGCTTAGACTGACTACACATACCAATGGTTGCTATTCCGTGATTGACCGAAGTCAGTGAAAATGCACAAAGAATCAACTAGAAGTTCGGCTGGGATTGGCCATAATCTTCTTCAGTGTGCATAATTCAGTGCCTCTATTTATATAGGGTCAATAACGGCGCCGGCCACGTCCTTGCAGTCAGGTGGGATTGGGGGAAGGAATGTTAGTGTGTAACCTTTGCCTTTTGGAGACCGTGTTTGCCTCTGCATCTCCACAAAGGTTACTGGGAGGGATGTTTGTTAATGGGGAGGATCGTTGGGTCATAGGATTCACTTTGATAAGCGATTAGACCATGATAAACAATGATTTGTGAGATATATACATGCTTATACGTAAATATAATTGTTCGTATAATTTCTATGTAGAGGAAAATTATGCCGACACTTGAGGTGACGAACCATTCAAAGTTTGTTGAACAAATACCTAAATGTAACATTCTTTACAGCTGTCAGGACGAAAGCATGTGTTATTATATTTTACTCATTTGAAAAGAAACAAAAAACTCGATTGGTTGGGACATCATAGAACACTCTTATTCTTATGCCGACACTTACAGTGGCGAACCATCCAAAGTTTGTTGAATAAAGTGAACCTTTCGCAAGTCTACACTTGTAGTGTCGAACCATTCAAAGTTTTTTTAATTACAAAAATAAAGGTATATATGAGGTGTTCTGAAAAAAAAAAAAATGTTAAACATAAATAAATCATGAATCAGAGTTTGTGTCGACACTCACAGTGACGAACCATCCATAGTTTGTTGAAAAATCATATTTACATCCCACCATTGTAACGATTGAATGTGCAGTCATACATATTTTATAGATTAGAAATAGTAGCATGAAACGAGCTCACCAATTGATCCGTTATCCTTGACTGAGCAGCCACAATCCACTTTCGGCTTCACTCGTTTGCTCGGCTATAAAAAAGCACTCAGGAAAAAAAAAAAATAACCGCGCGACCCAAAAAGAATAAAAAAAAAAAAAAAACCGTTCGGGCTTTCTTGACGCACTGCCCAGGAGCAAGCGTCAAGGTCGAAGGATCAAACAGAACTAACCGATCGCTACACTTTTTCAGTTACTCCAACCGAACTCACCGATCACGCCACTTTTTCACTTACTAAACCAACGCGCGACATGTTTGATCCTGCCCTCGTCGCTCGCCCCGGCAAAAGCAAGTGTCAAGGTCGAAAGATCAAACAGAACTAACCGATCGCGGCACTTTTTCCCGCCTTAAAAAGCTCAAAATTATTTTTCATAAATAGTATATAAGATTAAATCATATGAATTTCATTCTGATACAATCCATTCTGCAATACTAATACATATTGAAGACTATTATTGCGAAAATTTGTTCAGATTTTTTTTAAATAATTCAATGAGCGATGAATGGAACATGAGCGGTGAATGGCGTCCTTACGGTACCGTTCATCTTCTATAAATGGATTAATTTTGAATTAACTTATAGTTCTTCTGGTATCATCTATATCAGAATTATCATGGATTTCAGGCGCCTTGCAACGCCCATGCCGTTCTGTGAAATAAGTGCCGCGGATATACCGAATTAACAGTCCAGCGCGCGACTCAAGTGTAGGCAATAAATACGGTCATTTTTCGGTCCCTGAGCGCTCATTTGCTTGTTGGTCAGTAGTCAGTTCAGCGCCGTTGATGAATCGCTTCTACAGGTGGGTGGGGTGTGGAGACTGGGGACACTGCTGGAATGACCCATGCGCCAGGCCATGACAGATGATGATGACGGCGATGAAGCTACAAATGGGATGAAGCACTTCCCTAGAATCTACGCCGTCATCATCCCTGCATAACAACCGCGCGGGGGACGCGACGGGTTCTGACACCGAAGCGCGAGACGCTAGACGGGTGCTGAGAATCTACGGAACCTACTAATAATCGTAATGACGATGAATAAATTCATTAATTATACTTTTTCTCTGGTCTTCCGCTACACTTTTTAAACGGCAACAATAACATCGACACGGGTCTCTTCCATAGTGCGGTAAGAGGAAACATATTTTCGTGTCATTAGTCAGCGTAGCACTAATGAACGGCGGACAACCGACACTAGAGAGAATAAGCACACTTCTTATGACGAGAGAATAGTTATTCCGCACAGTGATGATGATGACGGTGATACTAATGATAACGATAGCGATAATAATGGCAAGTTCGCTTCTGCATTTCATCAGCCACTTGACTACGTAAGATTATTATTCATATTTTTGTACATATTTCAACTGCCAACTGCTGTTCATACTTGTTATGCGAATCGCTATAACTGTTCACTAGTTGTACCCTGACTTAGGTACAAATTTAAGTGAGTGATGTTGTTCATTCTCGACCTCATCTCTATGAAAAAAATGTGTCACTTTCAATAGAATCTACGAATTTAAAATAGGTTCCCGATTGCTAATTACTACTTTTATGATATACACAAGTAACCGGCTAGCTAATTCGCTGTTTTGGACTTATAGGCCTATTATAGGCCAACACAGGACAGTTCAGCTGAGAAATAACACTATACATATTGGTAATCGTTCTTTCTGGCGTTACATCCAACTGGTACAGGGCCTGCTTCTCAGTTTCGTGCTATTATGAGTACTTCCACAGTTCTTAACTGAAAGTTTTCTTGCTAATTGACTATTTTTGCATGTATACATTGTGTGGCAGACACGAAGATACTCTATACTTAAGAGGGAAATTTGACGCCTGAGAAGGTAACTCAGGAACTGTGGGGATGCCGCACCAACGACGACCCACTAAAAACCAGCCCATGCACTGTACTTGAGCATTTATTTCATTTATTTAGTTAACATCTACACAGATAACACTGAATCAACAATTTCACGCCACAATACTCGGTTCGTGGCCGCATCTCTCCATCCTCGGTTCTGCCCCACGCTCGCCAAATCGATACGCACTTGATCCGCCCACCTAGCTCGCTGCGCTCCACGCCTTCTTGTACCAACCGGATCCGACGCAAACACCATCTTTGCAGGGTTGCTGTCCGGCATTCTTGCAACATGCCCTGCCCATCGTATCCTTCCAGCTTTGGCCACCTTCTGGATACTGAGTTCGCCGTAGAGTTGGGCGAGCTCGTGGTTCATCCTTCGCCGCCACACACCGTTTTCCTGTACACCGTCGAAGATCGTCCTAAGCACCCGACGTTCGAAGACTCCAAGTGCTTGCAGATCCTCCTCGAGCATCGTCCACGATTCATGCCCGTAGAGGACTACCGGCCTTATGAACGTTTTGTACATGGTACATTTGGTGCGGGCGTGAATCTTTTTTGACCGCAGCTTCTTGTAGAGGCCATATAAGGCCCGACTTCCACTGATGATGCGCCTCCGTATTTCACGGCTAACGTTATTGTCAGCCGTCAGCAAGGATCCAAGGTAGACGAACTCGTCGACCACCTCGAAAGTATCCCCGTCTATCGCAACACTGCTACCAAGGCGAGCCTTGTCGCGCTCGGCCCCACCAGCTAGCATGTACTTTGTCTTGGTCGCATTCACCACCAGTCCAACTTTTGCTGCCTCGCGTTTCAGGCGGGTGTACAGGTCTGCCACCTTTTCAAATGTTCGGCCGACGATGTCCATATCATCCGCGAAGCAAACAAATTGACTGGATCTCGTAAAAATCGTACCCCGGCTGTTAAGCCCGGCTCTCCGCATAACACCTTCTAGCGCAATATTGAACAACAGACACGAAAGTCCATCACCTTGTCGTAGTTCCCGGTGGGATCCAAACGAACTGGAATGTTCGCCTGAAACCTTCACACAATTTTGCACACCTTCCATCGTCGCTCTTATCAGTCTCGTGAGCTTCCCGGGGAAGCTGTTCTCGTCCATGATTTTCCATAGCTCTACGCGGTCGATACTGTCGTATGCCGCCTTGAAATCGATGAAATGGTGATGCGTTGGGACCTGGTATTTACGACATTTTTGGAGGACTTGCCGTACAGTAAAGATCTGGTCCGTTGTCGATCGGCCGTCAACGAAGTCAGCTTGATAACCTCCCACGAAGTCGTTTACTATAGGTGACAGACGACGGAAGATGATTTGGGATAATACTTTGTAGGCCGCATTCAGAATGGTGATCGCTCGAAAGTTCTCACAATCTAACTTGTAACCTTTCTTGTAGATAGGGCATATTACCCCTTCCTTCCACTCCTCCGGTATCTGTTGTGTTTCCCAGATTGTGCCTATCAGCCGGTGCAGACAAATGGCCAGCCTCTCCGGACCCATCTCTATGAGTTCAGCTTCGATACCATCCTTACCAGCAGCTTTATTGTTCTTGAGCTGGTGAATGGCATCCTTAACCTCCCTCAAAGTGGGGGCTGGTTGGTTTCCATCTTCCGCAGTACTGACGAAGGCATTTCCTCCGTTGTCCCGTCCTTCATTGCCTGTGCTTTCAGCGCCGTTCAGGTGCTCGTCGAAGTGCTGCTTCCACCTTTCGATCACCTCACGCGCGTCCGTCAGAATGCTCCCATCCATCGCACAAAGCCATTGCGGGATGCGTTGAGCTTCTGATAGAACTTACGCGTTTCTTGAGACCGGCACAGCTGTTCCATCTCCTCGCACTCCGTCTCCTCCAGGCGGCATTTTTTCTCCCGAAAGAGGCGGGTCTGCTGTTGCCGTTTCCGTCTATTGCGTTCCACGTTCTGCCGGGTCCCTTGCTGCAGCATGACCGCCCGCGCTGCATTCTTCTCCTCCAAAACCTCCTGGCACTCCTCGTCGAACCAATCGTTCCGTCGACTCCGTTCCACGTACCCGACGTTTCTCTCAGCTGCATCGTTGATGGCTGCTTTTACTGTTCTCCAGCAGTCCTCAAGAAGGGCTTCATCCAGCCCACCCTCTTCCGGTAATGCAGCCTCGAGGTGCTGCGCGTATGCCGCTGCGACATATGGTTGCTTGAGCCACTCTAGGTCATACCGGGGTGGCCGTCGGTACCGTACGTTGTTAACGACGGAGAGTTTTGGGCGCAGTTTGACCATCAGATAGTGGTCAGAGTCGATGTTAGCGCCACAATAGGTCCTGACGTCGACAATGTCGGAGAAGTGTCGACCATCAATCAGAACGTGGTCGATTTGCGATTCTGTCTGCTGTGGTGATTTCCACCCAAGCAACCAAAAGTTCGGATAAAAGGGCATGTTTTGGCTTAAGCAGCTCACAATTTAAGTAGTTAACTGAACTTGAGTTCACATAAAGTTCATTTACGTTACTTAAATAGAATGGCGTTTACCATAAAATAGGGAAAAAATTCGACTCGAACTTGTTCTGAACTTTCCCTAAGGTTACTCGTACCCCGGCCAGTACCTCGAGGAGTTAGGGATAGGAGTTGCTGGGCAAGAGGCTAAGGACCGCACAGAGGGGTCTATATTATTCCTTCAGGTACGCGAGGTACCAATGGTGCGCCATGCCAAGCCATCTACCAACCCTGTACTTGAGCAATTCTTGTTGATTTGTTCAAGTGATGTACAGAATGCACAGACATTACTTTTGGCCTCAGACCCTTATCTCCCCGGAACCACCTTACGGCCGATGCACTGATGATGATGGACGTAACTAGTAATTTTTGAATAAAGTCGAACTTACCGTTTGAGCCTTAACAAAAACTAAATATGTAAAGAAACTTTTGCGCTTTTAAACCATGTTAACTATTTGTATTTTTTTTAAATAAGATTTCAATCCATGGAAAGGTAAAAACCAAAGAACATTAATCTGTGTTCACTTGCTTACAACAGATTCCGCACATACAACACAATACGATGAGAAACCCCTAAGGAAATGCAAAACATATTAGCTAGATTCAAGCTGTGCAAATATGCAATATTGTTTATTGTGCCATTTCTATAGAATACTACAAAAAATTCTATTCAAAATTAAGAAACAATCGGGTTCTTTCCCCATAAATATTGCAGCACGATGCCACTCTCTCCGATTAGTACGTAGTTATCCACATCTACCCATACGCTGAAACAACATAAAATAAATCATTATCATCTTCACAAGTTTCGATGTCAAACTGAACATACTTATCTGGAGTGGAGACCCTGTTCGACGATACCACTACTTGCATTCTCTGATCAGCTCGATCAAACAAACTGGAAAGACCCAGCGCTACAGGTTCCGTACCAAAGTTCAGTGCAACGACCACGTAGCCAACCTTATCGACCTTACGTTTGTACACGAGTAGATTTTCCCCGGAAACCTTAATGTCGATGTCTCCTTCGGTCAAGATTTGACGCTTGCGGTACTTGGTCAACTTCTTGAATATCTTCAAATGGCTTTTGCGGGCACGATCCTGAATCTTTACGTTAAGGGTCTTGTAATTGTCTGCCACTGGAAGCCAAGTCTTGGCCGCCTTAGAGAAACCTGCGTTCTTTCCGCTGTCCCACTGCATTGGAGTACGGGCAGGATCTCTAGAGTAAGCGGAATAAGAAGCCTCATCTGATCTGCAAGCAGCCGGATCAACAGTTTCGTTCCAAGGAATCCACTGATCGAGCATTCCGATTTCCTCACCGTAGTATGTGACGGCAATATCCGGTAATGTTTGTAAAGCGATGTTGTACAAATCAATCTTATTCTCGCCCAAACGGGACCCTAAGCGATTGTTGTCGTGGTTTCCAAGTACCCAATTGGATCTTCTGTTGGCAGGTTTAGCATCCAACCAGCGTTTAACATAAGTGGCAAAATCAGCGCCAGTGCTGTTCTTCTTCACATTACTGATCACTTCAAAGTTGAACGGAATCTGTGCTCCGTTAGCAGTGGCATTACCAAAGAACTCGATGATCTTTGGAAGGCTAGTGTAGCCCTCAGTCATCATGATACGAGTTCTATTATCCGTTTTACTGTACTCGTCCAATACCGCACGCCATTGATAGATCATATCGTAGGTTTCCGGCTGATCCATGGTTTGCGTATGAACCAAATAAGCTGGGTTCTCGGGGTCATCAGTGGTACGACTTTCTGGTTCATTACGATATCGTCCGTCGATAATGTCGCTCTCGAAAAGATACGGTACTGCATCGATTCTGAACCCAGAAACTCCCCGGTCCAGCCAATACCGAAGAACGTTCTTCATCTCTTCCACTACGGCAGGATTGCGGTAGTTCAGATCTGGTTGTTCTTTCAAAAACTGATGCAGATAAAACTCTTGGCGCTCCTCATTCCATTCCCAGGAAGATCCTCGGAACACACTGATCCAGTTGGATGGCGGTACCTTGGTGTTGTTCGGACCATGTACACCCGGATGCCATACGTAGAAATCCTTGTATGTCTCATCTTTTTGAACAGACTTTTTGAAATATTCGTGTTGGTCGCTAGTATGATTCGGGACGAAGTCTAAAATTAGATGCAAGCCCAGCTGCTTACACTTATCGGACAACCGCTGGAAAGCATCTAGATCCCCGTATTCCGTTTGAATCTCTCGGAAGTTCGAGATGTCATAGCCAAAATCAGCCATCGGAGAAGAGAAAATCGGTGACAACCAAACTCCGTCCATGCCGATGTCTTTCAGATATTTCAGCTTTTCGGTGACTCCTAGAGAAAGAAATAATTCTTAATGATAAATTGTAAGCTTAGATCCTGATCTTACCGTCCAGATCCCCGATACCGTCGCCGTCGGAGTCCTTGAAGGATCTTGGGTAAACTTGGTAGAAGTTTCCATGTTCCCACCAGTCCAACCCGGTGGTTAGTCCTGCTAGGAGGAAGCTTAGAAGTGGAACAAAGATCTTCATTCTGCCTGTTCCGATCAGTGCACTCTATGCCTAGAGCAACCGATGTCAGTTGAATGATGACCATGTTCGCTAATCAATGGATTTTTATACTCTGCTCGGAAGAGCAAATGAATAACGATGTGGCGCGAATAAATATTATTCGCATCGACTATGGGCCCAGATAGCCGTAGCGGTAAACGCGCAGCTATTCAGCAAGACCAAGCTGAGGGTCGTGGGTTCGAATCCCACCGGTCGAGGATCTTTTCGGGTTGGAAATTTTCTCGACTTCCCAGGGCATAGAGTATCTTCGTACCTGCCACACGATATACACATGCAAAAATGGTCATTGGCATAGTAAGCTCTCAGTTAATAACTGTGGAAGTGCTCATAAGAACACTAAGCTGAGAAGCAGGCTCTGTCCCAGTAGGGACGTAACGCCAGAAAGAAGAAGAAGAATGCATTTTTGCATTAATTAGGTAATTACAGTTTGTTTCTTCATTCAAATTATTGAGTGAAACATTTTATATTTGAATTGAGTGTTTTACATCTGGAAACGTGATCTATCTCATAATCGTTCAGTTATTCCTTATCATACACTTGTCCACACATATATTGAACTATAAATGACAAAGTATCATCGACTTGACGAAATTTTTTACTGAAGCTCCGGAAGTACATGCCAACTTCGGATTAACATTATACAGTGATCCCTCCATGAGTCGATGTTCCATGACTCGATATCGACTCATGGAACTATACTGGAAACAAAATTTCATGGTTACTATGATGGTCCCTTCAAACAGCTTTCCAAAGGATTGCTGTTCCATGACTCGATATTTCCATGAGTCGATGGTCCCTTCAATATCGACTCATGGAGGTTTCACTGTATATCGAAGGGCAGTTTATATATATATATATATATATATATATATATATATATATATATATATATATATATATATATATAGAAGAGCAGAAGAGAGTGAAAGTAGATGAATATAGATTAGTTGAAAATAGATCTGTATCGATAAAGAAGATACAAATGAACTGATTCCGGCACAATAGTGGCCACGGGCACATAGCGCCTTAAAAAAAACTCTGTATGTCATGGAAAAAACTTGCGTGACAATTTTAGGAAGTAATTGATGAGATATTTTTTAAATATCCATGGAGAATTGTCAGAAGATTGTTTGAAAATCTTTGAAATAAGCATTGAATTAATCTAAGACCAATCGCATCGTGTAATACAAACCACGAATGTGGTGGTACTAGCGATTTTTGAATGTGCGATCACTCTTGATATAATCTATCAGAGCATTGCTGAACCTCTTGACGATTGAAGTTCTTAGCTGCGCAGAAATTTGTGGAAGTAGTTCTTAGTTAATTCTTGGAAAACGATTACATCAAATTCTCATTAATATTTTCTCGTCTCTATTTTAATATAAGTCTCTAAAAAGTTTCTACTTTCATGGAAGGTCTCTAAAGTCTCTGTTTTAGCCAACATTGTCTCTAAAGTCTCTTTTTTTCCTTATTCAGCAAAATTGTACTGGCTCCAGAGAAACTTTCAGAGACTACATCGGGTTCAACTGATCCTTCAAGAATTTCGTCTCAGATTCCTCGAGCTTCAGAAATTATCATAGTGATTATAAATATAATGCTTTCATAGTCTCCTAGAAGGAACTCTTCTGAAATTCTCTGCCAAACCTCCTAGAAACTCTTCCAGCTATTTTACAAAGCATGCTTGGAAGAATTTCCCCAGAATTTGCTTCAGTAAATCCATGAGAACTACAAAGCTACTGCCTCCAGTAATTTTCTCAGATATTATATCGTTTTTTTTTAACTTTTATAGAATTTCCTCAAGATATTTTTTCACTGATCCTTCAATTGAATTCTCCAGCTGCCACTGTAGGAGATCTTCCAAAGATTTACAAAGACAAAGATTTCTCCCAAGGAAATCCACAAAGGTTTATTGCTGAGTTTTTGAAAAAAAAAGCTTAAGCTTTTTTTAAGAAACCCTGCAAGAATTTCTCCGCCTGTAAATTCTCCCAAAAACCCAGAAATGTCTTAGGAAGTTTTTCCACATATTTCTTAAAATGTTTCCCAAAACAATGCCATGCATTCTTCAAAAGTCTATTTAAGTTATTTTTGTAGTATTAACTCAACAGAAATTGTCCTAATAATTCCTCCAATCATTCCTGCACAATTTCTTTTGAGATTTTGTCAAATGTTGTTCAAGAAATTCCATTAGAAAATCCTACCTAATACTATCCCGAGATTCGATTGATTTTGTTTCGATTATCTCAGCAAATTATCTATGAAATCTTCCAAAACTTCCTCGAAAATCTAGGAGTTCTCTCAGAGGTCTTTGTTCACTAAAGATAACTGTTTTTACATAGGTTTTATCAGAGGTTACTAATTGAGATTTTCTTCATAAATACCTCACGGATTTATTTTTCAGAAAAAAAACTTGTTATTTCCCTTGAAATATTCATGGAACAATTCCTGATTAAAAACACTCTCAAGACTTACTTTAGAAAGTCTCATAGAATTAGTGGGAGAATTTCCGTAGCAATCTTAGAAGGAATCTCTGGAGCAATTTCTGAAGCTATCTTCAGATAAATTTCTAGTTGAAATTTTATATAAATCCTGAAAGACAATTTCATAGGAAACTGCTGGAAGTTCCTGGAGAAGTTTTTGATTTAATTTTAGAAGATGTTCTGACAAGGAATCTTGAAGGATGTCCCAGGGAAATCTATGGATGAATCACTTTGAGGAATTAGGATTCTTTTGAAACATTTTTCAAAGAATTTCTGGAGTAATTCATAAATTCCGAAATAATCTTTGGAGTAATCCCATCTCTGTGATACTCCTCCAAACTCTTATTTCCTGGCTCCGTTTAGGTTTTGTTTTGTTTCCTTGCTTTCTGCTTGGTATCTTTATGGCCTCTTTTTTATTCATTTTAGGACTCTTTTTTTAGGCAAGAGGTCTTCAATATTATATTTTTAAGGTACTCAGTAGCTACCAGCCCTGTGAAGACAGAAAGTTTTCTAAATCTTGTGGTAACGACTTTGCGTTTGAACCCCTTCTTCTTCTTCTTCTTCTTTCTGGCGTTACGTCCCAACTGGGACAAAGCCTGCTTCTCAGATTAGTGTTCTTATGAGCACTTCCACAGTTATTAACTGAGAGCTTTCTTTGCCGATTGACCATTTTTTGCATGTGTATATCGTGTGGCAGGTGCGATGATACTCTATGCCCTGGGAATCGAGAAAATTTCCTTTACGAAAAGATCCTCGACTAGTGGGATTCGAACCCACGACCCTCAGCATGGTCATGCTGAATAGCTGCGCATTTACCGCTACGGCTATCTGGGCCACGCAAAAACTTATAACGGTCCAGCCTGTTGAGCTTACTTTTTAATTGGGTAGCTTATGCGCCACTCCGAAAGGAGACCACCCAACAGAGATTACGTTGCCCGGCTTGAGACCTTCTTGGGGAAGGGTCACTTCATTAGTGGGTAAGCTGACTGGCTGACTCAAATAGTCCGTCGTACTTCACGTTTCCGAGCGGACACAGCAACTTCAGAAAAGTTCACAAATAAATTCCTCCAATAGACGGCTGAGGACAAGTTTTGAAGGCGGGGTTTTTCCTCACAGGTCCAGTCCAAAACGTTCACCCGTCCCACTCCGCAGAAAACTAAAGAACAGTCCCAAAATAGCATAAAGTCAGTTTCGGGCTGACCACCCAGTAAATAACCCAAAATTACTACAAAAAACTACATACGGACGCGAAGCAACATAGAGACCTTAAAAGACACTAACTAAATACATTCAAAACAAATTGAGCTTTTTCCTCCGTGCATGGAGCAAACAAAATTTTATTGGGGGAACAAAAATACATGGATTGCTCCAAAACTAGTTATACATGCTTTATTTCTCTTGCTCTCCACATTGCCTAGGCCTAGTCTACTCTCTTTCCCACTAACTTCCCTCTAGCTATTTCTGTGTGTGCGGATCAACTTCTCCTGCGGCGCGCACTCGATGCGCGAGATCTTCTGCTGCTCTTCTTCTCTTCAAGCTTCGAACTCCGACATTCGCTCCGGGGAGCTCACACCTCCACCTCTCACTCTCGGGTGAGTTCTATGCTAGCGCCGCCGAATTATGGGCTATGACGGACTAGCGAAATAATGTTGTTGTGCCTCTATTGGGTCACATGGCCATGGACGACACTAACAAACATGCATGCAATAGTACTCACGGTTACCTAGGGTTTTGATGTGGGTGGGGAGACGCTTACGTTGACTGGGGCAGTTTAGCTCACTACCTCCAGCCTGGTACTCTCACCGGGATGGCAATCGAACAGGCGATGCGGTTGGTGGTGTCTCCCTCACCGGTGCGCGGGCTTACGCGTAAGCGCGGTACAAACGCTCGATCCTGCAGTGGCGCGCAAACAAACGTTGAGGCGCCGTCGGCAATTTGCTCCGGTGGCGTGCTGGTTTGTTTGCTACTTTGATGCTCGCTGCAGGGGGGGTTGGTATCCTCTCGACTCTCGCTGATTACCGAATGGGTAGGCTTGCCTGCCAAAGGCGCGAAATTGGCGATGGCGTCCTTCTCCGGCCACGTGTACCCCGGGATCCTTTGAAGCCGTTGCGTGGGGTCAAAAACGGTCGCAAACTGAGAGCGCAGTGTGACGGCTTTGCCTATGCTGCCACGACCTCGAAAACACTGATCAACGCACTACACTGGGACTATCAACAACTAACTGCTTGCGCATAAATGACTAGGCTCAACTTAACAATCACACCACGGCACGGTAACAAAATAGACCGTTCTTGCCTCTTCCACGAAACGGAACAAAGTGCACGATTCGAGGCTGGAGTAATCCTCAGATACCGCAGTTTTTCAACATTGTCCCCAAACTTCGCGAAATTCAACGAAGTTGAATTTTGCGAAACCGAGCATCAAAGGAATTTATCTGCAAAATTTCCCGAAGTCGTGTATCTCATTCCAACTGACTATTCAAACCATCTAGTCAGCTTGCTCGCTAAGCTTCGTGACAAGCGTGGAATGCCGAACAAGGAAAAGGTCAACGCATCCTGAATAGCATAGGCATATGGGTCACTGCCCGTGACCCAAGCGGTTTTTGGGTGGCGTCATGACGCTCGACAGGCTTGCAAAGCCATGCGCTTTCCTGGTAGCTGACCATAGGGAACTCAAGACACTCGTTTTAGGCGTGAGTAACTATGTCGTATATTCTCTATGAGAGCAATTGGCGGTGATTGAATTGGAGATTTAATTTAGAAAAACGAATGGACATGCAAAGTTTAATAAATTAACAAATATTGAATTAACAAATAACAAAATAACATGTAATATTTACAGTCTTAAATTTAACAAAGAATGTATAATAAATAATAAAGCGTACTTGCTACAAACTGAACCCCTTAAATAGAGTAATTTTCAATTTCCGGCTTAGGAATCCATTAACAATTCTCTTAGCTTCACTGTCCAAAAAGAAACATTGTAACTAGAACATTTTGGAGATAATTTAATACACATAAATTATACAGAAGTATTGTAGAATAATTCTATTTTTTCGAAAGAGACTCGTAGTTTAAAATATTAATCCGTCTAACGGCAGCTTCAATTTTTACCACTAAAAATATACAAATCGCGATAACTTTTTTGTTTCTCGATATTTTTGCACCTTTTATTCACATGATCTCAAAAAACTCTTCTACACACTTAAATCAGAATGCCGAGATCAGCTGTGCAAATCTCGGTTAAAGTTCGTTTGCTGATATTTCAGCAAAAGTGACGTTTGATGTCAGCGGCACCCAGAGGTGCTGCTATAAACAAACTTGATTTTTTGCTGAGATATCAGTTAAAATTAGGTTGCTGATCGCTCGGCTGTGCGGATCTCGGTAAAAGAATGAAAATAGCCGAGCTCTACTGAGTGTGTAGTTTAGAAATACGTGTCCCTGTCATTCATTTGTGATCTAGTTTTGAAGATATTTTTTGAAGATGTTCCTTGAGGGACCGACATTCTGCATATAAATTGTCTTTGGCGGGCATTTTGTTTTTGGTCAATTTATTTAAAAAAATAAAATGTGTACTACACACTTAAATCAGAATGCCGAGATCAGCTGTGCAAATCTCGGTTAAAGTTCGTTTGCTGATATCTCAGCAAAAGTGGCGTTTGATGTCAGCGGCACCCAAAGGTGCTGCTATAAACGAACTTGATTTTTTGCTGACATATCAGTTAAAATTATGTTGCTGATCGCTCGGCTGTGCGGATCTCGGTAAAAGAATGAAAATTAGCCGAGCTCAACTGAGTGTGTATATAATTCCACACTGAAATGAATTTTATTGTAGAAACTACTGAATCCATGGTCAAATTAAGAGCTGCACCAACGATTTTCAACCGACTACATTAATCTATTAACTCTACCAAAACATAGTCAACATCACTACACAAGAAAATTTCTTCTGTTGATTTAACCAGAGTTGTAGTATTTTTGACTAGAAACATTCTTGATTTGAGAAGTTTAGCATCATACTTTTGACCACACTGTGTTGTACGGTGGGTGTCACGGATTGAAATACAATGCTTTGTAGTGGATGCTACTATGGACATAGTCAAATATACTGCACTGCTCAGTGATTTTCACCAGATTATAGTAAACTTAACAGATTTTTGTAGTCGGTTGAAAATCGTTGGTGCAGTTCTTAATTCTACCATGGATTCGGTAGATTATACAACAAAATTTGTTTGCGTGCAGGTAATGAGGAGCTACTCTGAAAAAATCATACACTCAAAATAATCCAAACGTCATTGTTACGTGAAAACATACGTGATTTTTTTCCATCGCACTTTTCACGTAGCTCTTACGGGAATCATAGGTAGCCCAGAATGAACGCATGAACTTTTGTCCCTTCCGAAATGTCAGATAGGAACAACCCCGTGTTAAAACTAAAACCCCTGTGGTGCTTTTGTCGACTAAGCGAATGTCAAACATGATCAAAAGTGTAATGAACCTTGACACTGGACCCAATTTTCAAATTAAAGTTTAAACATGATATAGCCGTTATTTGAGCGGGAAAAATTGCTAAAAAAGTTGCAATAACATGCACTTTCGTGTCATTAAATAAAAACAAGATTTAATTAAAAATTTTAGAACCCAATTATCAATATCGTCACATATTCTAACATTATAAGAGTTTTTTGAAACCTGTGAAAAAATGGTACAAAAATATTGAGAAACACAAAAGTTATCGCGATTTGAATATTTTTTAGTGGTAAAAATGAAGCTGCCGGTAGAGGGTTAATTACATTTACTTTTTTTTTTTGACAAACTGAAATCCTGTTATTCTATTTGTGAATATATTTGTATCATCTGTCTAGAACAATTTATATGAAGAAATAACTTTCAATAATATGCTGTCAATTGAAGAATTTCTGTAATTCCCGCATAACCTGTAATCTCGCCCTAAAAGCCATTGGTAACCTAATGTGTAGCTCCTTGGTTCAAAGCAAATGAATGGACCAGGATGAAAACTATCCCCACTGGAAGATAGAAGAGTATCTTCTCTCTATCGTAGCATTATTAAATAACGTGTAAATCCATTCGTTTGTACGATAACAACAAGCTACACACTCGGTTACCAATGGCTTTTAGGGCGAGATCACAAATCATGCGAGAATTGATCTTTTGCTATTCGGCTTGAATAAATCATTAAAAATTGCATTGGAATTTTGCTATTTTATTTTTAATTTTTAATACCAGAGAGACAGTTAAAAACTTACAGACGGAATAATAAAAATTTCGTCTGTTTATTTTGACAAATGTATGCTAGGGATGAAAGAAAGTTATAGAAAAACAACATTCGCGCAGTCTGCAAGTATATGATAATATTTCTTGATTCATTTTGAAATTAATTGATTGTTGTAGTTAATAAGTTTGCTTGTGTTAGTACACGTGAAGTATCAGTTTTGCAGTAGTATCAGTGTGAACGTGAGAATATAGTCTAAAACCAAGGACGAACAGATGTAACACTTAGAGCAAATCACGATCAAAATCATAGTCGCAAAGACTTGTGCACTAGTTACAAAGCTCAGATTCTCGTAGTTCACTTTTTGGTTTGTATTTAGGTCCCATAACAACTGTGAAAAATTTCAGATTTTAGGGATTCAAAACAATTTGCGAAGCTGAAATTACGTTTTTGCAATTTCTCATCGTAATAGGCTCTTTTTCATCACGCCAATCTGTCATGAAATGGCCTACTTTCCTGCACTGAAGTATGCAGTGTGGCAATTGACTGTTTAACGATAAACTTGCGACGATCGACGCGCCACCATATTTCATATAACGGTGGTTATTAGAACTAACTTGGAGGTGATGTTTTGGAGGTTATTTGGCAATTTGGAGGTTAAAATCACCTCCAAACACTAGCGATTTTGCGGTGGGATGTTGACGTTTGATCACGAATAGTCATTACGCAACGCTTTCTCATTACGCAACTGTTTTGAGTTGCGTAATGAATCATTACACAACCATTTTTCAGAAATATTTTACTATTAGTGAATGCATTCAAATATAATATAATTATCCTCGTAGGATAAATTTACGACTCGTGATGTAAAAATCATCACTCAGCAACTTGTTCCGTAAACTACTATTGTTTGTTTCTAATTTATTTTGAAACGGAGTGATTTTTAGTCTAGTATTTTTTTTTAATATTGTTCTATGTCTTGATCTCTCCCTATCTCGATGGTCCCTTCGATATCGAGATGCGGAGAGTTGAATGTGCATCGTCAAATACCTATCGAAATCTGTCTTCAAATTTTTTATAGATGACAATAGGCGACCTCTAGCGATTTTTCTTTGCAATAGTATGATTTTCCATAGTAAATCCCATACGAACTTTAAACGGCTGGCGCTAAAATATAGTTTCACCGATCGAGCTGAAATTTTTCAAAGTTGTTATGGAACCTAAATGCAATCCAAGAAGTGAACTGGGGCGAGAATCTGAAATTTTCATGTAACCTACAGTGAATATATGAGGGTATTCGTTTTATCGTGAACTTCGGGCGTTCGGCACATCACAACACATTTCTCTTCCGACAACAGCTCTACCATTCATCCACGTTTCGAACGAAATTTTGCACCACACCTTGCTAAACTATTTTAGCTATTATCAGCAATATTATGGATCCGGCAAACATTTTTTTCTAATTCATTTTTCTCAATCTCCAAGTTTATCAATATTCTTGCACCAATTTTTCACAAGCTCTCAAAAAAATCTTCTAGTTTAAGAATCGGTGTCGATATTAATCTTGGTGTCTTATGTGGCCATTGGAAGTGGAAGTTTTCAAGATCTTTATTTGGCCAGGGTGGTACCAGAGACCGAAATGTTCATTACATAAAAATGGCTGCACCAAATTGCTTTTTTTTAACATACTCTCATTAATGTATTGTTCCGAACAATGAATTTCCATTTACGATAAAAATTCTGTTGCCTGAGAAATTTACGTGAATTATGGCTACGCGTCGGTCCCCCAAGGAATTTTTGAATAGCTCCAAATCCAGATGACCAATGATCAATATCGACACAAATTCAAAAACTCGAAGAGTTTTCTGAGAACTTGTGAAAAAATGAAGCAAATATATTGAGAAACAAAGATGTTATCGCGATTTTATTGTAAAAAATAAAGAGGGGTTAATATCATTACCGTATGCGTGAAAATGTTTGTACCATTGCGCTGTGTGAAATTTAAAAAAAAATCTGAAAAATTTCGGTTTTTGTTTTTTTATTTATTTAAAGGGGGGATGTTTTTTTTTTGAGTAGTTTAAATGTTAATCATCGATCGAGTTTCCGTTTGCTGCAATTACGGCCTCCACCCACTTTCGGAACGCACGGTAGGTCCTAATAATGTAGCGGGGGTCCATTTCTCTCCAGGTACGGGTCAATGTTTGTCGGAGGCTAGCTGTACTTGGGTGGCGTTTAGAACAGGCCTTGGCCTTCATGACGCGCCATATTGAATAATCCTGCGGATTAAGATCGGGGCTGGAAGTCGGCCACATATCCTTTGCCCAGAACGGCAGATGTTCTTGCAACCACTTCTGAGTGCGGTTTGAGGTGTGGCACGGAGCCCCATCTTGTCGAAACACAACATTTGGATTCGGGCCGTATTGTTCTTTGATCCACGGAAGGACATGCTTACTTAAAATCCCGATGTATACCTCCGTGTTCACCTTGTCGCCTTCTGGAATGAACACCGGGTCCATTTTTTTGCCATCAGAAGCCACCAATCCAAATACCATAACGCTGGCAGGATGCTTGGGCTTCGTGGCCATGCGGTTAGTGTTACCAAGCATTTAGTCGCATCGAGTCATCGAGGTGTGGGTTCGATTCCCACTTCAGTCCGGGAAACTTTTCACCAAAAATGTATTCCGATTGTGTCACTGGGCGTTGCATGCTAGTCCGTTGTCTAGTGTGGTGCTTCCTTCAAAGGGCAAATCGTCCACTGGAAGTATTAACGTGTCGGTGTCTTTTTAAACACGTTTTTATGTTCGTCGGGCACGTCTTTTACCGGGAGAGAACTAATATAGCGGTCGGTTCTGGAATTTGATACGGGATCGACGGTAAACATGCTCTCGTCGGTGAGCAGGATTACCGTTTTTTTTCGCTTGAGGTAGTTCATGCAGTAGCGTAGCTAGGGGGGTGCGGTCCGCACCGGGCCCCGAGCTTCTAGGGGCCCCAAAATCGCAGTACGGATATCTCATAGCATTTAAAGATCGACATAGCTTGTGAAAAACTGGCAATTTGTAAGATCCCAAAAATATGAGCATGACAAGCAGACTTGGATCTGCGATGTTCAGGGGCCCCTTGATTATCCCTTATTTTTAATATTTTAGAGTGGGCTGAGGGCTCCAGGAGGACCGTGACTGGGGCCCCCTAAAATGTGGGGCCCACAGTCACGGTCCTACCGGGGCCCACAGCCCAACCTAAATCTGTCCCACATTTTACACATTTTAGGGATAGAGGAATAGGGATAGAGACGAACCAGCCTCGGGCTGAAAGTCTCTCTAATAAAGAAAATAAAAAACATTTTAGGGACCTCCACGAATATTTGTATTGTAAGTTATTTTTTTTGTTGTTGTTGTTCAATCGATAGCACGCATGAGAAATCCGTGCCTTCTAATAGCTAAACAGGGCCCTGATGTAGATACTTAAGAATATTGAACTACCTATGTTGAAGATGTTGAGTCTAATTACGGCTTTGGATTCATAATTATTTAAATTTATATACCGTGATGAATCAAAATCCGGACGGCACCAATATCCGGAAACTGAAGCAATATTCATGAATTTAACGAGGAAAATCCATGATAATCTGATTATATTTTAATATATCTTTAGATTTAATCTTATTTCATCATTTAACAATAATATGCAATCTAGTAAGCTGCGCAAAAAAATAATAAAAATGAAAACAAATTCGGTACTTCAGTTCGGCACTTTTCCTGCGGCGTGCAAGTTTTAGTTGTGTAGTTCTAGACTGACTTACCCGGTATTGAATCATTTACAAAAGTGTGAATAAATGTTAGTTTTTCTACTTGTTTTGTTAATAATCGTTAATGTGATGGTAGATTATACAGTTAAGTAGGTAAAAAAAGTGATTTAATTTGTAAATTAATTATTTCAAGATCAAAAAGATGCTGTCCGGCTTTGTGAGCCAGTGGTTCTATAGCCGGACATAGAATGATATTATCATATATCCGCAGTGCAAATGAATGTTTGTCAATCATATTTGTGAAAAATTGAAAGTTTAAGCTGAAAATATAATTAATCAGTGATAAGGCAATAGTTCTGCGCAGAAAAACCGATATAAGCCACATTCAATTCAGTAGCTTTACAATTACAGTTTTCGACTCAAACCGCAAGCAAGGAATTGAGTTAAGAAGTCAAATTACATATAAAGTTGTGTTTTTATAGTATACTACATAGCTAACGCATGTACGTCGTTTTCAGAAACACCTTTTTCTAGTTAAATTTAATGTGTTTCGCATAGTTTTGACCAATTTCATTAAAGCTGTCCGGATTTTGATTCATAAGTGTCCGGCATATCGATTCATGTGTCCGGATTTAAGGACAGGACATGCTACAGTATTTCCGCAATTGACATGCTATTTTTGCAATTTTTGCTATAATTTTCGTCGTTTACATGAAGATTTGATCCTAAGCTAATTGTATGAAAACCACACTACAATAAGATGAGACAATAAAGTGGTGAAAATAAAGCTGGAACATTTGTTGCCTCTTAAGCGTCCGGATATTAATGCATCACGGTAATACTTCATGAATCCAATCAAATCTAACCAAGTTTGTAGGCCTCCAAAAATTTCGAGCATTGGTGAAATTTTAACCTGTATATATTTTCTTACAATATTAACCATTCTCATTGTCACTCATTTTAGAAATTTGACAGATACCTTCTCAATAGTATATACATGAGTTAAATGCTAAAGGTGTACATTTTGTTCAAATTTCAATATTTGAGATATTCTCAAAAGCATGAATTTTGTAGAATGAGTAAGCCAACGACCTTAGGTCGACTATTAATTTTCTTTTAAATCCGAGACCACTACGGAGGCCGCGAAAAAATAATAACGTCCAACGCTCCGTCATAGTAATCATCGTGATCATCGAAACTTCAAAAGCAGTTTTTCTGTTCAAAACACGAAATTAATCTATGAAAATGTGTTCACTATGGTTCGGTTGTAGAAAAGAATACAGTAAACACATTTGCCTGATAATATTGTTGATTTTGAACGAAAAAACTGCTTTTGAAAACTCCGAAATCAATGGCGGATCAGGCCCCTAAAAAGGGCATAAACTTGAGTAAAACATATAAAAAACAAAAAGTTTACACAGTTTTGTTTTACAAATTTTAATTTAATTTATTATTTTAAACATTGAATGTATATTGAAATTTTTCAGATTTTATTTTTAAATCATCTAAAAATACCTACCAGAAATCTTCCAAACTTATTCACAAATGACCGTGAATCAGGCATTGCTTAACACATTTCTCCTGGTAATTTATATAAAACTATATAAACCATGGATTTATTTCCAGAGATTCCTTTAAGATTACGTTGAAAAAAAATAACGAGAAAATATTTCCAATTATTCATTTTGGAATTTTTCCAGGATATTTTGCAGAAATTAATTATATTTTCGGAATAAACATAAGCAACAAATCCAGGAAACTTTTTCCAGCGAAACTGTACAGAATATTCTAGACAATGCCAGTAGGACTTTTCTAATAATTTTTGAAAAAAAATACACTATAATATTGCTAGTACCGGGTACCCCCGTTGGTTTGACCACATTTAATCTGAACACTTTTCAATTTGCACCCCGATAATTTGCACGTCGTTCAGATTAAAAATGGTTCAAACGTCATTTAGCTCATGCAACGGAGTAAAGTGGAATGGAACGCTGTGGAACGGAATGCAGAATCAAAATAAAACAGTGATAGAGGTGACCAGAGATCCGTTTTTAGGGTGTCTAAATGTTCAAATTAAAAATGAACCCCGATGGTTTGCATAAGGTACCGTTCAAATTAACGGGGGTGTAGGGTAATGATCTATCTGGCTTTCCTACACACTTAAAAACGATATCGCTGTTCGGTAAATTATTTTACGGTTTTGATCAGTAAATCACAAAAAATACTGAGATTCCAGCATTTCTTGGTAAACATACTGATTTTTCGGTAATATATTACATTTTTTACTGAACACGGTAAACGCTTGTGCTGACAACACCGTGAAATTACAAATTACCAAGAAAATGTGAAAAGTCAGTAAATGTAAGTACTGACTTACCAGTATCAAATATTTTTTACCGAGTTTTCGTTAAAACGCAACGAAAACAAACACACTTAAAAACGATATCGCTGTTCGGTAAATTATTTTACGGTTTTGATCAGTAAATCACAAAAAATACTGAGATTCCAGCATTTCTTGGTAAACATACTGATTTTTCGGTAATATATTACATTTTTTACTGAACACGGTAAACGCTTGTGCTGACAACACCGTGAAATTACAAATTACCAAGAAAATGTGAAAAGTCAGTAAATGTAAGTACTGACTTACCAGTATCAAATATTTTTTACCGAGTTTTCGTTAAAACGCAACGAAAACAAATACCTTACCAAATTGGCAAACTGTCAAGAGGAAATATTCTTTTAGTGAGAAGCTTCTGCAACAGAATGCCTATTGTTGATCATTTTCATGGAATGGACGGACGGAAATTCTATTTTATTAATATTTTAGCCCTATCGCTGCTCACGGTAAGTATTCAAAAATCTTTCGACGGACCAGAAACGCAGTTAAACTCGCACGGCATCACACAAGCTGAAAAGATAGCACATCTGTTATTGTGCAGATTTATTAACTTCCCTGAGAAATAACGCAACACCAACATGTTAGTACATCTTTATAAGCCGTCAATTACATACTTCCGACAGGCCATTCCGATTCCGGTGGAAAGATCTTTTCTTGTATGACTGCGCATTCTAAGCTTCGCGGCAATCCAACTCGTCAGAGGCTGTATAATTGAGCGAACTTCCGACATGCCAGGCGTCGTGAAAATTGAGTTTGTGGGTGCGTTACCAAAGGCACCAGATTCCAATCACGAGCAGTCGACAGAGGCGGAATATGAGAATTATGGAAATATAGTGGAAATTTAGAAAAATATGGTCAAATTTGGGGAAATGCGAATGAGATTGGGGCTGTTGAAAAAAAAAACTGAAAAAATCAGTAATAAAAGTAAACAAAAATAACTTTACCGAAAAATACAGTAACGTTTTGGATAGATTGTTACTGACTTTATCTGTAGTTTTTTGACATCTCAATATTTCATAGTTTGCTGAGTTTTCGGTACTCACAAACTATTACCGACTTATCTCTGCTGTTCAAAAACCCAGTAAAATTTTACCGACTTCGGTAATAAAATCTTAGTGTGTATATGGTTGTAAATTCATTAAGGGATTTTTAATTAAATTGCCACAGAAAATCCAAAAATTTATACCCGGATTTTCTCAAGGATCGTTCAAGAAATCTTACAGAAATCATTCTAGGAATTTATCAAGGTTTAAACCACTAGAGAGATTTCTTGGCGTACCGTTGGCCAAGAAATCCCGTGGTTTTCCTAAGTATTCCTTTACCACTAGCTTCAGGGATTCTTTGTTTTATTTGTTTCAAGAATACTTTCTGAAATTGATTTCAGGATTTTTCATCTGGTATTTATCTTAGAAGTTTGAATTCCTCGGATAATTGGAAATTCTTCTAGATACGTCCCTCATTTTTTCCAGGGAGCACTTCATAGATTCATCCATTACTACAATAAGTCCTTCAAGTTATAAAAGCAGTAATATTCCCAGAAACTTCTAAGCGATTCTACCAGTTTCTTCAAGATTATTTTTATATATTCTAACAAGACTTCTGTTATGAGAAATTCCTCAAAAATAAAAATAAATCCAAAAATTTCAGGAATTTTGACAGAGTTCCAGGAAAATATTTTTACTTCAGCAGAATTCCTGCATGTTTTTTAAGGCATATTTCACCTCAGGATACCTCTATGAGTTTTGCTGGGATTCCTCATAAAATAGTATCAATAATAACATCAAACATTTCATCCTTGATTGCCTCCTAGATCTGCATAAAAAAAAACACAAAAAAAACAATGATTTGCGCAATACTAAAATAGAGCCGTTTCATCAGCTATTTTCCTATGAATTGATATATTTTTACACGAGCCTTTAAAGCGTTCATCTCAGAATAATCGTAAGCAAACTACTAAATACCGTGCATCATACAGAAAGTTATCCAAGAATTCCTTAAATGATCGAAAGAAATTAGCCAGCCTCGGGCTGCAAATCTCTTAAATAAAGATGTCTATCCTTCAACGATCCTTGAAAACAGAAATTTATAGGAACTTCTGCAGCAATTGCTTCACGTTTGCTCACTACTGCCATTTAGTTCACGGTTGGCCAAATGAAGTATTTTTAGCATTGGGCTTTAAGGTTCGCGTGACTATGTTTTAAATTGATAATTATTCCAGCTGTTACGTCTGTTTGTCTGTGCTATTAGTAAACTGTCACATGTGAGATCTTGTTTGCTCCTCAATTGCCCTTTATATTCTCGTAGACTGTACAGTTCCTTTTCTCCCCATCTTCTCGGAAGCTTTCAACCTAGGCGCGCAAACATTCTCCACAGAGAAAGCTCCTACCTGTCCCTTTTTGCCTGCGGTGCGCCAAGAATAAGATTTTTCTCAAACATACACCCCCCGTTAAGAACTCTGAAGATTCATACACGGTTCTATAACATTTCATACGATGTGCTTATCAAATCCAAAGCAAGCCTTGTTTGAAAAATATCATACGTTTTTCTTATGAACCGAGCATCAAATCGAAACAAAATGGCGTTTGAACAAATGAAGCTCGCGAGTTTTTAAGTTCTGGTGAAAACGATGGCTATGTTTAAAGGTAAATAGTAAAAGAATAATATTCAAATTGATTTGTAATATCGATAATTCTATGTAGAGTGGAGCAAATATGGCGGCTTGGGCTAAACTTTGTCTCGTGCAATGGCAACAGAATGGAAATGCGAAGTTTTTTGTTTATTAGGTATAATATTATGTTTCAGTAATTGATAATCGACTATCTTCTTCAGAATCTGTTCAACTTATCAATAGTGACAAAGAAGCTTCCGCGAGTGGTCAAGCTTTTTCCAGTTCTTACAACGGCAATATTCGATTGGATGACAATTTCAAATGGGAGAAAAACTATTGATTTGTTATGAAACAATGATTAAATGTTTCTGGTGAATGGTTATTTTCTCTTTAAATTTTGGTTGTATAAATATGAGAAAACTACGAGAACACCTCTTGTTATAATTAAAATATTACAAAATGCATAATAATATGAAACAAACTACATATGTTTTCATATATGAAACATACTTGAACATACTGAGCTTCATATAAGTACACTTTGATGTTCATAACAAACATCCTTAGATTTCATACGACACTTTTATGAAATCTATACTACTGTACTGCAAAACTCATACCATACCACAAGCTAATTCGTTCATAGCGCCATCGTTTGAAATTTATAATATTTTCTTTTGGTATGGAAATCGAAATATTTTTTTCCTCAGTGTTCGTTTCATAATTGGTCGGCGTTAAGCATGGGGCAGGACACTAGATCCAGTATTATAATATTAATATTTATTAATGATATTAATATTGATATTGAGAATATTATCAAGCATGCATGGAGTTTTGCTGTTTGCCTGTTTCCGGAGTTGCCAAGGCAAATTGATTATTTATATGAAAAAACAAGTTGTGTTTATTGTCAGTTCGTCTCAGATCCATTTGGTCGTGATATTATGATGAATGAATGGATCAGAATTACCTTTTAGCCAAAATAATAGAAAAGTAAACATGTTCCTGTGGAATTCTGAGAATAATCCCGATTGTACAACGATGCAAATACTTACCCGGCGATACGGCTTGGCACGTCTTGCCGGGTCGGTAGTCCACAGGAGAAAGAGGCCGAATTGGGCTGCTGTGTGCATACGTCAGTGGTGTGCGTGTCAACAGTGCATACCTGCTCGGTTGGATGTACGTCAATTGACATCAAACCGAGGGATACATTTTATAGCATATTATCTCACATAATAGGGTATCCCACATCCCACTCCTTCTCTAAAAAAATAAATGCAAGCCCGGGGAAATACCTTCAATTTGGTATATAAGATTGTCAACCTAATGTTCAGCTCCGCTTGATATCTCAACAAAGATATTTATTGCAATGTTGATTGACATGTGGAAATCGACCAAGTTAAAACACCAATATTTTCAAAATGTATTGTGTGTGCCTTCCTAAGATGAATAGGACAAAACAAAACAGAGACTATTCGTATCAGATGAACTACTTTCGAGGTATAAGCGACCGTATGCATGCTATTATTTTTTTTCCGGTTCGGTTTGGTTTTACCTACGTGAGTAATTGCACCTATTAATTTAACTCTTATGTCAATTTCACTTATGAATTTATGAACAAATCAGCAAATTTCAATTTAAGAATACAACTCTATCAATCTTCTGGTGTACTGACTGTACATTACCCATATTTACCACAAACAAGTTATTCAGAGCATGTTACGTCACATGCTCCTCCTCACGTTTCCTTTAAATACTGTCAGTGTTGTGATATGTATATAGAGCATTAACATTCATTCATAACCCAGATCAGTTCGCAGGTCAGCCCGTCTGGTAGACATTGGATTACTAGAAATGTAATTTAATTGAGCAGATACTTGACATTATAGCTTTTTTACTTCAATAACGTTTCAGGGCTTCCATAAAACAGATTCGAGTGGTTACCGAAATATTTTCTATTAAATAACTCTTTCCGGTATTTCAAACTTATGTTACTATTCGCTTTTATTATTTCTGTCAATGCTGTATTGATAGATGGATAATTGTATCGCACTTCGAAAGCCTCCAAGATCCAAACAGTGTCTCCAATTATTCTTTTATATAAGTGAAATTCCTTGAAAGGGATTCAAAACTAAACGATAAAAACAAACAGACTGTTGAGATCACATAATTTCGCTAAAATGTTAACAATCTTCATTGGCGCGATACCATCTCACCAAGCAATCAAAAGTTCGGCTTTACTTAAGCGGTGAGCTCAAAAGCTCATTCTAGTAGATTTTCAGTTCCAAGGAAATTGAATCGCTGAAAATGTAACTCATACACTTTCCAACAACTGGAAAATTCATAACAATTTCGAGTCGAACTTGTTCCCTGCTCTATGGTAAACATCATTCTATTTAACCAACTTTAAGGAACTTTATATGAAATGAAGTTCGGTTGAATACTTTAAAAAAACGAGCTGCATTTCGTAAAAATTGTAAGAATGCAGCGGCGCACTTGACAAATGATTTCAAAACGCGGCGTGTCGTGAGTGAGTTGCGCGCCTTCCGGTTCAATGGCGGTGGCAATACAATATAGGATTTTGTGTTCATCATTGTAAAGGAAGTTTAACCTTTTGAATTTAATTATGAGGTTAGCTCCAAGCTTATTTTTAAAACGCAGTTAAGCAGATTGATTGCAGAATTATTGGGACAGCTCTGGCTAGGCAGATCTCAAAAATAAACGGCGCCCATGTCAAGGTAGGTGTGTACTGATGAACGCGGAATAAAAGTGATGAGAATGACAGCAGTGAATAATAAAAAACATCTTCAAGTCAGTTGGCTAGCAAGGTTACAAGAAGCTTTCTATAACTCGAGACGCTCTAAAGATTTCTAAAAGTTATCCTAGGAGTTACCACACTTGTAATACAACATATATAGACGATCGCCGAAATTGGCATTATTTGACCACAGTCTCTGCTGCCGTCTCCCACATAATCATTTAGTCTTCACGCCTAAGGCCTTTCGATTCCGTAATCTGCCCCAAAACATTTTCTTTCTCCGATGTCGATATTTTGAACACCATTCATAGTGATTACTGTTTCCAGAGGTGTTCCGTGTAAGTATGCGTGCATGGTAGCAATAATAATAGCAGTGGAAAATATAAACAATGGTGTTAAGAGCAAATTTAAATGGGACTACTGCCTACCAGCAAATTTGAGTGAGTGTTCGTTTGCTCAATTGCCGAGCATAGCTATTTCTTACCATTCACTATCAGGAACTTGAACTTCACACAAGATTAATTCCATTTTTTCATAGTATTTCCCACGTCTGAAAACATCTGCACTTACACACACTGGTCCCCTACTAGGGCTGCACGGATTCTTCAAAGCTAAAAGATGTTTTAATATGTAAAGTAAAATCGTTTGTTTCGTATTATTGGCTTCTATCCGATTTAAACCCACCACCAGATAATAGACCATTTCCGTCAGACCTTACCCCCTATTTTTATATTTTTCTTCGAAAGACGATTATTTTTAATGATTATTGACGCTTTCAGATCTAATTTATATGCACTCCTGATTTTATTGTAAATTTTTGAAAATTCGAGAATTTACCACATTTTGAGTAGTGCGGCACAGTTGTTTCAACCCTGTGGGTAAACAAAGTGGAGATTTTCCCACAACTTTCAAAACCCCTGCGCTGAGTGTTTGTAGATATGACGAAATGTCAATGTCAAATCAAGCACACGAGACGACACGACAAAATGGAGAAATCTGAGGTCCGATGGGCAAGCTTCGTTGTAAATGATGCCCATCCTTTACTATTGTACTTATAACAAAAACTTTTACCGTAAGACGACTGCTAATAGACCGTTTTAAGCTTAGCAAGTGATGGAATTCTCCTTGGAAGCAATTCTGCAACGCTGCGGAACGTTTTCTACAAGAGGGGCATATTGGCCGGTTTGATTTGAAACGTCAAGAATTGGACCGTTTGCAGATTTTTCGGGGAGACCTACGAGAGTGGTAAAATGGGGAAGTATGTATAATCCATTGGTCATATGGTTCCGGAACAGTTTGACGACATAAGCAGCAGATATCAAACGGTAGGGTAAACAGGTATAGGCCCCCCTAAGGAAAAACTGCTCTATCGCAGTGGCAAATCCATTACTTATACAGTTTTTGGTGTCAAAGTGTTATTTACTTAGTTAATCATGCTTTGCATGCAACTTTCTCTTGCCAGGTAGCTTCTAAAGCGAGTACAAGACGTTATCTGCAAACGGTCCAATTCTTGACGTTTCAAAACAAACCGGCCAATATGCCCCTCTTGTAGAAAACGTTCCGCAGCGTTGCAGAAATGCTTCTAAGGAGAATTCCATCACTTGCTAAGCTTAAAACGGTCTATTAGCAGTCGTCTTCCGGTAAAAGTTTTTGTTATAAGTACAATAGTAAAGGATGGGCTTCATTTACAACGAGGCTTGCCCATCGGACCTCAGATTTCTCCATTTTGTCGTGTCCGTCGTGTCGTCTCGTGTGCTTGATTTGACATTGACATTTCGTCATATCTACAAACACTCAGCGCAGGGGTTTTGAAAGTTGTGGGAAAATCTCCACTTTGTTTACCCACAGGGTTGAAACAACTGTGCCGCACTACTCAAAATGTGGTAAATTCTCGAATTTTCAAAAATTTATAATAAAATCAGGAGTGCATATAAATTAGATCTGAAAGCGTCAATAATCATTAAAAATAATCGTCTTTCGAAGAAAAATATAAAAATAGGGGGTAAGGTCTGACGGAAATGGTCTATTCTGAACAGTGACTTAAGCTTTCTTCGATGTACAAACGTTGGCAGCTTGAACATCCTTCATATCGTACATAATCATAATAATTGTATTCAAAACATCCCAACAATTGATGGAAACATCCTACATTGTTATACAATATTTTCGTATTCCACAGAACAACCGCTCTCGTGGATGACACAAAATCTCCACCGAGCATCCCGACACGTGGCAGATTCTTAGTGCATTTTACCGAGCGTCCCATCTCGTGTACCAGTCATTTCTAAACCTCCACTAGGCATCCCACCTTAAGGAAGACTTTTCTTGTAATCTTAAAAACGTCCCGTTTCGTGGCAGATGTTAACAAGAAAATGCATTTCGTTGAGTGTCCCACCTCGCAAACGAAACACTTCAAAACTTCCACTGAGCGTCCCACTCTGCGGCTTATTTTTTTCTGTATTCCTCCGAGCGTCCCGACTCGTAGAAGTTTCCTATAATCTGCACTATTCACTGAGCGTCCCGACTCGTGACAGCTTTCTATGATTTACGGCATTCACCAAGCGTCCCGTCTCGTGAAAGAAACCTATCACAACATTAACTCTTCATCAGTTTTCGATTTCCAAAACACGCCGTCTGTCCAACAGCACAGCTCTCTTCATAGGGAAAACAAAATCTATGCCCGCTTGCAACACATAGCACTCATCTTGCGCGTAATTCAGCAACAACAGAAAAGAACAAACACTATTCAGATGCACAACATCCAAGAAAAGAAATAAATGAAACACTTGCTCAAATGCAGCAAAAAACTTCTTCTAACTTTTTTCATCGAAGCCAGCTGCCACTCTCAAGTATTCCACAAGTGTTACTTTCAGCACACAGGACTTTTTCGCTTCTATTTTAGTTTTTCTTTTCGCTCGAGCTCGACAGGTTGTACAATCCTCAATTTGATTATTCTCTCGATTCGATTTCAGTTATTAGCAGCAAATAATTTGCTGCTAACCTGGCAGGATCGCCATTGTGGAATTCTGAGAATAATCCCGATTGTACAACGATGCAAATACTTACCCGGCGATACGGCTTGGCACGTCTTGCCGGGTCGGTAGTCCACAGGAGAAAGAGGCCGAATTGGGCTGCTGTGTGCATACGTCAGTGGTGTGCGTGTCAACAGTGCATACCTGCTCGGTTGGATGTACGTCAATTGACATCAAACCGAGGGATACATTTTATAGCATATTATCTCACATAATAGGGTATCCCACAGTTCCTGAAGCATAATATGTGTTGGAGTAATTTCAGAATCTATACCTGACAGGTCTCTGCAGACCAGGATATTCCCCATACTACCACTGATAAATTCAGTGATTAGAACATCCTCATCTCCATACTCTATATTGAGTAAAATATATGAGAAATACAACATAGACCACACTGTTTGTTTGGCTAGAAAGAGACTGGCACCTTGTACGATGCATCACATTCGGTGAAGCTTCATTGTCATCAATGCCCCACATCTTTCTACGATTTCCGGGCCATTCCGCAACTTGATTCCGAAACAATTTATTTCCTGCGGTATGTCAGATCCGCAAGACATACAATCCACGATCCCTAGCCACTTGTGTATAAGCCCCCTACATTGACTCAAGTTCAAGATACTTCTGTCATATGTCTCCAGGAAAATCGTGGCTATCTCGATGATATCATAAAAATAATATATATTAATCCGTATTAACGGATATTAATACCAATATTAATGAGTGTCTTACCCCATGGCGTTAAGTCAGAATGGACAAAGTGACATTTTTTATATTTTGAGAAAAATGGGTTTAAAGTCTAACGCTCTGTAATTTTTGAACTCGTTTAAATTTTGGTTCAATATTTCTACACATCTTTGTATTACTTTCAAACATGAAGTAATAATTATGAAAAATCATAATCCAAACCTCTGATAGAAAGATTTTTTGATGGATTATGTGTACTTGGTCCACTCTGACTGGACTAAAGACCACCGTTCAGTGAGTTGGTTCACTCTGACTGGGTGTATATCTCTAAGATAAGCAGATTATCAAGACCTTTCGATACCAGTATCGTAAATTCTTCAATAATCCATTCGCCAATACCGAAATCAGTGGCATTACGATAGCTTGAAAATTAAGGTTTTGTAGGGTCAGGGCATTGAAGGCCAGAAAAATTCAAAAATGTGTTCAGTCAGAGTGGACCAAGTGAAAATCTTGAGTACCGACAAGTATACTGGCCCAGTAAGCGGGTTCTAGCACATCCCATACATACACCATAGAACTACCATAAACTTCTATCGAACTCTGAAATTGACAAAAATTGCAATAATCAATCAGTTTATTGCTTTTCAACGCTTAGTCCGCTCTGTCTGCACAGAAATTGTTGCAATTTCTGATCACCCATCCAAATATGGTAAATGGTCAAAAATCAAAATCAAATGCATCGAATTAAGCAATATTTATAAATTTCTGGGTGTCCTACGTTAGGCAGAAACACGAAAGGCGGAAACACATAAGGCGGAATTTCAAAAGGCAGAATTAACAAAAGGCGACTACACCCAAAAGGCGGAATCACGAAAGGCAGAAACACGAAAGGCGGCCGGCCGTTTGCTCTGCTGGTTCAAAAAGTCCGCCTTATTTAAATTAGCCTTATGTGATTCTGTGATTTGCTTTTACAGTAAAACCTCCATGAGTCGATGTTCCATGACTCTATAACGTGTCATGATATCATACTAAACCAAGACCAGTAGAGTAGCCTTCAGATTTGTTGGAACGAATCAAATTTGTTACACGTAAAAGTTGATGAGTGGTCGAATGTCCATGGCGGAATCCGAACTGTTCATTGGCAAAAATTGAATTTTCGTTGATGTGGGCCATCATTCTGTTCAAAATAACCTTTTCAAAAAGTTTACTGATGGAGGAAAGCAAACTGATTGGACGATAGCTAGAAGCTTCTGCTGGATTTTTGTCTGGTTTTAAAATTGGAACAACCTTAGCATTTTTCCATTTGTCAGGAAAATATGCTAATTGAAAACATTTGTTAAATATATCAACTAAAAATGATAAGCTACTTTCTGGAAGTTTCTTGATGAGGATGTAGAAAATTCCATCATCGCCAGGAGCTTTCATGTTTTTGAATTTTTTAATAATAGTTCTCACTTCTTCCAAATCAGTCTCCCAGGCATTTTCGAAAACGTTCTCTTGATTGAGAATATTTTCGAACTCCTGAGTAACTTTATTTTCAATTGGACTAGTAAGTCCTAAATTAAAATTGTGCGCGCTTTCAAACTGCATAGCAAGTTTTTGAGCTTTTTCGCAATTAGTTAGTAATAATTTGTTTTCCTCTTTCAATGCCGGTATTGGCTTCTGAGGTTTTTTCAAGATTTTCGATAATTTCCAAAAGGGCTTAGAGCCAGGGTCCAATTGAGAAATTTTATTTTCAAAATTTTTGTTTCTTAATTGAGCAAAACGTTTCTTGATTTCTTTCTGCAAATCCTGCCATATAATTTTCATAACAGGATCGCGAGTGCGTTGAAATTGCCTTCTCCTCGCGTTTTTAAGACGGATCAAGAGTTTAAGATCATCGTCTATAATCACGGATTCAAATTTTACTTCACATTTTGGAATTGCAATGTTCCGGGCTTCAACAATGGAATTTGTTAAAGTTTCAAGAGCATTGTCAATATCTAGTTTAGTTTCTAAAGAAATGTTAACATCAAGATTGGAGTCAACATACGTTTTATATATATTCCAGTCGGCTCGTAAATAATTGAAAGTGGAGCTGATAGGATTGAGAATCGCTTCTTGGGATATTTGAAATGTAATAGGGACATGATCAGAATCAAAATCAGCATGAGTAATCAGTTGGCTACAAAGATGACTAGAGTCGGTTAAGACCAAATCAATCGTAGATGGATTTCTAGAAGAGGAAAAACATGTGGGGCTATCAGGGTATTGAATTGAGAAATATCCTGAAGAGCACTCATCAAATAAAATTCTGCCGTTGGAATTACTTTGAGAATTATTCCATGACCGATGTTTGGCATTAAAGTCACCAATGACAAAAATTTTTGACTTATTGCGAGTCAATTTTCGCAAGTCAGTTTGAAGCCAATTAACTTGCTGTCCAGAGCATTGAAAAGGCAAATAGGCAGCTATGAAAGTATATTTACCAAACTGTGTTTCAACAGAAACACCTAAAGTTTCAAAAACTTTAGTTTCAAATGATGAAAACAGTTGATGTTTTATACGCCTATGAATGATGATTGCAACTCCCCCACATGCCCCATCAAGTCGATCATTACGATAAACAAAAAAGTTAGGATCTCTTTTGAGTTTAGATCCAGGTTTTAAATACGTTTCGGTAATAACTGCTATATGCACGTTATTAACCGTAAGAAAATTAAGCAGCTCGTCCTCTTTACCATTCAGAGAACGAGCATTCCAATTTAAAATATTTAAATTATTATTTGGATCCATTAGAAAAACGTAATCCAATAACAATTTGATTTGTAAATTTTACACCTACTTGGACTGCTTCAGTCATAGTGGTGGCTTTGAACATTGCATCAATCATTAGATTCAATTGTTCAGTTAGAAAATTAAAATCAGAGGCAGACATGTCATGTGATTTCCCATTGGAATTTCCGGTAGACGAAGAAGCGGAGTTACCTGTGGCGGTAGGGTTTTTTCCATTTGATTTGAAACAAGTAGAATGGGTACCCATGGATCGAACAGGGGAGGAGTTCGAATTTCCTGCTACGATATCGGCAAAGGATTTACCGTGGGTAGATACATTCGAAATAGAAAGATTCGAACGGCTACCCGACGGATTAAAATTAGTTTGTGAATGAGCGTGATTATGATCTTCCTGATGGGTATGATTCATGATCAAGCGATCGTTAACTGAAAAATGAGCATTGTTCGATACTCTACCAGGCAAATTCCGGAAACGACCGTTATCGTAACGGATATTATCTTTCATCTGCCTGGCACGAGCCTCAATGACCTTTTTGCGTGAAGGACAATTCCAAAAATTGGACTTATGGTTAGCCCCGCAATTACAACATATGAATTTGGTGGTATCTTCCTTCACTGGACAGACGTCTTTGGCGTGAGAAGAACCTCCGCAAATCATGCATTTAGCATCCATGCGACAATTTTTTGTACCATGACCCCACTTTTGGCACCGACGGCACTGAGTGGGGTTCTGGTAATTTCCTCCAGGTTTCTGGAAATGTTCCCATGTCACACGGACATCAAACAAAAGTTTTGCTTTTTCTAAAGCTTTAATATTATTTAGTTCTTTTTTGTTAAATTGAACTAAATAAAATTCTTGAGAAAGCCCTTTCCGAACAATGCCAGATTGGGTTCTCTTTTTCATAATGATTACTTGGACTGGGGAAAATCCAAGTATATCATTTATTCCATTTTTGATCTCTTCAGGTGATTTATAGTCACTTGAGAGACCTTTCAAGACAACTTTGAACAAACGTTCAGTTTTGTCGTCATAAGTAAAAAATTTGTGCTTCTTCTCTTCAAGATGTTTGAGAAGAAGCTCACGATCTTTAAGAGTTTCCGGCAAAACGCGACAGTCTCCTTTCTTTGCGATTTGGAAGGAAACCTTGATTCCCCTAATGGAGTTCAAGATCTCCTGCCTAAATCCCGCAAATTCGGAACAACTGACCACGATAGGCGGCACTCTTTGCTTCCTCAGGCTCTTTGGGCTGGAGGCTGCTTCGATTTGGTGTTCGGAAAATTTGTCTAGAGCATCGAACTGATTGCTCATTTCGATACAATTATTCATTTCACCCTTGGAAGAAAGTTCGCATTCCGGGGAAACGTCCTTTCTTCCATTCTTGCCACGTGTAGTGACAGTTTTAAAACCCACTTTTTTGGAAGGAAGTAGTGAATTCAGAGATTCACCCTTCCTTTTGTTTGTTGTTGATACCATGTTTAGTTAATAAACGAAAGAAGACGTGACCTTCGAGAGGTTTTTTCCCAAGACGGTGTCCAAGAAGGATTACCACCGCTAGCTTTCGCCAACGGGTCCAACGAAAAATCGAAGGCACGGGTCCAAACAAGGATCGTAAAGGGATCAATAGTAGAAAAAATAGTACTGAAAAGTACTGTTTTAGTAGCACTGAAAAGTACCGTTTTTAATTTTAGCACTGAAAAGTACTGTTTTTGTAGCACTGAAAAGTACTGTTTTTTTGCTTTAGGTAGTTTTTAAGAAAACTTCCAAGAGCAGAGAGAATTCGTGTACGCACAGCACGAAGGTACGATGCGCACTGCGAACATTTGCGTTAGCGTTAGCGTAGTTACGGTATACTTCGTAGATTGGATACTAGCAACATTTATGTTCCTTTTTGATAATCTCATTCAGACTGCTCTCAAGATCAAGGATGAGGAGTATTCCTTGATCCAATCTTAAACAAGAAGACCAAAACCATAAATTTCGCTATTCCTGGCCACGCCCATCTTTACCGTAACCTGGGATAGGGGAAGGAAATGTTGATGTAGCACTTACTTAATGAGAGGCCACCGACTCAGCAACACCCTCATAAGTGCTACGGAGGTGGGGGTTGGGAGAGGAAAAATAAAGTCAGGATTCGCTTTGAAAGCTAGCGATAGACCAATGGCATGTATTGTTTAAGCGTTTTGAATTTAATCTTTTGAATGCCGGCAATCAAAGAGAAGATATTTGTCGTATTTAAGATATATGATTAATAAGATTCCGCATAGTACTTTCCGTTTTAAATAATTATGTTTGCGACGAATCAAGTGTGGGTATCTGCTTATTAATGATTTAAAAGCAGAACCGATCCCTCAAGGGTCATCGGAGGAAAATAATAGAAGACAAAAAAAAAATTAAAAAAAAAAACGGAAAACCGCTACGCGTATGATCTACAAACCTAGAATTTTTTTTATTTCACTTTTCGGTAATTGAACATTAGAAACGTGTTCAACTTATTTAAAACGAATAGCAGCAATTCAAACAAAAAAAAAACACGCGTATTTTTATGTTCATTGTAAAAAAAAGCTCAAAAATAAACGGAAAAAATGTGGAAATAGTGGCAATTTCAAAATATATTTTGAGCCAATGCGAACATTTGCGAGACAAAGTTTCAAATGAGTAATTGTTCTAGCTGTTACGTCTGTTTTTCTGTGCCATAACATTAAGGTGAAGATGAATCGAAGCCAAGCCTCAAATTTTCAAGAGCACAAATCTGGAGAACCGAATACCCGCTTGAGCTGAAAACTCAGCTAGTGACCAATCGATTAAGTTTTCAGCTCAAACGGATGTTTGGTTTTTCAGATTTGTGCTCCTGGAAATTCGAGGTTTGGCTTCGATTCATCTTCACCTTAACGCGAATATGAGCAGCTTGAATACCACTAGCAGCAATATTAGGTGAAAAAAACAGTATATGTTTCGAAGAAGAATCAATTTCAACTGCACACTCCGAAAAAATCATGTGATTTTACATCTTCTGGATGCTCATAAAAGAAGCGAGCCGAATGACGTGAATTTATGTCACATTTAAAATGCCATAGCGTCTGATTCGGGAAATGCCGATTATAGTGCCATCGTTTTCGTGTCCATTAACGTGCAAAATTACATTTTTTGTTCAATACATCTTCAAGGACACATTTTTGTGTCGTTTTATCATTTACATCATGTGTCATTCAGTCAAACTATGAATTTCGTCCACAGTAATTTCCATTATTTTTAAGAGTGTGGCTCTTTAGTTGCTCGTGGCGCCAAACATATTCAAGGTGATAAGTTCAGAAAGAATAGCCGATGATTAAAAGAAGGAAAAATCCCTGATAATGTATTAGATATTTCTTTCCAAAGAATAGACTATGTCCATCATTCGGGGAATGTTATTTTCTAGCAAGTGTCTTTCGGGCTAGTGACGTAGAATTACACGATATAAGAATGCGAAAATGACAACTTTGACAAAGAAAGCTCTGAGGTAATAACGGTGAATATGCTCATTTAACTCAAGCTGATAAGCAGAGTGTGTCTCAGTGGGGGCGTAGTGCCAAGAAGAAAAAAGCAATGAAATGGGCTAGATTTCTCGAAAATTTAGCGCAAACCTAAGGCTGAACAGTCCACAATAAATAAAAGAAATAGAAACAGGCGACGGATATTTCACTTAACATCAACCTGGTGTGGGAAGATATTTCTTGGTTATAGTGGCTAATACGTACATATAAATTGGAAAACAAAAAAACACCGTTTTTCAAAAATAATTCTAAGTCTGCTTAGAGATTTTGAAAACGTCGATATGAATAGGAACCTAAACAGCTCAGTTTAATTATCGTTTGGAAGCTTGAGTAAGCATTTTAAAATCGTTTTTGAACAATTCAGCCTTTTTAGATTATGCCTTATGTTATTTTCCGCCTTTTGTTACACGTCTAAGTTAGTCTGCCTTTTGAGTTTCCGCCTTTTGTGATTCCGCCTTTCGTGTTTCCGCCTTTCGTTAGGGTCCCGATCATTTATGCTAATATGGTAATAAGTACTTGGTCCACACTGACTGCACACTTTTATCGATTTGTATTGATCATTCAAAGTAAATTTGTTACATATCTCTCACAGTTTACAGCATTTATCAAATCTGGTCAAAATGCAACGGAGGTAAGGTAATTTCGCATCTAATGAGAGAATAATCCGATTTTCCCGAGTTTTGTACTTGGTCCCCTCTGACTTAACGCCGACCAATTATCAGTTCGCTAAACCTAGGCCTAGAAGTAAATTTCGGAATAATCAAACAAACACTAGAAGTTTCAATTCATCACTTGGGAATAAGGACTTATATTAACGTTATGTATGTATGTAATAACAAACACTTTTATCGGTTCATCTTCGGTGAACCCAAATTCACGATGTTTCACAGCAAAATTAACTGCTTGCATAGTGCAAATCCTGTTGAAATAGCACAAAAAGTGATAATAAGAAAGTTACGCGCAAAACTTTAGTTCACCTTCAACTGCTTGGCATCGGGGAAAAACCTCTTCATGACTTGTTCCACGTTCAGCTTCACTCCAACGGGGTTTTCTGCGAGCAGGGTCGCTTTGCGGCCCTTGTATTCAACGTTTCGGAAGGCACAGCTGGGCGCTTTCGCCGGTTTCCACCCGTTGGGTAAACTAGTTCCGTGGGTAATGAAGACGGTCTGCTGGTTAAGCTTGAGATCGACTTGGTCGAGTTGCTTTCCGTCGGCTGTGAGCAGTTTGTATGATTGATCATTCAATCCGAACAGAGAGTGGATCTCGACGTTCAGTTGATTCAGGGTGAGAAGATCGCCTTTGATGTTGGTTAACAGTACGGTTGCCTCTCGCGATGGCTTACCTTGATAGCGTGGAGTGATCTTCTCGTCCAGAACTAGATTCACCCAAGGACTGGTAGGGATGGGTCGATCCTTAGGGGAGCAAATGACAAGATTCAGCTGGACACCTTTTAGCTCCTGGGATTCCTCGATCAACGCTTGCTTGGAGGCAGCTTCCGGTCCGTAGGGCAGGAATGGAGACTTGACAATGTTGACTATGAACTCTTGATGACTTTCTGCAACGCTTTTAATTTCTCCATCCTTGCTGACGGTGTAATAAATAAGAACAGGGTCCGTCGGGATCAGTTTAGCCTTCTTTTTGAGCTTTTGAATGCGGTTTATGATCTCACGGGCCACGCCTTCTTTCATAAGTTCCTCGTTGGGCGTCATATCCAGCAACACCAAGACGTCATTATCACTGTGAGCTTCATAGTTGTGACCTTCCGTCTGCTTCTCATCGAACTGGTAGATCAATCGAAGTTCGTTCAACTCAATACGGTGTCCAAGGACCGTAAAGTGTCCGATCTTAACCTGCTCGTTGATCTGCTCATCGGTCAAAGCCTTTACCGCCTGAATAACTTGCTTAAAGTCGTTCTTCAATCGAATGCCCAGCACTTTGTGATCCGGTTCCGCTCGCAGTTTAACGCCATACTTTTGTTTGTCCGAACTCAAAGTGATCTTCCTCACGTTCAGCTCATCCAAAATGAAGTTTTCCAACGATTTGATGTCGTCCAGATACTCCTTGCTCTGATGGATAACGATGACCTCCGTCAAGGGGTATTTGATCGGGACGGTTCTCCGATCCCGCATTACGCGACCCAATTCGACGACGGCCTGCATCCTCGAAACTGCTCGCTCTATGGGCTCGTTGATGTACTTCTTGTTCGATCCGGGCATCATCTGGAAGTGCACGCTTCCCTCAATCTTTTCCGTGTTCAACAGCCTCAATCGCTGGAACATGTATTCGGTCAAATATGGCGTGAAGGGGGCCATCATTTTAACCATCGCCAGCAGCACGTCGTACAGAGTGTCCAACGCGTGGTAGCAATCCTCAACGCCAAACTCACCCTTGATACGCTTACGGTTCATGCGCACGTACCAATTGGTCAGCTGATCGATGAACTTGGTCAGCCGCGGGACCACCGTGTACAAATGGTAGGCTTTCATTTCCTTGGCGACGAAATCGAGCAGCGACTCCTTGAAGGAAGTGATCCACACGTCCATCACGTTGGTGGACCGGTTCTTGGCATGGCGCACGGCATCATAACGGTAGACGAGTTTTTCCTCCTTCTCGAACCGGTCGATGTTTTGCAGGAGGAATCGGAACGCGTTGTACCACGGCAGGAAAACGTCCTTGACGATGTCTTTGACGCCTTCCTCCTTGAATCTGGAATTGAAGAGAATGGGAAGATATGATAAAAATTATTGACGAAAATTAAGATCCTTAAAATAGGAACTCATGCCTGAAATAAGAAAGCGAGGAAAGACCGAACATGAACCAAGAAAACACACAGATATCAAATTGATCTAAGAGACACGAGTTTTTTCTGAACTCCTTGCAACATTACGATAACTTTTCAGACTTCTTTAAAGCATTTGTTCATCGGATTTTTCAGGGACGAAAGGTGAACTGAAGGGTGATGTGCTAGTATCCATCGTATTAAGCATTGATCAGTGAGAACTGCAATTTTCTCAGTATTGCAGTGAATGATGCTGATACAAACCGATGCCAAACCTAAATCTTGATCTCTTTTTGGAAATAATGCAAAGAAAATACATCTTGCCGTATTCTCAATCCGTCGTATCGTTTTCATTTCTGTCGCAATCAGTTTCCAGATTCGTCTCACAACTTACGACTCACTGTGATGTATTGAGTGGTTAAACACAACATATCAACGCTATAATAAAATGTTTTACTAGAATATATAGATCCACGGGCATATCCCTCCATTCCTTCAGCATGATGGAATATACTAATTTCCTTAAAAATTCATTGTTCGTCATCAAAATTCAGCCCAAACATACATACGTCATCAAAATTCAGCCCAAACATACAATAATTATTATGGTATTTGCTCACAGTGCGGCGAAAACAACACAATCAAAGGAACCGTATTTTTACGCTGAGCATCACGCACACATTGATGCGCAAAAACTGTTTTTTTCTCAGTACGACGGATTGAACTTTGTTTGCATTCTCAATTTTACGCGGTCGGTGAGGAAATTTCATAAAATTTCGTGAATTATAGAAGTTTTACGGCGTGTGATTGGAATGAAATCCTTCAGTGAAGAAGTACAAAGGTTTTCCATAGCGAAAATAAGTGCCTGTCGAAGTAAGCCACACAAGGTGGCAGGAAGAAACTTGTATCATAAAATGGTGTGACTGGTGTCGATCGTTAAGCATTTCTCTCAAATCGTGTTCGTCCATGCGATTTCGGTGAAAAAGTGAAAAGTGGATAATTGAACTAAAGTTAATACAGTAGTTTTATTGCATGATTGGTATACAAGTGTACAAACCATGACAGCTTTCACAGAAATACACTTGGAGAACTAATCCATGTTGCAGGTAAGTTGGAATATCCGCCGTATTGGAACATTTTAAGTTTGATACGACGAATAATAGCGCTTACGACGAAGTAGAACGAAACCCTATTTTAAGAATTTTATTTAGCAAAAAGAAAACCCGTCTAAACATGACGGAATTTTTTACTTTTTTGATTTCCTTCTTCCCTTTCTCCTTCCTACTTCCGCTCGCATCGCGCCAAATCTCCACAAACCTTCGCAGTCTACATCTCCTGTCGTCTGCACCAGTGTAGCCACATATTTTTGGATTCTTATCTGTGTTTTCGGGTTAAAAAATCTTTTTTATCTTAAGTCGACCTCCAAAAATCTTGGTAAAAACCTATGTTGCTCTAAAATCAAAAACTTAACCTTTTTAGATCAAAAAGAACTTTTGCAAAGGTATTATGGCTATTCTTTACATATTAACAATTCCTAATTGGAGCTCATTCTACTAAAAACAAGTAAAAAGCCCATAATTAATTCTAAAAATTTAATACACTTAAGTATTTTAAATAAACTAAACACAGGAATGGCATTTCTGCTTTATATCTTTAAAACCGTGTCGTAAACAGATGTAATTTCCTAAAATCTTAAATTCTTTTTTGTCTCAAAAATCCGTGATCTGTGATCACAGATATCTGTAGGCAAGAACAGGAAAAAATCTGTGTAAAAACAGATAAATCTGCGTATGTGGCATCACTGGTCTGCGCTGGTAACACACTGAGAATATGATTATACTAGAGAAACGCGGAGAGGATTTGACTTTGTTTATAAACAATACTTGCAATAACTATCAACAATTGAGGTCATTCAAACAAAATTGTAGTGTGTGTGTCATCCTGTTCGTCGCCATAAGCAACCAAGCATATCAATGACGTCACTTTCGTATCGCTTTTCACTAACAAACATCCATCGTCTCTTTTGCGTAACAGCTCTTTGAGTCTCATTGAATTTGCTCGATTGGAACCACGTTTGACGGTTCAATTGGAACCTTTGGTATCAGAATCCGCGCTTCTCTATAAAAACAAATTCTCTGGTAACACACAGCAAAAATGATACATTTGATTATGTTTTACACTCTCACAAAAAAATGATTCAAAAACAGAACATTTAATAGTCATTCTTTCCACTTTTAGTTTAACATACTCCCCCGGGTAGGGTCATGCACAAATTACGTCACGCTCCGAGGGGGGTAGGTGGTAAAGCCAAGCGTGACAAGCCTTATAAAAATTTCGGAGGACTCATACAAAAAACGTGACAAAGAGGGGAGGGGGGGGTGTGGTCACAAAAGTTGAAATTTAGTGTGACATAATTTGTGTACCATCCAGGTGAGGCTAAGGTCTCACTTCTCCTCGGGCTTTGCTTGAATCGTGCAGTCATCGATGGGAAGCACAGCGATCTGGGACGTCGGTCACTTGTAGATGCTGTTGCTAGTGCGGATCGTAACCACACGTACAACTCCGTCCTTACCTGGATGCGTTTCAACAATGCGACCCAACTTCCAGGTCTTGGGTGGCATGTTGTCCTCCTTCAGAATCACCAGCAGTTTGCAGCAATCTAGAGTCCTTGTACCATTTGCTGCGCTTCTGAAGACCCGTCAAGTATTCATTTGACCACCGTTGCCAAAAATGCTGCATTCGTTTCTGCACCAGCTGATAGCGTGACAAGCTTGTCTCCTTCAAGTCTTCGTACAGTGGTTCTGCTACCGATGTCAGTTCCCGTCCGACTAGGAAGTGTCCTGGGCTCAGCGCTTCGTAATCGAAGAGATCGTACATCAGCTGCATAAGAGGTCTCGATTTCAATACACCTTCTATTTAGATCAATAAAGTGTTCAACTCTCCATAGGTCAGGTAGCTTTCGTTTAGAGTCTTGTACAAATGGGATTTCATGCATTTGATATTGGCTTTCCAAATACCTCCCTGGTGTGGGGCCTTGGGAGGGTTGAAGCTCCATTTGATTCCTCTAGGCTGGCAGAACTCGTTCACTTTGTCGACCAGAACCTGAGACTTTAGCAGGTTCAACATTCCGGAAAGTTCCCGGTCTGCTCCCCGAAAATTAGTTCCGTTGTCGGAGAACAGCTCAGATGGATTCCTTCGTCGATTAGCAAATCGATGAAGCGCTGCCAGGAAACCATCAGTCGTCAAAGAGCTCACCAGTTCGAGATGTATGGATTTGGTAGACATGCATACGAAAAGACACACGTACACCTTCACCTTAGCTCTCATCCGTCCAACCTTAATGAAGAATGGTCCTGCGAAATCAAGTCCAGTCCTGGCGTTGGGCAGCAATAACTCGGCAGCTCGGAAGATCGCCCATATACTGCTGTACGTCTTTGGGGTTGGTCCGAAAGCAAACAACACATTTTCTCAGGACTCGGTGAATAGTTCGCTTCGTGTTCACTGGCCAAAAATTCTGTCGGACCACCGCAAGTAGTCCATTCAAACCGACATGAAGATGCTCACGATGCAACGCTTCTGTTAGCACCTCCGTGAAGTGGTTATTCTCCGGAAAAATCATCGGGTGCTTCTGGTCTTTCGGCAGGTCGGAATTACTTATGCGACTGCCAACTCGCAGCAGCCTTTCGTTGTCGTTGTACATTGAGTTCAAACTGCGCAGTTTTCCCTTCACTGATTGGTTCGTTTGGATAAAACTAATTTCCTCCTTATAGACCACCTGCTGGACAATGGTCACCATCGCCTTCTGTGCTTCGGTGTAGTCTTCGCTAGTCAGTGCACCACTTCTGCGTGTCGTCTTGTTTCCCTTCAAGCGGCAGTTGTGTAGGAAACGAACCACGTACCCGAAAATATGCTGCAGCTTCCGAAAGCTGCTGTACTTCAGGATCACTCAAGTTGTTTCTTCGGTACTACAGAATCACGTTCGGGTACCAAAGTACCGTGCACCCCCGTTAATTTGAACGGTACCTCATGCAAACCACTTTACTTCGTCCATGAGCTAAATGACGTTTGAACCATTTTTAATCTGAACGATGTGCAATTAGCGGGGTACAGATTAAAAAGTGTTCAGATTAAATGAGGTCAAACCAACGGGGGTACCCGGTAGTTACAATTTGGTAGGCATATTCATCCGATTTCACCACACCACATTCATCGTCTGCAAGAACAGGAATCACACTTGGGCCAAACCATCATTCTTTACACCGCATTAAATCCTCAGGGAATGCACAACGTGACACCAAATCCACTGGGTTGTTCTGAGTCGAAATATGGTGCCATGTGTGCCACGCGGAAAGTTTTCTTATTTACACTACGCGGTTTTGCACGAACACTGGGGTATTTGGCTTCATTTGTTTCAACCAGTTCAACACTATTTTCGAGTCCGACCAAAGCACTACCTTTGCGGTTGTTTAGAGGGCAGGATCCGTCATTGATTTCAAAATTTTCAAAAGCAGTTTTTTCGTTAAAAATAAAAAAAATACAGGAAAATGTGTTCACTGTATTCTATTTTCCAACTGATACCCAGTGAACAGATTTTCATCGAATAATTTTTAGTTTTCAACAGAAAAACTGCTTTTGAAGTTCAGATGATGACGAAGATTACGATGACGGAGCGTTGAACGTTAATGCTAAGGTTTCGCGCACTTGTTTCACTTGTTCAGCCAGCAGCAACGCAGCGCATAACTCCAGCCTCGGGATCGTCATATCATCAGGGGTTGCGTCCATCTTGATTTCTCGTTGTAGTTCTTTCTTTGGGGCAACTCGTGACTTGCCACAAATCAGTCAAACTTCTACAGCACCATCACTCTTCACGCTTCTCATGTAGATGCAACACCCGTACGCCACCTTGGAAGCGTCAGCAAATCCATGCAGCTCAACAGCAACCGTATCGTCAATAGTAATCCGCCGATCGATCCGGAGGGAATTCAAACAGCAAAGTTTGGATTTGAATCGATTCCATATTCGAAGTTGCTCCTTTGGAATCGCATCATCCCATCCTACGTTCTGTTGCCATAGCTGTTGCATTACCAGTTTGGCGATGAGTACCACCGGTGCTAGTAAGTCATGAGGATCGAACAGTTTTGACATATCGGACAGCACTGACCTCTTCGTGGGAACTTCAGAGCCATCGCTAATCGGCTTCACGTGGAACAGGAATTCATCGCTGGAGGGATCCCAAAGAATGCCAAGAGTTTTTATTACTCCGTTGATCTCGCAGTTCTCGAAGTTCATCTGCTCCTCCCTGGCATTTGCTGGAATGTCCTCTAATAACGCCTCATCATTCGCACACCATTTGTGGAGCTGGAATCCACCTCTATCCAATAGTGCGATCAAATCTAGCTGGAGCATGCTTAGGAAAGGCGCTGCAGCTGTGCCGTAAGTAACGGTATTTAACTCCCAACTCCTTCATCGGCTGATTTTTATTTTCTCTCCACAGAACTCGCTGATACTTTCGATAAGCCTCGTGAACCATCACTTGCCGATACATTTTCGGGATGTCGGCGGTGAAGACGAATTCATGCAATCGAAATCTTAATATCACACCGAAGAGTGACTCTTGCACTGTGGGCCCAATTTCCATCACATCGTTCAACGACAAATCTGTACTACTCGCCGAAGCGTCGAACACCACTCTCAGCTTGGTAGTTGAGCTGTCCGGTTTAATCACGCAGTGGTATGGAGGATAGTAGACAGACTCAGGCGTATCGCATTCGGGATCCGTCACAACACGGCAATGACCCAGTGCCAGATATTCGTTGATGAAATCAACATACATTTGCTTCAACTCTGGCACGGAATCCCACTTTGTCATACCTTCTAAGCGACGCTCCAAAGACAAAAATCGTCGCATCGCTTGGTTCCGGGATTATCCGAGCTCTCCAACATTATCGCGGAATGGCAGCTTTACCACGTAACGGTCATCCTTGGTTCTACTGTGCGTCTCCTGGAAACTTATTTCACATCTATCGTCTGGCCTTGGCGACGCATCACCTCCAAACTCGTCCCGCCGCAGCAGTTGGCATAGTTGCTCGTCGGTTTCCTCCGATGTTCCAGCTTCACACACCTTCACAATTCCGATCACCGCAGAGTCGGACACCGGTCCAGAAACGAGTCATCCAAGCTGACTCTCCTGCAACAATGGTAGATTCGGGGCCAATTTGATTTTACCTTTTTGCAGCTGTTGTCCGAATGCCTATTATGGACCCTCCCGGGGTCCATAATAGGAATGTTTACAAATTTGACGTTTCCAATTATGGACCCTCCATTTGATTACCATGTAATCCGGCTCGCTGCCGACGTGCCTATTATGGACTCACCTGGAAATGCGTATTATGGACCCTTTTGTGTGGTTTCATTTACAAAACTGTTCAAATATCTGTGTTTATGCGTCCCAAACCAAATATTTTGCCTGAAACTTCTGACTAACAATGCAATCAAAGTTCCCCCAGTGGATTTTCATAGGAATAAGGTTGCTTCGAGTGTTAATTTTATGTTTTTCTGTAAGAAGTCCATAATACGCAAAGGGTCCATAACCGGCATCGACACCCTAGTAGAGGTTGAAATCTTTCTGGATCTCTGGTAAAGCTTTTCGTTATTACCTATGTTATGATTTTTTATAGCTTAGGTACCTAGTCCACTAATGGCACCGGCACCCTAGTAGTTAAAGCCTCGGCGTTAAGTTTGGTAAAAACAACTGCTTACCCTGTTCAACTAATCAAATTGACTCACCTCAAATTCTCAGCACGAACAACCGGCGAATTGATCAAGTACAGTCGCAGCGCATCCGCACCGTACTTATGGACCACTTCCATCGGATCAGGATAGTTCTTCTTGCGCTTGCTCATCTTCTGCCCATCGCTGGCCAGAACGAGTCCGGTACAGTTCAGATTCTTAAACGGTGGCTTATTGAAAAGAGCAGTCGAAATGACCAGCAGCGTGTAGAACCAACCACGCGTCTGATCGATACCCTCGGCAATAAAGTCGGCCGGGAAGCTGTTGCTCAGGAAGTCCGAAGCATTCTCAAAAGGATAGTGGTTCTGAGCGAAAGGCATAGAACCAGACTCGAACCAACAATCGAACACCTCCGGGACTCGACGGAGGGGAGGATTTCCCGGCACAACCGATGGGATCTCGATGTGATCGATGCTTTCGCGATGCAGATCGTTCACCCGAACTCCGGAGTACTTCTCCAACTCTTCAATGCTTCCGATGCATACAATTTCCTGACCATCGGGCGAAATCCAAAGCGGAATCGGTGTGCCCCAGTAACGATTACGGCTGATGGCCCAATCGCGAGCATCTCGCAACCAATTTCCGAAACGCTTCTCCTTGACGTATTCAGGAACCCAATAGGTTTGAGAACTGCAGCTGAGCAGCTGTTTCGTCATATGCTCGACCCGGACGAACCAAGATGGGACGGCCTTGTAGATCAGCGGAGTGTCCGATCGCCAACAGAATGGATAGTTGTGCTTCACCTGGCTGCTGAACACTAAACGTCCTCTTTCTTTGAGCAACTTGATAATGTGCTTGTCGGCATCCTTCACGTACTGGCCCTTGAAGTCAGAAACCGGATCCATGAATTTTCCACTTGGATCAACAGGGCAAACGATCTCCTGATCACGCGTAATAACTCCGTTGGCCAAACAAACGCGGTAATCGTCCTCGCCAAAGTACGGAGCCTGATGTACCACTCCAGTACCGGATTCCTCGGTGACGTAAGTGTCCACAAGCACACGGAAACCCACTTTGTCATACTTGCTGAAGTAATCGAATAATGGCTCGTACTTTACACCGGCCAGCTTGTTACCCGGGAAGCGATCCAATATTTCGTAATTTTCCGGACCCTTGAACAGCGACTCAATGCGACATTCCATCATAATGTACACCTTTCCAGTTTTGAGTTCCTTCACGCGAGCGTAGATGAGCTCGGGATGCACACAACATGCCATGTTCGACGGCAAGGTCCAAGGGGTGGTCGTCCAGCCAATCAGGGCGGCCTGCAAAATGAAAGACAAATACAAAATGAGTCGAAACAATCAGAAATCGTGTCGGTAATGTTCGATTTTGATTATGTTTATTGTCAACATGAATTCATGAGTTCCTGAAAGTATTCCAGAAGAAACCTCTCTTAACTCTCTAAGAAGAGACTTGCTACCAGTCCTGCAGGTAATAGACACCCTGAAAACACTTATTGTACCATACCGAAAACATGTAAAAATGTTAATCCAAATCGAAGATGGTCCAGCTCAGTGACTAAACAAATTTGCAAGGGATTCGTCGTTACTTACATTATCCTTATCGCCCACAATCGGGAACGAAACGAACACGGCCGGATCGGTCACTTCCTTATAGTTCTGACCGGACTCAAAGTTCGACAGCGCCGTCGTGCACGCCGTCGAGTACGGCATCACCTTAACGCCCTGGTACACCATGCCCTTAACGTACAGCTGCTTAAACACCCACCAGATCGATTCCATGTACCACGGATACAGCGTCTTGTAATCGTTCTTGAAATCGATCCATCGTCCCATCCGACCGATAATCTGCTCCCACTCGTCGGCATAGCGCATCACAATCTTCCGGCACTCGTTGTTGTACGCTTTGATGCCCATTTTGGCCACATCCTCCGGGCCGCGGATGTTCAGCGTTTTGTCGATTTCGTACTCGACGGGCAGCCCGTGGCAATCCCAGCCGAAACGACGTTCGACGTGATAGCCTTGCTGGTGGGCATAGCGAGTGACGATGTCCTTGACCGTTCCCGCCAGGATATGGCCGTAATGGGGCAAGCCGGTCGCAAACGGAGGCCCGTCATAGAAGGTGTACCTGGAATGGAAGAAAGAAGTATTGATTGCAAAATTTAACACTGAATCAAAGAAGATAACGGAAAGTTTAATAATAAAATAATTAATGCAAAATCCTTGACGGTTTCTGTTTTGGTTCCTGGAGGAAATCCAGAAGACATTCCCAAATGAATTCTTTAGGGAGGAGGGATATCTTCAAACACTATTTATAAGGGTTCTCTGAAGCTTCTTCAAGCATTTCTTGATATAATAATAAATCTTCGAGCTGGTTAGTGGCATACCCGGTAGATAGAAATTGGTCATTAAATACTAAAAACTAAGCCATTCTGTGATCACCCATATTTCTGAGTGTAGTACACGACACTGAAGACGGCCTTACAGTTAACCTTCCTTAGTCCCCAACAATTCCTGGGTTATTACGGTGGTTCCGAAGAGCCCAAGTGCTCATTCATCTATAATTGAACTAGAAGAGTCACAGGTATTCAAAATCATGAAGATTGAACTATTGAGTCGTCGCATGTCTACTCTTGGTGCTAAAACTTTGTGGCCCCATATTACGGATTTCCCGGTGGCCATTCCGTTGCTCCAAAAGGTCCAGAATAATCCAAACATAAAAAAGAGTAAAGAATTGGGCACAATTCATTTGCTTTTGGGGCATAAATCTGAGTAATTTCATCGAATTGTCCAGATTGGCCACCTTCCGGGACTCCAAGAACCGATTCCGGATAGACAGAATTTTTCAGTGGATGTGCGCCGGTATTTGGTTCGTTATTACAGAAAAATTGTATGCCAAAATATCCATCAACCGAATAATACCGATGTGAATTACATATACAAAACTGCGATGGAAACTTACTCTTCGGATATTTCGGGTCTTTGGAACCGGGTATGAATAATTAAGCGATTTGAGAATCTCTATTCACAGTCTACGTGAATACCTATTCAACAATATGAGGACTCTTCAGATTACTTGTTTGGTTACGAAACTACAGATTGTCAAAGTAAGGGTCTCTAAAGGGACTTATTCAGGTGTAGCAGATTCCCGGTGGTCACAGTGATCAAATCCGAATCTCGTGGAGGGTTTCTGAAATTATACATGTGTGCCTTTCATTTAAGCCCAACAGAACTGAATTCGGCTAAAACACAGATTTTTGCGAGTAAAAACAAAATTTCCCACAAAAAATAATTGTCAGAAAATATTAAATTGCTAGGTTATTTCAATCAAAAGTTACATTGATTTGAATTTTGAAATGGGTCGAAAAAGTGTTACTATAATGGAGGATCCCATAATTCACCTGATAATCCAACCAGACATTCCAGAATCCAACTCATACGTTATTTCTATTTTTTGTGATTCCTTCTAACATTACCTCACGAATTCTTACATGCAGTTTGCATGATTTTCTCCAGAAATTCTGATAGAATATAACTTCGGTATTTGTTCAGTTTCCATCAGATACTGCATTGCAAATTTCTTCAGGAGTAGAAGAGTATTGAGGACTTCCCAAATAATTGTTTCAATACAGTTAAACCTCCATGAGTCGATGTTCATTTACTCCCCTCAAACGGCGAGTTGTGTTTGATCCTTCGACCTTGACGCTTGCTCCTGCGGGGGCCGGCGATGAGGACAGGATCAAACATGTCGCGCGTCGGTCGAGTGAAAAAGTGGCATGATCCTTTAGTTGTGTTTGATCCTTAGACCTTGACGCTTGCTCCTGCGGGGGTCGGCGATGAGGGCAGGATCAAACATGTCGCGCATCGGTCGAGTAAAGTGAAAAAGTGCCGCGTTCGATTAGTTCTTTTTGATCTTTCGACGTTGACGCTTGCTCCTGGGCAGTGCGTCAAGAAAGCCCGAGCAGTCGGTAGTTGTTTTCCCTCTGGGGTCGCGCGTCTATTTTCTCTGAGTGCTTTTATATAGCCGAGCAAACGAGTGAAGCTGAAAGTGGATTGTTGCTGCTCAAGGATGACGGATCAATTGGTGAGCTCGTTTCATGCAACTATTTCTAATCTATAAAACATGTATGACTGCACCTTTAATCGTTACAACGGTGAGACGTAAATATGATTTTTCAACAATTTTGAAAGGTTTGTCACTGTGAGTTTCGACATAAACTCTGATTCATAAAATATTTATGTCTAATTTTTTTTTTCAAAACTCCTTTTTTTACCTTTATTTTTGTAATTTAAAAAAAAACTTTGAAAGGTTCGACACTACAAGTGTAGACTTGCGAAAGGTTCACTTTATTCAACAAACTTTGAAAGGTTCGTCACCTCAAGTGTCGGCATATTTTTTTCTCTACATAGATATTGTTCATATCAAATGAAAATATTATATATACATATAAGCATGTTTATATCTCACAAATAATTATTTATCATGGTCTAATCGCTTATCAAAATGAATCCTTTGACCCAACGATCCTAGCATAGCATAGCATAGCATAGACTGACTGTACATGTCAATGGTTGCTACTCCGTGATTGATCGGAACTGGTAAGAATTGCACTACGATCCAAATGAATAAGGGATGGGAGTTTCCGCTTACTCTCGAAGTGCAATTTTAGCAGATCTAATATTATTGATCAATAACGGCGCCGGCCAAGTCCTTACAGTCAGTTGGGATGGGGAAAGAATGTTAGGGTGTAATGATTGTTGCTTCTAGAGACCGAGAATACCTCTGCATCTCCACAATCACCACGGGAAGGGTGTTTATTAGTGAGGGAGGAAAAGGGAGTCACCTCTGGTCGGTGATGCGATCCATGGACAAGGGGGAAATATACGACTTGTATTTAAAGCTAGTTTTGTATTTTTGTCTCGATAAGTTTTTGGAAAAAATACGTCAACATCTATAATGTCGAACAACTCAAAAGACATTTTTATTAATGACGAAAACTGAAAATTACATGTATATATTTTAACTTATATGAAACAGGAATAATGCCGACACTTGTAGTGACGAACCATACATAGTTTGTTTGAAAATTACATATGAGTATTACTGTGCATTTTGTCTCGATATGGTAGAAGTTTTAGAAAATACATCAACATTCACAATGTCGAACAATTCAAAAGATATTTTTTAATAATGTCAAAAAGAGAAAAATATATGTATATTCAAATTGTATAAGAAAAAAGCATAATGCCGACACCTATAGTGACAAACCATACAAAGTTTGTTTTAATATTACATAAAAGTTACGCTTTAAAGAAAATATGTGTTATCATAAGCATGAAACGAACTCACCAGTTGGTAATCCATTCTCGACTGAACACAAAACTGACACTGACAGCAAAACTTCTTGGCGTCCCGAAAATAAACCGTCTTGCTTGGGCCTTCCCAAATACGTACCCAGCAAAACGCTCCAAAACAGGGAAAAAAATCTCCGGCGACGAAAACACGCGCGAAACCGTCAGCAAAATCTATCGGACGACGCAAAACCGAACTGTCCTGCTTGGGCTTCACGAAGCACTACCCAGCAGAACGCTCCAAAACAGGAAGAAAAAAAAAATTCTCCGGCAACGAAAACACGCGCGAATCCGTCAGCAAAATCAATCGGACGACGCAAAACCGAACTGTCCTGCTTGGGCTTCACGGAGCACTACTCTGAATCCTTTGACCCAACGATCCTCCCCATTAACAAACATCCCTCCCAGTAACCTTTGTGGAGATGCAGAGGCAAACACGGTCTCCAAATAGCAAAGGTTACACACTAACATTCTTTCCCCCAATCCCACCTGACTGCAAGGACGTGGCCGGCGCCGTTATTGACCATGTATAAATAGAAGCACTGAATTATGCACACTGAAGAAGATTATGGCCAATCCCAGACAAGCTTCTAGTTGATTCTTTGTGCATTTTCACTGACTTCGGTCAATCACGGAATAGCAACCATTGATATGTGTAGTCAGCCTAAGCTAAGCTAAGCTAACTATGATGGTCCCCTCAAACGGCTCTCCATAGCATTGCACTCAGGCAAATGGACTATCGATAAACATAGGAACCCCTTATGAAAATTCGCCACAAGAAATCGGATTGAAATTTATAAATTTGCCTTATGAAACCAGAATTTGAAAACAAAAAACGTTTTCGCGGCAACCTGGAATCGAACCAAGAACCTTGCGATCGATAGGCCCGAGCGTACACCACGCGTCTATCGACGCCTTGATGTGGAGTGAAGCTAAAACGATACATGAAGCGTTCGTATTGCAATAATCGTTCCACCTTTCATAAGGCAAAATGTATGAAATTCGTTAGTCCAGTTCGCTGCGTGTGCTGTTCCATGAGTCGATGGTCCCCTCCCCTTAAGAATACCTTCAAAAATCAAACCAGGACTTTTACAAGGATAATTTCAGAAATTGCAACAGAGATTACAATAGAAATTTTTCAGAGTTTCATTCAGGAACTCGTCTACCATCAGTGCACCAGTATCCGCTCATGCTCCAGTAGCCCGCTCACACTGAAAAAAGATAAGTTTGCACAAAGTAAATTTGAAAACTATAGCCGCTATACGGTTGAAATCAACAAATTGAATCATACTGTGTACATTTTTTATGTATTTACTCAAATTACCTTACTTTTTAAGCTCGTGAGCGGACTACTGGAACATGAGCGGGTACTGGTACGTTGACGGTATACATTCTTACAGATTTTTTACAAAGAAGCCATGCGCACTCCCGGAATTCATCCTGAGATTTCCTCTATGACGTTTGCTTTGAACTTTTTCAAGAAATCAAACAGTAAGTTTTATTAGGATATTTTCTTGGGATTTTTTAGGATATATTATCAAATTTTCATTCTGATTTTTTTGATATTTTAATTTCTCTGAGAATACCTTCAGGAAATATGTACTCCAGTTTTTCCATAAGATTCATTTGGGAGTTTCTCAACAGATTCTTCTTTTTTCCAAGAAGCACTCAAAACAAATATCCACTATTTACTCCAGAAATTTCTGTAAGCATTTTTAAAGGGCATGTTGCCAGCGAAATGGAAGTTTTTATTAAGGTTTTTTTCTTTTCTTCGTCTGGAGAGCCTTTTGATCACTGTTTCCATTATTTAGGCATATTGGGGATAATCATAAAGTAATCACAGATGAAACTCTTGGTGTAAAACATGATAAAATATCGAAGAAGATAACTCCTGCAAAGATGCATTTGGGGAAGTCATGAACGATTGGAGGTTAACATCACCTCCAAACACTAGCGATTTTGCGGTGGGATGTTGACGTTCGATCACGAATATCTAATAAGGTAGTTGACGAATCAAGAATTATTCGAAAATATCCTAAAGAGTACCATGCGCTCACAGTTACGGATCATCCACAGTAATGGATCATTTTGGCGTTCAACATCGGGTAACTCGCTCAAAACATATAAATTTTTGCCAAGTCATACTATGTATTGGTCCTCCATCATTTGTTATGTTCAACATAACATTCAACCGCCAGATAATGGGGTTTTTGACAAAGGATGACACTGCTCACTCGTTTAGATTCAGTATGAATTTATCTTTAGACAATATTATTCTTGATTCTAGATTTTAAATACTGAATGTTAGCAGTTACAGCTAGTGATCCAAAATATGGACCAGGATCTGATTGTTTGTCACAATTATGAATCACTTCCAAAGAAAGTAGATTTGTGCGATTTGAAGCTTTGGTTTAACATTTTTAGGCAATAGCACCAAGGATAAAACACGAACAACATCAAGAGTTTTAAATATCACTTTTAAAGAAATTCAATTTAGCGAAAACCTTGGTCTAGAGCGAAAACAGTTCAATTACAACAGTGCAATATCATGAAAAAGGCTCTAACAAATATTAAATCAGAGCAGCAACATATCTAGAGATTCAAATATGCTTGAAAACAAGGATAATTAGGTTTCATGGTTGAATGGCCAAAGCGTGGTTTCTCGAAAATACCACCCTTGTTTCTGGTTCCAACTGTTCTATTCCTTGCAATAAGATGTGACGCATTGTTAACTTTCACCAGATCACTGCAATAAAGATGCATTGAGAAGAAATCCCTTGATTTTATTCACTGTTCCGTAATATATCACAATTTAATCCATAATATGAAAATTGATCCATAATAGTTTTCAATGTTTATGCAATACTGAGTTGAAAGCTTACTTGACCTTGTAAAAAGTTTAATACTTAAAGGTTATCGTCAAAACATAGGAATACAAATTCGAAAAATATTACACACAAAATAGTTTACTAATCGAAGTTCGAATTTAAAACGACAAGATTCGTGCTTTTATAATTAAATTTTAAGTTTTTTATTTTGTTTTATTGGTTTTAATCTGTTTTAATAGATTGGGTTTGGCACTAATTGATCCATTAAGATTTATTTCAACAATCTCTCAAGATTTTCATAAAATATGATAGATTTCTTCAGGTATCTCCAAGGATTCCACTAGAAAGTGCGTAATTTTCGCAATTTTTTCAAACCATTACCTCTGAAAGCTGTTTAGGACATTTTAAGAAACATCCTAATGGTCTTATCCACTGGTGTACTAAACTGACTCGGTCGAAGAATTTTGACACTAGAGCGGGTCCAGATCACGTGGGGATCATACGGGAGCGTGCCCCGCTCAAGTGTCACAATTCTCAGACCGAGTGAATTTAGTACACCGGTGGATTAGACCATAGGTAATAAATCTTCGAGCTGTTTAGTAGAATACCTATAAGTAGATGAAAAACCCGAATTTAGTACTATACCATTTAATTCCACTAGAGTTTATATCCTTTGACAGATACGCGTATTTCGACCTCAACTGTAAGGCCGTCTTCAGTGTCGTGTACTAGACTCGAGTCGAGTCTAGTACACGACACTGACTGAAGACGGCCTTACAGTTGAGGTCGAAATACGCGTATCTGTCAAAGGATACAAACTCTAGTGGAATTAAATGGTATAGTACTAAATTCGGTTTTTTCATCAACTTATCCAAATAGGCTTCTTAGGGGCCAACTAACGAACTTTAGAAGTCTTTTTAATCATGATTATCTCAGATATCAGTTGCAAATTGAATATGAAATGCTGCTGATGTATTCGGAAAGATTTTGCTAAGGATTTGAGTGTAAAAAGACTAGAAATTTGAATTTCTTCAATCCTGGCAATAGATTGCCAAGGAAGTTTCAATATTTTTTTAGAGGATGTCGTCAGCAAGCTGGCGGATTTTGCCAAGTTTTAAGCTGTTCTCGGAATTGTCTACAAACACCTCTTAGAGCTTAGTCACACTCAAATTTTTACCCGATGTAAAATCTAACTAACATTTCATCGTTTATAAATAAAGTTCATATTACAAAATAGAGACCTCAGGATACCTAACTTTGCTTCCTTAGAGATTTGCACTACGATAGTGACCAATGATTCTCTAGAAAGAAACCTGCTAGATTCCGCACCAGTTAGCAATGCAAATTTTAATACAAATTAATCATTGAATAAAAGGGGATAATGCAAAGTTTAACCATATTGCATCATATCCAATGCAATTAACATCCAGCTGAGTCTCAGCAATACACTGACTGCAGGCAGGAATGCACACAAAAATTAAGGTTAGGGTATTGGAAGTTCTCTTCCGCAGAACGAAGCATCTCATAACATAACATTACAGAAAATCCCATTCCGGATCATTTTCGCACTCACCTCGGCTTTCCCTTGGACTGCTTCAGGCACGCCTCGAACACCTTTTCCTGCTTCCAGTAGGCAAAAACCTTTTCCTCCTCGTTCGGGAAGCTAATGCTTTCCGGCAGCCGGCGTAAATCTTCCACCGTAACGCTATCCATCTCGGGAAATGGCAAATAAATCTCCAACACCACTTATTAAAACCACTTTGCACAAACGTAACCGTTCAGGTTCAGCACTTTTCCAAAATCTTGGAACTTATATTTTCCGGAGATAACGACTTTTTACTTCGATGAAAAATTCCGCCAGCACATTTCGTCAGAAAAGTTCGATCGGAAAGAACGATGAGCAAATCGCGAATGAAGGGAACAGCGAATGACAGCTTGGCAAATGCCAACACGCCGTCACAACGTCACAACTACAAGCGCACGATTCTATTTTGTTTTTTCATTCGCGACATTTTCTTGCCTTTTGTTTTGTTTCGTGGCCCAGTGTTGCAAGACTCGATTCAGAGCATAGAGATCAAATTTGCATTTTTTTTATGTAATGTGATACAATCATCTTTGAGTGTTGTTTTGAAATATAAATACAATATAAATATAATACCATAAATAAAGTTCATTGAAAAATTCCATTAAGTCATAGATGGCCATTTTTGACTTCGGCCCGTCCTCTTGTTACACTGTTTTGCATAAATATTTTTCAAATATTTTAAGAGTTGTAACACAACTTCGGCTTTGACTAAGATTAGTAATGGGAGAAAAACAACACATCAAAATAAAACAAAATAAAATAGATCTAGCACTAGCCTAACTGGCAACGTTTGTTACTTTCGAATGTGTGCGTGAACGTTGAACGTTCCTTTGCTCGGAAAGCTTTCGACGAGAGCTGTCAAACAAAAGAGTGCAAAAATCCGCCACCCCTCAAAGGCAGCATAAAAAGCTCGCTAATTTTATGTTCCGTACACAGTGGGCTCAACCTTATAATTAATTGAATAATATGACGATAGGGAATTACGCATTATCTATTTATTTATTTATTTTACTCATCCATAAACTTAAGACCATGTCTTTTATGTTTCAGTTTGTCTAAGGTAACATGAAGTGCGCCATAAAAAAAAATCAAACTATTAGATTCAATTCAAACAGATTAGATCAAATGTAATTTTTAATTACCTTGCTGTAAAACTGATTTCTTGAAATGCGATGAGGAACCAATTGACTGAAATTCAGCCGGCAAAGAATTCCAATTGTATATACTTCTAACAAGAAGGGAACTAGCATAATATGAAGTTGTAGATCGCGGCATTGAAAATTTAATACCTCTAGGGCTTCTTAATCGAATAAGTTTACGATGCAAGTATGCAGGACATTTTTTGGTTACAATTGTGTGCAGTAAAAACACGGATCTAACTAAGGGAAAATTGTTAAATGAACAACCAATCAACGATTTGTGTAGGTGAGTAACAGGAGCATATCTGTTTAAGTTATATACAAATCTTACTGCGCAGTTGAGAGCTACCTTTAGTTTATGCAGGATGTTTGCAGATAGCTGGGTGGTGACAAAATCACAAAATAAGAAATGTGGATACATCAAACTCTTGAACAATTTTAGTTTTGTATCAGTCTTTAGAAAATCTGTATTATATCGTAATGTGCGTAAAACCGAATAAATCTTTCCACATTGTTTCAAAATGAAACTGTCCCTTTCAAAGTTACTTTGAATAGTTACGCCCAAACTAACAACTTTGTCAGCGTTACTGATTGGTATACCGTTTAAACTTAAGGTCGGTTTGTCATGACTACGGCTCTGGCGTGTTATGTAACACGCTTGAGTTTTTCGAGCATTTAACATCAACAAATTTTCTGAAGCCCATGATGATATTCTTGATAAATTATCATTGATGAAATATGCAGCAGCATCACTAGTCATTCCAGACACATTAACATATATTTGGACGTCGTCTGCAAATAAGTGAATTTGGCATCCGTTAAGCCTCAACGGTAGATCATTAATATAAATGGAAAATAATAAAGGACCTAACACGGATACTTGAGGAACTCCTGATAAAATTGGAAGGTAATTAGAAAAACAATCATTAACAAAAACTGTCTGATTTCTATCTGTAAGATATGTATGAATAAGTCTAACGGCATCATATGAAAATCCAAAATTCTGTTCAAGCTTATTACAAAGTTTAACATGAGAAATGGTGTCGAAGGTTTTGGAGAAGTCGAGCAACAAGAGAACTACTGATCCTCCTTTATTTAAAACAAGACCGATATCATCGCATACTTTTAACATTGCCGTTTTGATGCTATGTAATTTGCGGTAACCTGATTGGTATTGCGATAAAAGATTGTTACCAGAGAGATAACAAGTGATTTGATTTTTTAACAACCGTTCAAAAACCTTTGAAATTGCACTTAAAATGCTGATAGGTCTAAGGTTCTCCAGTGAGTTTTCCGTGGATTTTTTCTTAATGGGTACTATTTTAGAATACTTCCAAATTTTAGGATAGATACCACTTTTGATAATACTATTGAAAATATGTTTTAATGGCTTCATAATTAGTGGAAGTATCATTTTTATAAATTTTATGGGTATATCATCAAGATCTACAGCATTCGACTTCACTTCATAAATTGCGTTTATAATATGATAGTCTTGAATTTCGTTGAATCGGAATAATGTCTCACTCGAGTTAACATTTTGGGTATAAAACGATCGTGTAGGTGAACAAAAACTCTGGGAAAAATGTTTGTTAATATCATCAGGGCTGCAGTTCATTAGAAAACCGTCGTTTTTCCTTGTAATGTTCAAAGATTTTAGGTTCTTCCACATATTTTTAACACTGCCAGAGCCAGCAATTTTAGAATTCCAGTAACGCTGTTTAGCATTCAGAATTGATGAAGTAGCGTAATTTCGTAGCCTTTTAAAATGTTCAAAATCGCTGTCATTGCTTGTTTTTTCCAAGCTAAGTCACGATCAACTATTGCTCTAGATACCTCAGCATTGAACCAGGGATTGCATTTACAATTTATCACATTTGTTTTCACGGGTATAGTGGTATCAAACATTGTTTTCACGTGGTCATTGAAAAAATGCAATAAAATCTCTGGATTATTTGATTGATAAAATTCATCCCAGCTTATTTGATTAAATATAGATATAGCAGTGGAAGGATTGAACCTGCTGTAGTCTCTGTAACTCACTGGATCGGCACTGGATAGCAGAACATCCACATCTAAAGATGCGAACAGTAAATCATGGTTCGACATACATGGAACATCAACTTGGTTAAATCGTAGAACTGATTCTCGTCTATTAGTTATCATGAGATCAATTTGAGAAGAGCCTGTCCTATGAAAGTGTGTTGGTATAGTTCCAAGAGATGAAAATGAAAAATTTTCCATGAATGAAACAAATTTTTTACTTTTGTCACATCGAAGATTGAGTATGTTCGTATTGAAATCACCCATTAACAACACATGTTCGAATTGGAATTCAAAATTAGAAAATTTTTGGGCTAGCAGTTAGAGTAGTAATTTGTGGAGTGCGCATCGTACCTTCGTGCTGTGCGAACACGAATTCTCTCTGCTCTTGGAAGTTTCTTAAAAACTACCTAAAGCAATAAAACAGCACTTTTCAGTGCTACATAACCAGTACTTTTCAGTGCTAAAATTAAAAACGGTACTTTTCAGTGCTACTAAAACAGTACTTTTCAGTACTATTTTCTACTATTGATCCCTTTACGATCCTTGTTTGGACCCGTGCCTTCGATTTTTCGTTGGACCCGTTGGCGAAAGCTAGCGGTGGTAATCCTTCTTGGAAACCGTCTTGGGAAAAAAAAACCTCTCGAAGGTCACGTCTTCTTTCGTTTATTAACTAAACATGGTATCAACAACTAACAAAAGGAAGAATGAATCTCTGAATTCACTACTTCCTTCCAAAAAAGTGGGTTTTAAAACTGTCACTACACGTGACAAGAATGGAAGAAAGGACGCTTCCCCGGAATGCGAAGTTTCTTCCAAGGGTGAAATGAATAATTGTATCGAAATGAGCAACTGATTGCTCTAGACAATTTTCCGAACACCAAATCGAAGCAGCCTCTAGTCCAGGCTCTTTGATTCAAGTGAGGAAGCAAAGAGTGCCGCCTATCGTGGTCAGTTGTTCCGAATTTGGGGGGTTTAGGCAGGAGATCTTGAACTCCATTAGGGGAATCAAGGTTTCCTTCCAAATCGCAAAGAAAGGGCGTTTTGCCGGAAACTCTTAAAGATCTCAGACATCTTGTAAGTAATCATTTTGAAAAATAGAACCCAATCTGGCATTGGTCGAAAAGGGCTTTCTCAAGAATTTTATTTAGTTCACTTTAACAAAAAAGAACTAAATAATATTAAAGCTTTAGAAAAAGCTAAACTTATGTTCGATGTCCGTGTGACGTGGGAACATTTCCAGAAACCTGGAGGAAATTACCAGAACCCCACTCAGTGCCGTCGGTGCCAAAAGTGGGGTCATGGTACAAAAAATTGTCGCATGGATTCTAAATGCATGATTTGCGGAGATTCTTATCACGCCAAGGACGTCTGTCCAGTGAAGGAAGATACCGATAAATTCTTTTGCGTCAATTGCAAGGAAAATCATAAGTCCAATTATTGGTCTTTGTCATTGTGGTTCATCCCAGGCAGATGAAAGATAATATCCGTTACGGTTAACGGTCGTTTCCGGAATTTCCCTGGTAGAGTATCGAACAATACTCGTTTTTCAGTTAACGATCGCTTGATCATGAATCATACCCATCAGGAAGATCATAATCATGCTCATTCACAAACTAATTTTAATCCGTCGGGTAGCCGTTCGAATCTTTTAATTTCGAATGTATCTACCCACGGAAAATCCTTTGCCGATATAGTAGCAGGAAATTTGAACTCCTCCCCTGTTCGTTCCATGAGTACCCATTCCACTTGTTTCAAATCAAATGAAAAAAAAACCCTACCGCCACAGCTCTTCATGATATTTCTCAATTCAATACCCTGATAGCCCTACATTTTTTCCTCTTCTAAAAATCCATCTACGATTGACTTGGTCTTAACCGACTCTAGTCATCTTTGTAGTCAACTGATTACTCATGCTGATTTTGATTCTGATCATGTCCCTGTTACATTTCAAATATACCAAGAAGCGATTCTCAATCCTATCAGCTCCACCTTCAATTATTTTCGAGCCGACTGGAATATATATGAAACATTTATTGACTCTAATCTTGAGTTAATATTCCCTTACAAACAAAACTTGATATTGACAATGCTCTTGAAACTTTAACAAATTCCATTGTTGAAGCCAGGAGCATTGCAATTCCAAAATGTGAAGTAAAATTCCAATCCGTGATTATAGACGATGATCTTAAACTTTTGATCCGTCTTAAAAACGTGAGGAGAAGGCAATTTCAACGCACTCGCGATCCTGCTATGAAAATTATATGGCAAGACTTGCAGAAAGACATCAAGAAACGTTTTTCACAAATAAGAAACAAAAATTTTGAAAATAAAATTTCTCAATTGGACCCTGGTTCTAAGCCCTTTTGCAAATTATCTAAAATTTTGAAAAAAACCTCAGAAGCCTATGACGGCATTGAAAGAGGAAAACAAATTATTACAAACTAATTGCGAAAAAGCTCAAAAACTTGCTATGCAGTTTGAAAGTGCGCACAATTTTAATTTAGGAGTTACTAGTCCAATTGAAAATCAAGTTACTAAAGACTTCGAAAATATTCTCAATCAAGAGAACGTTTTCAAAAATGCCTGGGAGACTGATTTGAATGAAGTGAGAACTATTATTAAAAAATCAAAAATATGAAAGCTCCTGGCTATGATGGAATTGTCTACATCCTCATCAAGAAACTTCCAGAAAGTAGCTTATCATTTTTAGTTGATATATTTAACAAATGTTTTCAATTAGCATATTTTTCTTACAAATGGAAAAATGCTAAGGTTGTTCCAATTTTAAAACCAGACAAAAATCCTGCTGAAGCTTCTAGCTATCGTCCAATCAGTTTGCTTTCCTCCATCAGTAAACTTTTTGAAAAGGTCATTTTGAACAGAATGATGGTCCACATCAACGAAAATTCAATTTTTGCCAATGAACAGTTCGGATTCCACCATGGACATTCGACTACTCATCAACTTTTACGTGTAACAAATTTGATCCGTTTCAACAAGTCTGAAGGCTATTCTACTGGTCTTGCTCTTCTAGACATAGAAAAAGCATTCGACAGTGTTTGGCGTAAATTGTAAAATTGTAAAATTAAAAAAAACTTTAATTTTCCAACATACATTGTTAGAATAATTCAAAGTTATCTGTCAAATCGTACACTTCAGGTTAATTATCAGATCCAGATCTGAAAGACTTCCTGTAAGAGCTGGTGTTCCCCAAGGCAGCATTTTGGGACCAATATTATACAATATGTTCACATCTGACTTACCTGAGTTACCTCAGGGATGTCATAAATCTTTGTTTGCGGATGACACAGGCTCTCCGCCAAAGGACGAAGCTTACGTGTCATCTGTAGTCGATTGCAAAAAAGTTTGGATATTTTTTCTTCATACTTGCAAAAATGGAAGATTTCTCCTAATGCTTTCAAAACTCAACTAATAATATTCCCACATAAACCAAAAGCTCTTTATTTGAAACCTTCAAGTAGACATGTTGTCACGATGAGAGGGGTTCCAATAAATTGGTCAGATGAAGTTAAGTATCTAGGGCTCATGCTAGATAAGAATTTAACTTTCAAAAATCACATTGAGGGCATTCAAGCCAAATGTAATAAATATGTAATATGTCTCTATCCCCTTATTAATAGAAAATCAAAGCTTTGTCTTAGGAACAAGCTTTTGATATTCAAAAAAATTTTCAGGCCAGCCATGTTGTATGCTGTACCAACATGGACTAGCTGTTGTAATACCAGGAAGAAAGCTCTGCAGAGAATTCAAAATAAAATTTTGAAAATGATTCTTAGGCTTCCTCCCTGGTATAGTACCAATGAGTTACATAGAATATCCAATGTTGAAACATTGGAACAAATGTCAAATAAAATAACTAATAATTTCAGGCAATCGTTACAATCTTCTATTGCCACGATTAATGCGTTATATGTTTAGGTTAAGTTAGGTAAAGTATATTCAAAGCGTTTTTTTTCTCTTATAAGCAGGTGAAATCAACTCACTTGTAAAAAATCTGAACTGCTACGGCAAATGAAATGTAATATGTTGTTAACAAAATTTTAATTAAATCTTAAATTTGTTTTACCAAATTAGGATGATAGTGTTGTCTAATAACACAGAACACCTAGATATAAGAAATGAATGTAATGTTTGGAATGATACTAATTAAAAAATTGAAAAAAAGAGTAGTAATTTGTGAATTATAAAAAAACGAACGTAGGGACGATAGGGAATTACAGGGAATTACGCATTAGAGTAGTAATTTGTGAATTATAAAAAAACGGACGTAGTCTTCTTCTTTTTTTTTCTGGCGTTACGTTCCAATTGGCAGCAGTAGTATCGTGGGCGAAGAACTAGCCATTTCAATGTGCTAAAATTCACCTCAAAATATCTATATAAATAAAAATGGAGTGGTGTTTGTATGTAACGAAATGGCTTGAGAACGGGCTAGCGGATTTCGAAAATTCTTCCATTGCTATGTTCCTGAGGTGTTCCGACGTGTTTGTGTATATAGAAAGCCAAGGATATTGAACACAAAAGGCAGAAAACCGGGAGTGAACGGAACTGTCATTTTGTACGGGACGTTTTATGGCGTTTTTCAACAGCCTACTTGATAGCAAAACGAAGTTTGCTGGCTTCACTAGTGTAGAATAAAAAATAAATAATTTGCGATACGTTGATCTTTTTTTGTAACGATGTCCTGGCTGGAAAGATGCCGTCATCCATGTTTATATGCTAGAAAATTCAGAAACCATACTTGCACGCTTGATTAACAAACTAGTTAAATTAATCATTCAACTTCGTGGTATGCATGGTTGGGATGATAACCTTGTGTATATTTGCATGTCTAGATTAAACATGTGGTGACAATGTTTGCATATCGCAACAAAAGATGACGACGCCTTGGCAAAGTTTTAACCCTATGCGATAAGTAGAAATTGAAACTGAGTGATCCTCTGGAGCATTGGTAAATGCGCGATTCAAAGGGTAGACGATATCAGGAGACATTTCAGGCAGTACTGCTATAGGTAGGTACAGTTCGTACAAAACGACGAGCTGATAAGGTTGCAACAGTATTTATTACCAATCACGTTAATCGTGACAATCAACAAATCTTCAGCGAATGAAGATAACTGCGAGTCTGGTTTCGTTTCCCGAACGGTCCAGGGTTCTTTTCATTTTCTGTGAAGCAGGCAGTAATGCCACAAAGAAGGATAATATGTAATTTTTTTTATTAGCGATCAGGAAGGTTATTAATATTTTTTTTAAATGTCAAATATAGGAAGTAAATTAAAAATGCTTCTAAAATGTCAAAAAACCGTACGTGGTCAGATTTTTCATGAGCATTAGAATAAGCAACTTATTGTGAAAAATTATAAAAAACAGAATAATATCAAAAGTTTATTAACAGATTTTAACTAATTATTGTAGTGTGAAGTAATATTTCAAGTCAACAGTCTGGGTAGTAAACTGGAGATCAAATCAGCAGACGGAAACGCTTCATGTCAATTTCAATTCCACTCATAATATTTTAAAATCCGTAACAATGCGAATGCACAGATATAATGAAATTATTAAATTTATGACAATGTTTGGTGAATATTTATATCGCTCATATTTGTGTATCCTGTCTCTTTCCACCCACATGGAACAGCGTTTTCCCTCTCCACCGCCCAATGAGATGATCATATCGGAGCAGCTAGCATAAGGATACGAGTTTCACTTTACCCTTCTGACTGGATGCGACTACAGTAAGGTCTCCTATAAGACGCTGCCACTGGATGATTCTTTTTTTTTTGTTTGTGACTGAGACATAATATGAACTTATTGTCTGCCGAACTTCACTCGAATTGATTAGTCAACAGCTGCGATGGGCCTCATGTAGGGGCAGCATCCAATAGGAGACCCGTCTGTACCTCTGATGGCGTATTGTACATTAGTGTCTTATTCGGCATCGTATTCTGACGCTTTTCGTGTTTGCACGCACTCCACTGTTGACTGATGACTGAAATATATATTTTTAGCAGAAGCGAATGTTTGCCGTACTCCGGGATAAAATGTTGACAGTACCATAAACATAAAGTTAACGGGGTATAGAGCAGCCAACCATCTGCAGCTGGAGCCCGGTTCGGTGCCAGTATTGTGCGGCAGCCTGATGATGAGCTTCGGATTCTGTTTTGGAACGTCTCATGGGAAAGTTTGTAGCTCAGCACCAGTGACTGGAAATGGTTTATGCTAGATAGGTGGGGGTGCGTACACACGATGCGGGACTTAATTAGCGAAAAATATATGTTCCAGAGAAGATGGCAGCCTAAGCGCATTGGTGGATTGCAAGTGATATGTGTGATAAGTGGAACGTTTTAGATTAACAGAATACGTTAGTGATAATGGAAAATTAATAAAAAGCCACATGCAAAAATACTAAAGTTAGTTGATACCAATTTGGCCTTTCAAGATTCATAAAAATCAAAAAGCATAATTGTGTAATTTTGCGATTTCTTGGAGACAATCCAAGTGGCTAACATGGTTTTCAAAGAAATTTTTATGACAAAACTTGCTTTTTCGTATTTTTGTACTATTTTTGCACCCAATTTTTCTGAACCTTTAACACTACATACTCTAAAATGTCTCTTAAACATTTTTTTTCACAGGGTAACAAAATTGATCCGTTCCAACAAATCTGAAGGCTCTTCTACTGGTCTTGCTCTTCTAGACATAGAAAAAGCATTCTACAGTGTTTGGCATGGAGGCTTGATCGTAAAATTAAAAAAACTTTAATTTTCCAACATACACTGTTGGAATCATTCAATGTGACTTCCTGTAAGAGCTGGTGTTCCTCAAGGCAGCATTTTGGGACCAATATTATACAATATTTAGGATATGTGATATATAATAAATGAGTTACCTCAGGGATGTCAAAAATCCTTGTTTGCGGATGACACAGGCCTCTCTGCCAAAGGACGACGCCTGCGTGTCATCTGTAGTCGATTGCAAAAAGTTTGGATATTTTTTCTTCATACTTGCAAAAATGGAAGATTTCTCCTAATGCTTCCAAAACTCAACTAATAATATTCCCACATGAACCAAAAGCTCTTTATTTGAAACCTTCAAGTAGACATGTTGTCACGATGAGAGGGGTTCCAATAAATTGGTCAGATGAAGTTAAGTATCTAGGGCTCATGCTAGATAAGAATTAAACTTTTAAAAAACACATTGAGGGCATTCAAGCCAAATGTAACAAATATGTAAAATGTCTCTATCCCCTTATTAATAGAAAATCGAAACTTTGTCTTAAGTACAAGCTCTTGATATTCAAACAAATTTTCAGGCCAGCCATGTTGTATGCTGTACCAACATGGACTAGCTGTTGTAATACCAAGAAGAAAGCTCTGCGGAGAATTCAAAATAACCTTTTTTTAAATGATTCTGAAGCTTCCTCCCTGGTATAGTACCGTAATTCGGGCGTAGTTGATCAGTGGGGAGAAGTCGACCATTCCCGTAGCTACATGTATAAACTGCCAAGAGAGCTATGATCCGTTTTCAATTATCACAATTTCTGTGATATCGCATTACCTGATAGCTGCTACTGATGTTACGAAATTCGATTCGCCATTCATGATAATTATACCATGGAAAAACAGATTTTTTAGGAAATGCTGATCAACTGTGGAAGGGTTCTACTACAAACATTCGACTATTGCCAAGGCTATATAATGACACCATTTAAATAACCTGTTACATTGAGGATTAAAATTCAGAGTTGCTAATTCCAAAGAAAATTGCATACCTTTAGGCGGTCAATGTGATGTATTCTATAATTTACAACATTCAAATTTAAAATTGACAGGTTTATCAAAAAGTTGTAAGATTTTTTAGACTTGATTCGGGAACAGTGACCCCAAACTTAGTAAATAGCATATCTCTTTATTTTAGGAAACCTATCGTAGTAATTGGTCAACTTCACCCGGGAATAAAAAAATCCATTTTTTGATTTCTAAAAAATGTTTTTGTTATTACGATAACATTTCGTAAGAATTTTGTTTGTATAATTTGATAAACAATCAACCAATACAGGTTTAAAAAATATTTGGCTGGTAATACATGCATTCTACTCGGGATTATACATCAAAATCTCTCTAAAGTGATCAACTTCACCTCATTTTACGGTACCAATAAGTTACATAGAATATCCAATGTTGAAACATTGGAACAAATGTGAAATAAAATAATTCATAATTTCAGGCAAAAATCGTTAAAATCTTCTATTGCCATGAATGATGCGTTATATATTTAGGTTAAGTTAGGTTAAGTAAATTGAAAACATGTTTTTTTTTCTCTTATAAGCAGGTGAAATCAACTCACCTGTAAAAAATCTGAACTGCTACGGCAATTGAAATGTAATATGTTGTTAACAAAATGGTAATAAAATCTTAAATTTGTTTTACCGAATTAGGAAGATAGTGTTGTCTGATAACACAGAACACCTAAATATAAGAAATGAATGTAATGTTTGGAATGATACTAATAAAGAAATATAAAAAAAAATCAAAAATGTTACATTGAAGTTTGTGATTGAGTTCAGTATTTAGTGTTAAGGGTGAGTTCTATTATTAGATCATAATTTCTCGAGATGATTAAATTACAAATCCTTATTTTAATACACGACTCTCAATCCTATTAAAGGCAGCTGACGGCAAACGATGGCCGTCCTTCTCGAAAATTGAAAGTCCAATAACACTAATTAAAACCTTTAAACTACAATATGTGTCGTTAGAAGTCCTGTTCTGTTGACTCGAAATAAAAACCTTCTAATCAAACTCAAATCCAACTCACCAAAAGCAGATAGAGAGAACCAAATGTGTACGAGGAGGACTGCATTTGTATTATAAAAGCAGCAAGTCAACTTCCATATATAGAGAGAGAAGGTCCGCCGCTGGCGTCCGTAGTTTCTGTTTATATGGCATAATTTTAATCGGTTAGATAAACAACCCGGCGGGAGAACAATATACGGCAAACAAGCCCCTCCTGACAGTCAAACCATATGCCCTGCCGGTTGCGTCCTCTCATCATCTACGAAACCCATTGTGCCCGAAGAAGGCGACTAGCCAACGAACCATCAACTGTAAAGCCAAAAGACGAAACGAAAGTGGGAAAATTTGCTTCAAGATTCCGTTATATTTTGGCCCCATCCCAGTCCTTCTATGGTATGCTTTGGAAGGACTCATGCAAACTGGAACTATTGTTGAATTTAGTTTTTCTCTCGCATATATTTAGGAAGTGGCTTTTTGAATAGACACCATGCTATACAAGGATCTTCGTTTTCAATGGTCATTAAATAGTTCTATATATAGATATATAGTTAGACGACACATGATTGTTTTTAATTACAATTATTTGGAAATTGAACGAATTTATCGAAATAAAGCTTATATGTATAAACTATGAACCATAGAAGTATCTCTTCCTTAGCCGAGTGGTTAGAGTCCACGGCTACAAAGCAAAGCCATGCTGAAGATGTCTGGGTTCGATTCCCGCTCGTTCCAGGATCTTTTCGCAATGGAAATTTCCTTGACTTCCCTGAGCATAGAGTATATTCGTACCTACTACATAATATACGAATGCGATAGAAAGCTCTCAGTTAATAACTGTGGAAGTGCTCATAAGAACATTACGCTGAGAAGCAGGCTCTGTCCCAGTGAGAACGTAATTCCAAGAAGAAGAAGAGAAGCAAAGTAGTATCCAGCGGGGACAGAGGGCGTTGATAAATTATGAATAGCATTCATATTCATAAATAAACATGATAAATTTTCTTGGATAATCTTTGGATTTCGATACAAAAATCTAGCTTCAACTAATGAATACCGATAGGTATCCTTGGAAGAATTGAGAAAGTATTATTGGCTGAATGGGTTGGTGAAGGAACCTCTGGAGGAATTTCTAGGGAAATTTTGTAGGAATCTCAAGAGAAATCTTTGTAGAAATAGCTGGAAACTCAGCAAATCAGAGATTATATAAATATGTTAAATTCAAATTGTTTAAATGTGCAGTTTACGTTGGAATTGGATAAGATGCAAAATGTAATTGTTTGAGATTGTTTATGGAGCCAATAATATGATGTGACCTGAATTTGCATCTTATCAAATACGAATTTCATTTGGCAAAATATATAATCTTCAATGTGAGATTAGATATGGGTTCATATGATGCGCATATTGAATCATACAGGGGGAGATTACTCATCGCCGGATCCATCTCAAAACAAGGCATATACCGAAAAAGTGATATTCATGAATAAATTAACAAATATCTAAGTTTTACAGTAATACAATGACATTACTTTGTGTAAGTATCTGTTTAATGCCTTTTAAAATTACTTCATTTTCAGGCGGATGCAGTGGGAGGCGACTGCGGTCACGGTGCTCCCCTGACCGTTATTATCAGAAAAAAATCTCCATCAAATCTGTGCTCACCAGCCGTTTTCTATGGCTAAGTTGCATGTCTGGGCAAAATTTCAAAAAAATCGTAGGGCCCGTTTTGCAGTTACGCCCTTTTGATTGTATAAGTCTACTAATTCAAAGGAAATCTGAGATATTTGAACGGATTTTCAATGGCCGTGATTATCAGAAGAAATATACCATCAAAATTTGGTTCAAAGTTGGTTTGTTTAGTTATTTGTAACCTCTTGGTAGAGTTTTGAATGAGAAAATAGGCGAAATTTGAAGTTACGCCCTTTTTGAGGTGTAACCATTGAAAACACTAATTTTAAAAAGAATAATTATGCATTCTATTACTGTTGAGCATGTTCAAATGTTTTCAATGACACATTGCACTCACATGCCACAAAAGTTTCACTATCAATCGATTTTCCATAGGCTCAAGTGCATCAAGGCATTACAGAGCTAATTTCATCATGTAACCAAATTCCATAACTCGATATTCAAGGGACCATCGACTTATAGAATTATCGAGTTATAGAATACACCAACACAAAAAATCACCAAATCGAAGGGACAAATGTCTGTATTTCCAATACATAAATGATCGCTTCTGTAAGAAAGCTATATTTTTTTGTTGATAGTATTTTACAAACTGTTATTTGAAGACTTTTTCGAAAAATTATGTTAACTAACACTATTGCCATGTTTTTCAACTTTTATTACAACCTGTAAGTATTTATTCAGCTTCAAACATGGATTAGACCTAGTTTCCTCAAATAAGAATGATTTTAAAATATATATCGAGTTTTTGAGAGAAAATTACCTCCCACGTGACATCAACTAGTGGAGATATCGAGTTATAGAAATATCGACTTATGGAGAGCACGATATATGGAAATTTGAACCGAAAAATCCATCGAGTTATAGAGTGTATCGTGTTATAGAATATCGACGTTCTTGTATCACAATATTCTGGAAAGGTTGGTGAACCAATGTACTCACGATTCAGATTATTGTAAATGCTACTGATTGCTACCTATTATATATCAAATTCGAAGCATACGACAAGAAGTACTTAATGAGTTATGTTTTTGGCAATGGGTAGCAGTGTATGGAACAAAATCTCGCGTTGAGTATCATACAGGCGTATCTGCAGTGATCGATTTCTCTTCGTCGATTTTCTCTTTCGGTTAGTACACATAATTCAATCGATTTTCGTTATATTTTACGTCGCAGTATGATCAAATACGATGAGTCCTTCCTACTGAATCAAGAATGGCAGCCGAAAACAGTCACCCGGCCAAGTAATTAGCCAAAGAGAGAATCGATAAAGAGAAATCGATCATTGCAGTTACGCCCTTATGATACTGAACGCGAAAAATAAAATCAAATGGATTCAAAATGGAAGAATATAATGCAAAGTTTAGAACATCCGTTGTTATTTTGTTTAATGGATTTCATAATCGTAGCATTTACAGAGCTTAGTATTAAATGCTTGTCTTTGTCAGTTTGAAAAACTTTGTGTAGCTTCCAAAGTATGATTTTTTTTTTCGTTTGTAAAGGGTCGTAGCAGCTGGTGCGGCTTTGCTTCACAAGCACAGCTCGCGATCAAAAAAATTAAGTTTACATATAAATCTTCAGTTCGTGTAGGATTCAAACCATATTATGGTAGGTTGCAGGTAAGCGACAGGACCACAGAACAATTTACAATTTTCTGGTAATTAAAACTGGAATTTACGTAGAACCCATGAAAAAATATATGCTTATCATATTTAATATATCTTTTTAAAAACATACCCCTTAACTTTGAGATCCATTAGCCCAAATACCTGAAGACCAGCACCGTGAGTTCCAGTTCCAAGAATGGCATTACTTCGAATTCCATTATCACGGGATAATATCGTTAAGGTAATAATATATTCGGGACAATAGCATTCACCGTAACAGTGCGTTCAGTGTAATGAATTTCCGGGAAATGAAATTCGGGGGGTTTAGAATCTTCTTCTTCTTTCTGGCGTTACGTCCCAACTGGGACAAAGCCTGCTTCTCAGATTAGTGTTCTTATGAGCACTTCCACAGTTATTAACTGAGAGCTTTCTTTGCCGATTGACCATTTTTGCATGTGTATATCGTGTGGCAGGTACGAAGATACTCTATGCCCTGGGAATCGAGAAAATTTCCATTAGGAAAAGATCCTTGACCAGTGGGATTTGAACCCACGACCCTCAGCATGGTCATGCTGAATAGCTGCGCGTTTACCGCTACGGCTATCTCTCCCCAATCTTCTGAAGAGAGTTTTGATACATAAGGAAGATATGTAACATTAAGCTCTGCAAGTGTTATGATTTTAAAATCAATTTTCTCTTAAGCGTATTTTAAGTACTGATGCTTTCTCATCACAAGTTGGCCTGAGAATGAGTGAATTGATGTATACATTTCTTTCACTATTGTATTTATCCAGGGCTCTTATGGGTTTGTGTAATCGAAAAAACCGGGAAACCCGAAGGAAAAATTGTAGATTTGTGCAAAATCTACATGTAGTAGTGTATGCTACAAATGTTCACAAAAGTATTGACAGTGGTCTAGAGTTCTATGGTTTAGTCAATAGTCCATTACTAAGCGATTGAAGTTCAAGTTCTAGCGCAGTACAATGTTAGCCGGAACAGTCGAAGGGGTGGCTAGTTGGGCTATAACAATATTTTTTGAATGATAATAATGTCACAAAAATGGCTCCGTAATGCTTTACAGCACTTGAGCCTTTGAAAAATTGATCAATTGTGAAATACTTTAGCGACATGTAGTTGCAATATGTCATTGAAATTATTTGAACATGCTTATCGGTATTATAATGCCTAAATAATCTATTTGAAATTAGTGTTTTCAATGGTTACACCTCAAAAGGCGTAACTTCAAATTTCGCCTATTATATCATTCAAAACTCCAACCAAGAGGTTACAAATAACTAAACAAACCAACTTTGAACCAATTTTTGATGGTATATTTCTTCTGATAATCGCGGACAAAGAAAATCCGTTCAAATATCTCAGATTTCCTTTGAATTAGTAGACTTATACAATAAAAAGGGCGTAACTGCAAAACGGGCCCTACGATTTTTTTGAAATTATGCCCAGACATGCAGCTTAGCTATAGAAAACGATTGGTGAGCACAAATTTGATGGAGATTTTTTTCTGATAATAACGGTCAGGGGAGCACCGTGGCGGTCACTATTCACACCGAATTTGTTCCCCCGTCTTACAGTGCTGTTACAGTTCCATACATACAATCGATGAAAATATAAAATCACACAGGAAAAGACCTTCGCCGTTCCACTGACAAATATTGTAATTGTATCCATTTAAAACTGAGTCAGAAATTTGTGGCTTGTATCACGATTTTTTATTTACGTTTGTTTGCAAAAACTATGTTATATAAACTGTAATACAGTCATACACAAAGTTATAGTAAACGCCAAATCAACTTGTCTCAAGTTGTATTGTACATGATGAGTTGTCTAAGATGTATGCATATGGCCTCCACAGTTGCGCAACTAGAGGGAATGCATAGATTTTTAATAATAATACGTTCAATAATTGCTAATGTATCATTATCACATACGGTACAAATGATTTACTTCAAAACATGAGACTACTGTGTCAAGTATCGGTGTTGATGTAATGGATCAATGCACGCGTTCACTCGTTGACGTTTGAGCGGTGCCGTGTTATTTACGTGACCATGGCAACTAATGAATTCGGCACCGCTCAAATGTCAAATTAGTGAACTCGTGCATTGGTCCATTGGTTGGTTTTATATTTGCCAAATTTTCGTGTAATTTAATAGTCACTGTACGGCGTAGTGGCAGCGTATATGATTAGCGATCTGAAGATCATTGCGTGGAGGCTTACACCTACTTGTTTTACCTTTTTTATTTTTTGTTTGCAAATACAAAGTAATATATAATGAAAAACACAATCATATTCTAAATTATATAAAGCACCAAACACATTCGTCTGAAGATCCATTTACCACACTGAATTTTCTGGAATGAACGTATATGGCCTCCAGATTTGTACACATAGAGGGAATCTACGCATTTTAAACAATCTTCTTTTTCCGAATAAGTGTTCACTTTGCTGAGTTAAACCTCAGTTATGTAAACAAATTTGTTGGCTGGGAAACCCCGGAAAAGTATGTCGGAAAATTTTCAGATCATAGCAAAGTATTTCTAATAAGAATCCACTGCAAGGAGAAGTAAAAAAGTGACTATGAAGACCACTATGGATAAAAAAAAAAAAATTCGAGAGATTTCATTGAAAATAGAGACTTGCTGACTTGCAATAAAATAGATACCAAGTCTCTATAAAGAGACCTGCATAGACCCCTGCTGATGAAATTCCTAGAAGAATCTCTGAAACAAATTTTGGAGGAATCTTTGGTGGAATTCTGGATGAATCCCTGATGGAAAGCCCGGAGAAATCTTTGTTGGTATTCCTGGAAGAATTCTTCTTCTTTCTGGCATTACGGCCCAACTGGGACAAAGCCTGCTTCTCAGATTAGTGATCTTATGAGCACTTCCACAGTTTCCGATTGACCATTTTTGCATGTGTATATCGTGTGGCAGGTACGAAGATACTCTATGCCCTGGGAATCGAGAAAATTTCCTTTACGAAAAGATCCTCGACCAGCGGGATTCGAACCAACGATCCTCAGCATGGTCATACTGAATAGCTGCGCGTTTACCGCTACGGCTATCTGGGCCCCATTCCTGGAAGAATATCCTGTTTGATTCCTGGAACAATCCTTGATTGAAGTACTAAAAGAATCGCTGGTGGAATTTCTGGAAAAATCCCTGAAATTTCTCCTTTCCTTTCCTTGATGGCATTCCTGGAAGAATAATTGGTAGGATTCCTGGAGAATCTTGTTGAAACCCTGGATGAAACATTGGTAGGGTACCCGTCCTATTATGGAGGACTTAAGCACGGTGTTGAAATTTAAATCGTATTTCAGTGTCTAAAACCTAAATATTGTAGTATTTTGCATTTTGAACTGTTAAAACTATCCTTTATCTGGAGTATAGTAAAGTAAAAAAGCAAATTTTGGAATCAAACATACATTTTTTTAACATAAATCTGAAGCTCTTCCTCTGTCCTATTATTGCGGTAGTGCCGTCCTATTATTGCGGTATACCAAAAATCATAGATTTTATTACATTCAGTATACATTCAATGCCACACAATGTGCTAGCATTGAAATTATGATCCCTCCATGTTAATGACACTGCACGGTACTGTCAGCTTGTGTGACTTTGGACGTATATATAAAGAAAACTAATTAATTACTTTATGTCACGATTTGAAAACAAATCAACAGAATCGAATGATTTTCTGCCGGTTTCGTCTCCTCTTCCGTCACTGCTGGACAATGTTAACGCAAATAGACAAGGTTCTTCCATCTAAGACCACTAGTCGCAATATAAGAAATGATTTTTTGACTCAAATATAACCACAATTTTGGTGCTTTTAAAAATATTTTCACTAGTTTTCACCAATCCAATGCAATTTCAAAAAATTGCTTCCTTGCAATCATCTTGTATTTTAGTTTTTCAACGCATTTTTGCCATGTTTTCCGATTTTCAATCAGTTTACGTGATTTTTCGGTAAAACATTGTGTTTATTTGCAATATATTTGTAAAAAAGAGCAACTACAGGGTAAAGATAAACAGATATCTTTTGTTTGACCAAATAAATGTATGAATGACACAAAATTATGTTACAAAATAGTACCCTAATAATAAAATTAATGTTTCCAGCAATTACATTTAAAATGAGTATTGAAATATCGGGTGTTTGAATGTGATTTACAGATACCGCAATAATAGGCAAACAGCTATTTTCATTGTCCTATTATTGCGGTATATGCTTTTTCTCAAAAATATAGAACTTTTATTCAAAATTCAATATCTATCATGTTACTACATCCATACTGAACTGATATACCCACTGCATATAATTGTTTTGGTTCTTAACTTAAAAATTCACGCTTATGAAAACCCGTCCGTAAATAGAGGGACTGGTTAAAAATATAGGCTTTTATTGATGCATCATTTAAAACTGTTCTTCCATCGATCAAAATCGTTTAATTTTCAAAGCATTTATCTGACACAGCTTGGGAACACTATAAGCTTTCATCATCATCAATAATATCCATAGAAAATAGAGTTTTCGATTAATAATGAGTGTTTAATTCTAATACCGCAATAATAGGGAATACCGCAACAATGGGCAAATTACCCTACTATCTTGAAAGACAAACTAGTGAAATTCTTGGACGAATCCCGAAGTGAATTCCAGAAGGTATTCCTAGAGCGCCGTAATCGTTTCCAAAAATCCAGTAACAATAAAAATAAATACTGGTCGACGATTTGAGGTCTGCTCCATGAATCATGAATCTCGGATCATCGAATGATATCTACACTACCCACCATAAGTATGGAATCGTTGCAATACTGAGTATTGCAGCACTTTTAAGTTAAGCATCACCCAAAATCCAGTGATAAAATTTTTTTCAACAAAAATTAAAAATCGCAGGGGCTTAAAAACGTATTTTTTAAGATGACCTCATAAATACATTGATCTAGCACTTCAGAATCACGAGAAAATATTCATTTTAGGTGATGCTAAACTTTTCAAGGTGCTGCAATATTCAGTATGAGTGTTGCAATACGCGATTCCATACTTATGGTGGGTAGTGTATGTGTTATATTATCAAATCATCCTTATTTCAAGGATCAAATCCGAATCTGGGTATCCAGATTATTACACCTTACACCTATTACACCTTTTTCATGTTGGGAGATGAAAAATAATAAATTTTGAGTTGTCAAATGATGGTGAAATATGATATGCAGGAAATGGTCACTCCGGAATGCCCTATCGGAACCGGTTACAAAATATTTTGGATTGGCTAAATCCATCGTGCATACTCTTGTAAATAATGGACTTTTAACAATCATATGAAAACCTGAATATGGTGTAACCCAATTCTTTTTGAAACAAGTTTCAGGCCCCAGGTGTGTCCATAATGTGGTCATTACAAAAAATGTTCAAGATTACATTTCAGAGGTTCTTGTCTTCCGTTTAAGCTAAAAGCATAACATCGATTTAGAAATAGATTTTTTTTAAAGCAAAATTCATACAAGAATTACTCCTTTGAATCTTCCAAAAATTGTTCCAGGAATCAACACGAGCTCCACCAGTGATTTTTCACTGATACCTTTAGGTATGTTTAGGAACCTTTCCATGTACAATTTCAATAGTTCTACGTTAATTCCACCTAGAAATAAGTAAAGCTCAAATTACTCTTGTGAAAGTTACAAATGCATTGAATTGACAATAAAATAATGTTCTTGGAGTGAAAACATTCAATGATATACAAATTTCGAATTCGAGGCATTTCCAGACTGTGTCCGGTATTGGGTGCCACCTTTCAAGATCGATCAATTTGATACTAAAATACATCATCATAATGCAATGTCAAAATTTATATTAACATTTTAAAATTTATTTTTGTACACTATCAAAATGATAATATTTACCATAAATCGGTAACAGGAGCACATAAAACAAATATTTTTCGAATTATGAATTTAGTGGCTTAAGTGTCCGGTACTGGGGGATCTCCCCCTACTCTTAGGATCGCTTCCAACCCCCTGATGGAAATCCTGACTACTCACTTCCCACTAACTACAACTAAAATACTTAAAACTAGTAAAATAAGACTAAAAATAGAATGCAAAAATTCATACACACATGATTTCCATAAATATAATTGCAAACATTATCAATTATCAAATATGTAAAAACAACAATCAGTGAAACATATTATTGATGATTGGTAGGGAAACTACAACTCAAAACACATGACAAACAACAAAACACAACTATTCGTACGCCGTTCGGTTACTCCACTCCATTGGGGTGGCGTGTGCTGTTGTTGGTTTTGATTATTGTGAAAAACTGTCCCTTTTCGGGGAGGTTTTTCACAATTTCCATTTTGCCCATTTCCATTATCTGTAGGCCATTCGAACAAAAGGCAGATTTTAGCAAAACTCCACTCATATTCAAAGCCACGTGCGTGGCAATGGGAAGGGGGAGTGAATAGGGCCATGGAAAGGTTCTCTGTAGTAAGGAAAACACGATTTTCTTCGCGTTCGTTTTCCACTCGTGTTGTTCCCTTCTGAGGGGGGTTGTTTTACATGGTGTTAGCGCATTTCCTTTTTCCGGAAAATTTGGTGCTTTGTACAGTATTTCGGCACAGACGAGGGCTTGGCTGGTGGCAAAGGGTGAATCAGATATGAATAAATTATCACCTGGAGATTTACGGTTGGCGAGTGACTTTTCTTGGCTGCACTTGATCATCTTTTTCCGGGTTGTTGGCGCTGGAAGTGAATCGTGGTGGTACCAGAAGGTTATTTCGTTGTTAATCCCTGCACAGATCTCTGGGCCACAAATCAGGTTATCGGGGTAGCACATAAACAAGAATGGGTAACTTCGTATACGATTCGCGAGTTTCTACATTTAGTTACAGGTAAAAGGAGAGTTTTTCAAGGAACTAGATAACTTTCTGGTTCTTAATTGTATTTATTTTCAAAATGTTTATCTACCAATCAACATTCATGTTCCAATATTATGATAATTATATTATAATAAGCTGTCAACATTAAATCTATGACAAATGGTCGAAAGAAATTTAGTCGAACGAACATTTCGTCGAATGAACATTTGAACGAAAACGTATAATTGCAAGAGAAAGCATATGACTAAGTAGATAAAAAAAACGAAATTAGGGCTATATAGTGGAATAAAATGGTATAGTACTAAAATCGTTTTTTTTCATCTACTTATAGGTATTCCACTAAACAGATTTATTATAAGCATATGACAATTAGTCGGACCAACATTTCACTGAAAGGACATTTGGTCGAGACTAAAAAATATGGAAATAAAGTTTTACGTTTAGTCCGATTATCATAAAGAGTATCATTTTGTTGCTAAAACATAGAGTGATTGAATAATAATAAAAAAAATATTAGTCGCATTACCAATAATCATTTTTATGAATCATATTCTCCCAACATGCTGTTTTTTTTTTTTTTTTTTTTTTTTTCATTCATAAACAAGACTCGACATGAGCATGCCTCAAATGGAAGCAGGCCGACTTTTGTCACCTCAGGCATTCGTCTTACCTTACCCGATATACAAAATAAGCACAATTTTCTTGTTTAGTTATTTTCGATCGAACATCGGTGCTCTCATCGTAACCTGGGAGGGAGGCACAGATACTACACACGAAATATAAAACAAAGTTTTTTTGAACTGCAAGATAACACCAGCTTGCCAAAAACAATCAAGGCAGGCTTGGGGAAAATCGCTAGTTTTCTTTCGTTGTGTACCTTCGATCTTTCCTGACAAACATGAAAAAAGGGCCACAGTTTTCTATGCACTAAATATTCATTTTCATTGAAAAAAGTAAAACGATACGTTTTTCAACGCATTATATTCAATCAGATTAAAAGGTACTTACGTGACATTACTTACATTAGGGTAAAAGCACCGGTTTTGGCCAGCATAAGAGAAAATGTCAATAACAATTATATGGACAGCCCTATTTACACTGTAAATATGTCAAATGCAAGCTTTCAATCCATATTATGTGTGTAAAATATCGAAACTAAGCTAAAATCATCATTTCACTTCGAAAATATCGTTGGTCAATATAGGCCACCAGAACCAGTTTCGGCCAGAGACTTAACTTCGGTTCCTAAATTGGCCAATCACATTGATTTCTTATGAGAGTGGCCAGATTAGGAGTACCCTGGCCAAATTAGGTATATGGGAGTTAAAATTATAAGGAAAATGGATTGTTTTTCTTATGTTTTTAATCAATTTGGACGAGTGAATGAATAACGGTGTATAATTCACTATGGCCACAACTGGAGTATGGCCAAAACCGGTGTTTCTACCCTATGTGCATTAATTGATTTTCATTCGATTTTTGTCACTTTTGATAAAATGCAAAAATGTGTTTTAATCAGTTACGCACTTTTTTCCATGTTAGTCCAATGTTTGAGATCTGGGCTTACAGTGACAGTTCGTGACAGCGGAATCTCGGCTCACTATGACGTACAGAAATTTTGTATCGGTTTCTCCCTCCCAGGTCGTAACCATTCAAAGTTATCACTGCATACTTTGTTATTCACCCGAAGTCATCAAGACCATTAGCAAATCCCTATACATACTTGCTTAAGGAATGTTTTTGAGCTGGAAGTCAGAATAAGATAATTGACCATAAGTAGAGAAACGTGTCGTATTGTCTACACTAAAGATTCACATCGCCATAAAGGTTTTTCAAAAAAATTCACTCACGTCCGTAAGCTTCAAGCCCCAATATACAAAAATCCGAGCACTCTCTCCGAATGCTACTATCAGATGAAGATCAGCAGTTCATTACTAAAAACGATGACATTTTAAGCGAATGAAATGAATAAATAAATAAATAAAATTGTATTCTCATCGTTGAGTAATAAAATAACTTGTAAAGCCGTTTTTAAAGCATGATGAGATTTTAATTTTTAATAGCATGATAACTTCACTCTTATCTTTCCGACAAAAAATGTTGTTATAACAAAAACAAATTTGTTGAACATTACCTCTAATTAAAATCACAATAAAAGGCGTAAGACCTATCTTTCATTCCAAAACTTCAATCCGTAACACTTAGCAATACGAAGCACTAAGCATTCAAAAGAATGCGTAAAGTTTTTGTTCAAATTTCTGTTCGAACAAATGTCATTTGACAAAATGTTCAAAAATATTTCGACAAAATGTGCCTTCGATTAAATGTACTTTTGACCAAATGTCATACGACCAAGTGTCCTAAAGCCGTCCAGATGGCAACTCATATCAAGCTACCATGCGTCTCCATGTTCGTAATAGGGTCCTAAAGCCCTGTCCCAAGTTTAGGCCTTAATTTTTTGATGTTTTTCGTTTGTTTGAGTCCAAAAAAAATGTAAATTTTGTCACCCCTCTTGGCTTAAGCTAAGTTTCTGTTGCTGTTTCGCTCAAGAAAAGTAAAGAAATTCCTTGATTGAAAGGGTCAAGAAATTTCCTACAGAGAGTCCCCTTTGAAGTGACATTTCTTCTCAACTGCGTACTGCGATCAGAAAAATGTGATTTTCTTGACCATTTCTTGGGAGAAATTTTCCACGCATCGAGATAGGCGATTCCTTTTCTTGTCAGTAGCAAACCGGCCTTTGAGCTCAAATTTTTGGGTGTAATTTTGTTTTCCGTACCCCTTCCGAAATGTAACAACCTCAGTGCTAAAACTAAAACCCCTGTGGTGTTTTTGTCGACTAAGCGAACGTCAAACATGATGAGATCGAAGAGTGCCGCGCTTGTGAACGAAAGTGAAGATTGTTGTTCCCGTCAGATTTTCGTCTTTTCTTTTGTTATTTCAAAGATAAGTAAAATCAAATAATTGAAGAAATCGAAAAGATTGCAAAAATGTTTTGCAGACGTTGGTGCATGTAAGAACAGTGCATAATGTTTTTTTTTTCTTATGTAAACTGCGGGAGTATTAAGTAAACGGCGCCAATGACAATGTTCTCCAGTTCATATAACAATCAAGAATTCAAGCGAATAGAGTGGGGCTGATGCCGTAATTGTGACTTCAGTTGACGATGGATTACCAACTTTTGGTGAGTTCGTTTCATGCTTGTGAAAACTCAAATTTATATCGCAATGTTTCATTCATTTAATCGTTAGAGAAACTATGGATGGTTCGTCACTGTAAGTGTCGGCATGTGCCCTTATTCCTGTTTAAAAAACACAAAGATGTGTATGTACTCTTTTATTTATTTGTCGCAATTATTGAAAATAATCTTTATTTTTTTTATTTCTATAATTTTACGGTAAGATACTTTAACAACACTATGTATGATATATTACTATATATTGGGTATTTGGGAGGGGTAGCCTAAGGGAGTTAATTGAACTGTTGACTGGATGAATGTGCGTGGAGTCGCCAGCCTTTTGTCATGAGAAAACAGCCTTAGTGTTGTCTTCCAAAGGTCTTCAAAGATATTAACTAGCCCTGCTACAACAAACCATCAGGTAGATCATACCATCCCGGTATGATTCTGCAGCCATAGGTAATCCTTGCGCTGATGGTGGCTAAATAATCATCATCATCATCATCACTAAGCGAACGTCAAACATGATATTAAGTGTCAAGGTTCATTTATGAACCCAATGTTTAAATGTTTAAGTTGCAGTAACATGCTTTTTAGTGTTATTAAATAAAAACAAGATTCCATTAAACATTTTAGGACCCTATTAAAGCGAACGATACCTCATGCAAACCATCGGAGTTAATTTTTAATTTGAACTTCTTGTCACCCTAAAACCGTGCTTCTGATGACTTTTATGGCTGTTTTGTTTATTTTGATTCTCCAATTCGTTTCACAATATTCTATTTCACTTCATTGCGTTTCATGAGCTATATGACGTTTGAACCACTTTCAATTTGAACGATGTGCAAATTGGCGAAAGTTAAATTGAAAAGTGATCAGCGGTCAAACCAACGAGAGTACCAGGTGGATGCTCATTCTTTACAGCCTAAGTAATGGAAATTTCATCGTCTCGTTTCAATAGATAATTCTTGGTAATGGTAACTCAACTGATATCTTATACACTAAGAACGGTAACATAATCATTCAATCAATGGATCAATTTGTATCAGGTTCTCTGGCAAAGCTTTCTGCCAACCTGGAATTTTCAAGAGCAGAAGTCTAGAGAGCTCCGCGTCGAAAATTTGATCGATTGGTCACCACAAGCAAGTAAGCAATCGATCAAATTTTCAAGACGAACGGTTGCCTGATTCTCCAGACTTATGCACTTGAAAATTCAAAGTTTGGTTTCGTTTTGTGTTCACCTAAACACAATTAGCAGTTGGAAAAGGTTGTATTGGAGTGAATGTTTTAAGATAGGCCTGGTTAACTTGGCTACCTGTCTGCAACGATCATTATTCTCTGGTATTGTAGAATTTGTTCTCATTTGTTTTAGAACAACGATCGAATCAAACGAAGAAAACTATCCCATTTGTAGCGGTATATGATCGGCAAAACAGCGACATTGACAGCGAAAACGATCAGCGCGTAAAGGAATGCGATAAAATGCAAGACATTGCAAGTAATTTGTCAGATTTTTAAGCATCGAATGATTTTTCTTTTCATCACCAAAACTTACTTTGTATTGTCACTGATTTCGTAATTGCAGATATCTATTCTGGAAGAATTTACGATGCTGATGTCGAAAGATTTTGGTAATCGGATTTTCTTAAGGGTATGAACCCAGTTTGACCGTGCATTAAATGAATGTTATTATCCAAGAAATTGTTCAGCCAGTGTGAACCAAATCACTGAGCAGTATTTTTTAGTTCAGTCAGAGTGATTTAAATGCATTCTGCCTACCTAAAAATCGACCTTTAAGAAGTTTGAATTATATTTTTTCCATGCTTATTCCTTCACATTATATTGTTGAAAGCAAAGTGTTAAACTTTAAGCCCATTTTTCTCAAAGTATGAAAAATACCTCTTGATTCACAATCAGAGTGGGACAAGATCCGTAACTGCTGTTGAAGTTTCGATGATGACGATGATAACGACGACGGGTCCCTGAATGTTAACGACCAGTGAATCAAATTATCATCACAATAGACAAATAACAAACAACAAAGCAAGCTCGCTCACAACCGTTTGTCGCAACTGTTGCGGATAAGGACACAATCAAAAGCAAAATTGTCATGACAACCACAGAGCGCAACATTGTTGCAACCTTTTCAACTCGCGATCAATCAGTTATTTTAAACACAAAACCAAATTTGTTTTATGGATGCTGTTCGAGAATGTGTCAATGTTTACCAACACGTAGAAAGTTCTCGAAAATTGCAATGCGAAGCCCAGAAAATCGCTGCGCACGTGGTGATCGATCTTTGTCATATTCTGTGCAAGTGATGATGAACTCATGTTGCGGAATAAAATTGTTGCAACAAGAATAAGAAGTGACAATGTCTTTGTTGTTGCATGTTGGGTGACAATTGATTCACTGAACGTCGAACATTTCTGATTCCCAAATTTATTTTGCTTCTAAAGTAAAGTATGTATATATTAAAACATCAATGAAGTCATGAAAATTGTTGGTTCAAAAATCTATATGGGACAGTTATAATTTTATTTTAGTGTGTAGCTCCTAGGCTGCTCAGTAGGGGATTTGTGGGTTGGGAAATGCTGAGCACAGGGTCGCTTATTCTTAATAGCACCGTTACGCTGGCTAAACCGGTCACTCACCTTTAGCAGGAGCTGGATTCTAACCGCCAGCTGTCAGTTCCGTACGAGGGGAAGGAAACCAACTATTTTCTGGACCAAAGTCAGTAGAATTCAAGGTGAAAATCGTATTTCTCCAGCGGACTACCCAGATCGAGGCGTGAATGCCCCTTTTTGGGCACGGGAAAGCGAGCAAAATATCAAAAGGGTGTATATAAACCAATTGTGGGGTTTTCAAATAGAAAAATAACCACCAAAGTTTCTAACTTACATGCCTACATTTATTTTGCCTCTTTGGGCCCTAAAGAGAGAGACATCATTGATAAGGTGTACTTGCGCTTTTGGATGATGGTGGTTGGTGTTGTACGGTGGCTAGCTTGGTGGTGGGCGGTGGCATGCATGCATCGGAGGGGTGGCTTTCACGGCGGTAACTGGTGGCTTGACTGAAGGGGGGGTTTTTGCGAAGGCTGATCGCTGCCACAGAGAATGCGTTGGGAACCTCTGCGCAGATTGGTGGGGTTGGTGGCATACACGGATGCAGCAATAAAATCTTCGGCGAAACTGGTTGATAGAGAACACGGACGCAGACAAAGCGTTGGGAACTTCTGCGATGGCCGACTCTATCCACAATCCGGCTTACAGGACTGCCGATTCCCAAAATGGTGATAGTGGGGAATGGTCTTCAAAGGAGATCTTCCGTCCGCAATTCCGTAATCCTCCAGATGACGGTGGCTTGGGTCCGGGTATTGTAGTAATGGCTGGCTTAGACCGGTCCAAAAGGCCTTGGGAATTTCTGTGGATGCACAAAAAGAAGTCCTCCGGTTTGGGAACCCGAAGGTCAAAAAGAAAAGGCCCAGAAGTGGACCTTTTCTTTTGAAGTCCTATTCAACTATAGAAATTAATTGAACCTTTTGTTTGGTGGTTCTATTGTTTTAGTTTTAACTATTTATCGTACTTCTTAACACTTGCCGTACTATTAGCTTTAAGTTTTAACTAGCTTTTAAGTTTTAACTAGCTTTTAAGATGTTTTTAAGAATACACGGCGCGCACTACTATTATCTGTGATAGTCACGAACAGAATGAAATACATTTCCCCTGGAATTCTTTGCTTGGACATTAATCAGCAGAAAACATCCGAAGTTTGGCAACTCACCCGAAGTGAGGCCACTCAGATTTAGGTTGGCAACATTTCCGCGCAGGGTTCATGTTAGGCCGACTACATTTAGGTAACTCAAACCGCTGCCAATAAATGACGCAAGTTTCGAGACAACGTAACGTGTGTTACTATAATAACGCCTTTAGCTCTGCAATGACAGCAAAAGGTCCCGCCAGTGAGGCTGTCATTTCAATTTTTGAATCTATGATTTGGAGTGGGAATTGGGAACACACTGGCAGGCGGGTTTAATGTACAGGGATGTTTGAGGAGGAGCCTACAAACTAAAACAAATGGAACCGACGGTTACAAGTGGGTAATGAATTCGAACGAAGAGGATTTGATCGAAAGTTGGAACCGCCGTAAACAAGAATGAGGGTGGTTATTTCTTATTGTATGTCTTCATAATTTCGTAGCTCATTTTTTTACGGTATAAACACAGGAGAACAATAAAATATAGAGTGAAAAAAGATGAAACATCCTTCACTAATACCTATATTGTTTTGATTCATATTACGGACAGCTTCAAATTCTGGACACTCTACTTTGTATGGGAAACATTTCACATGAAATGTTTCAATTTTTGCGTTCAAAAGTTCTCATTTCCTAGGCTCGTTTTAACAAGCATTTTCCATAGATATATCTATGAAAATTTATAATGCCCAACTTCCTTAGGCGTCCCTCTAGTGGTTTACCGATTTCATTTGATGATTTAACTTTTTTATTTATGATTTGTTTGACCTATCCGCAATTCGAATCGAAGTGTCCGGAATATGGGACAAATGTAAGGAAGCGTCCAGAATAAGAATCAAGTAAAGTCCACACATTTCTATTTATTTAAAATTATTCATGTTTCGGAATCGAAATCTTTACTCACCATTATTCGAAAGTTAAGGGGTTTGAAGGTTCAATAACGCGGAAGAATCATACGGAGTGATTTATTTTACATACTTTTTTGTGAGGTTTTATACTTCACTGAGGCCTTAAGTGTCCGTAATATGAATCAAAACGGTACATTATTTGTTTTTCACAAGTTTATGGTTTGACTGTTTCTCTTATCATTGATTTGGAAAAAAATTGATAGTAAGCACATGTTCCTTTTGGCAAATTGTTCATGAAACATTTTGTTCGTGAAAATCTTCGTTTTGTTACATAACTAAACCGCCAATTACCCACAATGTTATTTGCCCATTTACTGTTTCCCAAACTGTAAAAATTGTTGGCTGTAGTGTTGGTGCACCTGGAAAATGCAGTACTCTGGGACGTTCTTTTGAACTTTTGTATAAATGCTTTCACTGGTACAATGAAAGTGATTCATGAATAATATTCAAAAATTTCCAAAACTGCTAAATTCCTCTATCTTTCGATAAAAGTTCATCACGTTATCGAATTCAGAAAACGATTAAATTTATGTTCTCCCAATTGAGTCCTTCTCCGTCTATACCTCGTTAAATTTCATTCGGCTCTGTCGCCAATTGGACACTAATTTCGGTCCCGTAGAAAGAGCCGCCCCTCTGCAACAAGGATGTTTTAGCAAAATTTCGAATCATCCTTCCGCTGAAAACTGCTTTTTTCATCTGGCCCCCTTAACCCCACCGTCAATGTCAAATTTGTATCCAGCCGACGACGCACAAAACTGAAAACAGCTATGTGTTTTATCGGATTTATATTGATTTCCATTAGCTTTTACGAGCTCGTCATCGCTGAATGGGGTCCGCTTGGTTGAGTCTCAGTCATCACCACGATGACGAAGCACGGATCCCATCCACACACCATACAACACATCGATAATAATCTAAGGGAAAAACGGGGTGATATGTGTTCCATAAGGAAAAGCTCTATTTGAACTGTGAATTTCTTCGAAAACTTTATTCTAATTGGGTTTACATGGAAGTCGCCGTTTCACCGGTGGTTTAAGGCAACCGTGTAGTATGGCGCATTTTGTCCCACATTAATAATACCCAAGGCTACACACTTAGATTTTATTACCGGTAGTCGGTAAAATTTTACTGGGTTTTTGAACAGCAGAGTTAAGTCGGTAATATTTTATAAGTACCGAAAACTCCGCAAAGCCAGGAAATGTTGGACTGTCAAAAAAGTACCGACTAAGTCAGTAAACATTTTTGTGAAACGTTACTGTCTTTTTCAGTACAATTATTTTTATTTACTTTTGTTTACTGATTTTTTCGGTTATACGATTTTAGTACTACTGGTTGTTCTCAATATGAATATAATGCTAAACGTTCCCACTTCAATTTCATCATTCCCGTTTTTATGTTCCAGTCCATCCCATGGTTGGAATCTGGTGTCCCAACATTTCCTCGCTACGCTTCCCACACTCGGTTTACATGGCACCCTGGCATGATAGAGACTTGCCCAGTCCATCCACCAGAATCGGAACGGCCTTCCGTAAGTTTGGGATGCAAGGCTCATGTCGCTTCGCAACAAAGCGCTAGTTAAATCATTCAGCTGCAAAAGCATTGGCGGAAGATCGTTGTGATTTTTATTCGTCAACAGACTTTCGATTACTTACCATGAGTTGCGACTTGAGACAATAGAGCTGGATGTGTGTAAATATTAATAAAATTAGAATTTTTATCAAGAAAATGAAAACAAAACATTCGCTTGGCAAATAGCAAACGTGGTTTGGTTGTTTTCATTTTTTATTAACGAAAACTCAGCAAAAAGAATCGATACTGATTAGTCAGTACTATCATTTGACTGACTTTTTGCTTTTTCTCGGTGAATTTGTAATTTTGCTGTCTTATCAGCATAATCGTTTACTGAGTTCAGTAAATTAGGAAAATTATTACTGAAAATTAGTACTTTCAACAAAATGTGCTGAAATCTCAGTATTTTTTGTGATTTACTGATCGAAAACCGTAAAAAAAATTACCAAACAGCGATGTCGTTTTTAAGTGTGTACCCAAATCATTTTTGAATTTTCAAATTTTCCCATATGAAAATATAGGAAATTTTTTTTTCGTGAGTGGAGTTCAAATTGATAGTCAAATCGTATGAGCTGATCTAGTTTGACTAAAATACCCTCCATCTTGAATATATTGTGGTTACGCGTTTTATCTCCATGGCACATTTCACACCTAGTTCCCGTACAGACGACGACTCCGACGGGTGGTTGATGTTGATCCCCGTTGATGCCTTCGTCTCAACGCCACCATCATCACTGCTTTCCACGAAAATGGCTTCTTCTTCGTCATCGCCTCGTTATCGAGTAAAAGCTTAATTTATTTGCCAATCAAATGCTTTTGTTTGCAAATTAATTTGCCAAACATCTAATCTCGATGCAAGCCATACAACCGAACGCGATGAACTGTAATCCATTTTTCTATCATAATAGGACGTGGGAGACACGACGATTGGAAAGCACTCGGTAAGTATCAGTTGCTCGTGAAATTCGATTTTTCACGCACAGGTACCTTGAGCATGGTACTTCTAAAACCCGTTTTTTATTCTTTTATTAGTATAATTTCAAACAATACATTTTTTCAATTTCTTTATTAGTATTATTCCAAACATTATATTCATTTCTTATATCTAGGTGTTCTGTATTATTAGACAACACTATCATCCTAATTCAGTCAAACAAATTTGAGTTTTTATTAACATTTTGTTAACAACATATTACATTTCATTTGCCGTAGCAATTCAGATTTGTTACAGGTGAGTTGATTTCACCTGCTCAGAAGAGAAGAAAAAAACGTTTTGAATATACTTAACCTAATCATATAACGCATTAATCGTGACAATAGAAGAATGTAACGATTTTTGCCTGAAATTATTAATTATCTTATTTGATATTTGTTCCAATGTTTCAACATTGGATATTCTATGTAACTCATTGGTACTATACCAGGGAGGAAGCCTCAGAATCATTTTCAAAATTTTATTTTGAATTCTCTGCAGAGCTTTCTTCCTGGTATTACAACAGCTAGTCCATATTGGTACAGTATACAACAAGGTTGGCCTGAAAATTTGTTTGAATATTAAAAGCTTGTTCTTAAGTGTTGATTTTCTATTAATAAGTGGATAGAGACATTTTAAATATTTGTTACATTTGGCTTGAATGCCCTCAATGTGATTTTTGAAAGTTAAATTCTTATCTAGCATGAGCCCTAGATACTTAACTTCATCTGACCAATTTATTGGAACCCCTCTCATCGTGACAACATGTCTACTTGAAGGTTTCAAATAAAGAGCTCTTGGTTTATGTGGGAATATTATTAGTTAAGTTTTGGAAGCATTAAGAGAAATCTTCCATTTTTGCAAGTATGAAAAAAAATATCAAAACTTTTTTTGCAATCGGCTATAGCTGACGCGCAAACTTCGTCCTTTGGAGAAGAGGCCTGTGTCATCCACAAACAAGGATTTTTTACTTCCCTGAGGTAACTCAGGTAAGTCAAATATGAAAATATTGGTATAATATTGGTCCCAAAATGCTGCCTTGAGGAACACCAGCTCTTACAGGAAGTCTTTCAGATCTGGAGTTCTGATAATTAACCTGAAGTGTACGATTTGACAGATAACTTTGAATTATTCTTACAATGTATGTTGGAAAATTAAAGTTTTTTTAATTTTACAATCAACCCTTCACGCCAACCACTGTCGAATGCTTTTTCTATGTCTAGAAGAGCAAGACCAGTAGAATAGCCTTCAGATTTGTTGGAACGGATCATATTTGTTACACGTAAAACTTGATGAGTGGTCGAACGTCCATGGCGGAATCTGAACTGTTCATTGACAAAAATTGAATTTTCGTTGATGTCGACCATCATTCTGTTCAAAATGACCATTTCAAAAAGTTTACTGATGGAGGAAAGCAAACTGATTGAATGATAGCTAGAAGCTTCTGCAGGATTTTTATCTGGTTTTAAAATTGGAATAACCTTAGCATTTTTCCATTTGTCAGGAAAATATGAGAATATATGTCAGGAATATAAATCATTTTTCAGGAAAATATGCTAATTGAAAACATTTGTTGAATATATCAACTAAGAATGATAAGCTACTTTCTAGAAGTTTCTTTCTGCAAGTTCTTTCTGGAAGGATGTAGAAAATTTCATCACCGCCAGGAGCATTCATATATTTGAATCTTTTAATAATAGTTCTCACTTCTTCCAAATCAGTCTCCCAGGAATTTTCGAAAACGTTCTCTTGATTGAGAATATTTTCGAAGTCCTGAGTAATTTGATTTTCAATTGGACTTACTCCTCAATTAAAATTGTGCGCGCTTTCAAACTGCATAGCAAGTTTTTGAGCTTTTTCGCAATTAGTGAGTAATAATTTGTTTTCTTCTTTCAATGCCTGTATTGGCTTCTGAGGTTTTTCAAAATTTTAGATAATTTCCAAAAGGGCTTAGAGCCAGGGTCCAATTGACAAATTTTATTTTCAAAGTTTTTGTTTCTTAGTTGTGAAAAACGTTTTTTGATTTCTTTCTGCAAATCCTGCCTAACGTTTTTAAGACGTATCAAGTGTTGAGGATCATCGTCTATTTTCACAGAATCAAATTTTGGAATTGCAATGCTCCTGGCTTCAACAATGGAATTTGTTAAAGTTTCAAGAGCATTGTCAATATCAAATTTTATTTGTAAAGAAATGTTAACATCACGATTAGAATCAATATAAGTTTCATATATATGCCAGTCGGCTCGAAAATAATTGAAAATGGAGCTGATAGGATTTAGAATCCCTTCATGGGATATTTGAAATATAGCAGGGACATGATCAGAATCAAAATCAGCATGAGTAACTAATTGGCTACAAATATGACTATAGTCGGTTAAGATCAAATCAATCGTAGATGGGTTTCTAGAAGAGGAAAAACATGTAGGGCTATCAAGGTATTGAATTGAGAAATATCCTGAAGAGCACTAATCAAATAAAATTCTGCCGTTGGAATTACTTTGAGAATTATTCCATGACCGATGTTGGGCATTAAAGTCATCAATGGCAAAAAATGTGGACTTATAGCGAGTCAATTTTCGCAAGCCAGTTTGGAGTGAATTAACTGGCTGTCTAGAGTATTGTAAAGGCAAATAGGCAGCTTTGAAAGTATATTTACCAAGCTGTGTGTCAACAGATACACCTAAAATTTCAAAAACTTTAGTTTCAAATGACGAAAACAGTTGATGTTTTATACGCCTATGAATGATAATTGCAACTCGCCCACATGCCCCATCAAGACGATCATTACGATAAACAAAAAAGTCAGGATTAGTAAATTTTACACCAACTTGGACTGCTTCAGTCATAGTGGTGGCTTTGAACATTGCATCAATCATTAAATTCAATTGTTCAGTTAGAAAATTAAAATCAGAGGCAGACATATCACTTGAAGTGGGTACATTTGATGATTTTCCGTAAGAATTTTCGGTAGACGGAGTAGGAGTTACCTGTGGCGGCAGGGTTTTTTTTTTTTCATTTGATTTGATACAAGTAGAATAGGTACTCATAGTACGAATAAGGGAGGAGTTCAAATTACCAGCTACGATATCGGCAAAGGATTTTCCGTGGGTAGATACATTCGAAATTAAAAGACTCGAACGGCTACCCGACGGATTAAAATTAGTTTGTAAATGAGCATGATTATGATCTTCCTGATGGGTATGATACTTAATCAAGCGAATGTTAACTGAAAAATGAGCATTGTTCGAAACTCTACCAGAGAAATTCCGGAAATGACCGTTATCGTAACGGATATTACCGTTCATCTGCCTGGCTCGAGCTCCGATGACTCGCCTACGCGAAGGGCAATCCCAAAAATTTGACTTATGATTACCTCCGCAAATCGAGCATATACACTTGGTGGCATCTTCCTTCTCTGGACAGATGAAAACAACCTCCGCAAATAATGCATTTAGCATCCATGCGACAATTTTTTGTACCATGACCCCACTTTTGGCACCGACGGCACTGAGTGGGGTTCTGGTAATTTCCTCCAGGTTTCTGGAAATGTTCCCACGTCACACGGACATCGAACATAAGTTTAGCTTTTTCTAAAGCTTCAATATTATTTATATGTTTTTTGTTAAAGTGAACTAAATAATATTCCCTTTCCTAAGAATGCCAGATGTTCTCGTTTTCATAATGATTACTTGGACTGGGGAAAATCCAAGTAAATCATTTATAGTCACTTGAGAGACCTTTCAAGACAACTATGAAAAAACGTTCAGTTTTGTCGTCATAAATAACAACATTGTGCTTCTTCTCTTCAAGATGATTTAGAAGAAGTTCGCGATCTTTAAGAGTTTCCGGCAAAACGCGACAGTCTCCTTTCTTTGCAATTTGGAAGGAAACCTTGATTCCCCTGATGGAGTTCAACATCTCCTGCCTCAATCCCCCAAATTCGGAACAACTGACCACGATAGGCGGCACTCTTTGCTTCCTTATATGAATCAAAGAGCCTGGGCTAGAGACTGCTTCGATTTGGTGTTCGGAAAATTTGTCTAGAGCATCGAACTGATTGCTCATTTCGATGCAATTAAAAATCGAAGGCACGGGTCCAAACAAGGATCAATAGTAGAAAAATAGTACTGTTTTTGTAGCACTGAGAAGCTCTGTTCTATTGCTTTAGGTAGTTTGAAAAAAAAACTTCCAAGAGCAAAGAGAATTTGTTTAGCACAGCACCAAGATACGATGCGCACTGATTTGTTCGGATAGTAATAGTTTTGCGAGCACCGTGTTGATATACTCGAGATCATAGGTGGAGTGGTGGTTGACTTTTGCCCCTGGCGATGGGACAAAAGGCACAATAGTGTAACTGGCGATGAATGCAACAATGACGTCCATTGTTAGTGCAACCTCACCCTGTTCCCCCTTGAGAGGGACTGGTAGCTCTGCTCGCAGTGTTACAATAGCAGGACACCGGAAACCGGATGCAAGCGAGCGTGAATTTCTCGCGAGTGAACTCGACGACGACGATGGCGCTTGTACCGGGCTCCGAACATGGCAAATCACTGCAGTCAAGCACGGTGGTGCTGCCATCCTTGGGGCATAACTTCCGGTCAATTGAGAACCAATCGACCGAGGCAATGAACAAGGTTTGAATGGTGGTGATGAAGCGGTCGATATAGGATAGATTATATAGGTTAGTCGGTAGAGTCACTCTTGGCAGAGGCCGTTCGATTATTGATGGCGAAGGTCACCGGTGTTGGACGGAGGACCGGACAGGATGTAGCCGATTTGTGCGAACTTTGTTCAGACTTCGAAATGGATAGAGAAAAAAAATAAATCGGTTTTTGATGGCGATTTGCTTGTTCAATGTGCGAGGAATGATCAATAAATTCGGAACAAAACCGACACAAATCATACCAGATGACAGATTGTGCTAGTGGATTCAAAAGGATTGCATAGTGTTGAAGTAATATAATCTAGATAGATATATGAAGTTCTGGTTTCCCAACAACCAAAATCTATGTTCGTGGTGGAAGCCGGCAAATTGGTCGTCAAAATATTCAAATTGGTTCGGCATAGTTTGAAAATTATCGCCTTTCAAGTTTTCAAATTCTAACTTTGAATGGCAACAATGCTCGGTAAATGGCAAATACGAAATTTAAGCAAGATAAAAAATAGAATGTTCAGCAAGGTAGGAATACATTTCCAGTTTTAAACATTTTTTTCATGTTGGGTTCAAAATTGTTTGTGTAGCTGACAACACTGCTCAAGTAAACCCAACAAAGTATATACAATATACAATACAATATGCAGTCAAGTCTCCTATTATACACGTTATAGGAGACCCAGGGCTTATTGGGGGTGTTGTTGAATATCTCGTATGCCAAAAGAGATATCACAGTACTGTCTTCAGCGAAGTTTCAGTGCTAAGTACGATCTTCCTTTAGGAGTTCAGGATCATCCTTTTGGTTGAAAACTTGGCCGGTAGGGGCGCTTTTTTGACTTGCACTATATGAACCATGAGGGATAAGAATGCATAATTTTGTAATATATTATATGTCTAGATCCTGATGTTTTGGATGGTTGGTTTCTTCGAAAGAGTTGTTCAGTAGCTCAAGGGCTAACATTCTGATACGGAATTACGCCACCAGGCGGCGCTAGTGGATTTTTTTCCGCATAGCTCAGTAGCCTGACTACTTAAAAGGATGGCGTCTTCGGCAAAGTTGTTCAAACATGGCCGTAGGAAATCCACAGAAGTTCTTTCAGGAAAATCTCCAATGGTTCCTTCAAGTATTCCTCGCGATACATCTTAAAACATTTCTTTCAAAAAGAGACTCTTGCTGATATTTCTCCAGGAATTACTTTGAAGATTTATCAAGGAATTTTACAAGAAATTCCTCCAAGATAATACAGTGATTACTCCGAGCATTCCACTAGGGATGTCGCCTGAGATTCCTACAGGAATTCCTCCGGGAAGAACTTTTGATCACTATGATTTTTTAGATCATAGGCTCCAATAGCCGTAGCGGTAAACGCGCAGCTATTCAGCAAGACCAAGCTGAGGGTCGTGGGTTCGAATCCCACCGGTCAAGGATCTTTTCGGGTTGGAAATTTTCTCGACTTCCCAGGGCGTAGAGTATCTTCGTACCTGCCACACGATATATACATGCAAAGTGGTAATTGGCATAGTAAGCTCTCAGTTAATAACTGTGGAAGTGCTCATAAGAACACTAAGCTGAGAAGCAGGCTCTGTCTCAGTGGGGACGTAATGCCAGAATGAAGAAGAAGGGCTCCAATAATACCTTCAGCAATTCTTTCAGGAGTTCCTACAGGAATTCCTCCAAGGGTTTTTCTAGAAAATTTGCAAAGAGTTTCAGAATGACCCCAGGTTCCTCAAGTAAAATTTTTATAGGAATTCTTCAGGAATTTCTCCAAGGATTCTTCCAGAAATCCTACAAGATATTTCTCCACGAATTCTTCAAGCGATTTATCCTGATATTATTTCAGAGGTTCCTCCAGAGCCTCCACAAGGATTCATCCAGGAAAAATTGATGAAATATCTGAAGTAAACCTTGAAAAGATTGTTCTAGTGTAGTCCCTGGAGAAAAACTTGGAGACATCTCTGCAAGGATTACTCCAAGGATACATTAAGGGATTTTCCCAGATAGTCCTCTTCAGGGCTCCATGGATTCCTTGAAGAATCGCTCCAGAGATACCATCAGGATAATTTCCAAGGATTCCATCAGAAATTTCTTCAAGGATGATTTACTAAACTTTTTTTAATTTGAGAATTACTCCGAGGAATATTCCAGGTAATCTGCCATGGATTACCTCAGAAATTTCATCAGAGATTCGGTTTGACCTTCAACAATGTCTGCTGAGATTTCTTCAACAATTCCTCTAGAAATTTCTCCAAAGATTAACTATGGAATCCAGGAGTTTTATCAAAAACAATCTCTAAGAATTTCTCCAGGGATTACATTAGGGAAAACCCTACCGAGATTTCTCAAGGAAAATCCCTACAAGGATTCCTCCATATATTTCTCCAAGGATTTCTCCAGAAATTTCTCCATGAATTCCTCCAAGGATCATCCACCGATTTCTCCAGAAATGTCTCTGCAGGAAGTTCTTCAGGGATCCCTCCCGCATAACAATCACAGTGACTTTTCCAGAGATCTTCCAAGGATTATTCCAAAAATTTCTCCAGGGATTCCTTCAGCAATTTACCCAGGTAATCTTTCAAAAATTCCTTCATCAATTAACCCAGGTAACCTTTCATTGATTCATTCAACAATTTACCCAGATAGTCATTCAGAGATTTCATCAGGAATATCTCCAGAAATTCATTCAGAGATTTACCCGGAATTTTTTTCAGGAATTTCTCCAAGTATTTCTCCAGAAAAATCTCTGCATGGAATCCTCTAAAAATTGTTCAAGAGATTTCTTCAGGAGTTCCTTCAGAGTAGTCCTCGGGTTTTAATCCATAGACCCTTGTAAGATTTTTTTTAAAGGAGTTTCCAACTAATCTTCTAGGGATTAGGCAAGGATTGCTCAAGGGATTCTCCCATATATTCTTGTAGAGATTACGCTAAGGATTTCTTCCTGTAATAGTACAGCAATTATCCTTCTTTTTATCTTGAGGATATCATCCAGGGATCTCCTGGGATTACTCTAAGGATTTCTTCATGAAATTTTGCTAGAGCTTCCTCTAGATATGGCTCAAAGAACTTCTCCTGTGATTCATCTAGGAATTTATCCAGGGGCTTTTCGATAAATTCTTCAGTGAAGGAGTTCTTAGAGAAAAAAAAAATTTGGGTGGGATCCCTGGAGCGCTCTTAGGGTAAATTCTAATTAAAGTGGAATTTAAACAGAAATTTTCGGAGACAAATAAAGAATCTCTGGAAAAAAAAATCTCGGAGAATTCCTGGAGAATTACTTGGAAAAATCTTTGGAGTTATTAATGTAGCAATTTCCTTGGAGATATCCCTGAGAGAACCCCTGAAGGAAAATCTTGAACTGATTTTTGTAGAATTCGGCGGAACCACTGAAGAAATTCCTGGTGGAATCCCTGGAGGAGACCCGAAATCTCCGGAATAATTCCTGGAGGAATCTCGAGAGGTCTACCTGGGAAAAATTCTGTAAGTATACTTGGAGAAATAGGATAACAAAATAACAGGAGTAATTCTTTAAGATCCATGTAGGAATTCCTGGTTAGAGTCAGGAGTTTTTGTAGAGATTTTTTGGGTAGAATCTTTGGAGGAGTCTCTAGTAAGATTTCTGGATAAAACTCAATAGGAATATCAGGAGAAAACGTTTGAAGAATGTTTGCAGGTATCCCTATAGAAACACCTGACAGAATTCCTGGAGGAATTGCTGAAAGTATTCTTGGAGCCCTTTCGGAATCGGTCTAACAAATCTAATAACGATCAAAAGTTCTTTTTGGAAGAATTCCTAGAGGAATTATTGGAACAAATCCCAGTGGAATTCCTGTAGAAATCACTGTAGGGATCACCTTGATTCGAAAATCCTGGAGAAATCTCTGGAAGAGTGTCTGGAGAAATGGTTGGTGGAAACATTGGAGTTATTTCGGGAGGAACTCTTGATGGAATATCTGGAGATTTTCTGGAAAAAATTCTTGGAGAAATATTTGAACTGGTCTTAGAACATGAATAATGACTTGTTGAATGATGCCGATTTGTTATATTACATTTTCGTTTTCTAAATAGGCCTAACGGAAACGGTTATTGGTATTCCGATATAATAATGTTCAGTTGGCCTCAGCGGTATACATGCAGCTTTTGAGCAAGACCAAGGCTGAGGGACCGAATCCCATCGGTCGAAGATCTTTTCGAGTTGGGATTTTTTTTGCCTTCCCAGAGCATAAAGTATCTTTGTAGCTTCCCCACGATGTACAAATACGAATATGTTTAATAGGCAAAGATAGCTCTCAGTAAATAACTATAGAAGTTCTCATAGAAACACAAAACTGAGATGCGTGCTCTGTCCCGTTTAGGACTTAACGCCAAGAACAAGACGAAGAAATGTATGTTTTGTATTTGGCATGGGCTTCCTTAGCCGAGTGGTTAGAGTCCGCGGCTACAAAGCAAACTCATGCTGAAGGTGTCTGGGTTCGATTCCCGATCGGTCCAGGATCTATTCGTAATGGAAATTCCCTTGAGTTTCCTGGACATAGAGTATAGTATAATCGTACCTGCCACACGAATGCGAAAATGGCAACTTTGGGAAAGAAAGCTCTCATTTAATAATTGTGACAGTGCTCATTGAACAATAAGCTGAGATGTAGGCTCTGCCTCATTGAGCAGTGTTGATAGACTCACACTCAAATCTCAATCAACAAGCTCTCCCGAGAGGCAAACTCACTAGAGATCTGCTTCGCAAATCTCACGCTTGAGATTTTGATGCAAAATCACTCCATCGACTCAAACCGTAAAAAATGATTCAGTCACAAAACCCGTCAAAAACTCGTGAAACCCGAGTATTGTTGTTTACGTTAGAAAGGATTACTATAATTCTACCAGTGCACCAGACACGATTTTTCTATCTCTTATACTTTTTGAGATATATGCCGTTGTATGTGAATGGCACCTAAAAATCATACTTTTCATCATAACATTTTTCCAAGATTTTTAACATTTTTTGTGTTTTCTACAAAGTTGTTTGTCATGAAAAAACCCGTGTTTTTGCTGAACATATCATCACTCTATCTTTTGAAGTAACAAAGTTATTCATGAATTACTCTTTTTTCAAGGGGTAGTTTAGGCCTCTATAACTGGCTTCGGCGCAAAATGGCGCAGACAACTCTTACAAATGATAAAAGTACCATATCTTCCCTTTCGGCATTTGATAAAAACTTTTGTCTATAAGCGTCTTTGCTTGGGTTTTAACAATCAAACAAATAAGCTTTATTAAAACGAATTCGACTGATAATTCTTTTACTTTAAGAGATAGAGAGGTGCGATGTTCAGCAAAAACACGCGTTTTAAGATGTTTAACAACTTTGTAGAAGACACGAAAAATATTAAAAATCTTGTAAAAGATTTACGAATTTTTTAACACAAAGTACACAAATTTGTATGAAAAAACTCGTTCAGAACCATTTTTTCTCATAACTTTTTACTTAAATTTTTAACATTGTTCAGAGTGATAATATGTTCAGCAAAAACACGGGTTTTTTCATGACAAACAACTTTGTAGAAAACACAAAAAATGTTAAAAATCTTGGAAAAATGTTATGATGAAAAGTATGATTTTTAGGGGCCATTCACATACCACGGCATATATCTCAAAAAGTATATGAGATAGAAAAATCGTGTCTTCGACAAAGTTGTTTCAAATTGCTAATTCTATAACTTTGCCGAAGACACCATATGGCTATCTAAATGTTTTGAAAAATTAATTTTTCTATCTCACTGCTAGGTGGATTGATCAAAAAACTTTTTTCGTCAAAAGTTGCGCTTTAATATACCAAGAAACTTCTCCGAACAAACTATATCGCTAAAATCAACGGTTTGGGCGCTATTCAAAAAGCGCATGAAATCGAGAAAATAATACACAGTGCAGTGAGCACGTTATGGAAAGAAGCAAAAGAAACGAACTTGCTCCAAATTTTGCTATTTTGAATCTTGCAATACATTCGATATATCTGAATTAGAATTTGCAATTTTAGCAACTACCAAAGATTGGAGTTTTATCTGGTCGGCGTTAAGCCAGAGTGGACCAAGTGACATTTTTCATATTTTGAGAAAAATCGGTTCAAAGTCTAACGCTCTGTAATTTTTGAACTCGTTTAAAATTTGGTTCAATATTTCTACACATCTTTGTGTTACTTTCAAACAATATAATGTGAAGTGATAATCATGAAAAATCATAATCCAAACCTCTCATAGGACGATTTTCTGATGGACTATATGTACTTGGTCCACTCTGACTGAACAATTTCTAGGAAAATAACAATCATTCAATGCTTGCATGGTCAAAAAGGGTGCATATCTATAAGAAAAACAGATTATCAAGACCCTTCGACACCAATATAGTAAATTCTTTAATAATCCATATCATCAATACCGAAATCAGTGGCATTACGATAGCTTGAAAATTAAGGTTTTGCAGGGTCAGAGTATTAAAGGCCAGAAATATTCATACATGTGTTCAGTCAGAGTGGACCAAGTGAAAATCTTGAGTACCGACCAAAATATACTGGTTTAATAAGCGGCTTCTAGCACATTCCATACATACACCATAGAACAACCATAAACTTCTATCGGACTCTGAAATTGACTCAAAAAATGCAATAATCAATCAGTTTATTGCTTTTCGACACTTGGTTCACTCTGTCTGCACAGAAATTGTTACAATTTCTGATCACCCATCGAAATATGGTAAATGGTCAAAAATTAAAATCGAATGCATCGAATTAAGTAATATTTATAAATTTCTATTGATGGATAAGTAGAAGAATCATTCGATGTCAAGAAATCTGACAAATCTCTTGAAATGTTTTTAATTTCCTCGCATTCCTCAGCGCGCTGATCATTTTCGCTGATATGGTAATAAGCACTTGGTCCGCTCTGACTGCACACTTTTATCGATTTTTATTGATCATCCAAAGTAAATTTGTTACACATCTCTCGCTGTTTACAGCATTCTTAAAATCTGATCAAAGTGAAATGGAGGTAAGATAATTTCGCATATAATGAGAGAATAATCCAATTTTCCCAAGTTTTGTACTTGGTCCCCTCTGACTTAACGCCGACCATCTATAGGAAGCCAGTAAGCTATACACATCTACTTAATGTTTGCTCAGCAAGAATGTGTACTATCTTTCTTCGGATCAGAAATATATAGAATGATTCGATTTCACCTGTACTGTGTTGCCAGACACTTTTTTTTTAATTACATAAAACCTGCATGGCATCTCATTCAAATTTACATTCCCTTATCATTCGAGTTTTACGTCTTGCAGTGGTTTTATATCGAATTGCCAAAAAACTTATACTTTCACGATCACTGTTGTCAGCGTTCTAATAAGCAGTCATATATTTCATTTCATACGACCCCAGCATCATTGAATATTCAAATTTACTATCTTGTTGTGGATCTGATTTATTAAGATATATGTATTTGGATTAAATAGAACGATTATGCCATCTAAAGATGGACATGTGTATCATATATGGCAGCTTACCAAGGTATTCAAGTATTCCTACAAGTTTGCGGAATATCAAGACCGTCTTGAAACGAATTGCCCTTAAAAAACGGTCGTAAAAATGGGATGAAGTGTATTAATTACTGTAATCACGGACATAAACGTTGAATTTCACACTACTGCCGCCATATTTAGGATGAAAGGCATCCCTCATTGAACGTGTAATCCAGTGGCACTGCAGGGCAGATCTCACAATCAGTGTCAAGTGCTCAAACGCGCTGCAACAAGCCAACAAACTAATGCTTTAGAACCCCGTACAAGTCAATCCACTCAACATTGCACACAGCAGCAACATCAACACTCCCACCCATGTAAGGACTGTGACGATCTTAACTTGTTGCATTCAAACAAAGATAACTTTGAAACCAATGATTCAATACATTTCAATCTGAGCACCATCTCAAACTACAATTATATTTGAAGTATACAAATAGAGCTAGGGTAGGTGTACCAGTTATGGACATAATGGTTCCCTATTTCGCCATACGTGATAATTTGAATATCTTCAAATTTTTTATAATTCTGTGTGTTTGAGCAGTTTGATATCAAATATATCTTGATGCTGAAACATTAAAAAATGTTCAAAATGTGAAAGTTTTCGAGAAAATACATATGGCCAAATAGGGATCCACTATGGCCATAACTGGTACACTTTTCCTATTTGAAAATCTATAGGACTCTGAATTTCCCCAAGCTTAGTTCGCCACAGTCCTCAACCACCTACAGCTTCAACTGTGTAGCAGCGCAAAATGACGGGGCGCGTTATAATCAGAAAATGTTACAATTTTCACATCGTCTTGTTGCAGTCAGTTTGTGGTGTGATTTTCCCTGATTCCTCCCGATGCCAAAGAGCAAGCGAGCGACGACGTGGCGAATGAAAATGATGCGGAAAAATGCAAATGAGAAGAATGCTTTTTGCCCCCATTCCTAGAAGAGACCGCAACGTGGCACAATTGAGCGCGGGGTGTTTTTTGCTTCAATCAGAGGCTTACAATTTTTTGTTGGAATTTGGTTGCAGTGTTTTGTGAGATTTCAACATTTCTCTAGAAATTGTTGATAAAATGCAACTTGCGAATCTAAGATTTTATTCAGAGTTCTTTTCGACAATCCTTATTTTTCAGGGGGTTAAGGATTCTGCAAGAACATTTAAAATCACTGTAGGAATCTTTCAAGAACTGTATGTGGAATTCTACTAGGCTTATTACTACCAGGAATTGATTTTACAATATCTTCAACGATTCGTTCAGAAGTTCTTCCATAATTTAATCCAGGAATCCTACAGAATAGTTTTCAAGAATTCCTACCAAAATATATTTAAAGGTTCTCAAATACTCTCCGTAAGTTTCTATAGAAATTCTTTTCCATATCCACTGAAAAGAATACACAAGTTTTTTTTTGGTTATATACTTCTGTTCTCAAATTGATAACCACTGGTGTCGACTATACATAGTTCCTACGATAGACGAACGTAAAATTCGTTGCTGCAGCGTGCAACCAGCCAGTAGCGTATGTCAACAGTGAGTACACGAGAAATGTGCTGTGACATTGAATGGCAGATCGGCTCTGTCTGCTGCTGATGGTTATGTTTTGCTATGTTCGGAACACAATTTATTCTCCTCTTCCGATAAACGATGCTAGCAAAAAATCTCAAGCCAACCTCTTATGCTCTAGAAAACATTTTTGGGCGCTATGTGATTCCATACCAGCAGAACCTCTGGACAAGATACCGATACCGACGCCAGCTCCTGCCAGAACTGTTATGCATAAATCGATTCTCAGCGACAAAAACAAACTCGTAATGCAGCACGCTTTTCGCCTTGCTGGTGCGGCTTGGTGCATATCTAGGTTAGTGTGTGGCACAAAGTTTCGGAAAGTCACACTTTACCCAGTGAACACGCATTCGCTTGCCAAACCAGCTGACAAACGAGACGAGATTACTTTGAGATGTTCCCGTATCCGTAACATTCCTAGCTATTCCAGTGAACCGGTTGGGGGAGATGTGCGCATGTCCACTGGAAGGTTTCCCCTTAATTCGTTTTTAGGGTACCCGAACGAGGATCTCACCGTATATTGTGACGCACATTATGCTGCAACAACGTGGGATAGATAAGTTGGATTGCAAGTGCTACACACAGGATAACCTTTGAACCATGTAACAACTGATGTACAGACATACTTTCAAGAGTAGGTAATGAATGGAACATAGGTTAATAGAAACAGATTCAATTATATTGCAAATTGTTTGGAAAGCTCTATGGTCAAACTCCAAAAATGAAACTTTGGCGAAAACAATTTTTTTAGCTTTGCTTAGACTGACTACACATATCAACCCAAGTAACCACAAGCTCTCTAATTCGCATTTTTGGCCTTATAGGGCTGTATGCGGCTAATATGAGGCATGTCAGCTATTTAATAGCACTATATTAGAACGCACGGCGAATTAAAGTGCTATTTGGTTACTTGGGAATGGTTACTATTCCGCGATTGACCGAAGTCAGTGAAGATGCACAAAGAAGCAACTAGAAGTTCAGCTGGGATTGGCCATAAACTTCTTCAGTTCAAAGTTTGATATTTTTTTCTGATAAGTAGAAATCTTAAGCTTTAATTCCATAAAAAAAAGATTGGAAATCGGTTGAGCTGTTCGAAAAATATGATTTTTTTTTAGAAATAAAAAATCTAATGCCCTGAGACCTACACTGCCGTTATACGCATAATTGTCCCATGTTACTTTTTGTGCATTTTGACTTTTTGTCATTAAACAGTTTATTTTTACGTATAGTTTTAGAAAACACACATAACAAATTAACTTTGTTCGGAAACTCAATGAAAAGCAAGCCAAGTCAATTTGTCCCATTGTTGAATTTCCACGCATAACTGTCCCACTACTGTATTTCTACGCATAACTGTCACACTATACAATTCGCTGCGCTGATCTCGAACAAAATAGTTAGTAGGCAGTTTTGATTTAGCTGGTGTTTGGAAAAATCGTTTTGAACACCTTCTTACGTTGGCTTTACATTCCATGTGGAACACAACCTGTTTTATTTTTTATTTTCGAGTCCATGGCTTGTGACAAATCAACTTCATGATTTAGCAAACCAAGTCTAAAAAAAATAATTCGAATGTTTTTGGATTACTTGGCCACATGCTAGGTTGTTCCGAATACCGGTTCATTGGTGGAAGTGGCCATATTATATTGGCGAATCTGAAACCTGGCTTGCGACATATCAATTTTCATGAATTTGCAAATCAAGTCTAAAGGTGGTTTCAAATGTATTTGAATAACTTGACCACATGTCGGATTGTTCCGAATTCCCGGTTCCCTGTGGGAAATGGCCTCTAAACCATCGGTTCTAAAACCTAGCTGGCAACATCAAACTACATAAATTCCCAAATATAGGCTAAAGAAGGGTAATTCAAAGGTTCTTGGATAACTTGATAACATGCCAAGTTGTTTTGGATACCCTGTTCTCCAGAAGTGGTGGTTATTATATTGGCGATTCTGAGACCTATCTTGCGACACATCAAACTTGATGAAGTCAAGAAGAAGTCAAAGTCATGTCAAAAGAAGAATAGTTTAAGAGGTTTTGGGTGACCTGGCCACATACTGGGTTATTCTGGGTAATTGGTTCTTCGATGCAAGTGGCAAATATGTTGATGGTTCTGAAGCTTTATTTGCGATTTATCAAAAATCATGATTTTGCAAACCAAGTCCAAAGAAATGTCAAATCGTGTGAAGATTTGTGTCGTGAATTTTGAGTTAAATATTTACTCCGCAAAATAACCTTGAATTCGCAGATGAGTTTCTGTCAAGCCTGCAGCTGGAAGAGTCGATATATTAATTTATAACATCTTATAAACTCTCTAACTTACTCATCCACTATTTCTTTCACTAACTCATACATTGTCTAATTATCACACATACAGAAAACTTTACTTTCCATCCCAAACTATAAAATCATATTTCTTCACTTCCCCACACGTGGCTCCGTTTGGCACATGTCACTTGACCCTTCATTAGGTGCCTTAAGATAGTCTTGAGGATATACGTCCGCTACATTCGGTATAATCAATACGTAAGAACGGTCATCTACAGCATTATGCTTTGCACATAATTGGTCACTAATATCAGTGGGACTGTTATGCGTAGAAATTCACCAAAAACCCCGTATTTCTAGGCATAACAGTCCCACTTTGAATTTCGTAGCTAAATTTACTTTATTCCCATAATAAAAACTCTTGACTCTAATGAACACGCTATTCTTCATACGTTGTTAAGATTTTAATTTAATTTACCACACACCTGGTCAATACGAGGCCTAAATGTGTTAAAATCTTTGAACGCGTTTTTCTCGATTGCATATTTTGAAACATGGGACAATTATGCGTATAACGGCAGTACAGTGTGTGCCGATAAAAAATGACTGGTTTTTTATTTTCAAAAAAATATATCTCAAAAACTAAAAACCATACATTGCTGAAAATTTGACAGTAAACGTAAAATTTTCTGAGCTTTCAAGAAAAAATGAGAACAGCAATGGCCCCTTTGGTCCCCAGGCCTTCAAAACACGAAAAAAACGAAAATTATTTAATTTTTTCATGTAAAAAAATATTTTTTTTTGAATTTTATATTTTTCCTGAAAAGTCTAAGTTCTTAGCTTTCATTTCATCCCAAAGGACTGAAAATCGGTCGAACGGTTCAAAAGTTATAATATTTTTAGAAATAAAATTTTTGCAAAATCACGATTTTTCTGGTCACCTTATTTCGGAAATGGTCACCCTAATCGAAAAATCCAAAAACACGTGTATCCTTACTTTGAATAAGGAAAAAATTAGCAAATTTTCACGGAGTTCGGTGACCCACTAGAACGACTTGTCGTGGAATGGCTGAAAACGTATATGTGGGATATACATAGGTTTTATCATTAGCCAGGTATTAGCCAAATTCTAATAGTTTTTATGTTTTGAGCCATGTAAACTTGCTTTAAAGTCTTTTTAGAATGTTCTTTTTCATTAGCTTAATATAATCACAGACAAACATATGTAACACTCAGAACAAATCTCGATAAAAATCATAGTCACGAGGACGTGTACGTAAGAGTGGTTCAAAAAATCGTTTTTGATCCACACCGCTTTTTCGATTCAAGATCAAATTCTAAGTATCCTCACAAAATTTTAACCTATTTCGGATAAAAATGAGACTGCACAAGTCCTTCAAAATGTATATAGGAATTACTATGAGAAAAGCAAGCAAATAATTCAATCGGTCATATTGTTTGCCCATGCGCTCTTGGGGATTAGAGCTACGTTGATATTGTAAGATACATTCATCTTATACAACTTTGCCCAAGACCGATTTCAAATCGGACGTCTCAGTAATTAGTTATTGATTTATATCCAATCGCAAATTCTTCTACAGTGCTCATTTATCTTCTGAACAGGCAACATTGCTGCATCTGGCGCGAAAGATAGCACACATAAATCATGGCTACAATGGTTTACTGCATATATGCAGTGATGCCTGCAGATCAGCCAAATTATTATAACCAAAGTTTTACAACTCATATAAAAATCAATAACTAATTACTTAGGCGTCTGATTTAAAAACGATCTTCGGCAAAGTTGTAGATGATGAATATATCTCACGGTATCAACTCACTATAATCCCCAATAGCACATGAGCAAACATCATAACCGATTGAATGATTTGCTTGCTTTTCCCATAGTAGTTCCCATATAAACTTTGAAGGGCTTGTGCAGACTTTGAAGAGCGGTGTGGAGCAAAAACGATTTCATGAACCACTCTAATGTACGCCCAATGCTAAAATCGATGTGTTTGACCGACATGCCAACAGATGGTGTAATGCGTAAACGTCAAATACGAACAAAAACGATGCGAGCGTTGCGGGTGGCGGATTGGCCGCCTATCATATTTTTTTATCGACCGTTTAAAAGATGGTCGATGAACAATGATAAGAGTGTGAAATAATCTTCGGGCATTCCAGGGGTGACATCAAAATACAGGGTTTCCTCATTCTACGGTGATGTCGGGCATGAATTTTGACTCTTCTCCAAGTAGTTGACAAACTTTGTAAACTCCTGGGGGCAGGACTACTTAGCTTTGCGGAAGAACTTCAACGCACAGTCGCTCACAGCAATTTTTGAAATGCAAGCTTGCGGACCCCCAGCTCTTGCCGACAGAGCATTATTTTCCGCCTCGGAAGCTTTGTCCAAACGAGGGCATTGGCCTGCAAAGCAGGGTCCGGAAGATTCATCTCAGGAACCATGAGCTCTTGCTCGCTATACTCGCTCTGCAAAATCCTGCAAAATTTAGATTGAATGTTTAATATAATATAATAGTTACATTCTGGGAGGGAGGCACCGATACTACACACGAAATTGGATACAATTGTTTTCCAAATTGCAAGATAACTTCAGTTTGCCAACGACAATCAAGGCAGGCTTAGTGAAAATCGCTAGTTTTCAATTGTTATGTGCCTTCGATCTTTCTGGACAAACATTGAAAAAGGGCCACAGTTTTCTATGCGTTTAATTTTCAGTTTTAATGAAAACAGTAAAAAAAGCCTCATTCCAATACGTTACATTAAATAAGAACTAACGGTGCTCTCGTGACGTTTCTTTTGAATGTGCATGCATTGATTCTAATTCAATTTTTGCTACTTATGATGAAATGCAAAAATATACTTAGGCTTATTACGCGCAATTATGATGTTTGTCCATTGTTTAAGATCCGGGCTCACAGTGACAGTTCGTGACAGCAAAATCTCGGCTCACTGTGACGTAGATAAATTTTGTATTGGTTTCTCCCTCCCAGGTAATTACTAATCAATTATAATTAGTTATAATTAAACATTTCTCCATGAAGGTCATCTACCTATTTATTACACACAAATTTCAATTGTTAGTTTAAAATATCATCCAATTGTTCATTAATAATTTGTTTAAGATTTTCTGGAATTACTGAGGATTTCTCCAAGATATATAAGAAGAAATTCTAGGAGTCTCACGGAATTCAAGATCACCAAGCAAAAATTCATTACACATTTTTTTGAGACAGTTCACCAACAATTTTTCCAACTTTGCTTTTGACATTCTCTTTAAAGTTTCTCTTTGGCTTCCTTCAACAAATCTTTAAGAAAATCTTTCGGAAATGTCTGTAAAAAATCATCAAATGATTCTTCCATGTGCTGTTTTAAGGATTACACAAGATTTTCATAAGCAACTGAACAGGATTCAATAGTGCACATTTTCTTAACGATTTCTCAGAGAAGTTCTCCATAGATCCATCAGCATTTTTTATTTTTCACAGAGATATAAATCTTAGATTTCTGTAAACATCATTTAGTTGCTCAAAACTCTCTCAAAAATAATACTTTAAAATTTCTTCAAAAATGCCTACCAAATAAAAATAAAAAAAATCAAACGATTAAAGCAGGGTTTCTCAACCGGTGGTCCGCGGACCCCTAGGGGGCCGTGACGACATCTCAGGGGGTCCGTGAAGCCATTGTAAATTTGGCTTTATAATTAATATAATTGATCCATCCATTTATAAAATCTTTACATTGTTTGATTCGCGTAGAGCATAAGTAGCAGGATTCAGGTTTTATATACTTCAAATATTTAAAAAAAAAAAAGGATTTGTTCAATGAACACAATGACATGATTTTTTGTTTAAGTGTGACAACGTTTTTGGAGGTATCCATAACAAATCGTGACTTAATTTTGGCTTAATCGTTGGCAGAATTTTTCCAGCTTCCTGGCGAGCCCCCTGAAAATATCTTGAAAGTTTTCTCTGCGAAGTAGGGAATTAAAGAAATTTTGAAATTCTTTTATGTTTCTATATTATTTATTATCATAACATTAGTGAGTTTTTTTGACTTACATCTACCGTCATTATCATATAAAGATTTTAGCAAAGATTTTTGATCTGACAAGACTTTTGAAGAATCCCTGGCGAAATTTTAACGAACTCATGCTACGGCCTTCAGCTGGCTTCTCAAAAGCTTATTACAAGATTATGGAATTGGAGGAACTTAACCTTTCATTGGGAAATTTATTGGCGAAAAATTCGAAGATTATGAAGGATAGCTTGAGAATACCCAAAGAAATCTTTCAAATCTAATGAAAATCTTTTGAATTTCGAACAGAACTTTACTGTACTATTGTGACAGTTTTTAAAAAGCCAGCAAGAACTTTTATTGTAAGCATTTCAACTACCTGATTTTCTGTTGATTTTGATAATATCCTTCTCAGAAGTTTATTATCGGACTCTTAGAAAGATGTTTAGTGAACTCTTGACAAGATTCTTAGAAAGTTTAGTGGATTCTAGATAATTTTAGCAGAATTATTGCATTATATGTTTAGTTCTCTGCATCTCTTTTAAGAAGGTGATCATTTACTCACACTTTGCTATTCCTCAGCTTTTGCAAGAACGTATCCAGTTGATGTGTCAATCTTTTGTGAGAGTCAGGGGTTAGTCTCAAATCGCTGACTTAAGTAACGAAAAGGGAAGGGGCAACTTTCATGCAACAGTCTAAAAATTTACCACTTACGAAATCATGCTAATTGCTTAGTTTAAATGTTACTTTTAAATAAAAATTGGGTATACCTGCCAAGGGTATCTGCTGGTTCATAATGAGATCTTTGGAAGACTTCCATAAACTTTCATTTCGAGACCAACCATTTTAGGAGTCCACGAGATGTTTGTAGAACTTCAAAGGGGGTCGCAGCTGCAAAAAGGTTGAGAACCACTGGATTAAAGTTTATAACAGAATACTTTCAACTGTTCCTTCAAAAACTCTTCCGCTTAAATACTCCAAAATTTTACTAGAATTTCTTTAGAGAATTATATTATTGTTTCTCCTAAATGTCCTAGGGTTCTTCCGAAAAAATCAACAGAGATTCACCCAAATATTTTCCAGAGATTTTTTTTTCCAATTTTTTCAAAAGATTCGCTGAAGAATTTTGCAATTCACTTTTGAAGTTCAAAATAAGTTCAAAAATTCCATCAGGTATTCTTTTAAGTTCTAGAAAACCATCCACTCTCCATTTTTGGTTTAAAAGCTACTCCAAGTTTCTTTAGAGATTTTTTTTCGCAAATTACTCTACGAATTACTCCATATCAATAACCAATTTATATTTGACTAGTGGACCCGGCAAACTTCATCTTGTCATCAAATAGGCTGTTGAAAAACGCCATGAAACATCCCATAAAAATGTCAGCTCTTATCACTCTCTTTTTTCCGACTTTCCCGGTGATGATATTCACTTTTTATACACACAAATAAGTCGGAATAGTTCAGGAACTTAACTATAAGGAAATTTTCAAAATCCGATAGCCCGTTCTCGATCCATTTCGTGACATTCAAACACCATTCCATTTTTTATTTATATAGATAGATAGATTTCTAAGGAAACACATTTTAACAAATTTCCTGTCAAAAATTAGAAAACTTACAAGAGAATTTCTGAAACTTGTTGACGTAATTCCAGAATAACCTCACAGAAAATCTTAAGTAGTTTTTGTAAAATTTACTACAAAAAAATTGGTTTTTTATCTACGTCTTTTCTGAATGACAACGATTAGCGTTAAAGAGGATGGAATTTTTACTGGCGATATTTGTTCCTAACATCTTAGGAAATATCCTTTCCATGACAACTGTGGACATGCAGAGGTCTCTAGTAACAAAGGTTGTCGAACTATCTTTCCTTCCCTTCCCCGATGACCGTAAGGACGTGGCCGGCGCCGTTATTGACTTTTAGATTTTGAGCTCTCGATTTGTGCACATTGAAAATGGTAAGCTAATCCCAAGCACCATTCATTAAATCTATGTGCAACTTCGATTGTTCTAGTCAATCACGGAGTAGCAACTACGAATTGTATGCTTATGCTAAAACTGTAGAAGTTGAACGCGAAAATATTGACAGTATTTTAAAGAAATTGCCAAAGATGTCTTATGGTTTAATTCGTAACGTAAGTTTTAACTAAATTTAAATCATGAAGGAAATTTTTGCGTTACCCTGAAAATTTGTTGAGGATTTCCTTATGGATTTTCAGGATTCAGCGGCAGTGCAATTGATGTCATTTTTCAAAACTCCTACAATTTACTTTTCTTTCAGTTTCTGTTGTAGTTGGTTTTAAGAATATTAAAAAAATGTTGTAGTTGGTTTTAAGAATATAAAAAAAATGTTGTGCGTAGTTAATATAGCAAGCGTCTTGCTAAGGAAAGATTTAAAAAACAAATGTTGAAGCAGGTAGAAACAACAGATGGACAACTAAAGATTAGTGATTAGTTAAAATCATTTCTCAAGAGGGGAGAAAATTAAAAGATTATTAAACCCTTTTCAATGGATAAAAAAACAAATTTCAGTTCCATCAGATTACTAATTAGTGTTTATCCTTAAAATCCAGCAGTATTCCGTCCTTGACTTCAGGGTTCCTCAGAGTTCTGCCAGAAAGCCTCTAAGAACTCCGTCCTGGAATTGCACAATAGTTCAATCCAATAATATGGATTTTTGACTATAATTGATAAAACTATTTCGACAGAAATGTTTTATAAAAGATTTATTTTCTTTAGTTTTTAATAATATTTTAAAACAGTTTCCTTTTTCCATTACGTTGTTTTCGGAAGCAAAAGTATTCTTGGGGTTCTCCAACAAATTTCCTCTTAAGATTCGAAGGCAAGAGACATTTTAAAATCACTTCTCGTAGATGATTTATATATAATCTGGGTAACATTATTGGGAGACTTTCGATGAACTTCGCGATAGAATTTTTATTAAAATTTTTGAGCAAACTATTTGAAGGAATTTCTGGTCGAACGTCTGGCAAAACATCTCAGTATAAGATTCGACACAATCAATGAATCACGAGGAAACACTTTGAACTATTGAAAGGTTTATTCAGGTTCCAGAATCAATTTGGGGATAAAAAGTAGGCATAGAAGGAAGTTGTCCTTCAGGAGGAACTCACTTTAAAAGTACGAACAAATCTGACAATACTAATAATAACTAACTTCCAAGAGATTTAAGGTGATTATAAAACGAAGCCAAATTTTGAATTTTCAAGAGCACAAGACTGGAGAATCTGACAACAGTTCGCGTTTAAAATCAATCAAATTACTTGTTTGCTGGTGGTGACCAAGGGGATACATTTTCAACGCGGAGTGCTGTTTGGTTTTCAAGTCTTGTGCTCTTGAAAATTTGAGGTGTGGCTTCGTTCTATAAGCACCTTAAAGCAAGAGTTCTAAAACCATTTTTCGATATTCCTTGGGAAATTAGAATATACTAAAATTTATCAAGGAACATTGAAATGTAGCTTAGCGGAATTTGGGGCAAGTGTGCCACCTTAAGCAAATTTTCTCTAACTTTCCCTAAAGTTTATAAAGTCCACCAATTTAGCCTCATGATATTAGTTTCACATCTTTTCATAACAACTGTGCCATTCAAAAAGAAATTAATTTCAAAAAGTATTTGTTTTGGAGCTTTTTAAATGTCATCCAAAATAACCTATTTTTCGACACTATGGGGCAAGACGGCCACCGAATGAACATCGCATGTAATTCTACTTGTAAAGAAATTTTCTTTATTTCCTATTAATATTACTTATAAAGCAGACGCTAACCGATAATTTAAAAATAATTTTAAGTTTACCGTGATACGGGGATGCTTTATAACAAGGTTCAAAACATGCGTAACTACCTTTTACTCAATTCGAATAACTAAAATAGTTATTTTTGTCTCCTTTGAATACAATATATGTATAACTCTTATATTACGGCGAATATGTGTAATATTAAACTAGATCAGCACTAAATAACGGTAAAATATTGATGTAGATATGTAAAACGGTACTTAATAAGCCGAAAAACATGTTATTATTGAATATTTTGAGAAAAATCACCTTTGGGGGCAAACATGTCAGTTATTCCCCTACTATACTTCTGAAACTACTACTGGTGTCTCATTTTGGTTTATAATTATGATTTTGTTGATGATGTTTACATTTTTATAAATTTCACTCCAACAATTTTTGTTTACCAAATAGGTGGCACACTTGCCCCAATAAGTATACATTTTAACCAAACTGGATTCCGTATGTAAAACTAAATACTTTTTTCGTTCAAATGCCACAATAACTTACACATTTGAATAGTTTCACGATGCACAGTACGTTAGAAAAATCAGGTTATAATTTACCTTTCACCATGCTATTTAGAAACAACGAAATCTTATAAAAATCCACTCAAATTTGGTTGTCTTGTCACAAGTCGATGTAAAAACGTGAAAAATAGAGTAATTTTCATCATATTTGGATCATTGTATTGTGAACTATAAGGGAACATATTGTTAAACTCAAAGAGAAAATATAAATTGTAGTTTTTATAAAAAGCAGGGGTGGCACACTTGCCCCTATGGCACACTTGCCCCAAAGTCCGCTAAATAAGTTTGCTACAAATCTGTCGGAAATAAATCCAACATATTTTGGAATTTCCTGACTATTTCTTAAAAAATTAAAACATATTAAGGTTTCTTGAAACAAAATGTAGTTCAGTGATTCTCCAATGAATTTATTCAAGTAAATTGACTCACAAAATCCATCTGGAGAAAACTTAGCCATGTTAAAATTTCTTGAAGAGATCTGTTATGAGTTAAGACTTGCCTTTCGCCAAAAATTGTCTATTGTGTAAAAAATTCCTTTAGTAATGTTTCCTATTATTTAAATTTTTTTTTTCGTATGTTGTACGAGTTGTGGCATTGGTTAATGCATGGATGTCTGTTGGGAAATCATCATCATCGGACACCTCGAGCAGAGCTTCCCCAAAAGCGTGGGAAATCATAATTTAAAACATCATTACTTGCATAATTACGAATTTTAGAAACCGAATTTCCTGAATGTTGACGCTTTCATGTATCATGGTATTTTTTGCAACGGAGATGTCGAAAAATGGCTCTTATCGCACACAACAAGCTTGATCTAGCGGTAACCAATGGAACGACAGCCAGACGATTGTCGCGTGGTGCACCGAAGTCAGAACCGCCACGCTGATAATGTGTACGGCAAGCGAGGTTTTCCCACTATTCTTGTACAAAATAAGAGAACGTAACTATTGATGAGTTTTTGTTTCATGAATAATAGTCTTGTAAATTAATACAGTTGATTTGTCTTCACGTCAAAATAATGATAACAGTATTTTTTTTCTAATTTTTATATTATTTATCATCCAAAATTCTGGGGAGGGGCCTGGATGAATCTGGGATGGGCCTGACCCCCCAGTCCCCCCCTGTTCCTATGCCAAAGGGGATGTCAAGAATGATGTTTATGTCTATAAGAGTCACAGGTATTCAAAATCATAGCGAAAGAGCCGTCGCATGCCTCGTTTTAGTACAAAAACTGAAATGTCCCACAACACGGGTACCTCCGGTGGACATTCCTGGGTTAGTTCTGTAGTCCAGAAGAGCCAAATTGCTCATTCAACTATAATTGAACTAGAAGAGACACAGGAATTCAAAACCATGAAGATTGAACCGCCACAGTGACCAAATCCGGATCTCCACGAAGGTTTCTGAAGCTAGACATGTATGCCTTTCATTTAAGTCCAACAGAACTGAATTCAATTCCAATCGATTCAAAAACATCGATGAATAAGTAAATGCATCGATTCGGCAACATCGTTGTTATGAACAAATTTGCCCAACGCTAATCACAATATAAATTGAACAGCTACTATTATGACGCTATGTATTTTTTCAAGAAAGGAATCAATTGCGAAAATTGTGATTGCCGTCAATCACTAGCAGCAGAAAATAAAGAAAAATAATACAACGATACATATTTATTGATGCCACGCCGTCGCTGTAGTGAAGCAATAAGGATGAGCATAAAACTGAGACAACGAACACGTACCAAGTTGTTCCAGTCAGGATGTTTGACGGCCAACTTTCATTATCAATTTAGATGTAATTTATCATTTTCAAAAGGCAAAAGTTTCTCCCACCCCATCGTCATGACTGATCCGCTGCAAGGGCAAACATAGCCCACCAAAACATACGTAACCAACAGCTCAGACTGTTTTTCCGAACGCCATGACTGGCGGGGCGGGGGTGAGAACCTGAAGAAAAGCTGTAAGAAGATACTTTCCAAACCGAGGAAAAGTCAGAAGCTCAAAACAGAACCCAGTCGTGTCTGTTGAACTGCGTCGAAGAGAATCAGAGAACGAAAAAAAAAGTTTCATAATTATACGGTGCCGTCGACGGCGAGGAGCAAAACACCAACCAACCAAAAGGACAGCAGACTCGGAGAGCAGGATCAATCCTCCTCACCCATCCTGAAGGCCTGGATCCCCGACCAAAGCAATGCTGGTGTTTTTATTCGGTTCGGCGTTTGGCATGTTGATGGAAAAATCTTATTTTCTCAGATTTTTTTCGCCCAAAACCAACTGCCAGCGATTTCCCAATGGGTGTAGCCAGAAAGGTGCAGGAAGATGCCGTTCTTCCCCTCACTATACATGACTTTCCGTGATTTCGATGGATATTAATTAAAAATTGAGACATTTTTCTAGGAGTTTGCTTTGTGAAATGGTTGAATGTTGAAGATCCCAACCTTGATGACAAATCTTCCCTAAATTTTTCGCATACTTGCATCAAGGGTGCATATTACCCTTACTTCCGAAAACCCTGGGTTATAATTTCAGGATTTTCCTGAAATCACTTCAAAACCTTTACACTTTAAGAGAATTCCTCACAAAATGTATCCACTTTTTTCTGAGAATATCTTTAGTAATTCCTCAAGAACTCTATAAAAATGCATCTAATAATTCTTATGAGATTCTGTTATTTTGCTCCATAATTCAGACTCATATAGATATTTCAGAAATTTATTTGAAAATTACGAAAAATATAGAGGCATCAAGATTCGACCAAAAGATTTGTCATCTAATTTTTCATTCACCGAAAATTTGAAAGGTTTCTTCAAATAATTGAAGTTTATTTGACGACTCACTGGATTTTTTTAAATAAGAATTTTCGCACTTCTAGCAAAGCTAGAAACTTTTACCTACCCCGGCTATCTGGGATGCTAATGGGTTTAGGCTCTGTGGTTTTCACTCAACGGTCTATTACGGATGCACGTCTCGAGTGTGATACAGTGAAAAAAGGGGAAAACGACTCTGTATCACGCCACCTTTATTCCAAGCCAAATAAAGGTGGCGTGATACAGAGTCGTTTTCCCCTTTTTTCACTGTATCACACTCGAGACGTGCATCCGCAATAGACCGTTGAGCTACAAGTTCGATGTCCCCCCATAACTACCAGGGTGCTGAGGGCTTGTTGATGCCTCTACGTCACCTTTGACTCTATTCGCTCTGGCTGCGATTTGTCTCTGCTCCGTAACTTACATTTTGAGACCAGCCTCACGCCTGGGACATGTGAGACTTTTTATGATAGCTGCTCATGTGCTAATTGGTTCTCTGGACTTTACTGCGCTGCTCGTCATGCTCTTCGGGCGGACCGGTTGAATGCCGAGGTCGATCGAGCGATTCCGGTTGAGGACTGACTTCCAGTACGTAAGCGCCCCGACGACCCAAAGCCGGTGATTCGTCGTGATCGATACTATTCGGCGTAGTTCCCAACGGTGAAGCTAGCCTACTCCGATGGAGAGTTCGCTGACGGAGAAATATCTCCCGAACCAGCTATTCGGGCAGATGCCGAGGTCGGTCCTGCGATTCCGGTGGAGAGGAGCTTCCGGTACACAGGTGCCCCGACATCTTCCTTTCTCCGCGCAGTCCCACTCATGGCCATTTTCCGTACGTTTCTGACGTCTCCTCGTTGTTAGCACTCGATATCCTCCGCCAAAGTGATGCAAATGGGGATCATACACCCTATACCGCATACCGCATCTGACTGTATCGTTCTATACACACTACCATCAGCCGAAACGCTCTATTCAGCTTTTCGCGGTTCCGCTTTGGTTCTAGTACCTTGCCCCAAGCAGGAACTCAATACCTCAGTATCGATGACGAGCAGTCATCCCAAACAAACATCAAACACGTTGGGTACTGGTATTTACGTACTCGCTTCGAACCCGGTCCTCGTGTTCCAACCGAAACCACGAACCAGTACCTAAACCCGAACTTATGTTTGGAGTACCAAAGTTCAAACCGATGTTTAGAAACCGGTGCAACCGCAAAGTACACCGTCACGAGTACGCGGCAGCATCAGTGTGTTTTGTTTTGTTTTTTTTTCTCTCGTAGCCCAGTGGGTGGTAAATGACTGAACAATGCGTACCATTGGTGCTTCACGTACCTGCAGGTATAAAATAGACCCCATTTGTGGTCCTTAGCCTCTTGTCCAGTAACTCCTATCCCTACCTCCCCGTGGTGCCGCCTGGGATACGAGTAACCGTAGGGAAGATCGGGTAACCAACCCTGGTGGAACCTTGGTCGTATGCTGACAGGGAAGGGGGGCTCCTCTCTTCTGAGGGTGTAGCTTATCAGAGCGTCTGTTCTCCATGTTAGGGGCGGCTCAAAACAGCGTCTGTTCTCCATGTTAGGAGCGGCTGATCATCGTCCTAGTGCCAGCGTGGGACTCTAAACAGTGCTGTGCACGATGATCCTCCGGCGAGACAGGGGGGTTGGTGCAGGCCTTACAAGCCAGCCGTAAAAATCATCAGTACAGGAAGCATACAATGTAAATTCGGACCGGAACAATCGGCATAGACCCAGGCATCAAAAACGGACTAACGATTGGAAACTTGGATCATGGAACTATAAGTCTCTCAATTTCTTGGGAAGTACCCGCATTCCTTCCGAATTATTGAGGGTCCGCAAGTTCGACATCGTAGCGCTGCAGGAGGTTTGCTGGAAAGGGTCGACGGTACATACGTATAGGGATGGTTATACCATCTACCAGAGCTGCGGCAACAGACATGAGCTGGGCACAGCTTTTATCGTGATGGGCGAAATGCAGAGGCGCGTGATTGGGTGGTGGCCAATCGACAACAGAATGTGCAAGTTGAGGATCAAAGGCCGTTTCTTCAATATCAGCATAATCAACGTGCACAGCCCCCACCTAGCAAGTGACGATGACGATAAGGACGCTTTCTACGCGCAGCTGGAACGTGAATACGACGGCTGCCCAAGCCATGATGTCAAAATCGTTATCGGAGATCTCAACGCTCAGGTTGGCCAGGAGGAGGAATTTAGACCGATTATAGGGAAGTTCAGCGCTCACCAACTTACGAACGAAAACGGCCTTAGACTGATTGATTTCGCCGCCTCCAAAAACATGGCCATACGTAGTACCTACTTCCAGCACAGCCTCCCGTATTGGTACACCTGGACGAGAACAGCTTTCCCGGGAAGCTCACGAGACTGATAAGAGCGACGATGGAAGGTGTGCAAAATTGTGTGAAGGTTTCAGGAGAACACTCCAGTTCGTTTGGATCCCACCGGGGACTACGGCAAGGTGATGGACTTTCGTGCCTGTTGTTCAATATTGCGCTAGAAGGTGTTATGCGGAGAGCCGGGCTTAACAGCCGGGGTACGATTTTTACGAGATCCAGTCAATTTGTTTGCTTCGCGGATGATATGGACATCGTCGGCCGAACATTTGAAAAGGTGGCAGACCTGTACACTCGCCTGAAACGCGAGGCAGCAAAAGTGTGGACTGGTGGTGAATGCGGCCAAGACAAAGTGCATGCTAGCTGGTGGGGCCGAGCGCGACAGGGCTCGCCTAGGTAGCAGTGTTACGATAGACGGGGATACGTTCGAGGTGGTCGACGAGTTCGTCTACCTTGGATCCTTGCTGACGGCTGACAATAACGTTAGCCGTGAAATACGGAGGCGCATCATCAGTGGAAGTCGGGCCTACTATGGCCTCCAGAAGAAGCTGCGGTCAAAAAAGATTCACGCCCGCACCAAATGTACCATGCACAAAACGCTCATAAGGCCGGTAGTCCTCTACGGGCATGAAACGTGGACGATGCTCGAGGAGAGCCTGCAAGCACTTGGAGTCTTTGAACGTCGGGTGCTTAGGACGATCTTCGGCGGTGTGCAGGAGAACGGTGTGTGGCGGCGAAGGATAAACCACGAGCTCGCCCAACTCTACGGCGAACCTAGTATCCAGAAGGTGGCCAAAGCTGGAAGGATACGATGGGCAGGGCATGTTGCAAGAATGCCGGACAGCAACCCTGCAAAGATGGTGTTCGCTTCGGATCCGGTTGGTACAAGAAGGCGTGGAGCGCAGCGAGCTAGGTGGGCGGATCAAGTGCGTATCGATTTGGCGAGCGTGGGGCAGAACCGAGGATGGAGAGATGCGGCCACGAACCGAGTATTGTGGCGTGAAATTGTTGATTCAGTGTTATCTGTATAGATGTTAACTAAATAAATGAATGAATTGGTACACCTGGAGATCACCCCAACAAACAGAATCGCAAATCGACCACGTTTTGATTGATGGAAGACACTTCTCGGACATTATCGACGTCAGAACTTATCGCGGCGCAAACATTGATTCGGACCACTACCTTTTTTTTTTTTTTTTTTTTTTTTTTTTTTTTTTTTTTTTTTTTTCTTTTAAGCAATGGGGGGATAATCTGCTCAACAGACGCCGTGTGGGGTTAGGAACCATTTACTACATGCAAGCAGTAAACAGGACTACACCCCCCGCCAAACCCTTCGTCTCTCCGGGACCACCAAGAAGGCATTGCTTCGGAGAGGGGCTATTGCACATCGCATCCTCCAGGTTAGCTGCGTAGCCATGCAGCAACGAACATCGATGACACGCTTAGGGGGGTCCACCAAGGTAGCATGCTGGCGCTTTGTGACGGTTAAAGTGCGCCAACGACTCTCCGTTGTGAACAACATTCGGTACCGACGCCCGCCACGGTACAATCTGGAACGACTCAAGCTACCCGAAGTCGCAACTGATTACGCGCAAAGCCTTGAAGCAGCGTTGTCGGAAGAGGGAGAGCTCACCGAAGCCCCTCTTGAAGACTGCTGGAGTAGTGTCAAAGCAGCCATAAACAACGCAGCGGATGGTACCATTGGGTTCGTGGAAGCAAATCGACGGAACGGTTGGTTCGACGAGGAGTGTCAGACGGTTTTGGACGAGAAGAATGCAGCGCGGGCGATGATGCTGCAGCAAAGCACCCGTCCAGACGTGGAACGATACAAACAGAAGCGAAGACTGCAAACCCATCTATTCCGGGATAAAAAGCGCCGCCTGGAAGAGTTGGAGTGCGAAGAGATGGAGCAGCTGTATCGTTCTCAAGAAACACGAAAGTTCTACAAGAAACTAAATGCATCCCGCAAAGGCTTTGTGCCGCGAGCCGAAATGTGACCGGGATAAGGATGGAGGTATCTTGACGGACGAACGTGAGGTGATTGAAAGGTGGAAGCAGCACTACGATGAACAGCTAAACGGCGCAGAGGAGGAAGATCAAGACAGCAGGAGGAATGGCTTCATCAGTACGGTGAATGAGGGAGACGTGCCAACTCCCACAATAGGTGAAGTTAAGGATGCTATCAAACAGCACAAGAACAACAAAGCAGCTGGAAAGGATGGTATTGGAGCGGAACTTATTAAAATGGGCCCGGACAGGTTGGCCACTTGTCTGCACCGATTGATAGCCAGGATCTGGGATACAGAACAGCTACCGGAGGAGTGCAAGGAGGGAATAATATACCCAATATACAAAAAGGGTGACAAGTTAGAATGTGAGAACTATCGAGCGATCACCATTCTTAATGCAGCCTATAAAGTGCTTTCCCATATCATCTTCCGCCGTCTATCGTCACTGGCAAGCAGATTTGTGGGAAGTTATCAAGCCGGTTTTGTGGACAAGCGATCGACGACAGATCAAAACTTTATGTTGCGGCAGATCCTCCAAAAGTGTCGCGAATATCAAGTCCCTACGCACCACCTATCGATTTCAAAGCGGCCTATGATACCATTGACCGCGAAGAGCTATGGACGAGAATGGTTTTCCTGGCAAACTGACTAGACTGATCAAAGCAACGATGGATAGTGTACAGTGCTGTGTGATGATATCGGGTGCATTATCGGACCCGTTTGAAACACGCAAAGGACTTCGACAAGGCGATGGTCTTTCCTGCCTCCTGTTCAATATTGCGCTAGAAGGTGTTATGAAACGGGCGGGCTTCAACATGCGGGGCACGATCTTCAATAAATCCAGCCAGTTCATTTGTTTCGCTGACGACGTGGACATTGTCGGAAGAACGTTCCAGGTGGTTGCTGAACAGTATACCATGCTGAAACGTGAAGCAGATCGGGTTGGATTGAAGGTAAATACGTTGAAGACGAAATATCTGCTGGCTGGAGGAACCGAGCGCGATAGAGCTCGCATAGGCAGACGCGTGACGATCGACGGGGATGAGTTCGAGGTGCTGGTAAACTTCACTTCCGTACTAAGTGTATCATGTTCAAGACGCTAAAAAGATCGGTAGTCCTCTACGGGCATGAGACGTGGACAATGCTCGAAGAGGACCTGCAAGCGCTAGGAGTTTTTGAACGACGTGTGCTTAGGACGATCTTCGGCGGAGTATGTGAGAACGGCGTATGGAGGAGAAGAATGAACCACGAGCTTGCGCAACTCTACGGTGAACCCAGTATCACGAAAGTCGCCAAAGCTGGAAGGGTACGATGGGCGGGACATGTTGTTAGAATGCCGGACAACAATCCCGCAAAAATGGTGTTCAACTCAAATCCGGCCGGTACAAGACGAAGGGGAGCGCAACGAGCTAGGTGGTTTGACCCTGAGACGAGACTCGCGAGGACGGTCTTCTTTTTCTGTGATTGCTGAGTTTTTTTCTTATTCCACTTTGTGTTTATACCAATTATGCGCATGCTGTTCAAATCCTCACTTGAACCTCTCAGCAAAAAATGATTGAGTATGCATCACATCGAATCATAAATAGCCGTTTGAGTGAGATTTCATGCCAGCAAACGTAACAGACATTAGAAATAATTAATCTTTTGCTTAGATTTATCAGCAACTTTGGAAAAAACTGCTTCGCCGGCTGAGGTTTTTAATAACAGTTTACTTTGAACACAATACTTTTCACTTTTTCAGCCATAAAAACGGTGGGCTGCATTTGACGTTTCGTGAGAGGGGAATGTGGGCTGCATATGACGTTGATATTTTTCCTCTTCGCGAGTCTCTCTCAGGTTTGACCAAGTGGAGCAGGATCTTGGAAGTGTGGGGCGATCGAGGAATTGGAGGTTAGCAGCCATGGACCGAGTTAGTTGGCGTAACATTGTGGCGCAGGTCATGTCTTGAAGGACGTAGAGAGTAGAAGCATTAACCTAAGAATGCTAATGTCGCTACTGTTCGTGTTACCAACATCTAGTTTGCCACGCGCTGACAGCCTGAGTACCGGGCCTCAAAGTGTCAAATCAATTTTAACAACCAAAACAAATCATTGGCATTTAACAAACAGTGAAAACACATAACTGAAGGTATAAAAAATTAAAAATAAGTTTAATTAGTTTAGCGCCATTAGCGTTCTATTACTAATATTTCCATTACGTAGAGCCAGCAAAAGTAAAAGTAAGTAAGCAACGCCCAGTTTGTTGCTAGTGCTATTTGAGTGTAGTAAGCCTTGCATTCGGCTTTAGTCAGATCGTACGCACGCTTATAATTTTCTACCTAAAGCAATAATCTGTGATCTGGGCCAGATTCTCGTCACGAGCAGTATCATAAAGTTCAAGTTAAATTTTATCAGTGTGCATTTGAACTGCTTTCTTTCGGTTTGTTTTGTACCATGGCTACCATGGTTTGAACCAATGTTTCAAACTTCGGTTCAACCGAAGTTCAAATGTACCGGGTTCATTGTGCAACGCGAGTTTTTTGCTGTTAAACATGAGTAGAAAGATGAGAATCCAAGTTGAACATCGGTAATGTTCATGGGAAGACTGATGACGAGACGTTAGCTAGCAGATACCTCGTACTTCAGCCGATGGTCGATTATTATTCCCAGGTGCTTCAACGCACGCTTCGGTGCACTCACGTATCTTCCGACGTTGACCTCCATCGGCTGCGCCGCCTTGCAGTTGCCGACTAGCAGTACATCTGTTTTGTGGTGAGCTATCTACAGTTTGAGCTCTTCAGGATCTTGCACAGATAGTAGGGAACCTGCATCATGTGCAGTGCTGCAACGATAGCCTCCCAGCTGGCACTGCTGAATGCATTATTAACATCTATCGTGACCACGGCGCAGTATCGATCTCCTCTTCGTTTCTGCTTTGATGCCTTTTCAGCATACTCGAGTACTGCTCGAATTGCGTCTATCATCGATAAGCCTTTGCGGAACCACATACTGCATTTGCGATAACCCGCGCTCACTCTCCGTACACTTTACCAGCGTGTTAAGGATGATTCTTTCCAGGAATTTTCTGAGCGTATCCAGCAGGCAAATGGGCCTAAACGAATCTGGACCTCCCAGTGGTTTTCTTGGCTTTGGCAGCAGTACCAGTTTCTGAATCTTCCATAATCCTGTAAAGTTATCTTCGTCAAGACACCTCTGAACACTTCTGCATATGCCAGGATGGCAGCTTTCAACGCTACGTTCGGTATTCTATCTTTGATTTTAGTCGTTTCGCCGTGTTTACGTCGTTAGACGCGTCTTCACCGTACGGCGATGGTGGCCAGGACGTGGCATCGTGCTTCGGGAAGAGATCCGCACGATCAACTTTAGCTTGTCACTCATTGGTAGACATGATTAACCGTGAAGATGTCTCATAAATACAAATACTTAAATCTTTGATACAGAAGCTATATATTGTACGGTAACACTTATTCTATTAGTAATTTTATGATTAAAAAAACTACAAATTGAACTTTAACACTTCACTTTTGCAAAAAAAAATATACTAAAATCACTTGTAAGGCGAGCAAATACCTTTAAACTCTAATATGTGTGACACATATTAGAGTTTAAAGGTATTTGCTCACCTAACAAGTGATTTTAGTATTTTTTTTTTTTTGCAAAAGTGAAGTGTTAAAGTTCAATTTGTAGTTTAAAACATACTCTAATAATCCCTCCCCTAAATTTTATGATATTATCATCAAATCTGGGTTTAGCATTTCGATATCATTTCCAGCTATCAATGTTATATTTTGCTATTGAAGGCCCTTCTTTACGCTCCGGAGCAATTCTAAAAAGCTGGAAGGATTTCATAGAGAAGTCATTAAAAATTGTGCTTCGAAAATTTCAAAACGTATTTCTGGGATAGATCTTGGGTGAGTAATATGGAAGATATCTGACGAATTTTCGGAAGATTTCTTAATGTCATTCAAACGAACCCCAGAACAAATACTTTGAAGAATCATAGGAAGTATCCTTGCTGTTCAGCTCTACTTTAATGTTTCGCATAACATCTTTCCTTTGTGCGGTTTATATATGTTACAGATATAATTGTTTATATATGATATTTTCAAAAAACAAATATGCATCACAGCTTTGGCTTCACTGTTTCTAATCATGAACACAATACTCGTTGAGCGTTCTGGTAGGAATGTTTAGAACTTGGATGTAGATGCTGATTATTCTAAGAAAATACTATGTAAGTATACCTTGATGAATTTCCTAAAAGTTTTATCCGGTCAATTTTTTTGAAAAATCGTTTTATGCATTTTACCCCAGCAACACACATGTTATAATTGTGTATTATCAACTGATATATGACCAAAATTAGTCATATATTAGTTGATAATACACAATTATAACATGTGTGTTGCTCGGGTAATGAATATCTCCAGAGGGATTTTTTAGGGAAAATTAGGAAATTCGTGGAATAAAATGTTAGACTGTTTCTTGCAAAATCTTTTGGGAGTATCCTATTAATAATAACCAAAAAGATTCCGGGTGTATTTCCTGGAATATATCAAGAAGAAATATATAAAGAAACTTCTATAAGACGTTTTTCCTTAAAATCCTGGAAGAGTAGTCAGAGGAATTATCTTTTGGGAGTTTTGATTATTATTTAACAAATTTACAAAAAACTACTTGTAATTTATTGAGGAATTAGGCTGTAGCTATTGAAAAGCTCATGGGTTACTTCCTGTATTTTAAATAAATCTCGCGAAACATTACTAAAGGACCTATGTATAAATGAGAGGCTCTCTTTTTTTACTTTCGCTTTGATCAATAATTGAGTCACTTAACCACTTCTGTTGCGTTTTTTGTATGAAACGTCAAGGAAATTGCCTTTCGATCTGTTGTGAAAAACTTCCCAAAAGTTTTAGTATTCCACTGTTATAATCTAAAGAGAGCGAGAGAGGAGATAATCTCTCATTTGTACATAGGTCCTTTAATAATGTTTCGCGAGAAATGTATTAGGAGGAGATCCCCAAGTACCAGATACTGAAGCCGCTAAAATTATAATTCAGAAAATATTGGTTTTAAGCAATCTTGTTACCCATAGGGTGATGTGCTAATATCCATCGTATTAAGCTTTGATCAGTGAGAACTTGTTATTTTCCCGGTATAGCAGTGAATGGTGCTGATACAAACCGATGTCAAACAATTCTTTCCCATATCGACTTTCGCATTGCACAGTAAGATTTTGATAAATCTTGATCGATTGAAAATAAAAAATCGTGATACAAGCCGTAAATTTCTGACTCAGTTTTAAATGGATACAATTACAATATTTGTCAGTGGAACGGCGAAGGTCTTTTCCTGTGTGATTTTATATTTAAATCGATTGAACGTATGGAACTGTAACAGCACTGTAAGACGGGGGAACAAATTCGGTGTGAATAGTGACCGCAGTCGCCTCCCACTGCATCCACCTGAAAATGAAGTAATTTTCAAAGGCATTAAACAGATGCTTACACAAAGTAATGCCATTGTATTACTGTAAAACTTAGATATTTGTTAATTTATGCATGAATATCACTTTTTCGGTATATGCCTGGTTTTGAGATGGATCCGGCGATGAGTGATCTCCCCCTGTATGCTTCAATATGCGCATCATATGAACTCATATCTAATCTCACATTGAAGATTATAATAGATTCCAACCAAGTGAAATCGAAATCTTAAGAGGATGATAATTTGAAGTTACATATTTTGCCAAATGAAATTCGAATTTGATGCAAATTCAGGTCACATCATATTATTGGCCCCATAAACAATCTCAAACAATTACATTTTGCATCGTATCGAATTCCAACGTAAACTGCACATTTAAACAATTTGAATTTAACATATTTATATGATCTCTGGTTTGCTGGGCTATTTCTACATTTTTCAACGAAATTCGGTATTGGATGCTGTCCGATTCTGGCTGATTTCCCTTTATTTGTTCCAATAAATAAACTTTGAGAAATTGCTGAAATAATTCCAAGATGAGTCTCAGCTTAAGTACCGTTAGGAATATTTGAAATGTTTCCTGGAGGTATTTCTGCAGGAATCTTGAGGCAAATATCAGAAGGAATTGCTAAGATCTATTTTTTATAAGCATCCTTTGATTTTTTGGTATTTTTTTAAACCTGAAAAAAATGTTTAGTAATTCCTTGAAGACGTTCATCATGGAGATCATTTTAGTGATTTCTTGGAAAAAACTATATATACAGCCATTCCATGAAAAACCGATCTAGTGGGTCTCCGAATTCCGTGAAAATTTGCTATTTTGTTCCATATCCAAAATAAGGATACACGTATTTTTGGATTTTTTGATTAAGGTGACCATTTCCGAAATAGGGCGACCAGAAAAATCGCGATTTTGCAAAAATTTTAGTTTTAAAAAAATTATAACTTTTGAACCGTTCGACCGATTTTCAATCTTTTAGGACGAAATGAAGGCTAAAGATTTTGACTTTTCAAGAAAAATATAGCATTTCACAAAAATTGTGTTTTTTTTTACATGAAAAAACTCAATAGTTTCCGTTTTTTTCGTGTTTTGAAGGCCTCGGGACCAAAGGGGCTATCGCTGTTCTCATTTTTTCTTGAAAGTTCAGAAAATTTTACGTATACTGTCAACTTTTCAGCGATGTATGTTTTTTAGTTTTTGAGATGTATTTTTTTGAAAATAAAAAATCAGTCACTTTTCATCGGCACACACTGTAGATCTCAGCGCATTAGATTTGTAATGTTTAAAAAAACCTTAACTTTTGAACAGCTCAACCGATTTCCAATCTTTTTTATGGAATGAAAGCTTAAGGTCTCAACTTTTCAGAAAAAATAGAAAAAAATAGAAAACTTTGAAAAAAAATTTTTTTTTTTCATTGAAATATATGAAAATTTCTAAAAAAAACTAGAAATTTTTATATTTTTTCACGTTTAAACATATTTTTATCAGATTTTTCAATTTTGTCTGAATAGTTAAAATTTTAAGCTTTCATTCCATTTAAAAAGATTGGAAATCGGTTAAGCTGTTCAAAAGTTATAATTTTTTTAAACATTACAAATCTAATGCGCTGAGACCTACAGTGTGTGCTGATAAAAAATGACTAATTTTTTATTTTCAAAAAAATATATCTTAAAAACTAAAAAACATACATCGCTGAAAATTTGACAGAATACGTAAAATTTTCTGAACTTTCACATAAAAATGAGAACAGCGATAGCCCCTTTGGTCCCGAGGCCTTCAAAACACGAAAAAACGGAAACTATTGAGTTTTTTCATGTAAAAAACACAATTTTTGTGATATGTTATATTTTTCCTGAAAAGTCAAAATCTTTAGCCTTCATTTCGTCCAAAAATATTGAAAATCGGTCAAACGGTTCAAAAGTTAAAATATTTTTAAAAATAAAAATTTTGCAAAATCGCGATTTTTCTGGTCACCCTATTTCGGAAATGGTCACCCTAATCAAAAAATCCAAAAATACGTGTACCCTAATTTCGGATAAGGAACGAAATAGCTAATTTTCACGGAATTCGGAGACCCACTAGATCGGTTTTTCATGGAATGGCTGTACCGTTTTGATTCATATTACGGACAGCTTCAAATTCCGGACACTCTACTTTGTATGCGAAACATTTCACACGAAATGTTTCAATTTTTACCGTTCAAAAGCTCTCACTTTGAGAGCTCGTTTTAATAAGCATTTTCCATAGATATCTATTAAAATGTTTAATGCCCAACTTCCTTAGGCGTCTCTCTAGTGGTTTATCGATTTTATTTGATGATTTGACTTTTCTATTCATGATTTGTTTCCTGAATTCGAATCGAAGTGTCCGGAATATGAGGCAAAAGTAAGTAAGCGTCCGGGATAAGAATCATGAAAAGTACACACACTTCATTCACAATTCGAAAGTCAATGGGTTTAAAGGTTCGATAACGCGGAGGAATCATACGGAGTGATTTAATTTACACACCTTTTGGTGAGTTATACTTCACTGAGGCCTTAAGTGTCCGTAATATGAATCAAAACGGTATATATGTATGATCCAACTATTATAATGTAAAGTCTTGCACAACGAAGAAATCTCAAATTTTCGGTCCTGGCGACGCCCATAGATTTTCCCCTTTCCCCAAAACCCCATTCCACTCCCAATTCCGCAATTGGTATGTATGTTTTATGCTTCTTCCGGTTTTCGCGCTGTTCGGTTCTTGACTTGTCTGCCCCCACAACTTTGGACTTAATCATTGTCAGCAGAGCAAAAGCAAACCAATCACACCAACTAGGTAAACCGAAGCAACTCATCTTCTCCGCGAGGAGCCGTGGTCTTCATCCTCCCGCGCCAAATGTCGAGTCATCATCATCGGTTATCATCATGAGGGAGAAGTACATTGACATCGAACGATGATGGGGGGCATCATCGCTCCGAATGGTAATGGACATGATTGTAATCTGAATTTCAATAAAACTTTGCACAGTTTCCGTTTTCTTGTCTTTTCAGGCTCTCTGGACTTGGTCATAGTTTGGTTGTTCTTTGCGTTCGCTCCCGTTTCCTTACTCTTCCATCGTGATGTTGAACTTCTGGATGGTGAGGATACTTTCCCGCTGATCGTTTTCACAAGGCGGATTGCTGCTTATTGTGTGCATGGAAATGAACCCCATTATTATGATTCCGAAGAAAATTTGTACAAATTTGATGAAGAGTTGAATTTATTTAAATTGTATTTTCCATCTCAAAAGGGTTAAAGTTTTGAGCAAAGGTGTGCATTGAGTGTTTGACTTTGTGCTTTGCCAGATTGGATGGGGTAAAAAATTTCCATCAAATTTGAAGAAAGTAGAATTGCATAGCTTGATTTTTTACAAATGATTAACATTTCTGTCAATGTCTATGCTGCAACTTATTTTATGTTTGATGAATAGGAGATAATGTTTAATTTCTATTAAGGTAAGCAATTTAGAAAGTTATTTATTATTGTTAAGATATTGCATTAGTGCATGGAACCTCTTTGAAGCCCTTATGTTTGATCTAGCTGCTTTTTTTCAGAATCATGTATACTTTCCTTGATTAAAAAAATGCTTGCCAAATCCGTATCATGCCAGAATACCCCTGCAATCTGAAAATAAATTTTTAATATCATTTCGTAAGTAAATTCCTCGCTTTTAACATTCCAACGTTTTGTACTCGGCGTTCCCGAAGCTCATATCCATCTCGATAATGAACCACATCCCAGCAGTAAATAATAAATGCCTCAGCCCTCATTCCACACTCACACATTATTGTCACTCAAAAACACACACTTTTTCGTGGGGACCACCGCTGGGTGCCACCGATGGGATGGGAAAGTAGTGCACCAAAGTGCTGTCATAAAATTTCCCGAATATCAAACTTGACAGGGCTCTGGCGCTGGAGGTAAGTATAAAAAAGCTCCAATTGCAAACCCATCCACGTTATTTCCGCAGTTTTGGGCTCCAGCAGTTTGAAATGAACGCTAGGATGAAGTATTGCAAGCGGCGTGGTTATTGCAAAAAAAAATAAAACAAAACGATTCTCCGCACTTAGGGTGTGCTCAACGACAATAATCTTAAGCTACACTCATCAGATTTGTTAATTTGGACTGCTAGAAGCTTCTGTAAATTTAACAAAACATATCAACACCAAAAAGGCTGAGCGAGCTTGAAGTTTGTATGAAGAAAATCGACCAAACATAAGGGGAAAACTATTCTAATCACAATAGGTGGCGCTGCAGTCGATGATTTTCTTTCATTATTGATTTGTAGTTCTTCAATCAATAATATATAAAAATAATAAACTAGAAGCCTTTCCGTTAAGGAAGGAACAAGTTATACCTATCGAAACATCATGAGAGTTTCAATATTAACATGGTTCAAAACAACTTATTGGATGATGTTTGCTCTCATAATGTATGATCATAACCTCAAAATTTCGTATTTTAGGAAGTTGATTGAGATTTAATACAGTCAGTTGATCTCAACAAGACTATATAATAGCTCTTATCTATGTTCTACAGTACATAACGAAGGTAGATATATCCATAGAACACAAAACTAAGAAGTTTAGAAACGAAATAGTCTTTATTAAAGGTTTATTAAAGTTGTTAAGACTAATAAGTTTCCATATATGTTTCAACGATAGAGTGGTGAACAACAGCTTGTAGTAAATGAATAAAAATGCTACTCAGGACTTATTCCGCACCAGTGCTGGGAATAGTAATAGTAGTAGGCTTGAATTTCGAGAAACTCACGTGGCTTTTCCTAGTACAGTAGTTCAAAAACGTGAATCTCATCAAGCCTATGTTGGGTGCATGAATTTTCCAAAACAGGAGTGTCATTAAGACTAAGCAGCCCGTCATTCGTTTTGGCAGCCATGATGACATAGCAGCTCGCGATTTAAAAGTGAAAAATATCAGTCCTCATAGATCATATTGAACCGGAAAAGTATCACTATATGCGCTGACATGCAGAAAGTATGCTGATACTTTTCCAGATGCATCAGTGCAAACCAAGTGTTTTTTTTTTTTTTTTCAATTCGAAGTTGTGACATGATTTAGCAACAAAAATCAACGACACGTTCCAATGACGGCCTACTTCGCCTTAAAGGCTCTAAATGCGAGAAATGCAACGGTAAATAGAACATTTTTCATTTTGGGTTGCCCTTAGCAACGGGTGTTTTTCTATTTTCAAGGCTGTTTGCCTACAGCAGCGATGGGTGTGAGTTTCACTGGCTTCGCTGACTGTGATTTGCTTTGCTAGGCTATTGTAGAGTGAATTTCAAGATTTTTCCCAACCCTGTTCCGCACAATTTTTGAAGGTTACTTCTGGAAGTCTAGATGAACAAATTTAGGGGGTGCGTCCAAGATTTTTACTAGTTGCATTTTTCCTTATAAAAATGGGCCACCCTATTCCGCACTCATCACAAAATAGGTGATGAGTGAAATGCGTGTAGGAAGCGGCGTGAAGGGTTGCTGTCTATTCACTTAAAACGGTTGCTCTATTGGCGCAATATATCTCTTCACGTGCAAATTCTGCGTATATAGAAGCACACATGGCCTATAGTTCGTGGGTATTGAATGGCTTATACAGTGTGCAGAACAAAAATTAAACTATGAAATTATGTCATAAAAGCCTTAACTGTTCTATGCTAAGAAATGAAATTTTGATTGCTTCAGACTAGTGGAAAAGCACATCTTGACATTTTCCAAACCTGAAAGTACAATTTATTATTTCTATTATAGTACACTGTACTTGCTCAAAAAAGGACGCAAATGGTGCGATAGCATGAATTGTGAGTATGAGAACGCATCATTCTGCTTTTTATTGGATCTTCCATAACCCTTCTCCTCCTAGAAAAAACCGCTTTGTTTGATGTGAATGATTTTCTCCAGCGAAACGAAAAGAGTGTAGCTGTGAAACGAAGGAAATTATTGTCACAGACAACGTCGGTCGCCTGGACTTCCGTATTGTTTGATGCTTTCCACTGTCGAAATAAAAATTCATTAAATTAAGCTTGTTTCAATCGGGTTACTTTCAGCATTCAGGAAGAATGCCAACTCAACACATCTCGCAAATGCTTCAGGCCGCAAAACGATATGTGCAGGAATAAGGACGCTTCCCGCGGGACCATCGTGACAGACAAAAATTATATGATTGAAAGGTAAAAGAAATACTACGATGAACATGTACAGAGCATCAAGAAAACAGATGTGCAAGATTGCTATCAAAGCTGAACTCATAAATATGGAATACGTTTGCCGCTTGCCTACATCGAGTGTTAACACAGATTATCTTCAATTTTCCGTGTGCAAATCTACCAGAATTTCCAAGGATATCATGTTCCTCGCCACCTGTTCATGGATTTCAAGGCAGCATACGATAGTATTGATAATATGTAGATATGTAAAGTCGCCACAGCATACGCCCAGAGTCTCGAACAAACGTTGCCGGAAGAGGTTTCGCTCGCCGAACCCCCTTCCTGTGGACTGCTATAGTACAATATAAGTAAGCAGCCGCTTACTTATATTGTACTATAGCTTCGTGGCCGTGCGGTTAGTGTTACCAAGCATTTAACCGCATCGAGTCAAGGGGTATGGGTTCGATTCCCGCTTCAGTCCGTATCGCGTCGCCAGAGTGCTTATTTTCGGTTTTCGTGCTTTCGCTTAATAGTGATTCGTGATTAACCAAGCAAGCGAGTCCTTTTTTTTTATTTTGCGTCACCGGAGTGCCTATTTTTGTTTGCGGATACATATAGTCAACCGTTTGGGCGATGTGCTCAAAAACTATCCAACTACAAACTGGTGCGATCTTTTCATGGTGGATTATATATGAGTATATTTTTATTATTGCATATATTTTTGGCGGGGACCAGCAGGGCACCCAAATGAAGCGATTCAAACAGCTTGAAAGCATTCCGTGGATTAAGAGCGGGTTCTTCGACCCCATCTATAAGGAGTATTCTGTCAATCGAGGGCTTGATTTTATAGTTGTTCGTGAAAACTTTCTTCTGTAAGGAAATTCTCTTCCCTTGCCGCGGGTTTCGTTCAAGTTTCTCTGCTCATAAACAACAATACAATATTGATAAAATCGCTTTTCAGATTATTCCAGTGCTATAGGCAGATGTCTTGCTGTAAAAGATGGTAGTACCTAATCATCATCATCATCATAAAATGTTTATACAAATAACATTTTTTTGCAATTTCTCATCGTAATAGGCTGTTTTTCATCACGCCAATCTGTCATGAAACGGCCTACTTTCCTGCACTGAAGTATGCAGAGTGGGAATAGTTATAACGCAACTGAAACCAGTGCTGTAATGAATCATTATTCAACGCTTTCTCATTACACAACTGTTTTGAGTTGCGTAATGAATCATAACAACATTTTTTTTCAGAATTTGTTAAAGAATGGTGAATGCTTTCCGATATAATTTCTGATATCCTCAAGTGGTCTTCTACGAAATTGCAAAAAATGTTGTACGTAACTTGTTTCATAATTCGGCAAGCCTCGTAGGATAAATTTACGACTCGTGCTGTACAAATCATCATTCTGCAACTTGTTCCGTAAACTACTATTCGAAAGTAGAAAAAATGTTTTGAAAAGTCATAAGCAGTAGTGAAAATCGGTGATCGAAGTCTGTTTATGCGTTACATAAAAGTGCTACCGCAACGGAGATTCCTTTTGTACGATTGTGTTCTTGCTTTCTTTGTTCACGATCGCCCGAAAACGAACACTGTAGAGAGCATCGCAACATTTCATTTTGATAGGGTGATGTGCTAGCAATGTGATGGATTTTACTAAGGTGGCGCAGATCATTGAAGCGTGCCACTAGTTCTCTCTTTCATTCTCCCGCTGTTCTTACGCAGCGCAAATAGTGACGTCACTATTTGTGCTGCATAAGAACAGCGGGAGAATGAAAGAGAGAACTAGTGGCACGCATCAATGATCTGCGCCACCTTAGTAAAATCCATCACATTGATGTGCTAGTACCCATCGTATTAAGCTTTGATCAGTGAGAACCTGCAATTTTCCCAGTATTGCAGTGAATGATGCCAAACAATTCTTTCCCATAACGACTTTCGCATTGCACAATAAGATTTTGATAAATCTTGATCGATTGTTGGAAGTAATGCAATGAAAGTATTGCTTGCCGTATTCTCTATTCGTCGTATCGTTTTCATTTCTGTCGCAATCAGTTTTCAGATTCGTCTCACAACTAACGGCTCACTGTGGTATAATGAGTGGTCAAAATTCAACATATCAAAGCTATGATAAAATGTTTTACTACAATATATAGGTCTACGGGCAGCTCCCTTCATTCCTTCAGCATGATGAAATATATTAATTTCCTTTCAAATTCATTGTTCGGTATCAAAATTCATCCCAAACAAATAAACACAATTCCTTTTGACCGAACAATTATGACAGTGCAGCGAAAACAACATCAAAACAATCAAAGGAATGGTTTTCGACGCCGAACATTGCGCATACATTGATGCACACAAGCTTTTTTTTCTCAGTACGACGGATTGAACTTTGTTTACATTCTCAATTGTACATGATCGTTGAGAAAATTTCATAAAATTTCGTGAATTACAGAAGTTTTACGGCGTGTGATTGGAACGAAATCCTTCAGTGAAGAAATACGAAGGTTTTCCATAGTGAAAATAAGTGCCCGGTTAAGTAAGTCACACAGGGGGGCGGGAAGAAACTTGTGTCGTGAAGTGGTGTGGCACAGTCGATCGCAAAGCATTTCGCTCGGATCATGTTCGTCCATGCGATTTCGGTGAAAAAGTGCAAAGTGGATAATTGAACTGAAGTTACTTATCGAAATACAGTAGTTTTATTGCATTTGTGGTGTACAAGTGTACGAACTATAACAGCTTTCACCAAATTACACTTGGAAAATGAATCTATGTTACAGGTAAGTTTGAACATCCGCCGTAATGAAACATTTTAAGTTTGATACGACGAATAATAGCGCTTACGACGAAGTAGAACGAAACCCTATACACTCACGCATCAGATTTCGCGTAATATTTCTACGGTGGCACCATATAGGGTGCAGAGCTACTTGGCCACTTCCATGATTCTTTTTGGCATAGGGGGTTTTTCTCGGCCGAATTATCTGAAGCTTTGCAATAAGAAGCACTTCAGTACAACGCATATTGTGGCCAAATATGAGCTCAGTAGCTTAAAAACACTGGCAAAGTGAATCAAAAGTGACAAGAATAGGTTCCAACTTCCTATTGGTCGATTTTCTCAATACTATCGTATAATAGTTTGACATCTGTCTATTTAAATCATAATGTACCCGATGATATGCATAAAAAGGCAATGCATAAGCATAAGCATAGATGACCGTACAATTCGTAGTTGCTACTCCGTGATTGACCAGAACAATCAAAGTTGCACAGAGATTCAATGGATGGGGCTTGGGATTAGCTTACCATTCCTCAATGTGCACAAATCGAGAGCTCAAATTTTAAAAGTCAATAACGGCGCCGGTCACGTCCTTACGGTCAACGGGGAAGGGAAGGAATGTTAGTTCGACAAGCTTTGTTACTAGAGACCGAGATCACCTCTACATCTCCACAGTTGTCATGGAAAGGATATTAGGTTAGAGGGAAAAGGTAGAGATCAGGGAGTCACCAATGTTTGGTGATGCGATCCATGATATAGTCACGTCTAACCGGATTCGCAAAATAATTCTATAATCGCATTATACGCCGAACAAGTGTTCGTCACTCGCCCACGCAAGAGCAAGCGACACGATCAATGGATCAAACACTACTAACAATCCACGGTGCTTTTTCATATCACTGATCGAACGCCACGCGACAAGTTTGATTCTGCCCCCATCACCCGCCCCCGCAGGAGCAAGCGACTAGGTCGAAGTATCGAACACTACTCTATGAACTAATCTACGATTACGTCACGCTGCAACTTCCAGCGGGAAGAAAACGTTTACTGCGGGCCGTGTTTACAAAAAAAATAACAATATCGCTGCACATTCATCCACTCAATGTTCATCCGGTGAACATTCATTCATTGGATGTTGGTCCGGATGTCATTTTATGTAAACACGGCCCGCATTTACAGCGGAAAAGAAAAAGAAAGTCGACAATAAAAGAAGACCGTGGTTAAGTTCATACGCATAAAAAGGCAATGCACGGAAAAAAAAGGCTGCGAACAAACGGCATGATGCTTTCCACCACTGGTCATAAGAAATTTTCTTGATGAATTTTCAGAAGAATCCGTAGAAAAAATCGTCAGAATCCTGAAGCAAATGACAGAATTATAAAATATTTATTTGGAGTCATCTGTAAACGATAAACGATATTTATCGTAAAGAATTTCTCGAACTAATTTGAGGAAAAAATAATTAATTTGAAGAAAAAATATCAAAGCCATACATAAAAAAGTGTTTTTGGAATATTTACAGAAATTTCCATTATTTTGCTCCAAGCTGCAATGCCTACATCCTTGTCCAAGACTATCGTGGTAGAAATTTTGAAGAAGTTTTTGTAGGTATTATAGTAAGGAATAATTAGCGAAAGTACTGAACAATCAACTCACCGACATTTTTCCACAACACAAATTAAGATTTATAAATACTGCTGTAAAACATCATGTAATCATATAAAATGACATACACTATAACCTCAATTTACGAACTAGATCGGGGATGCGTAAATTGAGTTGGCGCGTAAATTGAATCAGTGCGTAAAACGAGGGAGCTCAGTTCGAAAACCAAGGTTTTGCCGTTTGAAGTCTTCTTGTATGAAATTAATTTATATTATTTAGAAAAAAATATGCTTTTTTGGAACCCTTGACATACTATTAATACATTGGGTTCTAAATCAGGCTAGAATGTGTGCAAGTTAAGGTCTTCCAAGAACTCTTTGGAGTGTGGGCATGTGATTCTACATGAGTTAACGGAGATCAATTTATCATTTCTATGTAGAAGAATGTCTCACAATACTGGACCCTAGAAGATCGTTATATTTTTAAGAAGCGTTTTTATTGTCAGATCCAAGTTTTGGCAATTTAGTGAGTACAACAGGTGTTCTAGTTCATCCAAAAACTTCCTGGAATATATACCTGCAATGTACTGGCATATTTAGCGATCCTTTGATGTTTTTTTTATATGGCACAGGCTCTTATCTATTCATAGTAGTAAAATGAGTATTTTTATAATTTGTGCCGATGTCCTAGGTCCTCCAAGGACTCTATTGAATATAGGCCTTGGGATCTACGACCGTAATAAGAGATTAGAGGTTACATTTCAAATACTCCACAGGCCTCTAACCCTTCATGTGAGCAAACGGTGTATTGTAATAATTTGTGCGGACGTCCTAGGTTCTCCAAGGACTCCATTGAATATAGGCCTTGGGATCTACGACCGTAGTAAGATTTTCGTCATCTCCTCATCGTGCTCATTCCGAAAATACCCATATTGTATGGGTTTCCAATGTTTTTCCCAGACCAGAGGTCGCCATCTTCGATTCCAAAATGGCGTCGGACATCGGTTTTCGTCATCCCCTCGTTGTGCCCATTCCAAAAATACCCATATTGAATGGGTTTACAACGGTTTTCCCAAACCAGAGGTCGCCATCTTTGATTCCAAAATGGCGTCGGACATCGGTTTTCGTCATCTCCTCATCGTGCTCATTCCGAAAATACCCATATTGTATGGGTTTCCAATGTTTTTCCCAGACCAGAGGTCGCTATCTTCGATTCCAAAATGGCGTCGGACATCGGTTTTCGTCATCTCCTCATCGTGCTCATTCCAAAAACACCCATATTGTATGGGTTTACAACGGTTTTGCCCAACAGGAGGTCAATAATTTCCCACAGAATTGTCAAAACTCAATTTACGCACTGCGTAAAAAAAGTGACTTAAATTGAGGTAGCGTAAAAAAAGACTTCGTAAATTGAGGTTTTAGTGTATGAGTCTTCTCCCGTTTTCCCGATTATTCCGAAGACTTTTCCAAACTTTTTCATCGCACTATTACGTTGCATTCCTTGTCGAGTGTAACTGTGAAAAAATTACGTCAATCCGTTCATCCGTTCTCAAGTCATTTCATGATATACGATAACTACTCCATTTTTATTAATACATAGATATAGATATAAAAATGAACTATTGTGCAGTTGTATAATGTTATAAATTGATGACCAGTTTTTTTTTTCGATAGAGAAAAACGACTTTTCGTATCATGAAGGAAGAAATCTGCGTCATTATCTCCACTAAAAGTTAACCAACCAGAAACATTCTATGGAATCTATATGAATACTAACATATGCAAGTGGCCCTCTTTCACATGGAAACGACAATTAAAAGCAAAAATAAGAGAAATAATCAACGAATAAAACAATTTCCCTTGACTCGCCGGTTTTTTGCACACGCAAAAACTTCCATTGCCAATTGAGTTTGATTAACAGAGCAGTGGAGCCATTTTATGTCGTTTATAATGGAGTGCGAATGTGCGCCTCACATAAAATGCTCGTGTGAGGGTGCGACACTCCGCGGGCGGTCGAAATTTCCATCCACTTCGGTAAGTGGCAGAAAATTGGCTGGTCCGATTGTTTGATGGATGCTTGGCATAAACCGAGCTCAGAGGGGGCCCCACAATGCACATCCATCATTTAAAAATTAATAAAATACAATAAACTGCAGCAGTGCTTTTTCACTAGTCGGAATGGTCACAAAAGAGGAGCCCCTGAAAAGGGAAATAGGTTTTTGCGACTATAATGGAATTAAAATGCTCCATATAAAATAAAAAAACTAAATTAAACGAAATTGTTCCATATTTTCCATCAGGGAAACCACAAATTTTGAAGTGGAAAATTGTGCCACTAAATTATTTCAAAATACACCATAAATTAAAGTTTTCGGATATTGGTAATGATCAAAGTAATAATTGAGATAAGTACAAGTGGGTAGGGGGCCTTCCTGAGCCGAGTGATTAGAGTCTGCAGCTACAAAGCCTTGTTGAAGGTTTCTGGGTTTGATTCCCGGTCGGTCCAGGATCTATTCATAATGGAAATTTTCTTGACTTCCATGGACATAGAGTATCATCCCCAGATAACAAAAATGTACGTATAACGAAAACACCTGGAGGCTTTGCATGTGCAAAAATTCACTTATAAGATGTCGCGAAAAGGCCTTCTACGTACAAAAATGGAGGCGATATACGTGCATACATTATTTGATGAATAATAGCATACAATGTGAGTGTATAATTTTTTTACCGAACTAACCTGTGATCTTATGCGACTTAACTTATGATAACAAATGTTGATTTGACAGCTGCTACGGATTGATTCGATTTACTTTGTACGAGTGTACGGGACGAAATAAAATGTACAAATGAATTCAGTAAAAAAGCATTTTAGGCGAGGAAATTCATCAATCTGATGATTCTATTCACCGTGTTTTGCGGGTTTGATGTCATTTGTATGAATAAACGTGTTATTGCGTGAACTTGTATGCAACTTCTGATTGTCTGGGTCGTACCTGCCATACGAATATGGTAACTTTGTCAAAAAAAAAGCTCTCAGTTAATAACTGTAGAAGTGGGGGATCCGTAGCCTTGAGGTTACGCTTTCACTTCATAAGCGGAAGGTCATGGGTTCGATTCCCAGCCCCTCCACAAAAAAACCCGTCCAGCCACAAGAAGACGCCGCACGGAGGACCGTGCTTTGGGGAGCACATCCATCCTCCGTCAGTATCAGAAGGTGACTGAGACAAACTGACCCTCTTCGAAGGCAGCTAGCCTCAAACGACTCAGGAACACCATTTTATGACTATGGCTTATGGAAATCGATTGGACTACCCGCAGAGCACTCTCCTACCTGCTCGGTGTAAGAGTAAAAGAGCAGAAGAGAGTGAAAGCAGATGTAAATATAGATTAGTTGAAAATAGATCTGTGTCGATAAAGAAGATACAGATAAACTGATTCCGGCAAAGTAGTGGCCACGAGCACAAAGTACCTTAAAAAAACTGTAGAAGTTCTGATTTTACCCTTGAAATTCGCGTGTTTTTGATAAGTGTTAAATTTTCTCTGGAGCATTTTTATTTTTATTGGTGCTTCAAATAAGCTGCTATGGAAAAGTGGATCTGCATCAGAAAAAAAAACAAGCAGAGTGCGAAATGAGCAAATCATGAGTAAAATGATTGCGGGTGTACTTTACGCATTGGTACACTTCAAAGGCGACGGATGCGAAAAATCAGCGCGAACATATTCCGTTGATTCGTCCGTTGGGAAATTGGCAAATTCGCGCGAACGAGCGTGTCAATGATGTGTGATTGAAGGGCTTTTGGGCATTGCTTTTCTCATACTGGCAATTGCTGTTGAAAGGTTATCACTTCACGTTTTCACCTATCGATAGCAGACTCAGGAATGGAGCTCGTAAATATAGGAAATTTCTGACAGGTTTGCTTGCATTTGTCATTAGAATAATAGCAGTAACAAGCATAAAATAAGAATGAAGGTGTCTTGGTTCGATTCCCGGTCGCTTCAGGATCTTTTCGTCATATAAATTTCTTCGACTTTCCTGGACATAGGTATACACCTTGATGCAAGATGAGGGGTTAAAAAGTCAACGTCATAGCGAGCTGACAAGCAAATTTTCCGAGATATTGTTGCCTTTCGAATTAGTATGACGCTTTGGTGAAGATTATTCTACGCATTCGTAAGCCAAATTTTGTTTTTTTTTTTACAAGGAGATTACGTGCAAAAGTTAACCCGTTCTGGTAAGCCACTTTTTGAATAGCTCGTTGAAACGATTTGCTTTACGATCAGTAAATTGAATTGCTCCTTCAGCGTTCCACTCTGAAATGACTGCTGTGCAAGGGGATGACGACCACAGTGGCAGTACTTTTCTGACAAACTCCCATGCATTTACGCGGCAATGAAGTACCCACTCATTGCGATGAACTTCAGCAGTAGTTTGCTCGTTAGACATCTTCCTTCGTAATGCGGCGGAGGTATTGTAGGCTAAGTGCTGCTCGCTTGCATGCGATTATCCTGTTACCCTGGCGCAAAGCACGAGGCGAGGAAATAGCGTTCCGCTGAAAGCAATTGTAACAATTTCTCGGAAGTGTTTGGATGATAGCTAAAAGCTTCATAATAATGCTGATGAACTTTGCAAGGGTAATGTTTGCCAACGTTTTAAAAAGTGGTTATTACAGATGAGTAAGGCCGCGTTACCACTTTAGCTGTCAGAGTGCTTATGCTTAGTGGTTTCAAATTAAATTTAATAATTTTTATTGAAGCATGATAAATAATTTGTACAGGTAATATGTTAACGGCTTACTGAAAGTTATACTGCCGTGAATCGCAAGTCAGTCCCATCTGCATTTTGGTCAAAACTGAGTTGAGTTCAGTTTTCAGCATATCTTCCAATGCTCTTTCAGCTGTACCAATAAGATTATATGATTTGTTCGAAAACAATAGGAAAAAACAGCAAGTCAAATTGTCCCAGAATGAAAAGTAACCGCATATCAGTCCCACTACAAATTTCCGCACCGGATGACACAAAAACTAACCGTGTTTTGATCATCTTTATATTTTTCTCGGAAAGATATCGTAGTGAAAAGCAAATTGTAAAAGTTTCATTAAGATTTGAACATGTTCCAAATCTCTGGAATTTTTTAAATATTTGTATGGAAAACGAGTTTGGAAACTTCACAGCCCAGTTTCTCAATGCCTACTTTTTACAGATGGGACTTATAGTTTGAAGTAATTCAAAATTCTTTTAAGATAATTTTTTGGTCAAACCACTAATTTTACGACTTTTATTTGAAGATCAAGCTTTATTTGAATGTATCCAAAACAGCTGTTCCACTTCAACACAACCACTCTTGTAAAACGCCTTTAGTCCAAATAAAAGAAATAGGAAGCAAGAGCAACAAAAGTGTGTACATTCAGTCTACTAGCACGCCGCCCACAGAACCGTATGCAACCGAGTTGGTGCTCACGCTTTTGTAGCTCTTAGACAATAAATATCTCGTTATTTATGTCGAAATGTCGGGAATTAATGCGAATAGGGCAAACGCTCCCTTAGTGGAGGTAGCTCCAATAGTGGAGGTAGTGTGTTTTGGCATATTTCGCGCTAATGAATGATTATGTGATATTTTTGTATTATGTACGATGCGAAAATGATACAAGTAATCGAATAATATTCATGAAATTTAACCGTAAAACTATTTAAAACAATTATTTTGCTTAATTTTTTTGCTCCTTTGCACCTATAGTGGTGCATCAGTACCCATAGTGGAGGGTCCCATAAGAAATCAATGGTTTGCGCCACTAAAGGAACCATCCTTAAAATATACCTCCACTAAAGGAACAGTGTTCCTATTATTGGTGCAAGGCTTTTTGCAGGGAAATTTCAAATGAATCGTGATATTTATACATTTGAATGATAGAAGGATTTGAGATCTATCGAATGATACGTTAAAATCATATATTTCATGATCTTAACACCGTGTTTTAGCAGTTTTCCCTTAGGTGCACCACTAATGGTACCCTTGCCCTATATTGAATGGGAAATAAAAAATAATTGGAATTTATATTGCCACTTTATCGCTTGAAGGTGCGGTGTGGCCTACACACCGGAAGCATGGCTACAGAAGAATAGCCCGCAGAGTGGCTGTACTATCAGAAGACCATCAGGAATCTGGTTACATGTCAAACGAGATTAGGGCCAAGGTTTGCCGCTCTGCTAGTGGAATAAAATTGAATTCGATTAGCGTGAGTCTCGATGACAGTTATATGTTTCCCAGCCGCCCATTCTCGTCGTCGTTGTTGGTAACCGTGTGCTTCTCGGAGTGTGGAGCACACCGGTGGCACTAAGGTAGGGGCTATCCTGTCTCATTTGAGGTACAAATCTATTTTTTTTTATTAGTATCATTCCAAACATTACATTCAGTTTTTATTTCTAGGTGTTATGTGTTAGACAACACTATCATCCTAATTTGATATAACAAAATTAAGCTTCTATTAACATTTTCTTAACAACATATTAATTTTCATTTTCCGTAGCAGTTAGGAATTTTAACAGGTGAATTGATTTTTCCTGTTTATAAGAGAAAATCAATTTACTTAACCTAACTAAACCTAAATATATAACGTATTAATCGTTGCAATAGAAGATTGCAACGATTTTTGTCTAAAACTATAAATTATTATATTTGAACAATTCTCGCTGAAACCAGGCCGCCATCGGCACCCATCGTTAGATTTCCAATTTTATATCACTGATCGCTAGTTTTCGATAAAACTTAAGGGTGGTCCTTTCTTTTTTCTCAAATTGGTGGACCCCTCGTACGCCAGCTAGCTGAACAGTTTGCGAAAAAGCCCATTTTTTGATAAATCTTGGACATTTCTTCAAGGGATATGTCTCATATTTCGCTTGGAACACATAGCAAACTTAGTGGCATCGTATAGAGAAAGGATATAGCTTTCATTTAAACTTGAAAAAAATTCGGCGCCCATTTTGAATTTGGCCGCCATCTTGAATTTTGTTAGAAAAATCGATTTTTCACCATTAGCGCACCGCTAGTTTTGAATTCTGAGATCACCACCAGAAAGCTGAGGAAAAATTGCGTAAGATACTAGGTGAGCAATGTTATTTACCCTATCAAATGAACGATTTTCTAAATCATGTTATACGATTTTGACGTATATGGCGAGTGAAATCAATACAAACATCATTTTTTGTACAACAAATAAACAAGTTTTCAACCTTTGGTGTTTTATTCGAGTCGAGTAAAGTATAAGAATATTATTTTTAGTGAAAAAATCTGGCGGCCATCTTGGATTTTGACGCCATCTTGATTTTAGGTAGTAGAATTAATTTTTCACCTTGATAGCACTCAGCATGTCGAATTTAGAGGCTACCAATAAAAAAAGGTTACGTATAGTCTTCTTCTTATTATTCTTCATTTTACTGACGTTACGTCCCTACTGGAACCGAGCCTGATACTCAGCTTAATTAGTTATAAATCCAGGTTATTAAACAGGAATTTTCTTTTTTATTGCGATTTCTGACAACAGAATAATTCATCGTCATATCTTTGAGTTCAGTAATAATGAATAAATAAATTCAATAAATGAAAACCGTCAAAAAACATTGATTGTATTAAACAAACATTTTTTTACCCTATGCATTGTTGTTCATTGTATGAAGTTTATAGATTGCGTGTCGGGACATTAGTAAGCCTTGAGGTAATATAGTTCTAACGTAAAACATTGACAATAGTGCATTAATTTATAATGAAAGTCTTAAATTTTGAAGCAAAAAACATCCTTGATTCTCTAAGCCATAAAGTATCGTTTTTAGTACCGCCCAACATGCATGTGAAAAATAGCGAAATTGAATGATGAGAAGCAGGTTTTGTTCTAATGTGGATGTAATGCCGAAACGCAGGTGTATAATTTCGAGGTTAGAAAAACTAGCGGCCATCTTGGCTTTCGACGCCATCTTGGTTTTTAGCAGTTGCATGATTTTTTACCATCTCAGTGCTCATCATGTTGAATTATAAGGCCTCCGTTAAAAAAAAAAACAATCAGATTCTATCTTTCTTATCTTATCTCAGCTGTTCAACTGATTGTTCATTTGTATCAATGATTTTAGACCAAATAAATGAAAGAAATAATGCTATTTTACAACTCAAAGATATGCAGAACAATCATTCAGGTAGCAAATAAGCGTTAAAAAAATCCTATTTGATAATTTGTTTTTAAAACTAGTTAAGCTGAAGGGCTGGCTCTGTTCCAGTAGGGACGTAACGTGAGGATAAAGAAGAACAAGAAGAAGAATAAATGTAACGGTAGCATTGAAATTCAACATGTTGAGTGCTAACAAGGTGAAAACTCATTCTACTACTTAAAACCAAGATGGCGTCAAAATCCAAGATGGCCGCCAGATTTTTTCACTCAAATTAATACTCCTATTCTTCATCTGTCTCAAATAATACACCAACGATTGAAAACTTGTTTCTTTGTTGTACAAAAAATTATGTTTGCATTGATTGCACTCGCCATATACGTCAAAATAGTAGAACATGATTTAGAAAATCGTTCATATCATAGGGTAAATACCTTTGCTCACCTACTTTTTGTAGCCCATCTTACGCAATTTTTCCTCAGCTTTCTGATGGTGATCTCAGAATTCAAAACTAGCGGTGCGCTAATGGTGAAAAATCGATTTTTCTAACAAAATTCAAGATGGCGGCCAAATTCAAAATGGCCGCCGAATTTTTTTCAAGTTTAAATGAAAGCTATATCTTTTCTCTATACGATGCCACTAAGTTTGCTATGTGTTCCAAGCGAAATATGAGACATATCCCGTGAAGAAATACCCAAGATTTATCAAAAAATGGGCTTTTTCGCAAACTGTTCAGTTAGCTGGCGTACGAGGGGTCCACCAATTTGAGAAAAAAGAAAGGACCACCCTTAAGTTTTATCGAAAACTAGAGATCAGTAACATAAAATTGGAATTCTAACGATGGGTGCCTATAGCGGCCTGGTTTCAGCGAGAATTGCTCATTTGTCATTTGTTCCAATGTTTCAACATTGGATATTCTATGTATCTTTTTAGTACTCTACTGCCGTGAATCGCAAGTCAGTCTCATCTGCATTTTCGTCAAAATTCAGTTGAGCTCACTTTTCAACATATCTATCAATGCTAATAATGCCAGAGAGGAAGCTCTAGAATCCAGGGCAGACAATCGTCACCGTCAAATGGATAAAGTCGGCGACGAAACTAAAAGAAGCATCGTCATCGTCACTCAACCAGCGTCGGATGACGATTTGCCGCAGAGATCCAATCACATAGGCTCGGCGTCATGATGAACAAATGCGATTTCTTCGTTACGGGCGAATCTTCGTTCGGGAGCACTGAGCCGACTAAAAATATGAATCGTGTTTTCGACAGATTGAGAGCATTTTTTGAAAAAATAAAACAAAAGCACAACAACAAAACACGTCTGGAATTGAAAAAACGATCTTCGATTCGTCAACTACAAGCGCTTACCAACAGAGCTATTGTAGTGTCTTGAGGGGAGTGGGTTCACTTGCCAATACAAGCAATTATGTGATGGAATTCGTTAGTTGATACATAGTAAGCTAATATACAGTAAACGCCTTCTTCTTGTGAGTAAATCCCCAAACACAATGTGAACGGCAGCACAGTACAACGGCAAAACGGCAAGCCCAATCTACATTCTACTTATTAAATCCATGTTGAAACAGATTGAGTCGACATTGATTAAAACATTGAAATGTCATTCAAGTCGGTGTTGCCGTTTTGCCGTTCTTTCCGTAATGCCGTTGCATTGTGTTTGACCCTTAAGGGTAGCAAGCGGAATGAAGAAAAATTTGCTCGTTGACGATTTTGGACCGAAGTTAGTCGTACATTCATTCGTCGATGACGAGACGAGACCTGTTAGAGTTATAAAACTGGATGACGATGTCTTTTTTTATTTCGTCACCGCACGATGACGAATCTGACGATTGTGTGCCCTGTTAGAATCATTTTCGAAATTTTATTTTGAATCCTCTGCAGAGCTTTCTTCCTGGTATTACAACAGCTAGTTCATTGGTACAGCATACAACATGGCAGGCCCCCCGGTGGGAGCTTTGGTCGTATGCTGACAGGGAAGGGGGGATTTGCTTTTGCAAACCTGGAGCGTCTGTACTCCACGTTAGGAGCGGCTCACAACAGCGTCTGTTCCCCATGTCAGGGGCGGCTGATCATCGTCCGAGTGCCAGAGAAGGACTCTAAGCTAAACTGCGCACTATGGCCCTCCGAACATTTAGGGGGAATGGTCCTCCGGAAATCTAGGGGGTTGGTGTCAGGCCCTGCAAGCCAACCGTAAAAACACATCAGCACAGGAACGTCAACGAGAGAATACGGACCGGAACAATCGGCAAAGACCACAGCGACGAAAATGGACTAGCGATTGGAAACTCGGTACGTGGAACTGCAAATCTCTCAACTTCATTGGAAGTACTCGCATACTCTCCGATGTACTGAATACCCGCGGTTTCGACATCGTAGCGCTGCAGGAGGTGTGCTGGACAGGAGCATTGGTGCGAACGATTAGAAGTAATCATACCATCTACCAGAGCTGCGGCAACACACGCGAGCTGGGAACAGCTTTCATAGTGATGGGTGATATGCAAAGGCGCGTGATCGGGTGGTGGCCGATCAATGAACGAATGTGCAAGTTAAGAATCAAAGGCCGATTCTTTAACTTCAGCATAATCAACGTGCATAGCCCACACTCCGGAAGCACTGATGATGACAAGGACGCATTTTACGCGCAGCTCGAACGCGAGTACGACCGCTGCCCAAGCCACGACGTCAAGATCATCATAGGAGATTTGAACGCTCAGGTTGGCCAGGAGGAGGAGTTCAGACCGACGATTGGAAAATTCAGCGCCCACCGGCTGACGAACGAGAACGGCCTACGACTGATAGATTTTGCCGCCTCCAAGAACATGGCCATTCGTAGCACCTATTTCCAGCACAGCCTCCCGTATCGGTACACCTGGAGATCACCTCAGCAGACAGAATCGCAAATCGACCACGTTTTGATCGATGGACGGCACTTCTCCGACATAACCGACGTCAGAACCTATCGTGGCGCCAACATTGACTCCGACCACTACCTGGTGATGGTGAAACTGCGCCCAAAACTATCCGTCATCAACAATGTACGGTACCGACGCCCGCCCCGGTACAATCTCGAGCGGCTGAAACAACCGGATGTCGCCAATGCGTACGCGCAGCATCTTGAGGCAGCGTTGCCGGATGAGGGCGAGCTCGATAGGGCCCCTCTTGAGGACTGCTGGAGGACAGTCAAAGCAGCCATTAACGACGCTGCCGAAAGCGTTGTCGGATATGTGGAACGGAGCTCAAGAAACGATTGGTTCGACGAGGAGTGCCAGGAGGTTTTAGAGGAGAAGAATGCAGCGCGGGCTGCAATGCTGCAGCATGGTACGCGGCAAAACGTGGAACGATACAGACAGAAGCGGAAACAGCAAACCCGCCTATTCCGGGATAAAAAGCGCCGCCTAGAAGAGGTGGAATGCCAAGAGATGGAGTTGCTGTACCGTTCTCAAGAAACGCGGAAGTTCTATCAGAAGCTCAACACATCCCGCAAAGGCTTCGTGCCGCGAGCTGAGATGTGCCGGGATAAGGATGGGAGCATCTTGACGGACGGACGCGAGGTGATCGAAAGGTGGAAGCAGCACTACGATGAACACCTGAATGGCGCAGAGAACACAGGCACAGAAGGTCAGGACAGCGAAGGCGATGGCTACGTCAGCACAGCGGACAGCGGAAATCAACCAGCTCCCACGATGGGGGAAGTTAAGGATGCCATTCAACAGCTCAAGAACAAAAAAGCCGCTGGCAAGGATGGTATCGGAGCCGAACTCATCAAGATGGGCCCGGACAGGTTGGCCGCTTGTCTGCATCGGCTGATAGTCAGAATCTGGGAAACGGAACAGCTACCGGAGGAGTGGAAGCAAGGCGTTATATGCCCTATCTACAAAAAGGGCGACAAACTGGAGTGTGAAAATTATCGTGCAATCACCATCCTAAACGCCGCCTATAAAGTGCTATCCCAGATTCTCTACCGTCGTCTATCACCTATAGCAAACGAGTTCGTGGGAAGTTATCAAGCAGGTTTCATCGACGGCCGCTCTACAACGGACCAGATCTTTTCCGTGCGGCAAATCCTCCAGAAATGCCGTGAGTACCAGGTCCCTACGCACCATTTGTTCATCGATTTCAAGGCGGCATACGATAGTATCGACCGCATAGAGCTATGGAAAATCATGGACGAGAACAGCTTTCCCGGGAAGCTCACAAGATTGATCAGAGCAACGATGGACGGTGTGCAAAACTGCGTGAAGATCTCGGGCGAACACTCCAGTTCGTTCGAGTCTCGGCGGGGACTACGACAGGGCGACGGACTTTCGTGCCTGTTGTTCAATATTGCGCGGGGATACCTTCGAGGTGGTGGACGAGTTCGTCTACCTTGGATCCTTGCTGACGGCTGACAACAATGTTAATCGGGAAATACGAAGGCGCATCATCAGCGGAAGTCGTGCCTACTATGGGCTCCAGAAGAAACTGCGGTCAAGAAAGATTCACCCCCGCACCAAATGCACGATGTACAAAACGCTCATAAGACCGGTAGTCCTCTATGGGCATGAGGCGTGGACTATGCTCGAGGAGGACTTGCAAGCTCTTGGGGTTTTCGAACGCCGAGTGCTAAGGGATCTTCGGCGGCGTGCAGGAGAACGGCGTGTGGCGGCGAAGGATGAACCACGAGCTCGCTCAACTCTACGGCGAACCCAGTATCGTGAAGGTAGCTAAAGCTGGAAGGATACGCTGGGCAGGGCATGTTGCAAGAATGCCGGACAACAACCCTGTAAAGATGGTGTTCGCCACGAATCCGGTCGGCACAAGAAGGCGTGGGGCGCAGCGAGCTAGGTGGATTGACCAGGTACACCAGGACCTGGAGAGCGTGGGTCACAGTCGAGGATGGAGAGAAGCGGCCATGAACCGAGGGAATTGGCGAAATATTGTTGGCGAGGCTTTATCAAGATAATTGATGTAAAGCCAAATAAGTAAGTAAGTACAACATGGCAGGCCTGATAATTTGATTGAAGATCAAAAGCTTGTTCTCAAGACAAAGTTTCAATTTTCTGTAACATATCTAATTTAATAGGAGCAAAGCTGAACTGACTTCGAAATTACTTTGATTATGGATCATTTAAATACTTTTCATACTCCCGCATTCGATGTTTGATTTTCAAATGCAAACAGAGCATTGTATACCGTTTTGGTTCATAGTACTTACTTAATACTTGATGGGCAACAATTCTCGCATAACTTGTGATCTCGCCCTAAAAGCCATTGGTAACCGAGTATGTAGCTCCTTGTTTATAGGCAAATGAATGGCCCAGGATAAAAACTATCACCACTGGGAGATAGAGGAGGATCTTCTCTTCATCGTAGCATTGTTGAATGACGTGTAAATCTATTCGTTCGCTCGGTAACAACAAGCTACACACTCGGTTACCAATGGCTTTTAGGGCGAGATCACAGGTTATGCGAGAATTCCTTGTTATTGCGTTGAATCTACGCCGAATGAAGTAGCCTTCTCCATTGGACCCGGTCTCGGGCCAATCGCTTCCAGTCGCTCTGAACATTAGGCGAACTTAAATCCTCATCAACTGCAAAAAGCCATCTGGTGCGCGATCTTCCGCGGAGGCCTCTCGCTGGTTCTCTGCTGAATATTTGTTTAGCTTGACGTTCCTCCAACATGCGAGTTACATGCCCAGCCCGCCGCAGCCTGCCGTGTTTTATACGCTTAACAATATCCATTTCTCTACAGACTTGGTATAACTCGTGATTCTTGTGACGCCGCCAGATGCCATTGTCCAATTTACCGTCGAGTATTGCTCTATCGTTCCCTTCATTCAGTAACGATTCGAAGTGCTCTCTCCACCTGGCTGCCACCATCGTTTTATCTGTTAACAAATTACCTTCACGGTTGTTGCACATGACGGAAGACGGCATTCACTTTCTCCGTACGCCATGGACAGTTTCATAGAATCGTCGCATATCGTTCTGTTCCATACAGTTTTGCGCCTCGGCTATCACATTCTCATCATACTCTTTTTTCTTCAGCCTGGTACCAGACACTAACATCCGACGTTCTTCTCATCCGTCACGCTCTGGCACTTCTCCTCTAATCACTCGCTTCTGGCGTGTCTTTGAGCAGTACCTATCACTTCTCGCGCCGTTTAACTGACCACCTAATAGATTACATCCCATTGATCTCACTTATCCGCTCGTTCAGCTTTTGGTGGTATTCAGCTGTAACACGGTCTGCTGAGAAGCGCTGAATATTGAATCACATTGTTCGCTGTGGTCTTAAATTCGATACAGTTGATAACCGCGCTCGAATTTGACTGACAACGAGGTAGCGATCTGACCCCAGGACTCCTAACATCGATGACATCTGAGAAATGTCGGCCTTCCACCAGAATATGATCTATCTGGTTATTGAGCATTTTACACCTTATTAGACTACAGTGCAGAAAATTTCTGCTATTAATTTTTGCCTCGCTTTCTTGAATTTAATATGTCAAGATTGAAAATAATGTATAATAAAATCTTTACATCTTGCTTTTCAAAACCCTTCACATCACGGAAATAGTGACTTTTTGATGAAAAGACTTTTTAGTGACTAGGTTAAAAATAGTGACCAAATCACAAAAAAGTGACTTGCTACCAGCACTGGATATGTGATACAGAACAGCTACCGGAGGAGTGGAAGCGGGCGGGCTTTAACATGCAGAGGACGATCTTCAATAAACCCAGCCAGTTCATCTGTTTCGCTGACAACGTGGACATTGGAACGTTACTGGTGATTGCTGAGCAGTATAGCAAGCTAAAACGTGAAGCAGCAAAGGTTGGGTTGGAGTTAAATACGTCGAACATGAGGTATCTGTTGGCTGGAGGAACCGAGCGCAATAGTGCTCGCATTGGCAGGAGTGTGATGATCGACGGAGATTAGATCGAGGTGGTAGATGAGCTTGTGTATCTCGGATCATTCATAACGTCGGATAACAACTGCAGCAGAGATATTCAAAGACGTATTATTGCCGGAAATCGTGCTTACTACGAATTCCTCAAGACCTTGCGGTCTGGTAAACCTTCCCCCATACTAGTACCATGTACAAGACGCTGATAAGTTCGGTAGTCCTCTATGGGTATAAAGAAAGAGGAAGACACGTGTGATGGTTAAACTGCGCCCAAAGCTCCGTCATGGATAATTTTCGATACCGACCGCCACCACAGTAAGACATAGAGTGGCCAAAGCAACCGGATATCGGAGCAATCAACGATGCAGCTGAAAGCCACGTCGGGTACCTGGGACGGAGTCGATGCAAACATTGGTACGATGAGGAGTGTAGACATATTCTGAACGAGAAGAACGCTGTGGTCATGCTCCAGTAAGAGACCCAGCAGAATATGGAAGGTTATAGACAAAAACGGCATCATCAGACTTGCCTCTTTCAGGAAAAAAAAAAAACACTGGCTGGAAAAGCGGAATAAGAGGAGTTGGTTCAGCTGTGCCGGTCTAAAAAAACGTGGAAGTTCTACCAGAATCTCAACGGATCCCGCAATGACATCGTGTCGCGAGCCGATAAGTTTATGTTAGAGCATCTTGACAGACGAATGTGAGGCTATTGAAAGGTGAAAGTAGCACTATGATGAACATATGAATGGTGCTAAGAGCGCATGCAAAGGGGGCCGAGACATCGTAGGAAGAGTCTACGTTAGTACTGTGAACGATAGAAACAAACCAGCATCCACTTTGAGGAAGGCTCAGGAAGCCATTTAACTGGTCAACAAAAAGTAGCTGTTAAGGATAGTATTCTTGTTAAGATAAATTGTGGATTCAATGTTATATGTACGGATGTTACTTGAAAATGACAGAACGAATGTATGATGATTTATCACCACCTTTTTTCGAAGCCTGGTGTCGCCCATTGCGTCACATCATTTGACGTCGCAGTGTAATCTGGCAGGGAGTAAAGATGGCCGGAGAGCTAGGATTTTGTTCCGTTTTCGTTGGTGGTCGTTTTATTTGTCACCGGCCATCGCATGCTCCAGCGCTTACCGATGCCAGTCAGTACAGTATGGCATATCGGGTCGTGTGATGTTGCCCAGTTGATGGCACTTTGGCGTGCGTAGTTACAGCTAGATTGGTCGTAACGATTTGTCGCTCTGGTTGTGATGACCACATCAGCGAGCGGCATACGTTTTGATTTGGTCGGTTAGTTCGGTTTATGCGCCTGTCAAAAGTGGGATCAAACCAGTTCATATTTCTGTGGTAACGCAGCCGGATGGTCCTTTCTGTGAATGTTTGCCACAGTGATTTCCACTGGGTATTTTGCACAATTGCAGATCATTAGATTAGAGATTTTCGGTTGATGAGAACAAAATACGCTGACTGGTAATCAAAATTATATAGCAAATTAAAAGAGATGTTTTCATGATTGAAGAAATCTATGAGAATAGTAAATTAGTTTACCATGGTAAAGACTTAGTGAAACTTATTTCCTAGATTAATATTTAGCTCTGTTTTTGGTTTTATGAGTGAGCGAATATTCTATCATGATTTATAATGATACATTTCTACTGTCAATTATTATGATTGTCCAAAAAAGTTAAACAGTCCAAACATAAATCTGTTTTAATAAAAACAAATTAACATAGGGTGATGTGCTAGTATCCATCGTATTGAGCATTAATCAGTGAGAACTGCAATTTTCCCAGTATTTCAGTGAATGATGCTGATACAAACCGATGCCAAACAATTCTTTTTCAAAACGGCTTTTGCATTGTACAATAACATTTTGATAAATCTTGAACTCTTTTTGGAAATAATGCAAAGAAAATGCATCTTACCGTATTCTCAATCCGTCGTATCGTTTTCAACTCCATCGCAATCAGTTTCCAGATTCGTCTCACAACTTATGGCTCACTGTGATATATTGAGTGGTTAAAACACAACATATCAACGCTATAATAAAATGTTGTACTAGAATATATAGATCTACGGGCATCTCCCTCCATTCCTTCAGCATGATGGAATGTACTAATTTCCTTTAAAATTCATTGTTCGTCATCAAAATTCAGCCCAAACATATGAACACAACTCCTTTTGACCGTACAATTATGGCATTTGCTCACAGTACAGCGAAAACAACGCAATCGAAGGAACTGTCATATCTATCAAATCGTGTTCGTCCATGCGGTTTCGGTGAAAAAGTGCAAAGTGGATAATTGAACTGAAGTTATTTACCGAAATACAGTAGTTTTATTGCATTTTTGGTGTACAATTGTACGAACCTTGTACACTTGGATAATGAATCTATGTTGCAGGTAAGCTTAAATATCCGCCATAGTGGAACATTTAAAGTTTCATACGACGAATAATAGTGCTTACGACAAAGTAGAACAAAACCCTATTTTATTTTTTTACGGAACATAGGTAATGTTTGTATTGTTTGTATACAATTATTATATCTAAAGAGATTTTTCTTACAATTAAACCAAAAATTGTATTTTCATGTAATCTATTCAGTATCTTCTGTTAGAACTTAAACAGGTTAAATATTTACCAAAATAAGATCTGTTAAATCGCATTATTGTAGGTCTAAAATACATATATGACATTTCGAACGTTGTTTTTTTTATAGGATACTTGATCACGTTTACAATCAGTAGTTTGCCGACACGAATGCACCCTTCTGGTGTAAAGTGTCGTAAATACACAAACAAAACAAACATGTACTGTTGTTTGAAGTCTTTTTCAGAAACGAACCGCATGATAAGATGGTCAAAGCGAAAAATGTTATCATATGCCTAATTATTTGATAATGCTATTTTGTGAATTTCCTTCTCTTAAATTACGCCAATATGACCCGATCGAAGTGTGTTCTTCCGTTGCACAAAATTTGTATTTCGCCATCATGAACGCCGTTCCGTCATCTAATGAATCTAAATCAATTAGGCTCTCCATTCTCGTCGTCCGGGTCAAATGCTGTGGCCCTGATGGTTGCAACGAGCTCGACGTTTAACCATTAGGAAGCATACACGCGTTGCATAATTACCGTCGTGTTTGATGATTCCGAAGAAACAGTAGTGCGAGGCGCGCAAAGTGTACAACGGTTTGGCAGCCAAATGAATATAAGGTACAACGGGGTAAGTCTGTCCAAAGTTCAGACGAATTGATCTCAAACTCTTGATCCGTCTTAAAACGTGAGGAGAAGTCAATATCAACGCACTGGCGATCCAGCTATGAAAATTATATGGAAGGATCTGTAAAAAGAAATTAACAATTTTGAAAATAAAACTGCATGGTTGGATTGGAAGTACAATTAAAAAAAAGAAAACCTCAAAAGCCATTTTCAGTCTTGAAAGAGGAAAACAAATTATTACTAACTAATTGCAAAAAATCTCAAAAAAAACTTGCTATGCTGTTTTAAAGAGCGCATACTTTCAATTTAGTCTCTAATTGAAAATCAAGTTACTCAGGACTTCTAAAGCATTCTCAATCAAGAGAACGTTTTCGAAAATTCCTGAAAGACTGATTTGGAAAAAATGAGAACTATAATTAAAAAATTCTAAAATATGAAAGCCCCTGGCGATGTAATTTTCTACATCCTCATCAAGAAACTTCCAGAGAGTAGCTTATCATTCTTGTTTGATACATTTAACAAATGTTTGCGGTTGGCATATTTGCCTGACAAATTGAAAAATGCCAAGGGTTTTCCAATTAAAAAAACAGACAAAAATCCCGCAGAAGCTTCTAGCTATCGTCCAAAAAGCTTGCTTTCCTCTGTCAGTAAACTTTTTGTTAAGGTCATTTTAAATAGAATGATGGTCCACATCAACAAAAATACAATTTTTGCCAATGAACAGTTCGGATTCCGACAAGGACATTCGACCACTCATCAACTTTTACGTTCAACAAATTAGATTCGTTCCAACAAATCTTCTAGACATAGAAAAAGCATTCGACAGTGTTTGGCATCAAGGCTTGATGGTGAAATTATAAAACTTCAATCTTTGTTTGCGGATGACACAGGCCTCTACGCCAAAGGACGAAGCCTGCATATGATCTGTAGTAGATTGTAAAAAAGTTTGGATATTTTTTGTTCAGACTTTATACAAAAATGGAAGACTTCTCCTAATGCTTCCAACACTCAATTAATAATGTTCCCACATAAAACAAATCTCCAAATAGACATGCTATCACGATGAGAAGGATTCCAATGAAATGGCAGATGATGTTATGTATTTAGGAATCAGGTTACATAAAAGTATAGTACTAATGAGTTAGAAAGAATATCCGATGTTAAAACATTGAAACAATTGTCGAATAAAATTATGATTATTTTAGTCAACAATCGTTTCAATCTTCCATTGCCACGAATAATGCGTTATATATTTAGGTTAAGCTAGTTCGAGTTGAAAATTCTTGAAAATTTTACCAATAATTAACAAATGCTTGAAACTCTAGCTTTCCCCAGATTCTCACTTGCCCCGGGGGACCTTACTACCCAATCTCTGCTGGAGAAACCGTTGATAATGATTCCAATGCATGTCCTACGATGTATATTCCGCTGACAGTGATAACGATAATGATGACGGATACGGTCGGTGATGGCAAATTGTGTCCTTCGATCTTATGTGCTCATACATTGAGGAAGTAGACGCAACATTTGATACATTTTAAATACAGTTACGTCAAAGTTATGCAGCTAAGTCACCGAATATGTCACTACAAAAATATTCCTCTCAAATTGCATCATACCATTACGAAGTTCATCACCCAATTGGGTCATGTGAAAGAGATGCACCACTTTGTAGTCTGACCGTTCAGCCGTCAACATTGTACAATGTTCCACCGGCCAATCGAGTTCCGGTGATGAAAGTTAGAATCAAATCAATTTAGATTACCAACCTATGTAGGACATCATTGACATTATCTATGTATCGCTGAAGCAGCCTGCTGGCAGCAGGATGCTCTACTTTGATGAAAATGGTATAAGGGTTCTCTAGAGCCATTTGCTAACAAATCTATTGAACAAGGCTTACTTGTATATTCTGCTCATTTATGGATAAGTTAATATGAAATGCTAAATGCATAAATGCTTTTACGTCAGTATCCTTGAAATTTTTCTGGGACTCTTCCAAAAATCCTGTTTGAATTCTTCCGGATATCTTTCTATTCATTCGGAAATCCTTCTGGCATTATTTTGAAAATCTTTATGAGGATCCTTCAAATCCTTCCTACTAGATTTTTTTTGAGGATTCATGCAAAAATTCTTCCCGAATTACCTCTACACGCAAAAAAATCCGTTCTGATATTCGTGAACAAAATATCACACGGAACGGAACGCACATCTTATGCCTATCCGTGATTTAGTTCACATAAGTGTGATTTACCACATCTTACTTTCATGAACTTTTTCACTAGTTTGAGAACAAAACTCTTGTCTTCATATTTTCATCTTAATTTCATAACGCTTCCAATGCCATGATTCTGAAATCACGATATCAAAAGCCCCAATATTCAAATGTGTGATTTGATTCCTGATAGCGAGAACTCTGTTCACGCGCGCTGTCAAGAATAGTAACGCATGCGCAAAACCACGTAGTAAACAAACGAGATCAAAAGTGAAGCAGCCATTCAATTTCTTGCAAACATTTGCTTTTTTTCCAGCTAATTGTTTAGTTTAGGTGGATTTTTATTAAAATGGACCATCAAGTATAACTTATCCAGTCATTGCTTTAGCTGAGAATCAAACTGCTGCTCAAATGGACCAAATTTGCAGCTGATAGCGTATGTGTTTCCCCAAATGCGTAGCTGTTTCTTTACGACGGGTGGACGACGTGGCTTTGACTGTCGCTACTGATGCAGTTTACTGAGCAATTTGTAGAAGTGCAATTTGTGTATCTACAATCAAACCGTAATAAAAAGGTGCCTAAAATGCGTAAATTTTAGAAGAAAATATGGTAAAATTATTCTTCCCCGAATAGGTTCTTAAAATTTGTTATTATAACCACGGACCACCAGAACGCGACGCAGAATATTCGTGATACAATTTCTCGAATACCAGAACAAATATCACGTTTCTGTGATCTCTTTGATCTGCCTGTGCTCAGTTCAGCAGGCGTTATGTATGATTTGTGGAAGTTGGTTCATGAATCCGTGAGTTTAATTCATGGTGTATTTTCGTAAAGCGAAAATCAGCTTCTTCCAGATTTCGTGACTGCTAGTGCTCATTTTTGGGAACGGTTTTATTTGCGTGTAGGATCCAGAAGCATCCTGAATTATTCAAGAAAATTCTATATTCTTTCAAGTATCTTCCTAGGACTCTTTTGTTTTTTTTTTCTGAAAAACTCCATGATTTTTTTTTGTTATCCTGCTGGAAGGCTTCAAAATATCTTCCAAAGATTCTTCTGGAAATTTTGCTGGAATTTTTCAAGAAATTCTGCGCGGATTGTTCCGTAAAACCTGTTGAGATTCATCCAAAAATACGACTGTTATTCTTCCGTATATCATTCAAGCATTCAAGAATTCTACCGGAAGTTAGATTCAACCATAAATCGTTCTGGTATTTTTCCAGAAATTCCATTGATATTCTTCAGGAATTGCTTTGGGATTATAGAAGGATTTCCGGAAGAATCCCAAGTCGGTTTACAGAAGAATCACCAAAATATAATCAGGGTGATTTCTAAAGGAATTATTTAAGGACTATCGTAAATACCTGAAACAATCCCATGAGAATTCCAAATGGATTTTGAAAGTTTTTAACAGTGATATTGAAAAGAATCTTAGAAGTTATTTTGCAAGAATCCCTGAAAGATTTAACGGAAATTCACAGACATCCAAAAGATTTCATGAATATTTTCCAGAATAATTCCGATGTCCAGAAGAACTCCAGAAAGATTCATGGAATTATTTCAAAAGGAATTGCCGGAACCATTTGAAAGTAACTTTCAGAAGATTCTCAAAAAAAGAAATCAGTAACCAAAGAATCTCATAGGTATTTAAAAAAAGTCCCAATGGGCTGTCCTGTGATTTACATTTGAACTCAAGAGGGATTTTCAGTAGTTTCTGCCAAGGATTTTAGAAAATTTCCAAGGAAATGAACTGATAAATCACAAAAAAAATCAAGAACACTTTCTGATGAATTTCCAGAAGAATCAGAGTGTTTTTTTTTTGTTTTCAAAGAATCTTAGAAAAAAATTCTCAAGAATCACGAATAAATTTCCGGAACAGTTCCAAACGGATGTTCAAAATTATCTCATGCAGATTTATTGAAACAATAAATCATGATGTCTGTTAGAATATAAGAAGGATTTATTGAAGAGTGCTAGGAGGGTTTCCAAACAATTTCTGAGGAATTTTTGGATGAATTTCAGAGAAATTTCCTGAAAAAAAAGATTTCCAAAAAAATCCCCGAGAGACATCTGGAAGTTTCTTAACAGGATTTTCGGAAGTATTCCACATGGATTTCTGGAAGAATTCTATTGCAAATTACAAAAGTATCCCAGAGAAATTTCCGAAAGAATCCCAAGAATTTGCAAGAAAGAAAGGGTAGTGAAAAAATAGATTTTTTTATCATAGGCGTCTTTCCAAGAGTATTCTAACTGAATCGGAATAATCTAGGACATGTTTCTGAAAGAATCTCAGAGGGATATTCGAAGAAGTTTCAAGGAGAATCACGGAAGAACTAATGAAGGATTTCGAGGAAAACATCAGAAGGATTAAAATAATAATTTCGGATGGATTTCCAGAAGAAATCCCCATGAGTTTTGTAAGAATCCCAGAATTCAGAAGAAACCCAGATTTTTATGATATAAGCAAGGAAAATACGCTGTTTAGTAAAACTGGCATTGCACAAAAAGATTCCGTTGACAAAATTTTCGTAGGTATTATCAAATCGACAAAATTGACGAATTATTATGAAGAATGTAAAATTTCCTTAGGAAATTGCCTAACTTGATGCGTATTCCGCGGTTCAATATAAACATTTTATTTTAAAATATATAACTCAAAAAGTAAATGACTTGTAGGAATTCTAATGAACATATTTCATTGCGTAAATGTAAATTGGCATGATATGATTTATAAGTAACATCAAATATGGTGCCGTGGAACTACAATATAGAACTTCCGGATCTGATTCTATTTCGGCCATTGAAAGAGTTAATTGGCCTTCCAATGGACATATTTCCTTGCGCAGATGTGAATTGATGTGTAGAGTGGTATTATTTCTAAGTAATATCAAATACGACCTCACAGAATCATAATCCGTAACATCCGAAACCGGTTCCATTGTTGTCATTAAAAGTATAAAGTTTAAGGGGTCTATTTTATAAGTCGAGTCGATCAAAATGACTCGACTGGAGTCACTGTCGACCGAACAATTCGCTCGACTCAGCTCTGTCACTCGAGTTTTTCGACAGTTGTCACTCTATGTGACTGGATTACTATGGCAGTCGACGGGTGACATCTGAAATATGCATGCTTGCTTTGATCGACAATGAATACAGACGAGTCACATGAATCTGCTCGATTTATAAAATAGGCCCCTTAATGTGTCGCAGATATGGTTTCTAAGTACAGTCGCCTCTCCACATCTCGATATCGAAGGGACCATCGAGATAGGGAGAGATCGAGACATAGAACAATTTTTTTACGAATACTAGATTGAAAATCACTCCGTTACCAGGAAAATTAAAAACAAACAGATGTCATTGCGTCTTCGCAAATTCCTTTGAATCTCTAAAATCTATTCTAGTAACTTTCGATAATGGGCATATCGACATACGGAGAGAAAATTGGGAACGAAAATCACATCGAGATATGGAAATATCGAGATAAGGAGGATATCGAGATATGGAGAGTGAAAATTTATGCAGAATGAAGGGACCAAAAAAATCATCGACAAAGGGTGAGATATCGAGATGTGGAGAGTCGACTGTAATATCAAAGATGACACCACGGAACCATAATCCGGAACATTCGGTACCGGTTCCATTGTGTCACATCCTCAAAAAGCAAATCAAACATTCTGTTTTGAAACCCTTTCTAAAATGAGCGTTTTGTTTCAAGAATATTTAAGATAAACAATTTAGAGTTACAATAATACGCTGGTGTTCACACTTTTTCCCTTATTCAGAAATAGGAATGTTTCAGGGCTGAGACGAGACTCGCGGAAACGGTCTTCATTTTCTGCGATTGTTGAGTTTTTTTTTCTTATTCCACTCCGTGTTTATATCAATCTTGCGCAAACCATGCTCTCACATGATCATCTCAGCAAAAAAACTATTGCGTTTGCATCACATAGCATAAGCATAAACGGCATTTTGAGTAAAATTTCATACCAGCAAACGTAGCAGACATTATAAATAACTAATCTTGTGTTTAGAATTATCAGTATCTTTGGAAAAACTGATCCGCTGACTGAGGTTTTACAAAATAGTTTATTTTGAATACAATACTTTTCATTTTTTCAGCCATAAAAACGAAGGGCTGCATTTGACGTTTCGTGACAGCTGTATCTGGGCTGCGTATGACGTTGATATTTTTCCTCTTCACGAGTCTCTCTCAGGTTCAGGGGATATGTCACACCCAAGGATATTAAGGTGAAGATGAATCGAAGCCAAACTTCAAATTTCCAAGAGCACGGATCTGGAGAACCAAACATCCGTTTAAGGTGAAAACTTAATCGATTGGTCACTAGCTGGTGGTGACCAATCGATTAGGTTTTCAGCTCAAACGGATGTTTGGTTCTCCAGATCCGTGCTCTTGAAAATTTGAACTTTGGCTCCGATTTATCTTCACCTTAAGTCCAAATAACCGCATTAATTTTTGAATTTGTTTCAAATTAATTGATCTAGAGGTCTTCAAATTGTGACCATTTGAAAATCGAAGGAACGTCCTGGAACTTTAAGGGTTATTATCAAATGCTATTGTTTGTATTTTTCGGATGCTAACAATAAATTAATCATGCAGTTATTTTTTTCTTTTAGTTGAATCCTTCTTGGGCCACACTCCATGAATATTACCAAAGTTCCCATATAACACATCCTGCATGCCATCATGATTATAAATAGTGATGCTTCTTGTATACCATCCCATCAAACACATAAAATTATAAAATCGTACCGATATCAACCTCCACTGATGAAACAACCTAAAACTAGTACCGAGAACGGCCCGCAGCGAATCGCAAAATCGGAGCAAACATCGGTCCAAAAGGGCCCTAATTGAATTTGATCAATCGCACCGTGCCATACCCCCATCTGACATCATTGTTAAGGTAAAGATGAATCGAAGCCAAACTTCAAATTTTCAAGAGCACGGATCTGGAGAACCAAACATCCGTTTAAGCTGAAAACCTAATCGATTGGTCACTAGCTGGTGGTGACCAATCGATTAGGTTTTCAGCACAAACGGATGTTTGGTTCTCCAGATCCGTGCTCTTGAAAATTTGAAGTTTGGCTTCGATTCATCTTCACCTTAACATAATCAGGCCCCGATGACATGAACTGGAACTGGATACAACCGGACAGGTGTATACACCGTAACTCATCATCATCATCATCAACCCCGAGCCCATGCGGCGGCAATGGCGGTCCAAATCAGTCAATGTCAATGAAGAATGTAAATTTGTTGTTAACCTCATCATCGGTTGGGAAGCCAGCATTTCCACAAAGGGACCTCGTTGAACACACCCGTCGCACATGTAAATCCGCCATGAATAGGATTACCGCCCGGCCAGTGGATTGAGAATACGTCATAAATGTCCACTTCGGAATCATTGGGCCCTCTGCGGAACATCAGACCTATTTCGAGGCTGGTGCTCAAATGTATATTCCAATGAGGCTCAATTCCAGAACGGGGGAAATGAGCTGATGAATAATCTATTCAAAATCTACATTTTGCGGCTCTTATGTGCGGTTGGGAAGGACCTTTCTTTGTTCAGTTGGTAAACGCCCAAATATAAAGCTAGACGACTGGATTCGAATCCCAATGGCAACCACTAATTCAAAAATTGTATCATTCATGAAAAAACTCTCAATTATCGATAGAGTCGTCGCAAATTCTCAAGTGGCTATTTCAAAGGTAAACATTCATATTTAAACAACTTTCAAGTATAGAAGACTTAAATCATAGAAGAATTGATCATTTTGTGAAGAAATTTGAATGCTTTTCTTGAAAAATCTCTATAAAAAGTAAACTGTTCGGAATTTAAGACAAAACAGTATTTTTTCGATTTTTGTCTAAGCCTGAAAAAAATTCAAGCGGATGCTACAATAAGGGCGTAAGTCTCATGATCGATTTCTCTTCATCGATCCTATCTTTTGCGAATAAAGATAACAAGATGCATGTTTGTTGGGCATTTATCTTCTCAGGATTCAAGTCAGCATCGTTGCCGAGCTTCCTAAAGTGAAAAACTGCTAAAAAAAAATCACACATTGTCACCTTTATTCGCAGAAGGGAGGAGCGATGAAGAGAAATCGATCATGTGACTTACGTCCTTATTCTAGCGCACGCTTGATTTCAGGTTTTTGAATCCCCCATTTGAAAATCAAATTTTGAATGAATTTTGTTTTCCGCGTACTTTTTGAAGCGCCAGATAGGAACATTTTGCGTCAAAAGTAAACCCCCTGTAGCGTTTTTGTCGACAAAGTAAACGTCAAGATCGTTCAGTGGTGTCAAGGTTGTAATATGGAACAATTTTTTGAAATTGATATTTAATTATGAATCAGTTATTATTATGAAAATGCTATAGTATCCATGAAAACGCTCCATCATGCAATTGAATACAAACAAAATTTTAGCCTAAAGTTTAGACACTAAGCTTAGCAGCAAGCACTATTTCAGTTGGGATGCCATATCAGGAAGAAGAAGTAGATGTGCGGTCAATGGCATTTAATATTCACTCGATGATTGCATTTGAATCACTGATTTCATGTATCGGTATGTAAAACACCCGTACCCCCTAGAGATACAGGGGATGATATTGGTTCAACTGCCCAGAATTCCCATTCGGTCGCATCGGTGATGATGACAATCCATTGGCACTTTATCAGAAATCTCCCCACTCTGTGACAAAAGGGGAGAGGCACGGTAGGTTTAAAAGTTTGATTGCAAAAATCGAACAACACGGCTCCGCTACGATGGTGAACTTAAATTGGTTGTCAATTTCGGACAGGGGAGAGCCACGTGCAAGTGAAGCCATGCAAACACCATTTCCGGGGTGGAAGGCAAGATAAACATCTGAAAAGCAATCTACGGACGAATCATGCTTAGCTGAGCATAAGACGGCCAGCATATTCTAGAGGCTAGTAATGTTCTTTGTTTGTTTGTGTAATGCCGATGTAATATTATACTTTGGATTTCTAACGATTTTTAGAATAATAATAACTATTTTCGTTAGATTTTTGAAAGTCAAATATAATTTTATGTTACTCCATAGAAAAGGACAACAATTCTCAATGAAAGGTGCTCTAAAATTATTTTGTAGAGATTTTTAATTTTATCAGTAGGTATATTTTTAGAAAAAAACATTTTCTTCCAAACCCTCACGCATGCATAAATTAGGTCTATCGATTAAAGAAGGAAGTAGGACCTTATAGTAACCTCCGCGGCTATAAAGCTTACCTTCACTACTTCATTTAATATTACAATTAACCCTTCCTCACTCGATATTCGGTATCTCGATATTGAGTTAGAGAACCATAGTAAAAGTTGGTTTTCATGGCTACCTCGATGTTCCATTGGATCACATTTGCACTGGTTTTATGTTCTATAACTCGATGGTCCCTTCATTATCGAGTTATGGAGAGTTTTTTTTTTTTTTTTTTGAGGACAGCAGAGACGGTCGGGTTCGGATTTCAAAATTTGAAAATTGTAGAATTCGTTTTTGGGTCGAATTTCTAAGTGCTACCATATTATCGGGTACGGATCGGGTTTGAGTCAGGTTTGGTGATCATTTTGAATAGAACAACAACCTATAGGTTTTCTTATTCGTTCTTCCACGGTTGTTACTCGGGTTTTTCTTCCAAAATTTTTCGGGTTCGGTGTCGGGTCGGGTGTAGTCTTACAGCCTCTGAGACGTAGTAATTCCTGGAAGAATCCAGGAGAAATAACTTAAGGAATCTCTTGCAGAATTCTTGAAGAAAAAACCTCCACACTTAATTTAGAATGCCGAATCTCGGCGAGATCCGCACAGTCGAGTAGTCGGCAAAAAATGTCTGGGATCTCAGGAAATAAAAGTTGAGTATCAGTAAATCATGCTTCGTTGCTGAGCAACCGGACAATTTGTTAGCTGAGTCTCGGTTGATATTGAAATGCAAGATTTGCACAGCCGAGCTCGTGAAAAAAAATCTAAGTGTGTTGATTAGTTCTTGGGGGAGTTTTGAATGAAGTTTTGAATTTTTGAATGAACTACTGGCCAAATTCCTATAGAAATTTCAAGAGGAACCTATGTAGGTACCAATGGTGTAATTTCTGCGTTAATGTTTGGAGGAATCTCTGCAAGATCTCTGGAGAAATTTCAGGATTGATTTCTAGAGAAACTTTGTTACGATAACTGTAGAAACCATTAGAGGAATTTATAGATGAATACCTTAAAGATTTATTGGAAAATTTCCTGCAAATACTTTCCTAATAATTCCTTAAGGTGAAGATGCATCGAAGCCAAACCTCGAATTTTCAAGAGCACAAGTCTAGAAAACCAGACAATTGTTTGTACTGAAAATTTAACTCATTGGTCATCACCAACGAGTGACCAGTTAGTTAAGTTTTCAGCACAAACGGTTATCTGGTTCTCTAGATTTTCCACTTGTAAACTCAAGGTTTGATACATCTTCACCTTAATTTTTCAATATTGATCTAACAGGTGAATATCAGTTAAAACATTACTTTTCTACACGCAGCAATGTGTTTTACAAAAAAAAAATCAATTTGAATTGCAATAACTTTTTTGTTTTTCGATATTTTTGTACATTTTTTTCACAAATTAGGCAAAAACATCTTCTATTTTTAGATGGTGAAGATGAAATGAAGCCAAAACTCAAACCCCCAAGAGCACAATTCGAGAGAACCAAGCTCAAGCTGAAAACTTGATCATTACCAGCGAGTGACCAATCGATCAAGCCCTAAGCCAAATTCGCTGTCCAGCTCTCCATACCCGTGCTCCCGAAAATTTGAGGTCCTGTTTCGATGCTTGGGCTTTAACGGAGGACTGCCCAGTAGAACGCGTGCATAATAAACCGACTTATTTCCACTATAGAAACTTTTTTTCAAAAACTGCACCAGTTGTTTCACCAGCCGAATCTAATAATTTGCGGAAACGATAAAACGTGACAGATCAATTTTCAACACTTACGTTCACGCGAGCTGCCTACTGCGATCTCCTAACTGATACAATACTGACAACTATTTAAGAACTTAAGCCGAAGAACAGAAAAAATCACTGATAAAAATGTTAATTATTATGTATGCCGACAATCACTTTGCAAATGCAACTTTCGAAAGAGTATTCCACAATTAAAAGGGAAAAAAAACTCTTATTGGAAATAGTAATAACGACAAGATGTAATATAAACAAGTTATGCAGGGGCTTGTTTTCAAGGTTGCTCGTGTGAAATCACTGTCAACTTTGAATTTTGCTCAAAACAATTGTGTCAGTCGACTTTATTTATGGCTATCGCTCGAACTTTTACTCAGGCAGTATATCTCAAAAGAACAGCCTATAACTCAAAGAAGGAAAAGTCATTGATTAACAATGGCAACATACTGTCCATATTCGCATAACAGTTCCATGGGTATAGGAAATCCCATAGAACACGGGACTGTTACGTGAATGTGGGCAGTACACAACCTCGAAAGAACAGCCGATGATTGAAAGAATAAAAAAATGGCTGATAGAAATGTTACTATTTTTAACGCCGACAACTATTTTAACACTGCCAGAAAAACCTCGCTCGTCGTACACAGTACGAGGAAGATGGATTTTTAGGCTCAAATTCATGAGCGTCCTTGAAGAATGTCTTGAAGTGCATCACTGACTTCCGGGGAAGTGTGGCATTCGGAAAACTGATTTTCGAGTTAGTTTATCATTCGGGTTAAAAGTTTTCGGGATAATTTGTCATTCTGCGTAACGATGCATTCGAGGTAATGGTTTTCGGGGTAATAGTAAAAGGGAAAGTGCTATAGCCCAGAGAATTTGTTTATATAGAGAAGCGCGGATTCTGAAACCAAAGGTTCCAAATGAACCGTCAAACGTGGTTCCAATCGAGCAAATTCAATGAGACGTAAAGAGATGTTACACAAAAGAGACGGTGGATGTGTGTTAGTAAAAACCGATACGAAAGTGACTTCATTGATAAGCTTGGTTTCTTATGGCAACTGACAGGATGACACGCACACTAAAATATTGTTTGAATGACCTCAATTATTGATAGTCATTGCAAATATTGTTTATAAACAAAGCAAAAATCCTCTTCGCGTTTCTCTAGTATAATCTTATTCTCTGCTATAGCCTATAACTTATAACTTAAAGGACCTAATCCACAGCACGATTATATACACAGCAAAAAAATCTTAAATTTACGTGACACGTAAACTTTTATGGTTATCATGTAAAACGAGTTATGACTGAATATTCAATGACAAATAATGTAAACCTGTCTCATTGCATTCGAAAATGCTTGCAATCTTGAGTGAAACTGAAACATTTCATGATCTTCTATCCAACATTCGCTAATATTGCATGCTTTCTTGCATCTAGAAAGTAAAATTGCAAACAAGAATGCTCTGCTTCTAAGCTGAATATTCTGTCAAAAATAATGCACATGGCTGGATCGACGGCTTGTCATTCCATGTGTATTATTTATGATTGAATTTTCAGTGTGAAAATCATGTAAACCGAGCCGTTTTGCATGCAACATTCATTAAGAGAAGACGTTTCGTGTTCAATATTAAAGATTTTGCTAGCAATGTTGGATATAATAGATGTGTTTGTAGGATATATCATTGAACAATACATGAAAAATAGCTTTGCATGATTAAAGATAAAATTACGTAACGTGTAAATCTAAGATTTTTTTGGTTTGTGTATATATGTACATCCATTCGCCACTACTCGGGAGATTCCAACAAAAATTCAACCGGAAATTTATACCTGTATACCTTGTGTTACACTTTCACTCCAATCATATTTCCAGGGTGCATTTCTAAATAAATCTTCGTGGAAATTAGCGATGGAATTCCTGCTCCTGATGGAAAACGTGGCTGTACTCTCAAATGAAATGAGATAATATAATGTCATTATTTAATTCAAACATTCGACAAAATTCAAATGTCTAAGTCTCAATATCAAAATTTTCATCCTTCCCCAAACATGTAAGAACTGAGAAAAATCAAACAAAGTGACCATATCATTCTCGCGTTGAAAGCCAACCCGGAATGCCGGAAAAAGGGAAGCAATTCAAATTGGACCGGAAAGCAAATAAAACACCGGAATAAAAAAAAAACCGAATACCGACATACTCCAGTGAGCGACAAACGTCGATTTGAAAGAAACCAAAACCAAGGGACATTTTTTATCCACACTTAACCGCACTCGACTTTTATTTTAAGTTTTTGGCTCGCTGGCTCCAGTGCTCACCCTTTTCCAATTTGCCACCACTCGTCTCTTTGGCTGCTAATACTGAGGGAAGCGTTGGGTAGAATGCTCAAGCATGTATTTATTTAGAATGCTTATGCAAGTTACTGTGGGGCCTTCCTTAGCCGAGTGGAAATTTCTTTGACTTCCCTGGGCAAAGAGAATCATCGTAACTGGCACACGATGTACGAATGCGAAAATGGAAGCTTTAGCAAAGAAAGCTCTCAGTTAATAACTGTGGAAGTGCTCATTGAATACTAAGCTGAGAAGCAGGCTCTGTCCCAGTATGGACGTAATGTCAATAAGAAGAAGAAGATGTTACTTTCAAGCTTTTTGCTAAATATTTTCGAATTGACAGTTGCCTGATATATGCTGTACTTGGTCATATGGGGATTTTTTTTATTACCGTACGGGTTTGGGCCGAAGGGTCTCAGATTTTCATGAAACTTTTTCCACAGGCAGGGCTCATGGATATATGAATAAAAAAAATTTGAGAAAAATTCAGGGTCGCCTATTTTTCCGGAAAACTCACGTGGAAATTTTTTGTTTTCCCTTGACACTACTTACTTTGAAAAATCATAACTCAAGAACGAAGCATCGTAGAAACAAAGTTTTTATATGAAAATTTAAGCAAATTTTCTCAAAAATCCAAAAAAAAAATATGAACTGGAAAAAGTTATCCACAAAATTTTTCACCGTTTCGAAAATTTGTAAAGAAAAGCCGGAAAAACTATGCCCGAACTCGTGGAAAATTTTCAAAAAAATATTTTCGAGAAGGTAATTTTATAAGCTTTAATCACTGAAATTTTTGGAATGCACTTTTTTTTCGTTTTTGAGTTATGGCCAATTTTGTGAAAAATGTCCAGATGTGCCATATAAGACTTTTCTTTGAAAAATCATAACTCAAGAACGAAACATTGTAGAAACAAAGTTTTTATATAAAAATTTAAGCAAATTTTCTCAGAAATCCAAAAAAAAATATGAACTGGAAAAAGTTTTCCACAAAATTTTCCACCGTTGGGAAAATTCGTAAAGAAAAGCCTGAAAAACTATGCCCGAAATCGTGGAAAATTTTCAAAAAAATATTTTCGAGAAGGTAATTTTATAAGCTTTAATTACTGAAATTTTTGGAATGTACTTTTTTTTCGTTTTTGAGTTATGGCCAATTTTGTGAAAAATGTCCAGATGTGCCATATAAGACCTTTCTTTGAAAAACCATAACTCAAGAACGAAACATTGTAGAAACAAAGTTTATATATGAAAATTTAAGCTAATTTTCTCAGAAATCAAAAAAAAAATATGAACTGGAAAAAGTTTTCCACAAAATGTTCCACCGTTGAGGAAATTCATAAAGAAAAGCTGGAAAATCTATGCCCGAACTCGCGGAAATTTTTTAATAAAATATTTTTAAGAAAGAAACTTTATAAACTTCAATTCTGGTGACTTTTAGGATGTACTTTTCTTTAGTTCCTGATCTATGGACAATTTTGTAAAAAATGCAAAGATTTGCCATACATGCCTTTTCGTTTAAAAATCATGACTCAAGACTCATCATGACTTGTCGAACCGGATTCAAATTATCTCAAAAATATGAAATTTTTGAAAAGGAATCAGTTTCCCAGGACATTTTTCATTGTTTATGAAAACAAATAATGAAAACCCGATTAGCTATTCCAGCTTTCAAACAAAGTATATTTCAAAAGAGCGATCAATAAGATCCAATCCTACAATATTTTTCAATACATAGAAACAAAGTTTTTTCAATCAGAATGTAGGCAATTTTTTCCTGTTAGGTAACTACAAAATTGACAGTTAAATAAATGGGTAGACAATATGACAAATAGGTATTTACCAATTCAAGTTTAAAGCGTTGAAATGGCTTGAGAAACATAAGTTTACCAAAAACTAACAAAGATCAGTAAGAAAGTGCAAGTGTTGTCTATCAGCTGTATATTCCTCGTTATTATTTTTTGTAAAGTGAAAAAAGTTTTCCCGAAGATGTTGAAATGGACAAAGTTCAATATTACGAATACAATGCTTTATGCTGTAACCCCTTCGGACTGGACGGCCACAAATCAGTAAGGACAAATCTACGATCGATCAGCCAAGGCCTCATCAGTAAGCTTCATTTGAATGGAGTTCGGTGGATTACGGAAAAGATGAAAATTTGCGTGAAGTGCTCCATTACCGGTGACCAGAAGGCACTCGTAACGGATCTTCCAGAAGCAATGACGTTTGAGGAACAAGTTTCACCACTATCTCCGTTGGCGTCGCCAAAGGAAACTCCTTCCTCGGGTGAGTTAGTTGGTTCTATAAATAATGTACAAAAAATACAAGAGCTTGCTAAATTCTTGGAAATTTCTTTTCAAGTAAAATCTTCACGTTTGGATGCTTCTAGTAGTAACTATCGCAATGCTTCTATGGACGAAATGTTCAATCAAATTTTGAGTAAAATAAAGACTTGGTTTCCGCCTAATATTGTCGATGTTACAGAGGATTTTAATTCCGTTTTATTAAATTTGAACTCAGCTGTTACAAAAGCCGAACCTGACAAGCAAATTGAACTATATATATGGGTTTTCAAAGAAAAGGCTAATATGGTTATTTTTCACAAAATTGACCATAACTCAGGAACAAAAAAAATAAGGTACCGCGGGGCAAGTGGGAACTAAAAAAACGGTAGTTCAATCAAATGGTTCAATAAAATTTTCAAATGTCAATATTTTTCAAATCCAACAGCACAATCACATTTTGGCAACATATTTGCTGGTGTGTGCATGAAACCGATCGAATAATTTCGAAATTGTGGAAACCTTGGAGGAAAGTTTTAAAATGAGCCATTTGACGCAGTTACCTCGCTAAACGGGGCAAGTGGGACACATCCAGTTCCATGCGTCAATCCACACCAATAAGTCAACCATTACAATAAAAGGATTGATAAATCATATATTTTTAATTTCGAGTACATTTTTGATGTACATAAGGGATCAACCATAAAATACGTAACGCTTTAGGAAGAAAACGTTTATTTAATAGTATGTCACCTCGCATTTAATATTAACTGAAAATACCTCAACAAAAGCGTAAAAAGGAATTAAACATGTTCAAAATATATCATTTATAAGTTGTTAATTACAAATTAGCCCATAAACCATCAATAATTGCCGGAATTATAAATATGTTTTGTTATTACTTATATGCATAGTAGAAAACCGCTTAATAGGGCGGAATTGTTTTCCGTCACTACTAAATTTGGTAGAAATAACAAATAAAGTTCAAATAAGATAGAAAAATGATCTTTCTCATGATGCATTTCAAATTTCATCTCTGTGATTGTTCAATTTTAACGTCGTATTCCAGAAATAAAAAATACATGAAAAACATATAGAAGAATTACACATTTCTTCTCCCTTTAATGCAATTAAGTAATTTTAGATTTATCTTTTTTGATAAAAATCATTTGTTTGAATGTTTTAGTGCTACTCTCTAGGAAAATGTATAAAACGTGTACGAAAAGTTTTGATTCTGGTTTTTTGTTTTGATAGTTCCCACTTACCCCGCGTACAAAGATATTTTGGGGTATGTTAGACCATCGAAAATTTCATATGAAATGAAGACAAAATACTGGTTTATCGTAAGCAGCTTGTAATAATAATTGAAGTTGTAGCTTGCTGAGGGAAATTCGATTTATAACACATTTATGTTTTGCGAGTCAATGCAAGACGTGAAACGTGTCGCAAATTATCATGCAAGTTGAAAATGGCGCTGAATTGACAACTGTTACATAAACCCCATGGTAATAAAAATAACAATATGTTTTGTACTCAATAATTCCTTGTCATTGTATCTTCGACTTTCTAGAAGAATACCCCCATGAAAAACTTTTCCTAAGTGAGCTATGACGAAACGTCCCACTTACCCCAGATTCTCACTTGCCCCGGGGTACCTTATACATCCTAAAAGTTACTAGAATTGAATTTTATAAAGTTTCCTTCTCAAAAATATTTTAATAAAAATTTTTCGCGAGTTCGGGCATAGATTTTACAGCGTTTCTTTATGAATTTCCCTAACGGTGGAAAATTTTGTGGAAAACTTTTCCCAGTTCATATTTTTTTGGATATTTGAGAAAATTTGCTTAAATTTTCATATAAAAACTTTGTTTCTACAATGTTTCGTTCTTGAGTTATGTTTTTTCAAAGAAAAGTCTTATATGGCACATCTGGACATTTTTCACAAAATTGGCCATAACTCAAAAACGAAAAAAAAGTGCAATCCAAAAATTTCAGTGATTGAAGCTTATAAAATTACCTTCTCGAAAATATTTTTTTGAAAATTTTCCACGAGTTCGGGCATAGTTTTTCCGGCTTTTCTTTACGAATTTTCCCAACGGTGGAAAATTTTGTGGATAACTTTTTCCAGTACATATTTTTTTTTTGGTTTTTGAGAAAATTTGCTTAAATTTTTATATAAAAACTTTGTTTCTACGATGCTTCGTTCTTGAGTTATGATTTTTCAAAGTAAGTAGTGTCAAGGGAAAACAAAAAATTTCCACCTGAGTTTTCCGGAAAAATAGGCGACCCTGAATTTTTCTCAATTTTTTTTATTCATATATCCATGAGCCCTGCCTGTGGAAAAAGTTTCATGAAAATCTGAGACCCTTCGGCCCAATTTGTACGATAATAAAAAAAAATCCCCATATCTAAAGAGCGATTTCACCAGCTGCTTAACTTTTTAGCCGATGACTTTAAAAACTCCAAATATAGTGATAATGAAATCGGCCATAGTTGTTGTTCTCTGTCAAAATTTCATGCTGATTTCTCAATTTATTCTTCTTCTCCTTATTCTCCTTTTCTTTTCCTTCTTCTTCCTCTTCTTCCACTTCTTCTTCTTCCTCAAATGCTGTTTCTCATTCTTAGTCTTCTTGTTCTTCTTTTTATTTGCTAAAGGAGAATCTACAGCCAACCTGTAGGGGAAGACGGGGTAAGAGCGCCCGCCGGGGTAAGACGGACCACATTCAGTTTGGCATGAAAATGGCGGTTTTCTTAAAAGTTCACCAAGCACTTTTCATAAATACAAGTTTTTTGACATTCCGAACCATTTAGGATGGTATTTACATTAAATTTTTCATACCAAATATCAAAAACAAAGATTCTGCTCGTCAATATTGAATTTGATCTAAATTTAACAGATGCTCATTTAAGCATTTCGGAAGGATTTTTTTTTTAAAAAACATAACAAATAACCCGTCTATGCATCAACAGAAATGTGAAACATGCTTCAGTGAAGTGGAATATAAATTGTAAATATTAAGCTTTGAAATGAGGCCATAGTGTAAAACCGACCACTGTTGATGGGGTAAGACCGCCACCCCTATTTTATACCAAATAAAATGTCCAAAGGGGCCCAGATAGCCGTAGCGGTAAACGCGCAGCTATTCAGCAAGACCAAGCTGAGGGTCGTGGGTTCGAATCCCACCGGTCGAGGATCTTTTCGGTTGGAAATTTTCTCGACTTCTCAGGGCATAGAGTATCTTCGTACCTGCCACACGATATACGCATGCAAAAATGGTCATTGGCACAGTAAGCTCTCAGTTAATAACTGTGGAAGTGCTCTAAGCTACTAAGCTGGGAAGCAGGCTCTGTCCCAGTGGGGACGTAATGCCAGAAAGAAGAAGAAGAAAATGTCCAAACTATTTTAAAAGTTGTAACTACGATTTACATTACTATTCAAGTAAAATGAAATCAATTTTGTTATAAAAACAAGCCAAATCCGTATATTTTTCCAAAATATGGGTGTCTCAAGGTAAAAATAAGTAAACAGCTAATTTTTTTTAAATAATTAACCCTAAAAATGTTTCAATATCCCCGTTAATCAATGTAGAATTCATAAAATATTATACTTTTCAGAATCTTTGGGAACTGATATATTTTTTCTCAAAACTGTGTTCGAAAATCGTGGTGGTCGCTTTTGCCCCGTGGGTCGGCGGTCTTACCCCGTCGCTAAAAAATAATCTTGATAAGACATCACTTTTTCAAGCGTAAAGAAATAAATATTTTTTTACAAATATAACACCTGTGATATTTTTTGATCATGCCTAAGGCTTCAAAAAACGACATGCTGCGTCGAAAAAGGATTTATTAATTCTTGATTTTGACATATGAATTAACATGCGGTCTTACCCCGTCTTCCCCTTCAAAGAACTTGTATCAACCTCTACATCAAATAGTTTATTCATACAAAAGCGCATTTTATATAGAATCCCCATGCACAAACACAGTCCATTCATCGCATCAAACGACACTAATATGTGCCAATTGCACAGGGAGTCACTGAGATACGGAGCTTGGCCACCCGAATGCCGGACTCAACGCCGTTTTTATGCATGCTCGTATGTGGTAATTGGGGATCATCCAAATATCACGATGTGAGCTCGTAGAAAAAGGAGTCAAATATTATTAAAATTAATAAGTTTTGGAAATACTTACTCTATCCAAACAAAATTTTACAATAACTTCGATTATGTATATGAGATTCCATAGTTCTTCTTCTTGGCATTAACGTTCTCACTGGGACAGAGCCTGCTTCTCAGCTTAGTGTTCTTATGAGCACTTCCACAGTTATTAACTGAGACCTTTCTTTGCCAAACTTGCCATTTTCGCATTCCTATATCGTGTGACAGGTACGATTATACTCTATGCCCAGGGAAGTCAAGGAAATTTCCATTACGAAAAGATCCTGGACCGGCCGGGAATCGAACTCAGACAGCTTCAGTATGGCTTTGCTTTGTAGCCGCGGACTCTAACCACTCGGCTAAGGAAGGCCCAGAGATTCCATAGTTATTTCAACTGAAAATTACAAAAAAAATATTTGAATAGAATTCTTTCCGATATTTTTGCACAATTTATCACAATTTCTCAGAAAACTTTTTTTTTAGAATTTGTGTCTATTTTGATCATTGGTCACCTAGTTTAGAAAATATTATGATGTTCTTTAGGAGATCCACACTTTCATTTCTTTGACATCCAATTTATATTAGTATTTTTTTTTTTTTTCAAAAAACAACAATGAACTATACAATGTCAGGTATCAACGAAAAAACCTGAAAAAATACAAAACGGTTGGGTTGTATCCAAGAAATATGAATGAGGTACGTGGGTTAAAGGTATGCGTCGGTCGTTCCCCTTCGGAATTTCGAAATATCTATAGAACCAGATGACCAATGATCAAAAAAGACAGAAATTCTAAAACTCGTAGAATTTTTTCAAAACTTGTATACAAAATAAATTAGAATAAATGAAAAAAATGTTTTCGCGGTCGTTTTTTTATGGTAAAAAAATATTGATAACCTCTCATCATAGTTCCGTTCTTATTTTTGGGGATGGATTTCCAAAAGTATGTTCTTCTCGTCTGGTCTAAGCCGCAATTTGTGTTACTCGGCTTAGTGTTCTAGGAGCACTAATGACTGAAAGCTTTCATTGCCAATAGGGTCCTAAAATGTTTAATGAAATCTTGTTTTGATTTAAAAGCACGAAAGAGCATGTTTTTGCACCTACTTAAGCAATTTTCTCCACTCAAAAAATATCAAATTTGAACTTAAATTTTAAAAAATGAGTCCAAATATGAACTTTGACACCTTTGATCATGTTAGACGTTCACTTAGTCGACAAAAACGCCACAGGGGTTTTGGTTTTAACACTGGGGTTGTGCCTATCTGACATTTCGGAAAGGACAATAAAATGTACTCAAAATTTGAGTTTAAAGCAAGAGGTATGATCATACGGCATTCTAGGCCCTGAATGGATATTTTTGTACTTCTGTGTTTCATGATGACCTTCAAATCGATTGTAGATAAAATAGGTTTTAAGGACAAAAGGTCGAAAGACAAAAGGTCGAAAGGACAAAAGGTCGAAAGACAAAAAGTCGAAAGGACAAAAGGTCGAAAGTGATTTGCTTGGTAGAAAATTTTTCCTTCTTTGAAAAAAGATTTTCGACCTTTTGTCCCTTCTTTTTTGTTCTTCGACCTTTTGTCCTTTCGACCTTTTGTCTTTCGACCTTCTGTCCTTTCGACATTTTGTCTTTCGACCTTTTGTCATAGATTCAAAGTATCACGATCTGACCTCAAAAACGTTCTATTTTTCATACGAGTAAAAACAAAAACCTCTGGAATTCATTTTGATTTATCGCCATATAAAATTTACAGTTATTTTTCCTGAACAGAATATAATGAACATCGTATTTGAAGCATCCCGCACGACAGGAAGGCAACTGGAAAATCAAATTACCATTTTTCAATTTGAATAAATTCTTTTCGTTTTTCGACCAACTCCAAATGGTCTCGAATGAATGTGACTGTTTGCGTATGTGTGTTAGTACACTGTGGTTAGTGGGTGATTTTTTCACCCACTGGCTGGATGATACTGGCTAAGTTCCTTTGTTGTGGAGTATAAATATCCACACTCTTTAGAGGGAAAATGTTCCAACATTCCACAACTAGTGACTGGACAAAAATAAAAATTGAATAGTTTTTCCATGTCACGAGCGGGTTAGAGAACATGTCAAGTATTATTATTTATTTTTTCACTGTTGCATTAGTCCAGAGTTCCAAAATATTTGGATGGTCGGAAAGTTCAGGAAAACGTTTGGTATAGTTGTAGAATTGTGAATAATTAAAATGTAATAATGTAAGTTAAAATGATCTCAACTTTTTTTTCGATTCCGTTGCATATCAGCTTGCTTTTTATAAAAACAATGGACAACACTTTTCCCACCAGCAAAAACAGAACTGAAAAAAAAAATCTTCATTAGAAAGATACCTAGATATCGCTAAATTTGCTGAGGTATTTCAGGTTATGATTTGGCCTAGTGTCTCCCACAACGACGGTATCCTAAAATCGCAAGACTAATCACTTCTCCACTCGCCTCACGTTTTCTCGAGCACAAATCCGACGATTTCTAAAACGTATCTTGCCGAAAATGGACCAAGAAGAATATTATCACCACTAGGAGATTGAAGAGTACCTATCTTCTATTCGTTTGCCCAATATGAGAAGCAACACATTTGATTATCAATGGCTTTTAGGGTGAAATAATAAATTAATCTATATTTGCCCCAAAAGTTTCTCCTGCGTCATTGTTGAACACACTGTAGAAATTACTGTACGATTGAGAAATCTCCTATTTTTGGTGAAATTTATGAAAGAATCTCTTGCTGCATTCCTGGAGGACTTCTTGATGCTATTCCTGGAACAATGCCAGGTAGAATTCTCAAAAAAAATTTCTATTGGAATCACTGGGGGAACTCCTGATGACACTAGGGAAGAATTGAAAAAAAAAAACAATGACAGAGTTCTTGCAGCCATCCCCGGTAAAATTACCGAACCAATCCTTGGCACAATTTCTCAAGGAAACCTTGGCAAATTTCCTAGAATATATCCCTGGTGAAATTTTTGAAGGAATACCTGGTAGAATTTATGCAGCAATATTTGATAGAACGTCTGGAGGAATCCCTAGTACAATTGTTAGTGAAATCCTTATGTGAATTGCTGTAGGCATCCTTGAGTGACTTCCTGAAAGAATACCTTGTGGGATTCTTGGAGAAATCTCTGTCAGTTTTCCTGGAAGAATTCGTGAAGGAATTACTGGCGGAATTTCTTGAGGAAAACTGGTGGAATTTCCGAAGGATTTTTATGGTGGTGAAATTTTTGAAAGAACCATGTGTGTAATTTCTGGAAGAATCCATGATAAAAATGCTTGGAAAATTTTTATTGGAGTTCCTGAGGTTATTAGTGGAATTACTAGAGTTATCACTAGTAGGTTTTGGCAAATGATCACGGTTCATACCATTTTCAGCGGAATTCTATGACGAGATTTAAGTGCAATTCTGGAAAGAATATCTGGTAGAATTCTTGGAGAAATTTTTGAAGGAAGCCCTAAAAGAATTCCTGAAAAAATACATTGAGAAACTCTGAGGAAGACCGTTTTCTAGAGGAATAATTGAAGGAATTTCCTGGAGAAATTGTAGAGTGTTTTCTGGTGGAATTACTGGTGAAACTATGTAAGAAACTCCAGGGGTATTACTCGGAGGATCCTCCGTAGGTAGTCCTGGAGGGATTTCTGGAAAGTATCTGAATTTCTTTCTCGGTAAATTTTTTGAAGAAATCTATTAATATTTTATATCAAACACTTGCAGAACTTTCAATTTTGCATATTTTTGCTGAGGTATTTTTTATAGTTATGGAGGTTTTTCGTTTCAAAACATATTATTTTCAAAATTTTGGTATCCACTACAAACAAAAAACTTCCACACAGTTTTTTCACCATAAAGAGATATTAACATTTGAAAATAACCATTTTTTCTAAGAAAATCTGATAACTCTGCAATCGCAATATATAGAACTAAAATTTCTTCAGGCAACCGTTTCGCAATCAAAGGGTCTAAAAGTGCTCGGAACAAAGTTTTTCTGAGAAATTATCGGATAAAAGGGATCAAGAAAACTGATTTTTCAGGACCACCCTGACTTATTTGTTATAAAAAATCATAGCTCGTGAACCATAAGAGATAGAAATTTGGGTTCTTCGACAAAGTTGCTCCTAATCGCTTGTTTTAAAACATTGCAGAACAATTTATAGGTTTGAAGGTTTCAGAAAAAAAAACTTTTATTCTGATCTCGTAACTACCTTAATTTCACATCACTGAAAAAAAAATATCTAAAATAGATGGAGAAACTTTCCCGAAGACACCATATATGATTATTCAGTCTGTGCAGCCAGTGACTGAAGACGATGGAAATTGTCTTCATCGTAACAAATACTTCTTTCAAATTACATTAGTCCATTAAAGATCATTGTTCACTTTCGATTAAGCTTCTTTAAAAAAAAAAACTACGCTATTATGAAACCACTGATTCATGTAGGATGAAATAAGGATAACGAGAATTCCATAAAACTAATTCGCTGTAAAATCAGAGCTTATGACAGAGCCATTGTCGTAAATTCCGGTCTGAGCAGCACAAGAAAACACCGAAAACACATCCGTTCTTACGCAAATTCGTTTCAAAACTGACTCAGCAGAAGCTAATGCTATTGCAGTGAGCTTTTCAAGCTGAGCTTTTTTTTTTACACACTTATCGAAATATGATGGCTTTAATGAATAATAAACTATTTCATTTTTCTGCACACGCCAAGAATAAACACTAAAATGACATATAATTAACCCATTTATGGATATTCCCTACATTCACCCTCTCCTCTACTCTCTCTGAAAATCTATGGTAAAGCATTCTAGAACATTTTTCTCGTTGATCCTAACGGCGTCATCAGTAGCAAGCACAAAGAATATTAAAAAATGTTAGTACCTACATCACATTTTAAATTTGCAACACATTCATTACAGTTCTGTCTGATCTTAATCATGCTATTTTGGATTGAGCTTACCAGGCTCGAAGTATCCCATGAGCAGTAAAGTCAGGGAAAATTCAACAATACTTGGTTTACATTTTCTATCTCACCATCTACTGTTCTGTCTGACCTTAATCATGCTATTTTGGATTGAGCTTACCAGGCTCGAAGGCTATGAGCAGTAAAGTCAGAGAAAATTCAACAATACTTGGTATTACATTTTCTATCTCACCATCTACTGTTCTGTCTGATCTTAATCATGCTATTTTGGATTGAGCTTACCACATGAGCAGTAAAGTCAGAGAAAATTCAACTATACTTGGTATTACATTTTCTATCTCACCATCTACTGTTCTGTCTGATCTTAATCATGCTATTTTGGATTGAGCTTACCAGGCTCGAAGTATCCCATGAGCAGTAAAGTAAGAGAAAATTCAACAATACTTGGTATTACATTTTCTATCTCACCATCTACTGTTCTGTCTGATCTTAATCATGCTATTTTGGATTGAGCTTACCACATGAGCAGTAAAGTCAGAGAAAATTCAACAATACTTGGTATTACATTTTCTATCTCACCATCTACTGTTCTGTCTGATCTTAATCATGCTATTTTGGATTGAGCTTACCAGGCTCGAAGTATCCCATGAGCAGTAAAGTCAGAGAAAATTCAACAATACTTGGTATTACCATTTCTATCTCTCCATCTACTGTTCTGTCTGATCTTAATCATGCTATTTTGGATTGAGCTTACCAGGCTCGAAGTATCCCATGAGCAATAAAGTAAGAGAAAATTCAACAATACTTGGTATTACATTTTCTAACTCACCACCAACAATTCTATCTGATCTTAATTACACTATTTTGGATTGAGCTCACCAGGCTCGAAGTATTACATTTTCTAACTCACCATCTACTATTCTGTCTGATCTTATACATGCTATTTTGGCTTGAGCTTACCAGGCTCGAAGTATCCCATGAGCAGTAAAGTCAGAGAAAATTCATCAATACTTGGTATTACATTTTCTATCTCACCATCTACTGTTCTGTCTGATCTTAATCATGCTATTTTGGATTGAGCTTACCACATGAGCAGTAAAGTCAGAGAAAATTCAACTATACTTGGTATTACATTTTCTATCTCACCATCTACTGTCCTGTCTGATCTTAATCATGCTATTTTGGATTGAGCTTACCAGGCTCGAAGTATCCCATGAGCAATAAAGTAAGAGAAAATTCAACAATACTTGGTATTACATTTTCTATCTCACCATCTACTGTTCTGTCTGATCTTAATCATGCTATTTTGGATTGAGCTTACCACATGAGCAGTAAAGTCAGAGAAAATTCAACAATACTTGGTATTACATTTTCTATCTCACCATCTACTGTTCTGTCTGATCTTAATCATGCTATTTTGGATTGAGCTTACCAGGCTCGAAGTATCCCATGAGCAGTAAAGTCAGAGAAAATTCAACAATACTTGGTATTACCATTTCTATCTCTCCATCTACTGTTGTGTCTGATTTTAGTCATGCTATTTTGGATTGAGCTTACCAGGCTCGAAGTATCCCATGAGCAGTAAAGTCAGAGAAAATTCAACAATACTTGGTATTACAATTTCTATCTCACCATCTACTGTTCTGTCTGATCTTAATCATGCTATTTTGGATTGAGCTTACCAGGCTCGAAGTATCCCATGAGCAATAAAGTAAGAGAAAATTCAACAATACTTGGTATTACATTTTCTAACTCACCACCAACAATTCTATCTGATCTTAATTACACTATTTTGGATTGAGCTCACCAGGCTCGAAGTATTACATTTTCTAACTCACCATCTACTATTCTGTCTGGTCTTATACATGCTATTTTGGCTTGAGCTTACCAGGCTCGAAGCATCCCATGAGCAGTAAAGTAAGAGAAAATTCAACAATACTTGGTATTACATTTTCTATCTCACCATCTACTGTTCTGTCTGATCTTAATCATGCTATTTTGGATTGAGCTTTCCAGGCTCGAAGTATCCCATGAGCAGTAAAGTCAGAGAAAATTCAACAATACTTGGTATTACACTTTCTATCTCTCCATCTACTGTTGTGTCTGATTTTAGTCATGCTATTTTGGATTGAGCTTACCAGGCTCGAAGTATCCCATGAGCAGGTAAGTCAGAGAAAATTCAACAATACTTGGTATTATATTTTCTATCTCACCATCTACTGTTCTGTCTGATCTAATCATGCTATTTTGGATTGAGCTTACCAGGCTCGAAGTATCCCATGAGCAATAAAGTAAGAGAAAATTCAACAATACTTGGTATTACATTTTCTATCTCACCATCTACTGTTCTGTCTGATCTTAATCATGCTATTTTGGATTGAGCTTACCAGGCTCGAAGTATCCCATGAGCAGTAAAGTCAGAGAAAATTCAACAATACTTGGTATTACATTTTCTATCTCACCATCTACTGTTCTGTCTGATCTTAATCATGCTATTTTGGATTGAGCTTACCAGGCTCGAAGTATCCCATGAGCAGTAAAGTCAGAGAAAATTCAACAATACTTGGTATTACATTTTCTATCTCACCATCTACTGTTCTGTCTGATCTTATACATGCTATTTTGGCTTGAGCTTACCAGGCTCGAAGTATCCCATGAGCAGTAAAGTCAGAGAAAATTCAACAATACTTGGTATTACATTTTCTAACTCATCACCTACTCACTCCAGAGTTGGATTTCAATTTTCGTTCAACCAACCCACTCCTGAGCTGAATTTCAAGTTTCATTTGACCGATCTAGGTCCGATGCAGTATTGAATCATCGACCAACCCACTCCAGAGTTGGATTTCAATTTTCGTTCGACCAACCCACTCCAGAGTTGGATTTCAATTTTCGTTCGACCAACCCACTCAAGAGTTGGATTTCAAGTTTCTTTTGACAGATCTAGGTCCGATGCCGCATTAAATCATCGACCAACCCACTCCAGAGTTGGATTTCAATTTTCGTTCGACCAACCCTCTCCAGAGTTGGATTTCAAGTTTCGTTTGACCGATCTAGGTCCGATGCCATATTAAATCATCGACCAACCCACTCCAGAGTTGGATTTCAAGTTTCGTTTGACCGATCTAGGTCCGATGCAGTTTTAAATCATTGACCAACCCACTCCAGAGTCGGTTTTAAATTTTCGTTCGACCAACCCACTCCAGAGTTGGATTTCAAGTTTCGTTTGACCGATCTAGGTCCGATGCCGTATTGAATCATCGACCAACCCACTCCAGAGTTGGATTTCAAGTTTCGTTTGACCGATCTATGTCCGATGCAGCTTTAAATCATCGACCAACCCACTCCAGAGTTGGATCTCAATTTTCGTTCGACCAACCCACTCCAGAGTTGGATTTCAAGTTTCGTTTGACCGATCTAGGTCCGATGCAGTTTTAAATCATCGACCAACCCACTCCAGAGTTGGATTTCAATTTTCGTTCGACCAACCCACTCCAGAGTTGGATTTCAAGTTTCATTTGACCGATCTAGGTCCGATGCCGCATTAAATCATCGACCAACCCACTCCAGAGTTGGATTTCAATTTTCGTTCAACCAACCCACTCCAGAGTTGGATTTCAAGTTTCGTTTGACCGATCTAGGTCCGATGCCGCATTAAATCATCGACCAACCCACTCCAGAGTTGGATTATAAGTTTCGTTTGACCGATCTAGGTCCGATGCAGCTTTAAATCATCGACCAACCCACTCCAGAGTTGGATCTCAATTTTCGTTCGACCAACCCACTCCAGAGTTGGATTTCAAGTTTCGTTTGACCGATCTAGGTCCGATGCCGCATTAAATCATCGACCAACCCACTCCAGAGTTGGATTTCAAGTTTCGTTTGACCGATCTAGGTCCGATGCCGCATTAAATCATCGACCAACCCACTCCAGAGTTGGATTTCAAGTTTCGTTTGACCGATCTAGGTCCGATGCCGCATTAAATCATCGACCAACCCACTCCAGAGTTGGATTTCAAGTTTCGTTTGACCGATCTAGGTCCGATGCAGCTTTAAATCATCGACCAACCCACTCCAGAGTTGGATCTCAATTTTCGTTCGACCAACCCACTCCAGAGTTGGATTTCAAGTTTCGTTTGACCGATCTAGGTCCGATGCCGCATTAAATCATCGACCAACCCACTCCAGAGTTGGATTTCAATTTTCGTTCGACCAACCCACTCCAGAGTTGGATTTCAAGTTTCGTTTGACCGATCTAGGTCCGATGCAGTTTTAGATCATCGACCAACCCACTCCAGAGTTGGATTTCAATTTTCGTTCGACCAACCCACTCCAGAGTTGGATTTCAAGTTTCATTTGACCGATCTAGGTCCGATGCCGCATTAAATCATCGACCAACCCACTCCAGAGTTGGATTTCAATTTTCGTTCGACCAACCCACTCCAGAGTTGGATTTCAAGTTTCGTTTGACCGATCTAGGTCCGATGCCGCATTAAATCATCGACCAACCCACTCCAGAGTTGGATTTCAAGTTTCGTTTGACCGATCTAGGTCCGATGTAGCTTTAAATCATCGACCAACCCACTCCAGAGTTGGATTTCAAGTTTCGTTTGACCGATCTAGGTCCGATGCCGCATTAAATCATCGACCAACCCACTCCAGAGTTGGATTATAAGTTTCGTTTGACCGATCTAGGTCCGATGCAGCTTTAAATCATCGACCAACCCACTCCAGAGTTGGATCTCAATTTTCGTTCGACCAACCCACTCCAGAGTTGGAATTCAAGTTTCGTTTGACCGATCTAGGTCCGATGCCGCATTAAATCATCGACCAACCCACTCCAGAGTTGGATTTCAAGTTTCGTTTGACCGATCTAGGTCCGATGCCGCATTAAATCATCGACCAACCCACTCCAGAGTTGGATTTCAAGTTTCGTTTGACCGATCTAGGTCCGATGCAGCTTTAAATCATCGACCAACCCACTCCAGAGTTGGATCTCAATTTTCGTTCGACCAACCCACTCCAGAGTTGGATTTCAAGTTTCGTTTGACCGATCTAGGTCCGATGCCGCATTAAATCATCGACCAACCCACTCCAGAGTTGGATTTCAATTTTCGTTCGACCAACCCACTCCAGAGTTGGATTTCAAGTTTCGTTTGACCGATCTAGGTCCGATGCAGTTTTAGATCATCGACCAACCCACTCCAGAGTTGGATTTCAATTTTCGTTCGACCAACCCACTCCAGAGTTGGATTTCAAGTTTCATTTGACCGATCTAGGTCCGATGCCGCATTAAATCATCGACCAACCCACTCCAGAGTTGGATTTCAATTTTCGTTCGACCAACCCACTCCAGAGTTGGATTTCAAGTTTCGTTTGACCGATCTAGGTCCGATGCCGCATTAAATCATCGACCAACCCACTCCAGAGTTGGATTTCAAGTTTCGTTTGACCGATCTAGGTCCGATGTAGCTTTAAATCATCGACCAACCCACTCCAGAGTTGGATTTCAAGTTTCGTTTGACCGATCTAGGTCCGATGCCGCATTAAATCATCGACCAACCCACTCCAGAGTTGGATTTTAATTTTCGTTCAAGCAAACCACTCCAGAGTCGAATTTCTAGTTTCGTTTGACCGATCTAGGTCCGATGCAGTTTTGAATCATCGACCAACCCACTCCAGAGTTGGATTTCAATTTTCGTTCGACCAACCCACTCCAGAGTTGGATTTCAAGTTTCGTTTGACCGATCTAGGTCCGATGCCGCATTAAATCATCGACCAACCCACTCCAGAGTTGGATTTCAAGTTTCGTTTGACCGATCTAGGTCCGATGCCGTATTAAATCATCGACCAACCCACTCCAGAGTTGGATTTCAATTTTCGTTCGACCAACCCACTCCAGAGTTGGATTTCTAGTTTCGTTTGACCGATCTAGGTCCGATGCAGTATTAAATCATCGACCAACCCACTCCAGAGTTGGATTTTAATTTTCGTTCAACCAACCCACTCCAGAGCTGAATTTCAAGTTTCGTTTGACCGATCTAGGTCCGATGCAGTATTAAATCATCGACCAACCCACTCCAGAGTTGGATTTCAATATTCGTTCGACAAACCCACTCCAGAGTTGGATATTAACTTTTTTCGTTCAACCAACCCACTCCAGAGTTGGATTTTTCGTTCGACCAACCCACTCCAGAGTTGTGTTTTAAATTTCTTTTGACTCGGCTGAATCCGATAGCATTTGCGATCCATAGAACAACCCAATGCATTTAACGCATTTTAACTTGTATTCATGATTCAGCTAAGTACTGGATTTCATATCCCTAAGGACAATGTTAGTCAACTAATATTAACGAATAATAAATAAGCTTCAATGTTTTATGAACAAATATAGTAAATAAGATCAAAGTTTTCCAAATCAATAGTATTACAGTTCTTGGTTGTTGAGATGACCACAAAAATCTCGCATATTCATATAACCTATCTTATCAAAATCAGTTTGTGGGCATATCGAGGTAAAACATAATTAAATCATTTGTTCCTTGATCGCAGTACACAGTCGAGAAATATGTTATCAATTGGACTTCCTGCAGAATTTTTTTTTCCGCACGTTCCGCAAGGCAACACATATGATGTGAAATATGCTTCACATTCATTACTGATGTTTTAACAATCGATGTTATATACATTGAGTCAGCAATCAAATCTCTTTAAAAAAAAAATTAAAATCTAGAAAATTGAAACAATTACAAGATTACGTCACGTCAGTATCAACTTTGAGATTACATTACCGCATTTTCAGGTATTTCATGGTTTCGCAAAACACTGAATACATTATCAGTAGGTAATACAGGTAAATTTTCCTTCACTCGATATTCCGTATCTCGATATCGAGTTAGAGAACCATAGTAAAAATTGATTTTCATGGCTAACTCGATGGTCCTGTGGATCGCAGTTGCACTGGTTTTGTGTTCTGTAACTTGATACCTCTCTAACTCGATGGTCCCTTCAATATCGAGTTATGGAGAGTTGACTGTACTCTTGTGTACAATCTTAAAAAGTTTTCATCAGCAACGATACTTTTCCTAAAGTCCAAATGGCGAACTTTAATTTGATGCTGCAAAGTCAATACTTTCAACGCGTAACGACAACAACCCTCGATTGATTTCCTTCTGTTTTAAGTTACAACTAGGTCGCGAAAGTTTTTCAAATTGATGCTTTAAATTGCAAAAATCTTGTCAGTTAAATGATTGACCCTTTTTTCAGAGCTATCACTATTACTTTTAATTAAGATGCACTAATCACCATTCTAGAAAAGCGCCATCTACGCATTTTAGCTTTGCGTTAGATCACCAATAGAGCTTAGTGGCATTTGACGACGAATTTTTCTCTTTTTCGCTCTTTAACAAAACTTGAAAACAATAGTTCATTTTACGAAACGACAACACTGATGATATTGCTGTTACTTTCACACGGTCCGACACCGCCTTCCGTCATAATTTCAGTCACAAAACACGCGATCAGCCGTTCAAAAACGTCTTGTAAAATGGACTATGGTGCCAGTACAAGAAAACACCGAAAACACATCCGTTGAGCGTCATACACTCAGGCATATACAACAACTATGCTATACTCACATGAATCCTCCACACCAAAATTTGTCCAATTCACTCATCAGAGGCGATTTTTGAATTCAACAGTCACCCAGCCAACTCATTAGCGCGTGCCAACGAGCCACTGGAGCCACTGTGCTTCCATACCTTTCGTTCGGATACCACCGATACCACCATTCCTACTTTATTCTTCCTCTCACTTAAATATTGAACACTCACCTTCTTTCTCACTGTCTCACAATCACTCTCATTCAGCATCAATAAATATTACCGCCGCAAGCAGTCTGAAAACAACCCCCAAACGGCGGAATCAACGCGCCATCACAGAAACTATAAAAATGGGTCATCGGGAAACCAAAACTTCCGTGGCCGAGCATTTTAAATCAAACAAAAAACACTTTTACAATGAAAAAAACATTAACTTTCAATCCGGGAAGGGAACGTTGTGTCCCCACCGACTGCGACATTGTCGTAAATTCCGGTCTGAGCAGCACAAGAAAACACCGAAAACACATCCGTTCTTACGCAAATTCGTTTCAAAACTGACTCAGCAGAAGCTAATGCTATTGCAGTGAGCTTTTCAAGCTGAGCTTTTTTTTTTTACACACTTATCGAAATATGATGGCTTTAATGAATAATAAACTATTTCATTTTTCTGCACACGCCAAGAATAAACACTAAAATGACATATAATTAACCCATTTATGGATATTCCCTACAATGACGTCCATAAAATCTCCGATCCAGAGTGCTCACATTGATGAATCTTAGTTCATCATGGCCTGTCAGCCGGCACACGGGTGCTACATCAGTTCGTGGCGCACGTTTCATAAAATTTCCGTAATAATTACAGTTTAATTGAATTGTTTTATGGCTTTCCGGACATATTGTTCGGCTCTCAGTAAATATACTTTTCGCATTGTCCAGCCGGCGGATGTGCTGCTGCCACACATGAACATAAAGTGTACGGACAATTTCGTTAAGCTTCCATTCCGAAACCAGCCAGCCATCATCATCGTCGTCGTCGTCCGAAGTATAGCTCCGTCGCACGTGACGTCTACGCTCAAATGGCACCGTCCATTCAGGTGATTTTGATCGTCATAATAAGGTGCAATCGTCATTGTACACAATTGCATTTCTTACAAATAGAGCACCACGAAAATCAAAGTAACATATAATACACGAATATTCCCAAATCTATCAGTTCCACTCTCAATTATTTAAGAGCCAACTGTAATACAAATAAAACATACATCGATAATAATGATCTTGATGTTAACATTTCTTAGCAAACAAAACTTGACATTGGTAATGCTCTCTAAACTTCAACAAATTCCATTGTCCAAGCAAGGGGCATTGCAATGCCAAAATGTAAAGTAAAATGCGAATCCGTGATTATAGACGATGTTCTTAAACTTTTGGCTCGTCTCAAAAATGTGAGGGGAAGTCAATTTCAATGCAATCGCGATCCTGCCATTCAAACTATAAAGCAGGATCTGCAAAAAGAAATTAAAAAACGTTTTTCTCAATTCAGAAACTAATTTATTGAAAATAATGTGTCTTAATTGGACCATGGCTCTAAGCCCTGTTGGTAATCATCTAAATTTTTGAAAAAAAATCCATAAATCAATTCCGGCATTGAATAGGAAACAACTACAGTCAACCCTCGATATTGAAGGGAGCTTCGAATTAGTGAGGTATCAAGTTATAGAACACAAATCTACCGATTTTTTTATGTTCTAGATAATTTTTAGCATTAAAATAATATTTCAAAGAGAACGATACATCATTCAATGAGGTTCACCGTCGTACTTGTTTTCTTACATTCAGTTTTAAGGCAATTACAGAACATCCCACAAAATAAGCATGGAAACCAATAAAAAGCGATCAATTTCACCCAAATTTACGGCTCCCTCCAGCTATACGGTGCCAGGCCATAACTAGCATGCTGTTCCGAACAAATTTGACAAAATGAATTTCTCGTTTAACATACAATGTAAATTTGTCCATCCATAGGAAAAAGTTTGTTCTTTCTAATGAGATAGAAAAATGATGTACACCGGATGGAAAGTTTTCTGCCATGCCCGTTGGTCCCGTTGGCATAGGGTCCGGGCTAGCTAAGGAAAAGGTGCAACTCGGGCAAAACTATTTTGCACGGCTTCCAACTGCGTGTCTCCGATGAGCTGTCAGCTTACAGTCCAAAAGCATACCTAGGTATGCTGGCATTGTATACCGGGCAAAGTGATGAGAGGAGATCCACAATACTAACTTCTGTCGAGCAGTGCTGCATAATGAATTTACAGGGAGATGAGAAAACTTCTATTCGGAGAGCTCCACTTTTCAGTGTACGTTTTGCATTACTTTTATTTTTTTGTTTCAACTTCATCCCTGTAATGCTAATCCACCAGATTCAGTTTCAGACGAACAAGTAGCTTATTTTATTATCTCGAAAAGACATAGAGCTTCTCTAAGAATACTGTTATCGAAAACTTTTGCTAGAAAGCTACATCATGGGTAATTACACCTAGTACGGGTCGATTAACGTTACTCAACAGCAAAATTTTGACAATAAGTTGTTGGCTGGACCTTTTGTAGCTCTGTGGTAAAATGCTCTTCTACAAATCACAATCATGAATGATGTGGAAGAATTGAGAACTATTATTCAAAAAATTAAATAAAGGAAGCCCTTGGCGATGATGAAATTATTTACATCCTTATAAAAAAAACACTTCTGGAAAGATGCAAAAATAACAAATTTCATTTACTACGTTCTGTAGGAACTTCAGGAGGAATTCATTGAAAAATCTCGAAGCAGTTTTTGGGAACATAACTCAAGAAATGCTTTCATAATTTCTAGAGAAATATCCGGATGGTTTATGAAAGTCTACCTTGAAGTTTAATTAGAAATTCTCTGAATAGGAATTCTCAGATAAATATCTTAAGAATCAAGAAAACTCAGGAAGGATTTTTTTCACTGGATAAATTCATGTTACAATTTTTGAAAATTGAAATTTATAACTACGACTGATGGGGGCTTGCCATAGACTAGTGGTAACGCCCGCGGTTATGAAGCAAAGCCATGCCAGAGATCAATTCCCGGTCCATCCATGATTTTTTTGGTAATGGAAATTTCCTTGATTCCGGGCCATAGTGTACACCGCGGGGCAAGTTCTTGTCGCAAGCAATAAAATACCGCTTTCTTCTTCTTCTTCTTGGTATTACGTCCTCACTGGGATAGAACCTACATCTCAGCTTAGTGTTCTTATGAGCACTTACACTTCACTCTATGCTCAGGGATATCAAGAAAATTTATATTACGAAAAGATCCTGGACCGACCGCTAATCGAACCCAGACACCTTCAGTATGGCTTTGCTTCCTATTCGCGAACTCTAATCACTCCACTTAGGAAGGCTCCTACTAAAAAAACGCTTTTTACACAATTTGAGGTCACTGGCATTACGTTCCAACTGGGATAGAGCCTGCTTCCCAGCTTAGTGTTCTTATGAGCACTTCCACAATTATCAACTGAGAGCTTTCGTTGCCAGTTGACCATTTTTACATTCGTACATCGTGTGGCAGATAAGAAGCTGCTCTATGCCCTGGGAAGTCGAGAAAATTTGCAATCCGAAAGAATTCTCGGCCGATGGGGTTCGATGCTAAGACCCTTAGCTTGGAATAGCTGCGCGTTTACGGCTACGGTTATCTGGCCCCCTAGTTAACAAGTTTGTGCGCCGGTTTATGTTGTAATGGAAATAAGATTTTAGGTGCTAAAGAATACGAATGAGTTTTGAATACTTTCGATTTTAAAAGGTACTTTTTGATTGTATTTCAAATATAACGACGAATTTTGCAAGAAGGATGCAAGCATGTTTGAAAATTGTATTGAATCGATATTTATGAAGGATATGAATATCCTATTTTGCATGCTCGGTGGATAGAATAAGCATAAGCATAGATGACCGTACAATTCGCACGCTATGTCTAGGTACATTTTTTTTAGTCAATGATTTGTAGTATTTACGTATGGTTCAAAAGCGGTTTAAAGTTCGTAGTTGACTACTTCTCTTCTTTCACATATTGTGGCGCATTAGTCAGGGAGATTTTTTCATATATGCAACCGGGTATGTGATTCCCCAAGAATCCAAAAGTTCGTCTTCCTACGATGATCTACACTTTCAAGTTTCTTAATGTTCGGAAAAATCCAGAGTGGAACTTTCTAGCTGCTTAAGAGGCGGAAGATACGAAATCATGTTCCGAGAATCATCTTAAGCAAATTTCAAGCTGAAAGAGAGTTCCACTGTGAACTTCTTGGGAACTTCGGGGAGAAGTTCCGAAAACGTTCCATATGAGCTTCTTAAGCAGCTTTAAAGATCACAATAAGTGGGTGAGCTTCGTATGCAGCTTTGTTGAAAAGTATTGATGGGACAATATATCGCTTATATATATATATATATATATATATATATATATATATATATATATATATATATATATATATATATATATATATATATATATATATATATATATGCTTGTGGAAATGAATACTTATGTGAAATCAAGAAAAGCAAGATCAGTGATGAGAAAAGTACTGGAGCAAACATTTACCGCCTCTACATTTACATCTTTCTACCCGACCATCAAAATCCAAAGCAAACCATGACCGTTCAAAACCAAAAAATGTCACGGCTCTTCAAAACTGTAATCTTCTTCTTCCTAACGTTTTTCAACCCCGAATGCGAAATGACTCGAGCACAGTGGTGACACGATTTTTGCGGTTTTCGGGGTTTTGCATTTTTGCTGAACTTGTTTATATGTATCGCAACGGAATGATTGTGCTCTTTCTGTTAGAGCTAATAGATTTCAATTAGTTGAAAACACTAGCGAAATATTAGCGATTGAATGATTTAACACTTTTTCCAATCATTCACCTTGGAATGGCTGCCCGAAAACGGTCATAGTGGAGAGACAAAAACAGTCAAGCAGTGTGTGAACCGTTGGCAGCGCAACGGATGGTATTGATGCTGCTGCTGCTTTGTGTTTTGGTTGAATGGCAGAATCGATGAACTGTGGTGAATTGTGGTCACAGTTCCCAAAACTGAGCAAGATTCGAATCGCCTACGCTGAGTTGAACGAAGCTTCCTCTGACAGCTGCAACTGAGTATCTTTTTTATGAAGACATGCAAAGACACTCGGTGAGAACGATCATTTTATCTTTTATCATTTACCTTTTTTTCGATACACAATATTTGTTAATTAAATAAATAAACAATAAATGGTTCATCGCCCCGTGTATCGGCAAAAACTTTGATAAAACACACTCATCGAATAAAAAAAAAAAAACATTTTTTTTTTAAATAGCTTCAAGAAAAATTGCGCAATTGCTAGTACAAGTTGTGCGCAAAAAAGACAGTAATTTTCGTAGCATAAGATTTAACAGTTCAATTTTATCCAAACCTTTTTAAACTAAACGATTCTTAACTTAGTATGTACCAAAAAAAAACCTACACCAGACAGTTATAGTTCGACAAAACATAGGACAAAGAACGAAAACTATATTGTAAGTTACAACGACAAAAATTTTATAACACAAATAGTATAATAATTAAATTACAGTACCCCCTGAGGAGGACACAATACCCGTGTCGAAACGTCGGGCAAATAAGCACCTCGTTTTATCTTAATAAAAACTGCGTTGCCGTAAAATTAAGAAAAAAAAACAAATGTACATCGGATTTCTGTTCGCTAGAGATCAGTATTTGGCCTATATTTCAAGGCTTTACAATATTCTATCGGTGAAATTTTTTCCATGCATTTTGTATGGGCTGAAATGCACCGAAAAGCGAGATTTTCATGGGTTTTAGTATAAAAAATAACTAAAAAATGAAAAAAAAATCAAAATTTCACCGATGGAATATTTTAATATCATCCGATGATGTAAGTATAAACCAAATACTGAGCTCTAGCAAGAAAAAACTTGACGTATAGCACAGCACTCTAATGTGGGTGCTTGTATCATCGTGCCATTTCATCGGGAGGTGTACGCAAAACAAGCATGTAGCGAACGAAGCCACAACTCAAATTTTCAAGAGCACAAAACTTGAGAACCAAACAGCACTTCGCGATGAAAATCTATCCCATTGGTCACCACCAACAAGCAAGTAATTTGATTGATTTTCAACGCGAACTGTAGTCAGATTCTCCAGTCTTGTGCTTTTGAAAATTCAAAGTTTGGCTTCGTTTTATAAGCACCTTAAAAGCTCTTAACCTTTGTTTTTTTACCCCCTCGACGACTAGAATATGTGAACTAGAGGAAGATGTACCAATGAGCGCACCGTCACATCATCGCTTGCAAATATCAAATCGTGTGCCAGTGATTTCCCCCGGTATACATGGAGAAACATCAAATTGAAGCTCAAGCATGACCACTAATGGAAGTTTCTCGATAAAGTTATAAATGCTTTATTATTCGTTAAATTTTATTACATAGTCTGAAATTAATACGAGTTATATAATTAACTTATTCAGGGTGTTTTTTTACAATTATTCTCAATCATCATGTGCTCTTTATTTGGAAAACACTGATTAAACATTGTGGAAATACGAAAGATTTGATTGGCTGATAAGGAAAAACTCTACCAGATGGATAAATTGAAGACGTACCGATAATAAAATTGAGTTTATTCATGCATTACACTGAAAGAAAGAAAATGGTAGGAAGTGACGGTGAAGGATAAAGGAAAGAAAATTCATAATTGCAATTACGAGCGCACGGAACCAACCGCCTCAGAAGTATAGAAACAAAGTGCAACGCTGGCCATGCTCGATTTGATGAGCAGCAAATGAACAGAACAAAAAATGAATCGCAAATCTCAGAACAGAGCGGACCAATTTTCCGTTCAGCAGACGTTCAATTGATCTCCCCAGTTTTTCGGTTGCTTCGAATCGATTGATGATTGTGAAGCATCTCCCTTTGGCCAGACATACACAGAAACACGATAGTGGGATTCGAGCAGGAAAAAGAAAGGATGTACAACCGAATGCCGTTACACAATTCCCTCCTGAGCTGGTTTTCGTCGTCGCTGTTCATGGTGTGATGGCGATGATAAAGATTCAGTCGATGAAATACGATTTGAATCAATTATCCTGATGGGGCCGCCCTTGGAGCTGGTAGGTTGGCGCGCTTTGTAGTTGTTTTTTGCTCAGTTTCTGTGGATAGTTTGGTGGTGGACGGTGGGTAAAGAGACCATCGCTGCCGATTCCGAAACGGCAGCGCCGGTATTTACTGATGAACGAGGATATTATCCAGATCCTTCTTGTACGGACATCCCTCTGCAACTTCATTAGCAAGGCCTTTGATTAGCGAGTGATGATGGACGACCAATCGACCGAGGGATTCTGTTGGGGACAAAACAAAAAAAAATAGTGTGGCACTAAATGAGTGAAGAGAAAGTCATCTAAAAGAACGTAAGAATTATCTTAGCTTTATGTTTCCAAATCTGGGATATACGAATAATTTCCAAATAACTTTTGTCCATGAAATCTATAAATTCCAATACTGCGGCAAACAATGCAAAAAAGCTCATTTCCTAAAGCCATCAAAAAGCACTTGGTCCGGTCGCACACAAAACCTACCATAAGTTATTTGAGATGTAGACATTTTAACGTTGTTACATACGACATTTTTTCGTTTTTACATACGATTTTCGCTAATTTGCGTTATGACAATGAAGTGGACACTTAATTTTGGCGGCGACTGTAGCAGAGAGGTATAACTCTTGCATACCGAGTCATATACATTTTAGTCGGCAGCGAACAGTCGTAATAAAAAGTGATTTCGATACTGATCCATGTTACGAAAATAATACCTGCAACTTGCACCATTTAACCACCCAGCGGACATCGTCTTACCTAGAATTGCAGCTCGCAGTTTCAATTCGGGGTTTTCCAAATGTAGGAACATGGTGGAGATAATCGGTTTAAGCGTATCCTCCCAGCGGGCACGTGCTGATGAATCGTCGTCATCGCTGTTACCAGCCGATAGCTGCAAACGGCCCAAACATCTGGCTGCCATCTCACGCACCTCGCTGCTTGGATCATCCAAACGGGAAACGACGGCGTACGCAATTAGCTTCAGATTTTCGAAATCAAGTGCACCCATCGCCAGTAGCGTTCTCAAAGCGTAGGCACGTGTTGCAATGCTGTTATCTTCAATCAGGCCAGCAAGCGTTTTCAGTTCCCTGGGTAGCAATGTAATAAACTGGATAAAGAAAGGAAAAACACCTTTTTACGATTATTAGACACTAAATGGTGCATACATTGCACAAAATTAATTCAGAATATGATATGCAATAGTGCTGCTAGTGTTACCACGAGTCACGGCAAATGCAGCTTGAAAATGATCAAATGACTTCCTAACAATCCAATAAAGGGAGCTCAGAACATTGTCACAAACAGCTGCTTCTTGACGAGAGCTCGTGTACATTACATAGTGTAATGGGTTACATCTGCCAGACCCAGTTTACTGCTAGGAATAAGGCACGGGTTTCAACATCGAGCACAGCAAAAGTGTGGACACAAGGATACTTCAATATAAGATTATGGTTATATAAAATCACCGTTATTATTATTATTTTAGGTTCTTAGTCAGCCAATTATCAAAGCTTCACGGAAATATCATTTTAGTTTCTTAATTTTATAAGTAATAATAATTTTATATTAATAATATCATCATAATATTGAAATGGTCATATCCGGCTTCCCTGGGCAAAGGCACAACCTTGTGATCAGCTTGATTGCTGTCAGGTTTCGGGGCTTAAATGTATCTTTACTCTGAAGAGAAAGATGCACACTAGTGGTGCCAATGGTGGTAATAATCAGAAGTGTTTCTAATGAACACTATTGATTAGCATCACCGTGAACCGATACTTTACGTGGTCTATGATGAAGCGGCCCTTGTTTGTTTTTTCTATACGTTTTTTATTTATACTTCCAGACACTCATCCGGAGCATTATTTTATCTATTTTAATGTGCATCAAAACTTCCTAACATTGAAGAAATCGTGCTGAACAGGAACACGCATGGCCGTACAAGGATACAACAGAGCCTTATTAAACCCGTTTCTTATACTAATAATATCACTATTTACTAATTTACTAATTAAATCATTCTCTTCTCGTCAACTAGCGTAAATTCATTCATTAGGTTTTTCATTATAGCATTGAATATATTATAAGAATGCCGTCAGACTAAAAAAACTTGTGACTAATCGCTATCTCTATTTATAGGTACCCGTAACCGTGAATAGGAATAGTAACTCATGAGAAAAATACTAGGATATAAGTGAGTACGAACTAATCACTAACACCCCCAACACTGAAAAGGTAAGCACACATCATATTCGATTACCCTAAAACAGAAATAAAATTATCAGTGATTACTACAATTTTAATAATCTGATAGTGTCGGTTAGAGTTTTCAAACAACGTCAAGAACAAATTTCTTCTTATAACAGATCCTAGCAATGACATATTATCGGCGCGGTAAAAATTAGAAACAGTTAATTCGCCGAGGTTGAATTTTTGTAAGTGTAAGTGATTATAGTATTATCTGTTCTTGTGCGATGCGCTTCATTGTTGCAGGACATGGTTCTTATTATTATACGGCCTTCAGCCTTCGGCGAGATCACCTCAAGAAGATATATGAATAATTCCGTTGCTGGTTTTGATCATGTTACTAAGGAAATAGTGATAATGTGATAATATAGTGAGATGACGTTATTGTGTCGAATAATTTTGTGTGGTTATGTGTGGTTAATGGTAGTAAGCTACTAAGATTGTGATTATTAGCGATGATAGTTTGTGATATTGTGAATATTAGTGATATAAGCAACAAGAATCCTACTTTTATTTTAATGAAGATTGTGATATTGAGTGTTGATGCGGTTTATTTATTACAGTGATTATGTTGAATGAGACGTTCTATACTTTAAACTTGATGAAGCAGTAGTATTGTGTTGTGGCTGGGTTATAAATGTGATGTTAATAACAAAATTGGTACAGCTAATGGTGATGTTAGTAGAAATTCTGTTGATAATTAAGATGGCGATATCAATACCAGTGAATAGTGCTATGAAGTAATCTAATAGTTATCAAGTGAAGTGATAGTGTGAAAAGAACGTTTCCCACCTTCTACCGTAACCTTCTGAGACAGATCGCAACAGTGTCTTCTTGGAAGCCATCTTTCCGTGTACGTCTGGTGAACTGCTTCAGAAGGATTACGTCCTCTTTCCTATCTAAAGTCTAGTTTAGAGCTTAGGACAGTATTCACTGTACGGCTAGCAACATAAAAAAAAAAAAAAAATTTGAAATGATCATATCCGGCTTCTTTTTTTTTATTAACGTGAATTTTAACACATATGGCTAGTTCTTCACTTTATATCCGGTTTCCAGTAATTTGTCCGATTGTCGTTTAGTCGAACGCCATTCGACCGAATGCCATTTGGTTGAAATGCGAACTAAAAATAATCAGATTGCTACAACGCAGATTTATATGTTCGTCCCAATGACCGATCAACTATTAAGTTCGCACATTTTTATGATGTTAACGAACGTCATGTTTGTCAGTATATATATAATAGAGCATCAAGAAAAGGATAAAATCTACTGGTTATCTAAGACAAATCTGTGAATACCACACATTGTGTCGAGACTCATAACTGGTTCGTTTTTAGGTTACTAACAGTATATAAAAATTGGTAATTTTACCTTCTCATTAGCAGCTCTTTGCAGTTATGTTGTTATAAAGATTATTTGTATTGCACTTGCTTACATTTCAATGAGAGATTTTTCATGTTGCTTTTTATCAAAACTTACTTTTCTCACAATTATAGCCATTGAAGCTTATAACACGTTCATAAAAAGACTTCTGCAGAACAAACATTTTCCTTCCGAAATCTGACGTTTTTTAAAATGGCGTAATATATGATGAAATTTTGACTTCTTCCATTTTTTAGCACTGGTTATTTTCTTTAACTTATACTAAAGTGTTCGGTTCCAAACGTCTGAATTTTGTTTTGTCTTGTTTTATTTTTTTTCTCTTTTTGTTATTCCCTGTCATAAAATCTATGTTGATTATTTCCCTTTTCTCCAAAACTCAATAAGAAAAGTAACCATTTGCCCTATTTGTCCCAATTCTCATCATTCCCTTTTTCCCATTGCCTGCCTTGATGGCTACAGCCCATTACTGTTGTCTAATTTCAATACCTTTCCGATATTAGTTATAAGTACAGTAACATCCATCAAACATCAAGAAAGCTTCTCCCGATTAGCTCTCCGTCGTTTTTGTTTCGTTTGTTTCGTCATTTCCATGTAATGGGAGGAGCCTAACACCTGTTAAACGAATGTCACGATAGAGAAAGTGTTAGTATATAAGCAACCCACATTGCGCAGAGCGCATCATCATTCCGAATCGAACTGCCGTTGTGAACGGTTGCGTGTCTTTTTGAGTTGCGAGACAAGTTCGAATTCTCCTCCGTTCGTGTGCGAAGTGCTCTTTTCGCGATTTCCCGCTCCCGCGACTGCTCTCCGGCGCTGACCTACCTCCTTGGGGTGGCTAGCCAAAAGGCATCTCTGCAAGCAGAGCAACCGCGGCCCATAGCGATGGGTCGCAACAGGAAGCAAAAGGCGGACTCCGCCTCGACCCCCGCCCCGCTGGCCGACAGTGGGCAGACCAGCGCGCCGAAACGCGCAAGAAATGAGGATGCCAACCCGGCGGCGTACAGCAGGTTGCTGGCAAACAACCAGTTTGCCTCCCTGCCTGTGGACCAAGCCCCCCCGGGCGCGAAAGTTCCCCCCCTCTTCACGGCGTCGAAGGACCTCTCGGCGCTGCGATCCGAGCTAGCGGCCAACAACATCCGGCCGCTGTTCAAGCTGTGCCATACCGGCACTAAGATCATGTGCGCCTCCGGCGCCGATTACGACAAGGCCGGCAAGCTGCTGAAGGCAAAAGGGGTGGAATTCTACACCCACGATGCCCCCGGCAGCAAGCCGTTGAAAGTTCTCGTCCGAGGGCTGCCGGAGTTCACCCCGGAGGCAATCGTGGACGAAATGCAGGCGGCTGGACTCAAGCCGACGAATGTGTTCCCCATCCGGAGAGCACAAGGAGGACGACATCGGGACCAGCTCTACCTGGCCCACTTGGAGAAGGGGTCCACCACCATGGCGGGACTGACGAGGGTGAGAGCGCTCTTCAACATCGTCGTTGAATGGGAGCGCTACCGCCCGAAGAAACGTGATGTGACGCAGTGTGGCAACTGCCTCGCGTTCGGGCACGGGACGAGGAACTGCCACATGAAGCCTCGCTGTGGCAAATGTGCCGGCGCGCACGCCACGATAACATGCCAGCCAATGGAGGAGGGCATCGAGCCGAAGTGCGCCAACTGTGGCGCCAACCACGAGGGCAGCAGCCGCAACTGCCCCAAACGTGCGGAGTTTCTGGCAATCCGCCAGCAAGCTTCCGCCAAGAAGCTGGGACGGCAACGCCAGCGCCAACCACCCCCACCGCTGACTGAGGAGCACTTCCCGACGCCCCGCTACCAAGTGCCCAATCTGCCACCGCTCCAACCAACCCACCGGCAGGCATCCCGCCAGTCGGCCCCTTCCATTCAGCATCGCCTCGCGGCCGCCGCCGCCGCCCCTCCGGTGCAGAATGCGCCCCCTCCTGGATGGGGGAATCCTGGACGCAGTGTCCCCGGCACTCCTCCCTCCGACGACGGCTCCCTGTACACTCCGGAGCAAATGTTGGAGTACACCAGGGACTTGTTCCAACGGCTGCGCGCCTGCCGTTCCAAGTCGGAGCAGATCAACGCCGCCAACTCGGTGGTATTCGCCTTTCTCGCCAAATATGGCCCGTGAGGCCACCACCAAGATCCTCAACTGGAACGCTTGCTCCCTCCGGAGCAAAAACCGAGAGTTGTCCGCCTTCCTGGACCAAGAAGGCATCGACATAGCCGTGATCACGGAGACGCACCTCAAGCCGGAAGTTAACATCTTCATCCCCGACTTCCGGCTCGTGCGGCTTGACCGGTGCGGATCCGAAGGTGGAGGCGTTGCGTTTGCTCTGCGGAGGAACGTAAACTGCACCCTGCTGCCGAGCTTCCAACTAAAAGTCATCGAGGCCGTAGGTGTTCGGGTGGAAACCTCCATCGGCCCAATCACGATCATCGCGGCGTACTGCCCGAAGCAAACCAACATCAACGACGGAACATCGGCGGCCCTAAAGCAAGACATCGTCAAACTGACACGGCGGCAGGGGCAGTTCATCCTGGCTGGCGATCTGAATGCAAGGCACGAGATCTGGGGAAACCCCCGGCGAAATAGGAACAGCCTCATCCTACAACAGGACCTGGAGGAAGGCCACTACACCATCCTGAGCCCGGATTCACCCACCCGCCTGAGCCGGTCCGGGGCCCATGCGACCATTGATATCTTCCTGACCAACATGGCCGACAACATCTCCCAACCGGTCGTTCACCAGGACCTGAGCTCGGACCACTACCCGGTGGTGGCAGAAGTTGGTTCCCTGGTCAACCGGCATCGGGTCACCCGGCGCAACTACCACCGTGTCGACTGGGGCCAATTCCAGCGGTGTGTCGACGCTAACATCCAGTACGAGGCTCCCCTGGCGTCCGCTGAAGACATCGACCGGCATCTGCAGAGCGTCGAAGAGGCCATCTCCGTGGCCCGAGAACAGCATGTACCAGCATCTGGTCAGGTGAGCAACACCCTTTTTATCGATCGTGTTACCAAAGATCTCATTCGTTTAAGGAACACCAAACGCAGGCAGTACCAACGCTCTGGTCTGCCTGCGTTGAAAAGCGAAGTCAATCGCATATCCAAAATAATCAAGGCCAGAATGGTGGACCTCAGGAACGATGATTTTTCCAACAAGATCCGCTCTCTCCCAGATTGTGCTAGGCCATTCTGGAAGATGACCAAACTTTTGAAATCCAAACCCAGACCTATTCCACCGTTGATCCCATTAGACAACACCGACTCTAAGGATCGCTTGATAACCCCTGCGGAGAAGGCTGCTGAGATAGGTCGGCATTTCGTCAGCTCCCACAATCTAGGGCTAGACATTCCTAGCCCACACGACGCTGCTGTTTCCGAACACGCAGCTAACCTACACCGATCTCCCAACGACTTCTCGGAGGAGTTGGAGATCACTGCTGACGAGTTGCTGGCCTATCTCAAAACATCCAAAAACATGAAGGCCCCAGGTTTCGACAACATCCTGAACTTGGAGCTCAAGCAATTGAGTCTCCAGTTCTACCAACATCTGGCACTGATTTTCAATCAGTGCCTTCGACTTAGCTACTCCCCCTCGTCGTGGAAGTCAGCAAAAGTCATCCCCATTAAGAAACCTGGGAAGGATCCTTCCTCCCCCAAAAGCTATCGACCCATCAGCCTTCTCTCACGGCACCTGGCACGACGGCCTGGTGTACAAGCTGCACCGATACAATCTTCCCACCTATTTGGTGAAAATCATCAAAAACTATCTGTTTAACAGGACGTTCAGGGTTTCCCTTAATGGAGTCAACTCAGACCCTCACAACATCCCCGCAGGTGTCCCACAGGGCAGTATTTTAGGTCCCCTACTATACAACCTGTTCACCTCGGACATGCCTCAGCTCCCTGAAGGCGGCTCTCTGTCACTGTTCGCTGACGACACATCAGTCGTCTACAGCGGCAGATTCACGAGAGCACTAACATCTCGACTCCAGAGAGGCCTGAACGTCTTGTCAGATTATTTGAACAGCTGGAAGATCTGTATCAACGCAGCGAAGACCCAGGTCATCCTCTTCCCCTATTCCAAATCCCCCAGACTTGTTCCGGCTGAGGATTGTAAAATCACCCTCGGTGGATCAACGGTGGAGTGGTCTGATGCAGCCGACTACCTTGGGCTAACGTTAGACAGCAAGCTTCTCTTCAGACAGCAGGTTGACAAAACGGTCACTAAAAGCAACATCTTGCTCAAAGCATTGTACCCCCTGATCAACCGGAAGTCAACTCTGTCTCTGAAGAATAAGCTTGCTGTTTACAAACAGGTCATTCTTCCAGTAATTGAATATGGCGTTCCAATCTGGGAGAGTTGCGCTAAAACCCACCATCTGAGGCTCCAGAGGACCCAAAATAAGTTCCTCCGGATGATCCTCAATAGTCCTCCGAGAACGAGGACAACCGAGGTCCACCGTCTGGCTGAGATCAAAACACTAGAGGAGCGCTTTGGTGACTCGATCGGCAGATTTAGGGCTCGTTGCCATCAATCGGACCAGCAGGTCATCCGGGACCTCGTTCCCCCCTAGGTTATCAAATTTTTCTTGTAGTGTAAATAGTTAGTTAGGTTATCAAATTCTCTTTTTATAAAAACTACCAGAGCCCATAAGGCCAAGAAAAACTAGGGTAACACCACAAAATTAAACCAGCCAAACAAAAACTATGACAAACAAAGTTGAAGGACCCCTTCGGGGTCAAACTCTTAATATGTAAAAATACTTTTGTACCAAAAACCCAAATGAAAAATAAAAATGAATTTAATGAAAAAAAAATGCAGAGCGCATCAGTTTTGTTGTAACCGTCAAACAGTGAAGATCGCGAATAAACAGAATTCGAAGAGAAGCCGAATTTTCATTCTCCAAGGAGCAACGTCCGATTCCATTTCCACTGCCATGACTGCTTTCCGTCGCTGCTGCTGTCATTGGAGAACACTCGGCAAGGCAATACGGATTTGAAGCAGGATTTGACTGCCAGCTGAGAGGCCTTCTCCCGGATTGCCACGTTTTGCAACTGCACAAAAGATCTAGTTATTTGTATACGAATGATGAATTATCCGTCTTTAACCCCTCCACTAGTAGCTTCATTTCTACCGCAAAATATATTATAAATATTTAAATCGCGATAGCTTTTTTGTTTCTCGATATTTTGCACCATTTTTTCACAAGTTCTCAAAAAACTCTCCAAGTTTTATATCTGTGTCGATATTTATCATTGGTCATCTGTATCCGGAGATATTCCAAAATTCCTTGGAGGACCAACGCGTAGCCATAATCCACGTAAACTTTTCAGGCTATAGAATTTTCATCGTATTGTTGTGATAAAATGAAGGAATTTGGTGCAGCCGTTTTTGAGTAATGAGCAATTAGGTTTCTGGTTCCACTATGGACTGTTCTGGCAGCACTGCCGCGTCGATGAGGCGTGAGCAGTGAGCGCCTGTTGACAGCCACAGGTGAGTTGGGAAGAGAAGAGAAGGAGAGATGGCAGGTTTCGCAGAACTGTCATCGGTACGATAGAATTAAATAAAAATAAAACAAAAATCAGAAGTAGTGAAAGCTAAAAAGGTGCGAAAAGTTTGAGCGCGAAGATTTGTTTAGAGAAATTAAATAATATCCTGAAGAGTATTGGTGCACGAATAGTGGTCCGAGAAGTGGTAGACGATTTATACGATAGATTCAAGCAACTGTAAGTAATATACAAATAATAGAGAAAGAACAAACAAAACAAAATACGTTTGTTATCTAGGCAACACATTTGTGGTTAGGTGGGAGTCGAAATTCCGACAGTCAGACGGTACGAGAGACAATCCACAGACAACGAGACATTTAACGGACAGATAACAGACTACGGACACAAGACACTGGACACGAACTACAGCCGGTTTATTGTAAATAGTACTGCCGGAGAACTGTAAGTTTTTGCGATTAGATAGCACGTAAATATTATATGCGTAATTATAATTTGCTAGGAGTTTGTGCAGCATTTGCCTGGAAAAGCGAAAGGAAGCCAAAAATCAAGAAGTCAAACTAAAATTGTAAGTTGGGCTCATTTGATCATGCATGTCACATTCTAAATCTGTACAAACACTAAAACCGAACATTTTGAAATTACAGTTTGATCTTCCTGTTAAAAGGTTGATTCACAAAAATAACGTTTGCATCTCCGATTTGATCCGAACAAAATCAAAAATTTTAGATCGGATTCTTCGAGATGGCTTCCTTCCAAGAACGAGCTATGTTTGTTCTGCTCGATGTCGGAGTCAATGTCTGAGGACGTTGACTGGGTCCAATGTGGGAAGTGTAAACACTGGGCTATTTTTCGTGCGCTGGTGTTGACCAAGGGATTGTCAATAGTCATTGGCTTTGCCCACAGTGTGTCCCTAGTAGTGTTCAGCAGCTGAGAGTTCCTGATGCGGCCGACAAGAAGAGGAGTAAGAAGTCCGGCAAGAAAAGCGATGGAGGGTCCGATCAGGGAGTTGGTTCCGACGTTGATCCAGTTGAGAAGCAGTTGGAAGAGGAACAACTTGCCAAGGAGAAGGCCTTCGCGAAGCAGATGGCGGCACGGAAGAAGTTACTCGCTCGGCAGAAGGCGTGGAAGGAAGAGCAGCTGAAGCAAGAGCGGGAGATGCGTGAGCTGGAACCCCAGGTTCAACGCGAGATGGAGGAGCACCAGTTGCAGCACGAGCAAGAGATGCTAGATGTTCAATTGGCTGCGGAGAGGGATTTTGTGAAGAAGCGGGATGCGATCCGGAAGCAGTTTGCTAGCAGCGTTAATAGGGTCAACGCGTTGAAGGACCAAAAAGACGCTGTTGGTGGAGCTTCGGCAGACAATCCGAAGCAGAAAGTGCACGAGTTGCTGGACGAGCAGACGGAGATTATCAAATTGCCGTCGGCCGCTGATTTTCGGGGAGCGTACCCCAAAGGCAATCCGCTGCGAGCGGAATCAAAGAAAGTCGAGAAGCCGAAACTGATGAAGAAGGTGCGGGAAGTGGTCGAGACCGATTCGGAATCAAGCGACGAAGAAGAAAGCAGCGATTCGTCGGAGGATCGAGTGAGAAGTAGCCGTCATAGCAACAAAGCCGGCAACGGGCCGGGGCGAAGCGTTGGTCGAAGCTCGAGATGTAGCGAAGTTGGCGATAGGTCGGAGCGAGCCGTCGGCCGAATTACGAGAGAGCAGCTGGCCGCTCGAAAAGCGGTGTCGCAGCACCTTCCGAAGTTTCGTGGAGAAGCGGAAGTTTGGCCGCTATTTATCAGCAGCTTCGAACACACTACAGCGGCGTGTGGATTCACGAACTTGGAGAATTTGAAGCGGCTGCAGAACTGTCTGCAAGGAGACGCGCTCGAGGCAGTCAGAAGCCGATTAGTTCTGCCAGATTCAGTTCCGGATGTTATTCGGGACCTTCGAAGCCTGTTCGGGAAGCCCGAGAAGCTGTTGAAGACGCTGCTGACGAAGGTGAGGAACGCTCCAGCGCCGAGAGCTGATCTGCTGGAGACGTTTATAAATTATAGTATCACGGTGAAGCAACTGTGCGACCATTTAGAAGCTGCACGACTAACCGACCACCTCAGTAACCCGATGCTGGTGCAGGAGTTGGTAGACAAGCTGCCGCCAAGTTACAAGCTGGACTGGGTCCGGTACAAGCGGGGCAGAGTGGACAGTCCGCTGAGGATGTTCACGAACTTTGCGACCGACATTGTGTCCGACGTCTCCGAAGTGGCGGAATTCACCACACTGTCGATGAACGACCGGGTGCGGCATGGGAAGGAGAATAATCGGAAGAAGGAGTTCGTGCATGTGCACGAGTCTGAGCCGAAACGAAGTGAAGTCAATCGTAGCGAGGTGGCCAGCCGACCTTGCTGGATTTGCAGGCGAACGGATCATCTGATTCGGAACTGCGAGGAATTCAGGCGAATGAACATCGCAGAGCGTCTGCGAGAAGTCGAGAGGCAGAAACTCTGTGGAGTCTGCCTCAACAAGCATAATGGGAACCACTGTCTTTCCAAAATCCGGTGTGTGATGCGGAATTGTCAGGGAGCTCATCATCCTCTGCTGCACCGGGTAGAAGAATCAGTGCAGCTGCAGAAAGCGAAATCGGACTGCACGGTGATTTTTCGGATGATGCCGGTGACGCTCTACGTCGGCAAGCGACGGTACGATACCGTCGCATTCCTGGACGAAGGATCGTCGGCGACTTTGGTGGACGACGTGGTCGCAAAACGGCTGAAGGCAGAAGGGACACTCGAGCCGTTGATCGTCACGTGGACCGGAAACATCAACCGGTTGGAGAACGAGTCTCGCAGTGTCAAAATGATGATGTCGGCGAAGGGTTCAAGAGAGAAGTTTCCGCTGTTCAACACGCGAACGGTGTCTGAGCTGCAGCTTCCGAAGCAGAATGTTCGGTACGCAGAAGTGGTGCAGCGATACAAGCATCTCGCAGGGGTGCCTACAAAGGACTTTTCGTACGGGGTACCAACGATTCTCATCGGGTTGGACAACCTTCATTTGTTCGCTCCGTTGGAGTCACGTGTCGGGAAACCGAACGAACCAATCGCTGTACGATCGAAGATGGGCTGGACGATCTACGGTTCCGAGAAGCGAAAGCCCACGGTGCAGACGCAGACTTGAATCTGCACTCGGTCGCACCGGTGAGCAACCAGGAGCTTCATGACCTGATGCGGCACCAGTACGTGCTGGACGAAACAGCATGCTCGTCGTTTGCCGTTCCAGAACCAGCGGAAGAGAAGCGGGCTCGAGAAATCCTTGAGACGACGACAAAGCGGATAGGCGATTGTTTTGAAACGGGATTGCTGTGGCGCAAGGACGAGAAAATATTTCCCGATAGCTACCCAATGGCCGTTCGACGGATGAAAGCCCTCGACCGTAAACTGGAACGCAGTCCAGCGCTGAAGGTGAACGTGTGTCGGCAAATCGAAGAGTACCAGATGAAGGGATACGCACACAAAGCAACTGACGCCGAGTTAACGGAGACGCCACAAGCATCTGTGTGGTATCTGCCGCTGAATGTTGTGGTTAATCCACGGAAACCGGGCAAGGTACGCCTGGTCTGGGATGCTGCAGCGCCGGTGAATGGGGTCTCCCTGAATTCGGAGTTGCTCAAGGGTCCGGATATGCTAGTTCCCCTCCCGCGGGTAATTTGCAATTTCCGAGAGCGTCCGGTCGCCTTTGGTGGGGACATACAGGAGATGTACCACCAAATCCGCATCAGAACGGAGGATAAGCAGGCGCAGCGATTCATTTTCCGAGGTAACAGGGACGATGCTCCGCAGGTGTACGTTATGGACGTAGTGACTTTCGGCTCCACGTGCTCGCCCAGTTCAGCACAGTTCGTGAAGAACTTGAACGCCGAGCAGTTTTCGGATCAGTATCCGAAGGCTACGGTAGCGATCGTCAAGCGGCATTACGTCGACGACTACTATGACAGCGTAGACACGGTGGAAGAAGCTGTTCAGCGAGCGAACGAGGTGAAATATATCCACTCCCGCGGAGGTTTCCATATCAGGAACTGGGTGTCCAATTCAGGCGTGTTCCTTGAGAACCTTGGAGAGCGGAGTAGCGATTCGTCGGTGCATTTCAGCCTGGACAAGAGTACCGAGTACGAGCGTGTGCTGGGAATCGTATGGGATACGGTTGAAGACGTTTTCTGCTTCGCCAGCGCATCGAAGTTGGAGTACGCTGAAGTCCTCAGCGGTGATAAGCGTCCGACGAAGCGAATCGTGCTTAGCATCGAGATGGCGCAGTTTGATCCGGTGGGGTACCTAGCGCCCGTCACCATCCTAGGAAAGATGCTGATTCAGGACCTCTGGCGGACAGGGTGTCAATGGGACGAAGTTGTGGATGAAGCATCGTTCGGCAAGTGGAAACGGTGGACGGACATTCTGGCTGACGTTCGAGCTTTCAAGCTGCCACGCAGCTATTTCGGCAGTGCGCGATCAGAAGAGGTCCAGGATGTGCAGTTGTATATATTTGCGGATGCGAGCGAGATGGCGTATGGATGCGTGGCGTACTTTCGAGCCGTAGTACGCGGTGAGGTGATGTGTGCGCTCGTGATGAGCCGAGCGAAGGTAGCGCCGTTGAAACAGCTGTCGATTCCGCGCCTGGAACTTCTGTCAGCCGTGCTCGGCGCACGGATGTCACAGACGGTGTACGAAAACCACAATTTCCACATTACGAAGGTGGTCTTTTGGATCGACGCAGAGGTGGTGTTGTCGTGGATTCGGTCCGATCAGCGCCGCTACAAGCAGTTCGTCGGTTTTCGTATCGGAGAGATCCTGAGCCTAATAAGGATGGCAGACTGGCGATGGGTGCCGACGAAGTTGAACGTGGCGGACCAGCTGACGAAGTGGGGTAAGAACCCGGAAATAGACCCGAACAGCGCGTGGGTACGAGGACAGCAGTTCCTGTACGAGAGTGAGGAGAAATGGCCGAAAAAAAGTTTTCCACCGGCGAACACAATGGAGGAGTTGCGGGTTCACCTACTGCTGCATGATGTGAAGGTTCCAGCGGTACTAGTGGACGTGAACAGATTTTCGAAGTGGACGGTCCTGGTTCGAACGATGGCGTGTGTGATCCGATTCGTTTCGAATTGCAGGCGGAAAAGGGAGAGGCTGCCGATTGAAACGCTGCGAGCAACGAGAAGTCAGCTGAAGGTGCTGATACCAAACGCGGGAGCTTCAGTTCGCCTGTCGCTGAAACAAGACGAGTATGAGAAGGCGGAGCGCTGCTTGCTGAGGATTGCGCAGTCAGAGAGTTTCGTCGACGAACTGAAGGTGTTGTCGAGGAACAAAATTCGACCGGCGAGCCAGTGGATGACGATCGAGAAGTCCAGTCCGCTGTACAAGCTGACTCCGCTAGTTGACGAGCATGGCCTGATTCGAATGGAAGGGCGAGTGAAGCGTGCGGAGTTTCTACCGTTCGACTTGCGGTTTCCGGTGATTCTTCCGGATGACCACCGGATCACGTGGCTGATAGTTCAGCATTACCACGAGAGGAGCGGCCACGGATACCGCCAGGCGGTGAAGAACGAGCTGCGACAGCTGTACTACATTCCCCATGTAGACGCGGTGGTAAGGAAGGTGTCGGCATCCTGCATGTGGTGCAAGGTGCATCGTTGTCGTCCTGAAGCTCCGAGGATGGCCCCGCTTCCAGTGCAGCGAGTAACGCCAAATCTACGTGCATTCAGCTACGTTGGCGTAGATTACCTGGGACCGTACGATGTGACAGTAGGACGTAGGACGGAAAAGAGGTGGATCGCGCTGTTTACCTGCATGGTGACACGCGCGGTACATTTGGAGGTGGCGCACGGGCTGACAACGCAGTCGTGTTTGATGGCGATACACCGGTTCATCGGCCGTCGGGGCTGGCCGATCGAGTTCTTCTCGGACAACGGGACGAATCTGCGAGGAGCCAGCAAGGAAGTAGTGGAGGCTGCGCAGGGCATCAGAGATGACTGCGCAGACCTGTTAACGAACGCGAGAACGAAGTGGACGTTCAACCCTCCAGCCGCACCGCACATGGGAGGCGTCTGGGAGCGGTTGGTCCGCTCAGTAAAGGAGGCGCTTCGGGCGCTCGACGATGGAAGACGGTTGACCGACGAGATTCTGCAGACGGCCATCGTTGAAGCGGAGGACATCATCAACTCCCGTCTGCTGACGTACGTGTCGCAGCAGTCCGACGAAGCAGAAGCACTCACTCCGAACCATTTTCTGAGGGGTGCTTCACCGAACCAGCCATGCGTGGCGCTACCACCTCCCCATCCAGCGTTGGCCTTGCGGGACGCGTTCCAGCGTTCGCAACAATTGGCTAGCGTGATGTGGGAACGGTAGATAAAGGAGTACGTGCCGTTGTTGAACCAGAGGACGAAATGGTTCGGCGAAGCCAGACCGCTACGTGCAGGAGATCTGGTGTACGTAGTCGAGGGTGCCAACCGGAAGTGCTGGGTCCGTGGAGTAGTAGAGGAAGCCATCAAATCTGGCGACGGAAGGGTCCGTCAAGCGTGGGTGCGTACCAGCACCGGAAGGTACAAGCGAGCGACAGTGAAGCTGGCCAGAATGGAGATTGAGGAAGGTAACCCTGAGCCGGATATGGCTTCCGGGACAGCGTTACGGGCCGGGGAATGTTCTGGCAGCACTGCCGCGTCGATGAGGCGTGAGCAGTGAGCGCCCGTTGACAGCCACAGGTGAGTTGGGAAGAGAAGAGAAGGAGAGATGACAGGTTTCGCAGAACTGTCATCGGTACGATAAAAATAAAACAAGAGTCAGAAGTAGTGAAAGCTAAAAAGGTGCGAAAAGTTTGAGCACGAAGATTTGTTTAGAGAAATTAAATAATATCCTGAAGAGTATTGGTGCACGAATAGTGGTCCGAGAAGTGGTAGACGATTTATACGATAGATTCAAGCAACTGTAAGTAATAGACAAATAATAGAGAAAGAACAAACAAAACAAAATACGTTTGTTATCTTGGCAACACATTTGTGGTTAGGTGGGAGTCGAAATTCCGACAGTCAGACGGTACGAGAGACAATCCACAGACAACGAGACATTTAACGGACAGATAACAGACCACGGACACAAGACACTGGACACGAACTACAGCCGGTTTATTGTAAATAGTACTGCGATTAGATAGCACGTAAATATTATATGCGTAATTATAATTTGCTAGGAGTTTGTGCAGCATTTGCCTGGAAAAGCGAAAGGAAGCCAAAAATCAAGAAGTCAAACTAAAATTGTAAGTTGGGCTCATTTGATCATGCATGTCACATTCTAAATCTGTACAAACACTAAAACCGAACATTTTTAAATTACAGTTTGATCTTCCTGTTAAAAGGTTGATTCACAAAAATAACGTTTGCATCTCCGATTTGATCCGAACAATGGACAATTACAGATCTTACAGATCCGATTTGTATGATTTTTTCAGAGTAGCTCCTTATAATCTGGCAGACCAATTTACTATGTTTACGGTACATCCCACCACATTACTGGTACATTTGACAGAAATAATTTACAACAATCTGATTTCGACAACAGACATGGTAAAATCAAGCGCTTTTCTGGTCTGCTGAAAATTGCCGGTGCGAGGGCTTGAGTTAACCCCCTAGAATGGTAGTTTTTACCGCACAATTTTTTTGCATGTAGAGATGTCATCAATTCAAATGAACACGACTGATTTAGAGCTACAGATTCGCCTGCAATTCTTATGGGAAGGTTGCCGAAGAGAATGATACAGCCGACAATAGAGCGCTGCATATGACGAGCCTAACCTCACTTATTTGACAGCTGCTGGTCCTGTTGTTTACGTTTCGGACTTTTTTTCCATCATTTTTTCATCTTCGCATTTCTATCACCAGCATGCTGATGGTGACGATTTTCCACGGTAGGATGATAGAATAATACGATCCGTGGATATCTGCAGTGGATTTGACCTCTCCTCGCAGCAAACTTTCACGAAATTAAGAATGATTCGAAAAAAGTACTAAGTCCAAACTGTAAACAACAGGACCAGTACCTGTCCAAATTGATGCGTGACGTCACAGTGCAGTGGAGTATACACACTGACAAGACATGTTCGCAGCGTTGTAAAAACGTTTGTCGCAGAGTCTATGTACAGAACGTTGCACGAATAGACTTCTTTGAAAGATTGTTCTTCTTCGTCTTCGAAAATATCCCCTATCTGTTCTCGATAGGTAGACGGTTGGACAGTTCGATTGGTAGATTTGGTTTCACTCTTCGCGAATAAATGTAAACAGTCAAACACGTAATTTATCTGCTGGTGTCCGAGAAAATTCCAAAAGAAGCGCGGCATCGACTTAGACTGCCGAGAATACGTAAGTTCCCCTATAACAATTTCAAATCTACTAATTCATGAAACGTATTATTCAGATTTGTTACGCATTGAGCTAATTTGACAATTTTCTTCACTTCACTACAAAATCACAATTTTAGATTCAGATTGAACTACAAAAATTCGAATCTTTTTAACAAAAACCTGTGAAGACCTGTTGTATTTTCGGCAGCTTTATTCTCTTCTTGATTTTCTAGAACCTATTAGACTTAAATGTTACATCAATAGTTTGGCATATTAGCACATCTTACGGCCGAAAAGAGAAAAAATAGAAGCACGAGATGTCTTATACTTACAATTTCGTTTTCCACTCCTTGCGACATAGCACAGAAGCAAGCTGTTGCCATTGCGCGTACCGATTCTGCACTCCGACCAGCGGCCCAAATCAAGTAAGGCGAGATGAGGTCTGAGAGACGAAAAACAAAAGTAAAACAAAAATAAAAAAACAACCGTATTAGTTACTAGATAGTCTGTTGTACGCTTATTGCTCTCCTTCTCATTTTTGATATAACTTGTGCATATGAGTAGTGTACCTGCAGTAATTCTTGGAGAAATTCCTGGATGAATCAAAGAAGAAAAATCTCTATAAAACATCATTCCTTATCCTCCTATGGTGACTTTTGCTTAGATATAATCACCCCTATTCTTGTTTACGTTCGAATGCGCTTTCGATCGAAAACCGTTTCGCATTCTCGTTTACGCCAGCAAAATCAAATGGGCAATGGATTCGAACGAATAGGATTCGATCGAAAGTTGGATCGGCCGTAAACAAGAATGAGGGTGAATATAATAAAAATGTCTGGAGCGTAGAACTTTGTCATGTACACTCCATTCCCAAAAAAGTCCTCGTTATTTTTGGAAGATCCTTTTATTTAGGGCTGGTAGCGCATCAGTCTTAAAAGCAGTAGCTTTAGATATATGAAAAAGAGACCAAACAAATACCAAAACAAAAACCTAACAACATCAAAGCAGCTGGAGATTTACCAGAAATTTCTTCTGAAATTCCTCTATAGATTGTTTCAAAAATTTTTAGTTTTAAGTCACTTAAGTCATTTAAATGCTATTTTGATTACTCCTGTCTTTTACGTAAAATTAGAGTCTTAAGTGTCAATTGGGTCCTAAAATTTTTAATGAAATCTTGTTTTTACTTAATAACACGAAAGAGCATGTTACTGCAACTACTTTAGCATTTTTTCCCGCTCAAATAACGGCTATACCATGTTTGAACTTTAATTTAAAAATTGGGTCCATAAAATTTAAATCATTTAATGAACCTTGACAGTTTTGATCATGTTTGACGTTCGCTTAATCGACAAAAACACCACAGGGGTTTTAGTTTTTACACTGGGGTTGTTCCTATCTGACATTTCGGAAGAGACACGGAAAACAAAACACACCCAAAATTTGAGTTTAAGCCAAGGGGTATGATAAAATCTAAAAAAAAACATAAACAATGTTTTTTGAATTTAAACCATCGAAATCATTAGAAAATTGAGGAAACATGTGATTTTGACCTAAACTTAAGCGTTTGGCACTAAAATTGGGACAGGGCTTTAGGACCCTATTGTCGTCAAGTCTTAGCACATCCATCCTCCGTCAGTATCAGATGGTGACTGAGACAAACTGACCCTCTTCGCAGGCAGCTAGCCTCAATAACAGCAGAGCTCTCTCCTACCTGCTCGGTGTGAGAGTAAAAGAGTAGGAGAGAGTGAAAGTAAGATGTAAATATAGATAAGTTGAAAATAGATCTGTATCGGTAAAGAAGAAGCTACAGATCAACTGATTCCGGCACAGTAGTGGCCACGAGCACAAAATGCCTTAAAAAAAATTGTCGTCAAGTCTTAACAAAATTGGCTGTTTAGTAGTAGTTCTAGTTAATTTCGTTTTTTGTTGTTAAAAGTATTTATTGGTCATTACGTTCATATATCCTAAAAGAAAAAAAAAGTCATTTTCCTGGTCTGTTCAACAATTTCTCGGAACTAGCAAGTGTATCCTAAAGATCGATCTCAGCGTCTTACTTTCTATAGTCATTATTATAGTGAATATTCAAGAGTAAAGTTACCTTAGGCATCTATTACAGTCTCGTACAAGATTCGCTTCTCGGTGGCAAATGCAATGCTACACAAAGCCTTCTTTCTACTTGTAAATTTTGCGAAAATGAAGCTGGAATTAGATTGTTTATACCATTGTTACAAAAAAGATATTCCTTGTTATGGTCATTAGCGTAACTTGAATTCAAATCTAGAGGGGGCTTGACCCATTCGATCACAAATGAATCTAAAGAGAGGCGCATACTTGGCGTGAGCGAATTAATTTTCTAGGGGGGGCTTCAACTTTTCTAGGGGGGGCTAAGACCCCCCCATACCCCCTTAACGGATTCAAATGATTTTTTGACAGTTCACTGGCCCACATATCTAGTTTCTGAAAGTGGCCAGAGGTATTCGGAAATATTCCTGTGGCCGGAGTTATTCCGGTGGGTCACTGGGTCAAGTCGGTTGAAAAAGGGGAGCGGGCCATTTGGCATAAAGCCATTTGGCATAAGGTCATTTGGCATAACGCCATTTGGCATAAAGGACATTTGGCATAACTGTCATTTGGCATAACGGACATTTGGCATAATTTTTAACTAAGTGAAAGATGAGGGTCATTTGGCATAATGGACATTTGGCATAATTTCCATATATTTTCTGTACATACCTAAATTGAAGATTTTAGCATTTTATTACTGTTTTACTTTAGTAACAGCTGAATCTGTTTTATAATAATTTATGTATTCTCTGTAGATACAAGGCACACAAAATATTAAATTTTAAGATGAAAAATTCAAATAAAATGAAAATCATAAGAAATATAACTATGGCAAAGTTGTAGGAAATGATAAGTATTAAATCTTTGTAGAACATAGTAGGCCAATAAATCTAAAAAATAAAACACTCAAGAGCGACGATTTTTTTTTATTAAAAATTACCAATTATCGCGGCTTCTTAGCTATTCGTTTGCAGAGTTGCTCGCTGTCACTATCAACGCCTAAAACTTGCTGATTTGTACAGGCCGACTGCAATACAATACGGATCATTCTATATCACATCAATCATGCTGTCTACTCCATCACCAATGCATTGATAGCGATAGACATGGATATCACTGATGGGTTAAGTTCAATTTAAATTAAGCAAATAAAATGGCAACTTATCAATTGTCACTTCTTCTTCTTGGCATTACATCTTCACTGGAACAGAGCCTGCTTCTCAGGTGAAAGGCTTCTTTGCCAAAGTTACCATTTTTGCATTGGTATATCGCATGGCATATGATACTCTATGTCCAGGGAAGTCAAGGAAATTTCCATGACGAAAAGATTCTGAACCGACCTGGTTTCGGGATTCAGCATGGCTTTGCTTTGTAGCCGCGGACTCTAACCACTCGGCTAAGGAAGGCCCCAGGGAGAAGGAAAATTGTCACTTGATTATAATCTAGAGTGCGATGTCGCATCACTGCTATTGGTTGCCAAATCAAAGTGATATTGATAGCTCGCAACTGATATTAATAGTCAGCCATACGCTGTTATGACTGATATTGAGCAACTCTGACCATTTGCTACAACTTTGCTACAACATACCAACTCACGATTCGTTAAAATAAAGAATTTGGCCTATACTTCACTCTTGTGATCCTCGTAAAAAAAAAATTATGCGTACACTTTGTAGTACTGAAAATTCGGTGTCTGGCCATTTGTTCAAATGCCGTTTGGCTGAACGAGTAATTTGGTCGAATGCCGTTAGGCCGAATCATGAACATAAAAATCAAATTACAACTCTTCTGGTGTGTAGGTTTCATAAGTGTGGCCCGATAACTGATCATCTATTTAATTTGTTGATTTTTTATGATGTGACGGGACGTAATTTTTTGTCACTCTATAAGAGCTCTAAGAGAATGATAAAATCGACCCGTTAATTCAGGACGAAGTTGTGAACTCCTCACATAGTGTCAAGACTCTAAGGTGACGGTTAATTCGCCTCTGGATTACTAAAGGTGTAATAAAGTTTCAAGTGTGTTATTGATTTCATCAGATTTTTTCCTTCTTTTGCACATAGGCTATTATTTCGAGTTATACTGGTTTCATTACTATTGAAAATAGTTCAGCTTATATTTTAATTGGGAATTTTACCTTCTTTAAATCATCGGAAGTTCTTTGTAGTTGTACTGATAAAACTATTATATGCATTACACTAGCCTAAATTTTCATAAGAGATTTTTCCTTCTTTTGATCATAGGCTGTTCTTTCAAGAGTGAAGTATTTCTCATAGTTATTCATATTAAAGCTTATAATAAGGGTATCAGGGGTAATATGCACCCAGAAGTAAAACGACTTTTCGGGGATTCTATAAATATTTTAGAAAAATTTAGACATTTTTATGGAAGTTTAGTGTAAAATCACTAAAATATCCGCTAAATTAGCTTCCTGGACCAGTGTGCACTCTGGTTGATCGAGTTCGTTGGAAAACGAAATGTACAAATCTCGACCAAATGAGCTTCAAATGCGGTAAGACAAAACAATCAAAGGACACCTAGCAACCATTATTTATATCACCGCCAACCTAGCAAAGAAAAGCTATCTTTGGCATCGGGTTACTTATGGAAAATCTTACCGCGTTTGGTGTTCCCGCATTTGATATTTGCATTTCAAACGCACACAGCAATTTTTAAAAGATAATTGTAGCAGCATCATGACCAGTATTGACCAGACTCATTTCCCCGAAATTCGAATTGTGAAGCCATGAACTGTTATAACTGTGCGTTGTATTCCTGAGATGGAGGGGGAGGTGGTTGGGCTTGAGTGTTGCACATGGGATCCGACAGTTTCGATCTCGGTGGGCCGCAATTCAAGTTTCGGTGAAATGATTCGCACTCACTCACTCACTCATTTCATTTCACCGAAACTTGAATTGTGGCTCTCTGGGATCAAAATTGATCGATTTTGTGTGCAGTACTCAAGCTTAACCATCTGCTTTTCTATCTTAGGACGATAGAGCATGGTTGTAGTAGTTCGTGGCTTCGTAGTTCGGAAAATGTTATTTTCGGGGAAATGAGTCTGAACAACACTGATCATGACCTTGTTTTCAATTTTCAATTTCAAATTAAGAAATATTGCGTCACTGCACACCCTAGTTCATCTTCTGTTATCCTGTGTAGTCTTTTTTTTTTGTATGGTATTCAGTTGGAGCTGCCTGACAACTTAACTTGTCAAGGCTGAACCCTCGGTCTGGCTTTTTGCCAAGTTTCTCCTCTACCAGGACCAATACTCAAACGGACTAGGCAATGGCGCCCACATGAACACTGTTTTTTATTAGTATTGTGACTTGGTAGTTTTTTTTTTAAATACCCATATTCCCTTGCTTCTGAGAAAAGGAAGCATTGTGAAAATCAGCAGCTCCATAAGAATTTGTTTGAAATAGTAGTGTAGTAGTGTCATTACTAATACTGTCTAGTCGAGATGGTTTTGAATAATTTGTTTTTAAGTGCTATTCTGATTATTCCTGTCTTTTCGTAAGATTAGAGTCTTAAATGTCAATTGTCGTCAAGTATTAACAAAATTAGGCTGTTTAGTAGTAGTTCTAGTTAATTTCTTTTTTATTGTTAAAAGTATTTATTGGTCATTACGTTCATATATCCTTAAAGAAAAAAGTCACTTTTAGTCAAGTCATTTTATAGTGAATATTTACGAGTAAAGTTACACTAGACTTCTATTACAGTCTCCTACAAGATTCACTTTTCGGTGGCAAATGTATTGCTTCATAACGCCTACTTTCTACTTATAAATTTTGCGAGAATGAAGCTGGAATTAGATTATTTATACCGGTGTTACAAAAGAGGTATTTTTTTATTATGGCAATGTAAAAACCATATTAAAATAAGATTGACGCCGCTTATTTGTACTCAGTGAATCTACTAATCATTTTCCTCAGAGTAATATTCCCTATGTCGTACATGATAACGATGTTTCTAGCTAGCTAATAGTAAGAGTGGCTACGGATCATTCTGGTTAGCAAAAGGCAAACTGAACGTCGCGGATAGTATTAATGTCCACTTCGAATAGATTAATTATTTGAAATGGGCATCAATTCTATCAATGACGCAGAATGTCCGTTGGATCACATCCGAGATATTATTGCGTCTATGCCATATGAATTATGACGCGGCTATAAGCAAAAAATGCCAAAATGTGATACCACCACTACAGGTTACGCCTTTGGTTTCCATCATATGGGCTAATGGATTATGCCCTCCCATCGCGGCAAGGTCGCATAACCAAGGGGAGGGTATCTTCTGTTATCCTGTGTAGTCATGATAATTATCTAGAGATTTACCCTTCTTTTAAACATAAGGTATTCTTTCCAGGGTTATTGCTATAGCGATTCGACGCGTTATTTTTTATGTAGGAATTTGCCCTTCTTTTCAACATGACTTATTCTTTTGCGTAATATTACAACAGTGCTATGTGAAAAAAGGAGCATCTGCATTATTATACCAAATAACCCTTACTTTTCAGATGGTTTGATATTATGCCAAATGTCCGTTATGCCAAATGACCCTCTATTTTCACATTGTAAAAAAATTATGCCAAATGACCGTTATGCCAAATGGCTGTTATGCCAAATGTCCTTTATGCCAAATGGCGTTATGCCAAATGACCTTATGCCAAATGGCTTTATGCCAAATGACCCAGACCCCTAATGGATTATGCCCTCCCATCGTGGCAAGGTCGCATAATCAAGGGGAGGGAAGATCGCTAAACACTACCTAATCATGGGACGGCTTTTTGCTCTATTATTTTAAGTAGATGCTATTGATCTCCCTTTGCTCCTATCCGCAACCCAGTGCACGCACCCTGTTGGGTTTCGAAAACCTCGTAGAAGATTACAAACCGTCAATGGCATTCCCAATTACTACCCCACATTGCACATTCAAGGATCTGATTGTGCTCCAAACCCACCCTCAGTTTGTAATCTTCTCGCCAGCTTGAAATTATATTTCCCGAAGTGAAAGTAATTTTGATGAGTGATAGCCATTCTATGCAGTAGTTTAACCAGAATCTTTAGGTCAGAAGATAAAATCTAAATTTTGTAATAAAAAGGTTGCCATTGCTTAGAAATTCACCCAACATTTAATCAAAACTACTAACAACAGCTATCAATTATCAAAACTCATCGCTCCCTGGAAAATCTAATCCCAAGCCCAGGGATGAAGGATGCCAGTTTGAGTCTTTGTAACTATTTCAGAAGAAATAACTAGAAGAAATGCTGAAGCTTTCATTGAAGAATATGAATATAATTTCCTCTCTCTGGACTCTCTAAACTTTTGCACCAGTTCACTGCAGAGGAAAATACTTTAAGAGACCGTTATTATTAAAAATCATACTTTAGAGATCTTCAATCAAAAATAGAGACTTTCCTTAAAATACAAAGTGATCTGCTAGCATCCTACTTAAAAACAATGAATTATTTTGAAATTCCACCTATAATTGATTGAAAATCTACTAATGAAAATACACCCGATTCTGTTTTTGCACAGATTTTTTTACACGGCCGTGCAAAAAAAGTTTCCATACATTTTTTTTCGCCAAAACCTTTTTTTGCATGAAACGTTTAGAACTGGTGTTACAGTCACCCCACGCAGTTGAATCACCCACAATTTATGAATCAGCTGACTTTAAAAGACAAAATTATTATCAAACTTGTCACAAAACATCACAGAATTATTTTTACTGATAAGAAACTATGTGTAAAAATAATTCTATGATGTTTTGTGACTAGTTTGATAATAATTTTATCTTTTGAAATCAGCTGATTCATAAATTGTGGGTGATTCAACTGCGTGGGATCATTGTACTTTTTTTGCACGGTTCTCGAAATTTTGAACTGAGAACTTTTTTTTGCACGGTACGCATCCCCCGTGCAAAAACAGAATCGGGTGTAACGTGAAAAAAAAAGTAATTTTTATATGTTACTCATTGTACCAAGACTTATAATGGAACTTATCGTTAAACCAGGTCCGTCACACTCGGGCTTAGATTGAGTACCACTTCTAGTACTGCATTTGGTCCCTCGGTAGTGCAAAAGGTACCCAAGTTTGACAGATCGCAGTACACTTTGAACGGCATTCTAGATTACCTTATGAGCCATAAAATTTTGGGCAACTGCAAGGGACATGGGGGTCTTTAATTTGTCTTTGGTTAAACTATCCATATAATCCGCTACCAGCCTTGTTTATAATACAAATCCATCTTTCAAGAAAATCATACTGCCGAAATCATATCCTACTAAAAAATAAGTCAAGCTAAATATTACACATCACTTTTCTTTTCTTACCTGTCATGAATTCCTGCAACAATGGCGTTTGTTCTTCTGGAGAGCCACACATAGTTTCATTCCACCGTAACATTGCCTGGTGTGGAGGAGAAAAAACGTGACACGAAGCGATACGAAAGTTAGACAGCATGATTTATATCACAGAAACAAAAAAAAACGAAAAGATTAAAAGTCCCAATCTGTGCAATCAATTAGCCTTCGCTGGCAGGCGATACTCACGATAGATATCGAACTGAAAAGTTTGATTTTCCCCTGTGGAATCGCGTGCTCGAGGGCCGTTCCCAGTGCTTTGCGAAGCGCATCATCGTACGGCCGGCGGAAACCGCAAACGAACACTATCCCTGCCAACAGTAGAATGCTTTCCGCTGCATCGGAGTTGGATGATTCAAGATTCTCCAGTGAATTGATGACGTCTGCCAGATGATGTTCGTGTAGCTGTTCCGTGTCTGGGTTGAGCTTGGCCAGCACTTGCAATGCCCGGTCTCGGATGGCTTGGGAATCTTCGTAGGCAAAGGCTGCCGACTTTAGAATAACAGTGTAGAGCATTTTTTCTGTGCTTACACGGTCCGATTCGTTGGCGAGTCCTTCGATTTCATTAGCGGTGAACACGCGATGGAAATCGCAGACTAGTGCTTCCGAAAAACTCAATAACTCTTGTTGATAGCTTTCTTTTAGCTGATGGCAAACCTCGGTGTCTGTTAAAAGGCTGACAATTTTTGTTATATCCTTGAATCTCTCCACTCCAGAGGACTGATACATTGCGTTAAGGCACTTCAAGTGACCAAGGGTATAGAATTTTGAGAACTCTGTTAGTGCGTGTTTGCTCCACGTTTCGTAGTCTAACAATATTCCGCAGAGTTGAGCCACTTTCAATGCTTCAGCAGCAACATCTTTGTCCGAATCCATGCATGTTTTACAAAGCACGGGATTTACTTCCATGAACAAAGTGGAAAATGTCTTTTCGGCGTGCAAAACCACTATTTTCAACAGTTTCGTGGCATGCAGCCTTATGTCCTCTTTCCATTCCTCCATTTCATGTAGTACAAGATTGACGATTCTCAGACTACGTTGGACAATCGCTCGGCAAGGTAGTGTAGGGCGATCATACTCGGTTGGGTAGTTGGCAGGGACTTTGTCGATCAGCTTCGCTTTTGCCAATTCAGTCTCATTTTCCTTGTAATATAGTTCACCGGCTTCCTGCCAACGAACAAGAATATCATCGCGAACTTCCGCTGTGTCATCGGTTAAGCTGAAAAATGAAATAGAAATAAGATAATGCATTCTGATATTTCGTTTAGGGCACTGTTTTCACATGGACTAGGTAAAAACTATCAAATGATATATCAAATTCAACATACTTGTTTAGTACATGATAAAGGTCATATTTTTCTTCTATTATTCGCATTTTTTAGCAGTTTAGTAAGCAATATTCATTTATTTTATTTTTTTTTTCATTCTCGTAAGATATTCAATTATTGCGTAAAACCGAATTAAATGGTGAGAAATTCTGTATGACGTAGTGAAATTTTATAGTTGTTGGACATTTCTTAGTCGAAGATTGTTGTTGGGGCAAAGTCAGCACCCCAGTGAGGCATGACAAACAAGTTAAGGTTTGGTAAAACTTAGATATTGTTTAACGTTGTTTTTAATGGATTAAGTCTTTGTTGAACAGTTCACAAAGAGTTGAGAGGATAATTAAAGGATATTAACCCTTAAGGGCATTGATCATACAAGGTTTTGTGTAGACACCGTAATATCGTAAAGTTTGGTTGCATCTTTACAAGAAGTTCCATGATTTCTACCCTTCAATGTTTTGAGTAAAGTGTTTTTCTAAATATTCAGCACGATCTGTTTTTCTCAGATAATTGCGAACCTCGCTAGCACATGGCTTCTTAAAGAGCAGACAAAGATTCAATCACTATTAAAATACTTTTTATGATGATACAATTTAGCTTTTTTGAGGTCCACATCGAATTTATTCCACAATCTTATTTATTTCCGTTTGAAATTTTTAGAGAAGGCAACTTAGAAAAGAAGTAAAGAAACAAGTTATGTTCACTTACCCCACTTACACCGCGGCACCTTATCTCAGAAAAATGATATGCTTTAAACATTCCCAGCGTATATTTATAGTAAATATCCAATACTTTTACATTTTTTTAAATGTTTTTGGTTTGCGAATTCGAAATTCAACCATCTTAAATATTCCAAAATTTGTGTAGTATCAAAAAAAAATATTAGATAAATATGAAAGTTTTATCTTAAATTTCTTCAGAATATCGAGTAAGATTTGTCGGGCTTCGTAGCCGTACGGTTTGCGGCGTCAGTCGTTTAGGCGTATTGTGCCACGAAGAGTGGGTTCGATTCCCGCTCTAGTCGTATAAAAGTAATTGTTATCGTCTTTTATTATACATACTTCACAGACGTTAAATAGTATTGTGGCGCAATGTCCAAATTTGACAAAGCAAGGTGCGAGGCAAATCGAACGATGTGTTATAGATAAAGTCATCTACAGTCGCCTCTCCACATCTCGATATCGAAGGGACCATCGAGATAGGGAGAGATCGAGACAAAGAACATTAATTTAATGAACACTAGATTGAATATCACTCTGTTACTAGGAAAATAATAAACAAACAAACTTAATTTCAAGTTTCCAAATTGTTCTGAATCGCTCAAATTTGGTCTAGTAACCTTAGACATTATCTAATTATTCATATCGACATATGGAAAGAAAATCAACAGAAACACATCGAGATATGGAGATCGAGATAAGGAGGATATCGAGATATGGAAAGAGAAATCGTGTGCAGAATGAAGGGATCGAAGCCATCATCGACATAGGGAGAGCTATCGAGATGTAGAACATCTAGATGTGGAGAGTCGACTGTAATTGGAAAAGTGAACTCGTTCAAAACTACAAAGTTACTATAGCTTACTCGGATAAAATACGCAGAGTAGATCTGGCTCCAAGGCTCCTAAGCCGAGTAGTTAGAGTCCGCGACTACAATGCAAAGCCATGCTGAAGGTGTCTCTGTTCGAATCCCGGTCGGTCCAGGATCTTTTCGTAATGGAAATTTACTTGACTTCCCTGGGCATAGAGTATCATTGTACCTGCCACACGTTATCGAATGCTAAAATGGCAACTTTGGCAAAGAAAGCTCTCAGTTGATAACTGTGGAAGTGCTCATAAGAACACTAAGCTGAGAAGCAGGCTCTGTCCCCGTGAGGACGTTAATGCCAAGAAGAAGAACAAGACGAAGAAGAAGATCTGGTTCCAAAGGAAAACCAGGAATGCGAGCTTGATTTCGTAGAAGATTGAAATGGCAGACAATTAATCGTTCCATAAAAAAATATAAAATTTCCATAAAAAATGCAAAATTTGCCAGTAAAGAAACAAGGGTAAAATCAACAGAAAAGTTACAAATTTCCATAAAAAAATAAAGAAGTGCATAGAAAAAACAAAATTTTCCATAAATAAAAAAATATTGAGCAATAAATAGATTCAAAAGTGCAGTAGAATCGACAATAATCTCACTAAAAAATATCGAATTTTCCATTTAAAAACCTCAAAATGTCCCTATTTTCTTCACAAAAAGCAAGAAATAATTATAAATTTTCCACAAAAAAAGCCAAAATTTGCAATAAATAAATAATAATTCGCCCACAATAAATCAAAAATTTCCATTCAAAAAATCAAAGATAGCAATAGCAGTCAATGCAAAGTTGCAATAAACAAACCCAACTGAGCAATTCAAAATGACAATCAATACATGAAAATGTTGTAGAAGATTCCAATATTTAAGTAAAACTTTCCATAAAAATAACGCAATTTTCCAATAATGAGTAATAATGTGTGTAATGGATTTCATAAATTTTCAGTCAAACTGAAGCATTGTTTTCACAATTGGAGCTAGTTAGTCGTCGTACATATACTATTGGACAAAACATTTGCAACTTTTTCGATTTTCCATACAAAATGACCAACTTTGATAAACTATATCTCAGTTATTTATGGTCCGATTTGAATGAAATTTTCACAGAATATCAGACATAACTTGAACTTTAACATATATTTTTGAGTGTTTTTTCCAATCACAAGTTAAAAAGCAGTAACGGCTATACTAAAGTGAATTTTTTGACGATTTTTCATAATTGACATAACTTAACATATTGAAGGAATAGCTTCATCGTATGTTCAGCAAAGTTGTAGATTTTGACGAGATGAATAAGTTTGCTGAAGACAGTTTTTGTGGAAGGCTATCAGATTTTGAGATAATAAGTTTTGAATTTTTCGTCGAAAATTACACTTTAGTCAAATCGTTATTACTTATAAACTCGTGATTGGAAAAATTATTCAAAAATTTATGTTAAAATTCAAGTTACATCTGATGTTCTGTAAAAGTTTCACTCGAATCGGTCCATAAATAACTGAGATCTAACTTACCAAAGTTGGTCATTTTGTATGGAAAATCGAAAAAGTTGCAAATGTTTTGTCCAATACTGTATGTAGATGTAGAAATTGCATTTTAGAGTTTGATAATTAATTACGTAAGAATTTAGGGGAGGGGAGAGCGGGGAGATTGACCGGGTTTGAAAAAATATTTCTTGCCATATAGAAAAAATTAATGTTTCATACAAAAAATGATACATGGAGGGGAGGCGAGGTTTCGAAAAATCACAAAAAAAAATGTTTTTTAATACACCCCATCGTTAGGCGCTACAATTTTACTTATTTCGGCAAAGTTGAAATGAAACATGGAACATGGGATATCTAATCTTCCAATATTAGGAACACTTATGTCACTGCTTGGGTTATGTCCAACTACATTGATGGTAGAAGCTTATGCTCTCATGCCCCACCAGCTAGGGAACTGGTGTTTACAAACTAAGCATCAGTAAAGTAACTGCCCACAGCAGTTGCAGAAATGTGTATACTTCGATTGATGAGTTTTTTCCTAAATATTTTTTTTTATTTGCATACGAACATAACGCTTTTTAAAGTATCTTCTAATAGGTTCATTTTTAGATCTAGTGGGTTGTCTCAGTACTACAAATATGGTTAAGCATGCTGTAACGCTACTTTTGTACCTCATCACCCACTTCATGTTTCATTTCAACTTTGCCGAAATAATTAAAATTGTAGCGCCTAACGATGGGGTGTATTAAAAAACATTTTTTTGTGATTTTTCGAAACCTCGCCTCCCCTCCATGTATGATTTTTGTATGAAACATTATTTTTTTTCTATATGGCAAGAATTTTTTTTTTTTTTCAAACCCGGCCAATCTCCCCACTCTCCCCTCCCCTAAATTCTTACGTAATTAATTGTCGAACTCTAAAATGCAATTACTACATCTACATACGACGACTAATTAGCTCCAATTGTGAAAACAATGCTTCAGTTTGACTGAAAATTTATGAAATCCATTACACACATTATTACTCATTATTGGAAAATTACGTTATTTTTATGGAAAGTTTTACTTAAATATTGGAATTTTCTACAACATTTTCATGTATTGATTGTCATTTTGAATTGCTCAGTTGGGTTTGTTTATTGCAACTTTGCATTTACTGCTATTGCTATCTTTGATTTTTTGAATGGAAATTTTTGATTTATTGCGGGCGAATTATTATTTATATATTGCAAATTTTGGCTTTTTTTGTGGAAAATTTATAATTATTTCTTGCTTTTTGTGAAGAAAATAGGGACATTTTGAGGTTTTTAAATGGAAAATTCGACATTTTTTAGTGAGATTATTGTCGATTCTACTGCACTTTTGAATCTATTTATTGCTCAAATTTTTTTTATTTATGGAAAATTTTGTTTTTTCTATGCACTTCTTTATTTTTTTATGGAAATTTTAAACTTTTCTGTTGATTTTACCCTTGTTTCTTTACTGGCAAATTTTGCATTTTATATGGAAATTTTATATTTTTTTATGGGACGTTAATATTTTAGCCAGATTGAAATGAACAATCAGTTCGATGATTTAGACAAATTTTCCGAACATCAAATCGAAGCATCATCTGATTCAACTGAGGAAACAAAGAGTGCCGCCAATTGTGGTCAGTTGTTCCGAATTTGGGGGGTTTAGTATAAGATCTTGAACTCCATTCTGTCTAGTCGAAATGGTTTTGAATAATTTGTCATTCAAGTGCTATTATGATTACTCCTGTCTTTTACGTAAGTAAAATTAGGCTGTTTAGTAGTAGTTCTAGGTAATTTCGTTTTCTGTTGTTAAAAGTATTTATTGGTCATTACGTTCATATATCCCTTAAGAAAAAAGTCGCTTTCCTTGTCTGTTCAACAATTTTTCGTAACTAGCAAGTGTACCCTAATGATCGATCTCGGCGTCTTGCTTTCCATAGTCATTTTTATAGTGAATATTGAAGAGTAAAGTTACCTTAGGCTTCTATTACAGTCTCCTACAAGATTCACTTTTCGGTGGCAAATGCAATGCTTCACAACGCCTACTTTCTACTAGTAAATTTTGCGAAAATTAAACTTGAATTAGATTATTTATACCGCTGTTACAAATGAGGTATTTCTTATTATGGCAATGTAAAAACCATATTAAAATAAGATTGTCGCCACTTATTTCTACACAGTGAATCTACTAGTCATTTTCCTAGGAGTTCCTAAGTATTCCCTACGTCGTATATGATAACGATGTGTCTAGCTAGCTAGCGGATCATTCTGGTTAGCAAAAGGCAAACTGAACGTCACCAATAGTATTGATGTCCACTTCGAATAGATTAATTATTTGAAATGGGCATCAATTCTATCAATGACGCAGAATGTCCGTTGGATCACATCCGAGATATTATTGCTTCTATGCCATATGAATTATGACGCGGCTTTAAGCAAAAAATGCCAAAATGTGATACTACCACTACAGGTTACGCCTTTGGTTTCCATCATATGGGCTAATGGATTATGCCCTCCCATCGCGGCAAGGTCGCATAACCAAGAAGAGGGAAGAACAAGCTTTTGATATTCAGGCCAGCCATGGTGTATGCTGTACCAATATGGACTAGCTGTTGTAATACCAGGAAGAAATCTTTGCAAAGAATTCAAAATTAAATTTTGAAAATGATTCTGAAGCTTCCTTCCTGGTATGATACTAATGAGTTGCATATAATATCTAATGGTGAAACATTTAAAGTATTTGAAATTCAATGTATCATCTAATACTTTTTACCAACTTAATGTGACATTGAATCACTCTACTTGAAGTCAATTTCTTACCAGTTCAAAACCAGCGGCAGTATCCGATAAAAGAACGAGTACCGGTCCCGCAGCTTGAGCAGCATCAAACATCCCACGCGGCCACAAGCTCTCCTAACGTACGGAACACCATCCATCAACAGCGGCGATATGTCCACGATGATCTGCACGATCTTCTCCGAGTTTGCGTGAATGTTCAACGCCAGGACACCCAACGCTTCAACGGCTGCAATCCTATTGGCCGAATGACGGTGTTTTAGCACTCCGGATGCTGGGGTTACCAACGCTTCTGCCCGATAATGCATACTAGGCGTGGATTCGGCCAGTAGCTTCACCAGCTCACAACTCTGCTTTTGTGCGGCCGGAAAGGGATCTTTCAGTGTTTTCACCAGAATATCGATCAAATTGTCGTAGGATTTTAGTAACGGATCACCAGAACTTCCATCCGGATCGGCATACTTCCGGACGATTGCTTCTAGCTGTTCCAACAGTTGCAATCGAATTTCCTCACTTTCCTCTACTATTTCCGCCTGGCCAATTCGACGTGCTATCACGGGGACAATGTAGCCCAGATAGAATTCATTAGCCGGTAGTTTTTCCAACAGTTCCCCAACCACAGTTATGGCCAGATTTCGGATTATTTCAAACCGATCCGCATAGCAGCGAAGGATGTGCAGGTAAGTGGCATCGAAAACTGCCGGAGCTTCTTCCCTAGGCAGCTTTCGGTAAACAAAGTCCAGTAAATCCTTTATCGCTCGCTGGCGCACCATACGCTCCGGGTTCTGCACGTTGGCGCAGAATGTTTCCATCTCAGTTTTCAGCTCGTTTTCGGTCATTTTCACTGATTAATTCCACAAAATTCACTTTTGATCACCACTTCCGATGTAGGATGTTTATTACGGATACACTTGGCTACCGTCAGTAGTGTAACCATAGCAACACCCCCTTAGCTCTGCCGGCGTGTCACGTGCTTTTGTTTATGTTTTGATATGGGGTGGCTGCAAACGGAGCGAACGAAAGAAAAACGAAAGGGGTGGGTTGGGTTTTCCAAAATGCGCGGATGCTCCGAAAGCTTTTGTCGGAGTTGGCTGGCAGCTGGAGAAGATATCCGGAGAAAATCGCGAATTTGGCGAAGCTAGCAAAATCTACACAACTTCCCAAATTATTTATTAAACACAATTAATTGTTAAACACTCAGGTCTCCTACAGTGGAGATTCGCCACAATTGGAACACAACTGCTTTGGCCGGTTTGCTATGGGTCACTGCACAAAATCTTCCTCTCTCTTTTTCTCTTACATAAAATTTGTAAACAACAAGGCCAGTAAACGTCAAAATCCCATACAAAATCAAAACAGTGCAGAGCCCAATTGACAAAAAAAGGAATCGCCTATCTCGATGCGTGGAAAATTTCTCCCAAGAAATGGTCAAGAAAATCACTTTTTTCTAATCGCAGTACGCAGTTGAGAAGAAATCTCGAAGACTTATTCAAACAGACTCAAGTCAGAAAAGTTAACAAACTTACTTTATCAATCCTACGTGTTACGCAGACGAAAATCTACACGTTCTGCTCTAAACCAACTCGATTTTTCACTTTTAGAACGTTTAATTTCCGGATTTACAAAACGACGAAAGTAAGATTCTCCACTTTTGCAACCTAACCGCTACTTTCGCCGCTCCGTTGTATGGGAGACAAAGTGACTTAACCACAAATCAAAACAAAACACTACTTGAGTCGATTTTGCACTGGTACAAAAACGTCGTAAGTAACTGATTGAAACGGCTTATCATTTTGTCATACATTTTTTGGGGGAAGTGATAGGAACTACCTAGTGTTTTAACGCGAGCTAATTGCATGCAAAATTTAAGCGATATACACGGTAAAAAAATGTTAAAAAGGGGATTCATTTTAAAACCGTTTTAGAAGAAGGATTGGGATTCTTCTTAATTAACTTTCTCAAAACCGTATGAAAGTTACTTACGTCGATTTGAAAAAGTAATCGAGAAATGTCACTTCAAAGGGGGCTCTCTGTAGGAAATTTCTTGACCCTTTGAGTCAAGGAATTTCTTTACTTTTCTGAAAATGCTCCATACTATGCAAGATTTCTCCTAATACTTCCTCCAACTTACGATACACGGGAAAAAAATCTGTGGTAAAAATAAATATTTTAGCTGACTACGCCCATTCTTGAAACTACCATGGAAATTCAGACCAATTTACTATGTTTACGGTACACCCCATCGCATAACTGGTACATTTGACAGAAATAATTTACAACAATCTGATTCCAACTACAGATAGAATCAAGCGCATTTCTGGTCTGCTGAAAATTTCTGGTGCGAGCTAACTTAAGCGCATGACCAAAGAGCAGTACTAGAAGTGGTACCCAATCTGAGCCCGAGTGTGACGGACCTGGCATGACCCCTAAAATGGTAGTTTTTACCGCACATTTTTTTTGCGTATACTCTTACATAAACCTCAGCTCTTTATTTGAAAACTTCAAGTGACATGTTGTCACGATGAGAGGGGTTTCAATAAATTGGTCAGATGAAGTTAAGTATCTAGGGCTAATGCTAGATAAAAATTAAACTTTCAAAAATCACATTAAAGGCATTCAAGCCAAATGTAACAAATATTGCTGTGTGCGTTTGAAATGCAAATATCAAATGCGGGAACACCAAACGCGGTAAGACTTTTCACAAGAAATGCGATGTCAAAGATAGATTTTTCTTGCTAGGGCGGCGGTGATTTATTTAATCGTTGCTAGGTGCCCTTTGATTGTTTTGTGTTACCGCATTTGGAGGACGTTTAGTCTAGATTTGCATCCCAAATGCAAACAGCAATATATAAAATGTCTGTATCCACTTATTAACAAAAAAAAAAACAAAACTTTGTCTGAACTTTTGATCTTGAAACAAAACTTAAGGCCAGCCATGTTGCATGCTGTACTAGCTGTTGTAATATCAGCAAGAAAGTTGTGCAGGCGATTAAAAATAATGAAAATGATTCTGAAGCTTCCTCCCTTGAATAGTACTAATGATTTACATAGAATATACAGGAATATACAACGTCGAAACATAGGCCTTTTCACAAGACGTATTGCGTTTCTTTTGAAAATTTTCCGTCCTGCGGTAGCCGCCAACTTCTACCGCAGCTGTCAAAGTTCTACCGCAGACTTTGTTGTAATTTTGGACCAGTCTGTTTTATGTTGACGATGTTTATCATCATTGCGTTGCGCCGACCCTGTGATTCGTATGTATGTTGTTGTTTATGTTATGTTATTGTAGTAATAAACCGACCGCCGCGACGAGCAAACGTAACTCTAGTGTTCTTCCCGTTCGCGTACCGAAATTCCCCCGGTGGTTTTGTCGGTACCACTGTGTACCTGGTGGGCATCTCCGTGGTTAAGCACTTCCCACAGTTGAAGAACCGGTGAAATAGTTTGCCTCGGAAAGTCGCGTGTGAAATCGTTTTCGCGAACGATCCTCCTGTGTGGTGCCGGTCGGTGGGAGCGAATTGTTTAATTGCGCTCGTTTTGGCTTGTGGTCCAGCTGCTGTGTGTGTAAAACAGCTGTGATCGGGACTTTTGTGAAAGTGTTTGGTGCTGTTGTTTCCCGTCTGGTAGGAAGCCCAGTACGAGGTGGAAAGTGCCGGTTTGGCTGTTTGCACCATTTTGTCCCGCAAAGCTGAAGATAGAACATTGCCATTTTGTGCCGCGAATTCGTTGCCGTAGCCGTGGTGGTGATCGATTGAAATCGAACAGTAAATCTGTGTGGTGTACCGCCGACGCGTGTGTGTTGTACGGCGGGTACGTTCGATAGTGTTGTTGGCTGTATCTTCGTGAATACAGTGTGCGCCAACAGAAAATCGAAAAATAGAAATGGCAGAGAAAAGTTTTATCGCCCGTTTGGATAATAGAAATTATCAAACGTGGAAGGTGAAGATCGAAATGTTGTTGATCAGTGTCGATCTATGGCATACGGTTTCGGAAGAAAAACCGATGCCAGTGACTGCGGCGTGGTCGAAAGAAGATCAAAAGGCGAGGGCCTTGATCATTCTGAACGTTGAGGACAATCAGTTGACTTTAGTGAAAGACGCAAAATCTGCGGTCGATGTGTGGGAACGGTTGAAGAAGTACCACGAAAAGGCTACGGTGACGTCGCGAGTGTCGCTTCTGAAGAAGCTTTGTAGTTTTAACTATGAAGAGGGTGCGGACATGGAGAAGCACCTGTTCGCGATCGAGGAATTGTTCGATCGGCTGTCGTGTGCGGGGCAGAAACTCGAAAGTTCGCTGCAAGTGGCGATGGTGTATCGCAGTCTGCCGGAGTCGTACAACGGGTTGGTGACGGCTTTGGAAAGCCGGCCAGATGAAGACCAGACTCTGGAATTTGTGAAGCAGCGGCTGATGGACGAGTACCACCGACGGATGGAGAAGCGAGAGGTGTTCGGTGAGCGCAGAGACCGTGCGCTGAAAGCAAATAACGAGGGCAGAGGAAGAAGAAGAGAGCGAGTGTGCTACTACTGCCGGATACCTGGCCACTTCCGCAGGGATTGCCCAGAGCTACGTGAAAGGGAAGAAAAAGGGCCGGAAGTGAAGAAAGCTGTGAAGAAAAATCCCGGAATTTGTTTTGGTGTTGGCGGACAGCGGAAGCGGAACGGCTGGTACGCGGACAGTGGCTGTTCGAGCCACATGACCAGCGACAGGAAGTTCTTCGATAAGATCGACGAAAGTGTGAAGGTTGAAGTGAACTTGGCGGATGGCTCGGTGCTGAGATCCGCCGGTGTAGGAGAAGGCTTCCTGATGTGCGCCACTGACTACGGGGAAGTGAATGAACTTGTGGTGAAAGACGTGCTGTACGTTCCGGAGCTGGACTGTGGATTGCTTTCAGTCCGGAAGCTGGCACAGAAGGGACTGAAAGTGAACTTTGTGAAGTCCAGGTGCCAAATAGTGAGTTCCAGCGGGAAAGTGCAAGCAGTAGCGGATCTTCGTGGAGAGCTGTACGCTTTAGAAGTTGTAGAGAGTGGAAACCGCCGGAAAACTGCAGCTGGGCATCTCGTTGAGGAGGAGTGCCACCAAGAAGAAAAATTTTATGACTGTTATGACGAGGGAATCCGATGCTAAGTGTTACATCGTGGATAGTCTGTGAACTTGGTGAACTTTGTGGTATACTTGACGAAGCAGGAGTGTTTGGTGCAAGAGGAGGAACTTTGTGGAGACTGTGTTGTCCAAGGAGAACTGTTCAAGACTTTGTGACTGTACAGACAAGTGATGAATACATCGAGGAGGAGTGTTGTAATTTTGGACCAATATGTTTTATGTTGACGATGTTTATCATCATTGCCTTGCGCCGACCCTGTGATTCGTATGTATGTTGTTGTTTATTTTATGTTATTGTAGTAATAAACCGACCGCCGCGACGAGCAAACGTAATTCTAGTGTTCTTCCCGTTCGCGTACCGAAATTCCCCCGGTGGTTTTGTCGGTACCACTGTGTACCTGGTGGGCATCTCCGGGGTTAAGCACTTCCCACAGACTTGAGAATCATTGTATCATTGAACGAAACCATCTAATCAAAGTATGCTAGTAAAGTCCACAGCTTTGAAAAACAGCCGAAAACAACAATCATCAGTATGGTTTCCAAGGTATCATAGCAGCCGATCCATGATGCTTTGTGAAAATCAGTAATGTGACAGCTGCGGTAGCTTTCTGTTCAACCGCAGAACGGAAAGTTATCTCTGAAATTGCAATATAAAATTAGCTGATTCGGGAATGTGACTGTTATGCAGTTATGGACAGAGGAGGCCTGAGTACTAATTCGCAGGGTGGGTGTGCGGGTGTCAACTGCGAACAAAGCTCGCCTTACAAACATCTCTCACGCGGGCCGGCCCAAACAGCACAGGTCAAAAACGTGGGCCAAGCTAGGCAGCAAATGCTGATGCTTTTTAACACTCAACAAACAGGATGTCTAGCAGTGTACACTAAAGCTAAGTATGCTGTTTCGCACAAGAAAAGTAAAGAAATTCCTTGACTGAATGGGTCAAGAAATTTTCTACAGAGAGCCCCCTTTGAAGTGACATTTCTTCTCAACTGCGTACTACACTGAACGAAATCTTCCGCCATAGATTGAATGATTTTTGCCTCATCCGAGCCCCATACCTATTTTCAGACACATCCAAGATGATTTTCATCTTCGGTGAAATCATCTGTTTACAAATCGCGCTGTATGAAAATCATCCTTTATTGAGAATATTTTTATCCTTTGAAAAGATGCTTGAATTTGAATGATTCTCATACGTCAATGTAAACAATACAAATTACATGTTTGGTATTAATAAAATTATATACGAATCGACTTTGAACAATAACACAACTTTAATAGTTTTATACACATCATATTTTATTGTTAATTACAACCTCACTAATTTACATTAATCAAAAAAAAATATTGATCTTATCCCATGAGGCCAGTCGCACGCATTGGCATCTGCATGAAGTGGCTGCTGATGTGACTCCAGAATTCGAATGGATGGCCTTGGGATGCACGATTTGCGGTTTTTGGTACACTAGAAAACAAGCTTGAAAGTAACAAATATAATTGATATAGAAATAATTCTGGATTTCTGCAATTACCTGTGAAATCCACGAGGCAAAACTTGAACACCACGCTGCTGCCACCATATTTTATGTAAACATTTCAAGAATAATTTGACGTTTGGGAACGTTAGTTTTCCGTATGATATTTCAGACGATAGTTGAATGATTTTTGATTAGGGGCATGGTAGAAAATAAAACCCGTCAATTATTGCATGTTATTCATTTGTGTTTTCTCAATTCAACTGTCAGCTTGTTGTCATACGAAAATAGAGCAAAAGTTGTTTCAGAATTGGATGATTTTTGTTCAACAGTCGGTGGCTGTATCATATTCCTTAATAGTCATTCAAAATAAGGAATATGAATATTTACAGCCATGTGTATTACAAATCATTCAATCTATGGCGGGAGATTTCGTTCAGTGTACGATCAGAAAAATGAGATTTTCTTGACTATTTCTTGGAAGAAATTTTCCACGCATCGAGATAGGCGATTCCTTTTCTTGTCAGTAGCAAACCAGCCTTAAGGGCTGAAAATCGCACATTCACTGTCATCAAGCGAACACTTTTCACTCCGACAAACATGACAGCTCTGTTTTTACGTTTTCTTTTTATGCTCTCCGCCTCCCACATCTTCTGGGGAGGTCTTTGTTTTGCTTTCGTTTTTGTGATTGTGGTGTATTTTTAGTAGGCAAGCAGCATAAAAAAATCATTGAATATAATTCAGAATTTGTTGGCTTTATCATCAATTTATCGAACAAATAAAGGCATAATTCCTACCAGTTGAATCCAAGCTGACAGTAGCTGTTGTCAATGATTAGTGAAAAACGTAGGGTTCTAGCATGGATATGCCTAATCGTAGCGCACAGGAAGAGTACCCGACTTGGGTGAGTTAAGTGGGCCATTGGTCATAATTATCTGGCTTTTATCTGTTGCCGTTTCAAAAACAATGAATCGTCAGCAAGAGAAGTTCGTTCCTTTGGAATGAATCATCAGCCTGAAGCAGAGTCCATTGATGTGACCTTCTTTCTTTCCACCCGCAGATCGGTTTCGTGTTCATATTCAACCTAATTGTCGGAACGGGGGCACTGACCCTTCCCTCGGCATTCAGCCACGCAGGATGGGTTCTGGGATCCGGCCTAATCGTGGTGCTGGCCTTCGTCAGCTACATTACGGTTACGTTCGTGATTGAAACGATGGCCTGCGCCAATGCCATCCAGAACTGGAAGCGGCTGCAGTTCATTAAGCGCGACCGGGTGATTGAATACGATGAGGACAGCAATGTGGAAACGGTCACACAGCCCTTGATCGCTTCGGGCGTCGATGGTGGCGATGTGACCGATGCCAGCATCGAGCAAACCCCGTTGAATATCATGTATTGTCGGAACCAGTACTACAGCTTGTCGAACAAGATCGAACTGGGCGAGATGGCCAATTTGTTCTTCGGGCGGGTTGGGCGTTTTCTGTTCTATTTCTGTTTGGCCGTTTACCTGTATGGGGATTTGAGCATCTACTCTGCTGCAGTTGCGAAAAGTTTGAGAGACGTGTTGTGGTAAGTGACAATAATTATTCTTTTCATACTCGCATAACAGTCCCAATTGAAATCTCGTCACTTTGGAGTATGCTTCATGAATACCTGGTGTTTATTACAAAGCGTAACAAAAATATCACGTTTGTGTATCTTAAGGAACAAATTATGTGGTTGGTGTTTCCTGTTCGTTAGTATTTTGGATTTGGGAATATTAAACAACAGTATGAACTATATTTCAATTGTTGAACATGTTGATTTTCCTAATGACAATATTGCGAGTATGCTCAGTTTTTTTGTCGGCAAACTACTAATTCCTATTTTTCAGTGCCCACAATCATTCCGCCAACGCAACGGACAACGACGATATTACTCTTCGTTGCTGGGAAGACAGTGCGCTATCTCGATTCGACATCTACAGGCTGTGTCTGGTAGTGTTCATCAGTATTCTTGGGCCGTTCACCTTCTTCAACGTACAGAAAACCAAGTACTTGCAGCTGATAACGGTTATGTTCCGTTGGTTGGCGTTCTCGGTCATGATTAGCATAGCCATTCATCGACTTCTCGCAGAGCAGAATAATCCGCCAATTGTGCCGAAGCGCGCAGACGTAAATGGCATTCCATACCTGATAGGTACCTGTATATATTCGTTTATGTGCCACCACTCACTGCCCAGTCTGCTGACTCCGATCTCGAACAAGCGTCGCATCAAGTCGCTTATATCGATGGACTATCTCCTGATTTGTGGATTCTATCTGTCCCTGGCCCTGACTGGAATTTTCGCTTTCAGCGACATCAAAGACCTGTACACGCTGAACTTTGTTCCCAACTCCGATCAGGATAGCCTGTTCCTCAAAGGAATTGAATACTTCCTGGCACTGTTCCCGGTGTTCACCTTGTCGACCAGCTTCCCCATCATTGCCATAACGCTGCGCAGTAATTTGCAGACGCTCTTCCTAGACACGACCCAGCTGGAGTCGTACAACTTCTTCCTGCGGCGGGTGTTCTTCCCACTGTTGGCCATCCTGCCGCCGATCGTCGTGTGCTTCTTCACCGAGAGTGTTATCTCGCTGGTGGGTTTCACCGGATGCTACGCCGGAACCGGTATCCAGTATTTGATTCCGATCTTCCTGGTGTTCGCGGCGAGGCGAGTTTGCGAAAACATGATTGGCCGCGGTATTGTGAACGACTTCCGCAGTCCGTTCAAGGGCAACTTTTGGCTGCTGGTGATCTTCAGCTGGACCCTGGGCTGCCTGGTGCTGGTCACGATCGATCTCATGAAGTAGGGGGTAAAGGTGAGTGAGTAATGATATGTTTAACTGTTCTTTTTATTTAACGTCTAACGCTCCGTCATCGTGATCATCGTCATCATCGAAACTTCAAAAGCAGTTTTTCTGTTCAAAACTGAAAATTATTCGATGAAAATGTGTTCACTGTGTTTCGGTTGGAGAATAACATACAGTGAACACATTTTCCTGTAAACAATCTTGATTTTGAACGAAAAAAACTGCTTTTGAAAATTCCGAAATCAATGACGGATCCTGCCCCTTAAATATATTATATACCATCAGTGCACCAGCACCCGCTCATGCTCCAGCAGGCTGCTCACACTGAAAAAAGATAGTTTAAACAAAGTTTATTTGAAACCTTAGCCACAAGTCGATACAAATTGACAAATTTAATCATACTGTGGTGGATCTTTTGTAAATTTGCTCAAATTACCGTTCTTTTTAAAGTCGTGAGCAGGTACCGGTACGTTGACGGTATTAACCTATTGAGTAGAGAAACCAAACGGAGTTATCTACCTGTTCGAATTCAATTAGCATATGTAAATTTACCTACAAAACGGTCAACTTTGATAAGGCTGAAGATTGTTCTCTTTTAAACCTTTAACGTGCATGGTGTCTGTAGAGCACCATCACTTTTCGACGAATCCAACTTGATAGCAGATCTGTTTCTACAGAATATTTCTTTATAATAAATCCTCGATCTGTTTAGTGGAATACCTATAAGTAGATGAAAAATCGAATTTAGTAGGGGGAGATCCCCCAGTACCGGACACTTAAGCCACTAAATTCATAATTCGAAATATATTGATTTTATGGGCTCGTGTTACCCATTTATGTTAAATATTATCATTTTTATAGTGTACAAAAATAAATTTGAAAAAATAAATATGAATTTTGACATTGCGTTTCGATGCTGTAATTTAGTACCAAATTGATCGATCTTGAAAGGTGGCACCCAATACCGGACACGATCTGGAAATGCCTCGAATTCTGTAAATTTGAACATCATTGAATGTGTACACTATAGGAATAGTTTATAATTACCAATTCAATACATTTGCAACATTTACAAGAATAATTTGAGTTCTTCTTAGTTTGCAAGATGCCTATCAAAAACCTCTTTCATACATGATGAAAAATAGCACATTTTACGATGTTGTTCTGAATGTTCATTCTTCTTAATTTTATTGCATGTTTGATACCATTATCGTCGGAACCCATGAAAAATGAAAGTATTTTGAGACACTGATGCAATAATTACAAACATATCATATAACAAATCAAGCTGTCCGAAACTGAGGGACAGGAGGTGCTTAACCAAAATTGTAATTTGTCCATATTTACTTCAATTATGGTACAAAATACATTTACACTATCAAATTACAATTATGTTAGATCATGCTTGCGGGATCCAAAGTATTTTTTTTTCATATTCAAAATAATTACTAAATAGGCTCAAATTAAGAAGATACGTCAATTTTATAAAGATTTTCAAACTTTTTTACTATTTTAAAAAGGCATGCATATTTCAAGGATGTGTTATTCTACGCAAACATTAGTCTATATAAAAGCTTTCGTTTTTACTAATACACCATCTTGATTGGACCATGATTTCTCAATGTTTCGACTTTGTCCGGTATTGGGTGCTGTCCGGCACTGGGGGATCTCCTACTATATTATACTATACCTACATACCATTAATACCTACTATACCATTTAATTCTACTAGAGTTTGTATCCTTTGTACGGCTGTCTTCAGTGTCGTGTACTAGGCTCGACTTGAAGAAAACCATCGTATGCACACATTATGTAGGTAGTCGTAATTCCATAGCCCCGGTTTTTCTTGAGAATAAAAGTGTTAAACCATAAGCTTTCAGATAGTGCGTAACTTTGGGGAAATATTGCATTCCTAAATTATAAATTTTGTACTTCATTTTATTGCTACATTTTTAAATTTTTTTGACTTCAGCCGATTTGCCGTCATAAAAGTCATAGAAATTTAAATTTTAGTTCAATTTCAATTAAGGATCATAATAATATAATACATGAGGTATATTTTAAAATGATAAAAAACATAAAAATCTCAAAAAAGTTTTTGGTAGTTTTGGCCGCCCCTTTATGTGCATTGTGATAGCCATGTTTGAATTCCGACATGTTTCACCATAAAGGAAGGAATTCTGGCAAATATCTATGCACAATTTGTGAAATAATAACAGGCAAGTAAGTATTTTAGACTAAATCATTGAAGGGACGTTATTTAGTTAGGGACGTATTGAGAAAATCTAAATAAAACAAACTCAATCATAATCCACTGCGGAATATTTTGTAGAATACTTTAAGCAAGCTTCTAGATTAATTCAGAAAGTTCATTGGGACTCCTTAAAGGTGAGTCTACTCTTAAAATGTTTTCAAAAATTAGGGTCCTAAAGCCCTGTTCCAATGTTAGTACCGTTAATTTGAACGGTACCTCATGCAAACCATCGGGGTTCATTTTTAATTTGAACATCTAGTCACCCTAGAAACGTGTTTCTGGTTACCTCTTTCGTTGTTTTGTTTTGATGTTGCGTTCCGTTCAACAGCGTTCCTTTTCACTTTACTCCGTTCCACGAGGTAAATGACTCGGGGTACAAATTAAAAAGTGTTAAGATTAAATGTGGTCAAACCAACGGGGGTACCCAATACCAAACGCTTAAGTTCAGACTAGAAACACATGTCTACTAAATTTTAAAATGATTTTCGTTCATTTAAGTCCAAAACATTTTTTTACGGTTTTTGAGATTTTGTCCCAACCCTTGGTTTAAATTCAAATTTTGAGTTTATTTTTGTTTTCCGTGTCCCTCCCGAAATGTCAGATAGGATCAACCCCTCTGTGTTAAAATTTAAAGCCCTGTGGCATTTTTGCCGATAAAGTGAACGTCAAACATGATCAAAAGTGTCAAATTTAAAAAAAAAAGTTTAAATATGTTATAGCCGTTATTTGAGCTGGAAAAAATGCTAAGGTAGATGCAAAAACACACTCTTTCGTATTATTAAATAAAAACAAGAATTCATTAAACATTTTTGGGACCCAATTGCAGCACGTAATTGCTTTGAGTCCACTACCTAGTCGAGTTTGGTTCACGACACTGAAGATGGCATTATAGTTGAGGTCGAAATATGCATATCTGTCAAAGGATACAAATTCCAGCTGGAAATGAAGGGTTTAGTGCTCAATCCGATGTTTTATTTACTGTCTTCTTCTTCTTCTTCTTCTTCTTCTTCTTCTTCTTCTTCTTCTTCTTCTTCTTCTTCTTCTTCTTCTTGGCATTTACGTCCTCACGGGAACTTGTTTGATTGTGTGCAACTTTAGTTCAATTTTGTCATGGCTTTCTAAAGATTACTTTATATGGTAACGTTTGTGACAATCATTTAGAAAAATAAATAAAAATATATGCTAAAAATTCACATAATTCCCAAATACACGGTATTGGGCAACACACGGAATTAGAGCAGGTCACGGTAATTCGTAAGATATGTTAAAAATTACCGCAGTTCTCTACATTCTAAACAGTGTTGTTATACTTACACTAAAATCTCAATCATTGAGTTCTCCCGAGAGAGTAAACTCATTTGAGATCTGTATCGCAAAACTCACGCATGATAATTTGATGCAAAATCATTCGCTCACCTTCATACCGTCAAAAATGATTCAATCAAGAAACCCATCGAAAATCTGTCAAAACCCAATGTCGTTGTTTACATTAGAAAGTTTAGTTATATTTTTAGAAAAAAAAAACAAAGAATATATGCTTTGCATACAAAAGCTGTGGTAATACAAGCCAATGAGTCTAACGGATGAGATAACTCATACATGATTTTTTTTTGCTGTTTAGTTGCGTGAGTTACAACTCAAATGTGAAAAATCTCAAGCATGAGAAATGAGAAATTGAGATTTTCGCAACGCTGATTCTAAATTCACCCAATAACACTTTTAATAAGAAGTATTTTAGTGACCAGGTAAAAATAGTGACTACGTCACTAGAAAAGACTAGCTGCCAGCCCTACAAACTAAGCTCATTGTAGAAAAATTCCCCAAGAATTTTAGAATTCATAACAAATCAGTCTTAAGGGAACAAATACGTTTGACAAACTCGACAATTTTGTATGAAAAACGGCATTCTCTGCTATTATTCCAAAAAACACTATTTAACGTGCTCTTTTCTTCTTTTCTTGCAGGATGATGTTTCATCGTCACCGATCGCTATGATCGATATGGATTACTGAATGTAATAGGTATATACCTAATAAAAGTTCGAGACTGAAAGACAAAACTGATGTGAAGACGTAACGCCACTACTGCTTATAAGTTTGTCTCAAAACGTACGAATTTGTGTTTGATGAGGAAATGTTTTGCATTATTTTAACCTTCTATGACTTCTATTTCAAAGCTGTGAAAACCCGTCAAAATTCCTAACATTGCTTCCGATGTGTTAGATTTTAGTTCTCGAATTCAAAAATGTTTTATGTTCTATGTTTTTCTTTTTGCAAATTTCAATCAAACTACTTATCGGTATTAATTATTATAACTATTCCGAATTTACGTTATTCCACTGTTGGGTGATGAGTGCGTGAGTGAAAGCCAACGTCGACGCAGAAAGAAACGAGCAACAAAGCTAGAGAGAAGAATTTATTTTATTTATCAAATAAGCCAACAAACAAACGAGTTTAGAACGGAATGAGATCATTGGTATAGTGCTATCGAGATGAGACAGCGACAAGGCGAGACGTTGGATCCATATATACTTAAAGTAACGGGCTAACTAAACTGCTTCTAAAAAAGAAAACCCCATCTCGATGTTTATTATCATCTGTAGGTATCTTGTATATTAAATGAAACCGACAGGTTTATGAAAAAATCAAATATAGACTTTTTATTCAATGAAGACAGCACTACTATTTCTTGCCTTGGGCTTGCTTTTCCAACTTCTCCTTCTCCATGCTCTGCAACTGTTCGAGCGTTAGCAAAGACACACCTAATTGGTCTTCGCGAGTGAAAGGTTGTGCCATCTGACGGAGCCATCGTTTGGCGAGCTGTTCGAGATAGAAAGAAAGATGTAAGGATTTGTAAGGAAAACCAAGGAATGTGCTATCAAGTAAGTTACCTGCATCGCCTCCTCTGTGCTAAGATTGGTAAGATTGTCAGTGAGATGCTCCTGAATCCATTTGGGAAGTTTACCACGCTTGTCTTGCCGACCGAAGCGCTTATCAGCGAATATCATTATACCGTAATCGGTTTTACCTCTGAAAAATGGGAATGAATAAGCAAAAGTCTCTACATTGAACAGTAATTAATTTTGTCGATATTGGGCGCTTTTTGAATGGAAATTTCTCCGAACAAACCATATCACTAAAATCAACGGTTTAGACGCTGTTCGTAAAGCGAACGAAATTGATAAAACAATACATTGCTCAAGAAATTAATTATGCTTACCGAATGGCCCGACCCACACACTGCGCGGCATGCCTCAAGGCGTCGAACGTGAGAAAGTCGTTCTCCCGGATCTGGAACTGGTCTCGCAGATAGTCCAACCGGGCCTTCAGGATTCTGGACTGCGTGTACACGTAGGGAATGCCAAACATCAGCACTGCCCGCCCCAGATGGTGATCGAAATCTACACCTTCCGAAACGCGACCTCGGGCGACGGCCAGCAGCACAGCACCCCGGCCACACTCGCACGCCTTGACGTAGTTCATCAGCGCGTAGGAAGTTTCGGCGTTGTCCTGAGTTTCAATGAACAGCAACTTGTACCTGAGCAGGGTATCGATGATGCCCTGATCGTACCACGATGCCACCACCGATTCCAGATACAGATAGGACGTGAAGAAGCACACAATTCCATCCGGAACGGTTTTGGCCGTTTCCACCAGCAGTTGGCCGTAGTTTCGAGTGACGGCAGTGTCCTCGCGGGTTTCAAACTTGGACGAAATGGCCACCTGATCGTTTCCTCGCGAGACAATCTGAAAAATAAGAGCGTCGTATGTATTTCCAGGATTGGTAGTAATTAGGAATCTTAAAACTAAGAACTAACAAGAGCCCGAACAGGAATCAAAAGCAGATCTTATCCTTCTGGTTTCTATTTGGATTACTTTTATTTTGCTGGTTCCTGCATGTTCTCTATTTGGTTAATGTTTGTACATTAAATTAAAAGATGCTATGGAACCAAGGAACCAACAAAATGAAAGTAATTCAAATAGGAACCAGGAGATTAGAGTGTACATAACATTGTTTCAATGAATCTGTCCAGACATTTTTCAATGGGTTTTTATGATGTTGTTAATGTAGCGTACCGCGTACGAATCTAATCTAGCGCGTTCGGTAAAACGATCCAACCCCTGTCGTTATACGGCCGAGAAGCCGATCGATTATTAAGTAGGCTAAGAAGCGTATCGAATATAGATCCAGCAGCAGAAGATTCTGTGATCTGGTAGAAACCTGGGAGGGAGAAACCAATTCAAAATTTCTGTACGTCATAGTGAGCCGGGATTCCGCTGTCACGAACTGTCACTGTGAGCCCAGACCTCAAACATTGGACTAACATGGAAAAAGCGCGTAGCTGATTAAAACACATTTTCGCATTTCATCAAAAGTGACAAAAATTGAATGAAAATCAATTCATGCACATAATGCAATTAATGTCACGTGAGCACCTTTCAACTGATTGAATATAAAGTATTGAAGAACGCATGGTTTTACTTTTTCCAATGAAAATTAATATTTGGTGCATAGAAAACTGTGGCCCTTTTTCCATGTTTGTCAGGAAAGATCGAAAGTACACAACAAAAGAAAACTAGCGATTTTTCCCAAGCCTGCCTTGATTGTTGTTGGCAAGCTGGAGTTATCTTGCAGTTCAAACAAACTTTGTTCTATATTTCGTGTGTAGTATCGGTGCCTCCCTCCCAGGTAGAAACCACACGTAGTTTAGTTTTCTCTTCAATATACCGAAAGTTTAAACAAAGAGTGAATCTAAAACCCCAAGTGAAACATAAAAGCTGGCGACGAGGAAAAACAGTGATATTGTGCCTCATACGGAATAACTCCTGTAGCAAGGAAATTCCAGAGTGAGCCGTGTAAGTAGAAAGCAGAGTTTTTGTAGAGGGTGGTATTGACCATTGCACGAATTTTAGATTCTATTGAAATTGTTCATGTGCTAGAGACAATTTGCACACTCACTAACATCAGTAGGCGTATGCCTCGAAAGCTATTTATGACTGTTGGCGCGTTAGCCGTGGCCAACTCCGGTCGGGTCGGGGTGGACTGTATTACGGGGCGGATGAAAGAAAAATACACCACCTTTTCACACTACTACTACACACTACTTTTTATTTTCTCTGCACTTATTCTACTTTACTTTATTTCACTTTTACTTCACTTGCACTTTTACTTTTCACTACGATAAAGATTCCGCGACGGTTGAAATAAAAACTGATTCGCAAGCGATTCCCTCCGTGTATTTATACTCATCTTGAGTACTTCCAGAACGTTCTCACGCAAACGCGACACGTGTTCCAGAATGTTCGCGATGCGCACGCTGCTGCAGTAGTGAGAGCCATGATGATGACGATGAATGACGGCGGGAATCGCTCAACGGCACTCGCGGATGACACTCACAGTCATGGATGTAACTCACACTCTCAGCGGCGTCGTTAGGGTGGGACTCATCGGGGGCTTAAACTGTGTGAGTTCTGCATTTCGGCTATGTTTCCGATTGTTGTTGGTTCTTTTACTGATGCGGGTTGTGCTCCATTGGGTTTTTCTTTTTGTAGGAGTTTCCGCACGTTCCGTACGGAACATACTCCCCCCGGTTGACACGAAGTTCAACAGCTTGTTTGTAGTACTCAACGGTGCTGCTTTTCTAAGGGTAATCTCTGAATCGGTTGTTCGGGTGTCGAAACCTTTGTGACGCATTCGTGGGTAAAAGACCAGGCTTGGATGGCGGCGCATAAAATCCTCATTTCCTCGGGTTTGATTGGTTCGTGACGGCTTGTCTATGGCTGGGTGACACATACTCTTCTTCCGTGCGATGTTTCGGAGAGGTCGTCGGTCGATGTTTGTCGGTTTTCGGGTTGAAATCACATGTACGTTGGGCTCTCTTTTAACGTGTGAGGATGGAGTCGAAATTCTCTTGGGGTTCGGATATCGTTCATCCGATCGGTTGGGACTGTCTACAACAGCGGTGAATGCATGTTGAGCTTCCTCAAGGATAGATCTGTCTCGGAACACACCAGAGACAACCCATCCTAGTCGAGTCTCTCGTAGTTCGGGGTAGTCCTCATCTAGTTTGATGTTTCCTGGTCGCAGAAGGTCGAAGAATAATTCGATGCCCAACAGCATATCTACTTTGGCGGGTTTATGGAATTCTGGATCAGCAAGGCAGACTCCAACTGGAAAGCTCCATGTTGAAACATCAACTGATGTCGACGGAATGTAGCTTGTCACGGTAGGTGCAACTAAACACTCCACTCTAGCTCGGTAGTCGGTTATTCGGGATCGGAATTCTACCATAGCCTTCTCCTGAGTATTGGTTCGGACGTTGCTAATACCTCGAATCGGGATGCTGACACGTTGCCTTTTCTACGCCTAGACGGTTCGCTAAATCGGTCGAGATAAAGTTCACTTGCGAACCACTGTCTAGCAAAACACGGCATGGCAGCGGTCGGCCGTGCTGGTCTATAACATTGACGACTGCGGTTTGTAGAAACACGGTTTTGGAGGAATCGACGTAGTTGCATTGAAGCGATGGTCTTAAGTCTTCACCCGACACTGCTGGACTGGTGGACACTGTGTTCTGGTTCGGGACTAGTCGGGTTTCCATCGTTGGATTGGACACGTTGTTTCTCAGGCTTTGCGTTGGTTCGTCGTTGTGGAGTTGTGTATGGTGCCGCTTCTGGCATTTCTGGCACACCTTTGGAGAAGAGCATTCGCTGGAAGTGTGCCCTTTTTGAAGACAGTTGAAGCAGGCACCAGTTGTCCATACCTTTTCCATCCTCTTAACTATCGGCAGTTTTGCAAGCGTACTGCATTGGTAGTTGCGATGAGCTCCTTGGCAAAAGTCGCAAACACTTCTTCTAGGAGGTTCGTTTGGTTCTGCTCGTAGGGTCGAATCGGATGCAATCGTTTTGGAAGCCTTCGGTGCTGATTGGTTGGGTGAGCGCTCTGTGTCTGGGTTGAATACCATCTCACAGTTCTCCAGCATTTGGAATCGGGTCTGAAGAAATGAGACGGTCTGCGCATACGTCGGCAACTCACCTTTCTTCTGTGTGGCCTCCCATGCCATCCTCGTTGGTTGATCCATCGCGGACGTCAGAATGTGGACCAGGAACAGGTCGGAAACACCCAAGAACTCCTGCTCGAGGTATTTCAGGCTCTCGACATGGCGGGTACAGTCGTCGTAAAGCCGTCGAAGCTCCTTGTAGGATCCTGAAGCCATTTTTTTGATGTCGAATAGGCCACGAATGTGCGTCTCTACGATGATCCTCTTGTTCTCGAATCGTTCGGTGAGGATGGCCCATGCTTGCAGGTAATTCCCTTCGCTTATCACTTTGGCATCGAGAACCCCTGCCGCTTCGCCAACAAGCGCCTTATCAAGGTGATACAGCTTGATGGCATCGGAGTCTCCAGAGTTTGCCATCAAGTCCTGGAATATGGCCTTAAACTTGGGCCAGTTGGCATACGATCCATCGAAGGTGGGGATCGGAACTTTCAATGGTTGCTGCTGTACGATTACTTGTGGCTGTGGCACTGGAGTTCTGACGGAGTTCATCTCGGTTGTTAACATCAGCTCGTCGATGGTCGTGCGGACGTAGTTGTATCGTTCTTCAAACGACACATAAACCTCCTCTTGCTGGCGGAAGGCTTCGTCGGGAATGATGGCGATCAGTTTGCTGTGCACTATGCTGAATTCACTGTAGGCATCGTCGATGTTCTTCAAAAATGTCCTCAACTGGGAAGGACTAACCTGGTTGCGAGCGGCGACAAGTGCCCTTTCCACTCTCGTTAGTTTCAGGCTCACTTGATCACGTTGGCGGGACAGCGACGAAAGCTCCTTCAGTGTCTCAGCATCGGCGGTGACTTCCCAGTTGGAAGCGGCTTCAGCTGCTGCCTTAGCAGCCGATCTGGTCTTCGGGGGTGTCATAGTAGACGATCTTCAGTTGGAACACACAGCGTTGCGGGTAACGACAGCGTGTCGGGTCGGAACGGTGGTGCAGAGTCCTCCTCGGGCAACGGATGCTCGATAATCCACAAACGGTGGCGGCGGCGGTAGCAGTAGTAGCTTCTCCTATCCTCGGGCGGTACACGTTCTGGCTAGGGTGCCACGCAAACGTGTCGGGTAGCGGTGGTGCGTAATCCTTTCCTAAGGGCGGTGGGGCGGCACTGGATCCGGCTCGAAGGACCACTATGTTGGCGCTGTTCACCCGTGGCCAACTCCGGTCGGGTCGGGGTGGACTGTATTACGGGGCGGATGAAAGAAAAATACACCACCTTTTCACACTACTACTACACACTACTTTTTATTTTCTCTGCACTTATTCTACTTTACTTTATTTCACTTTTACTTCACTTGCACTTTTACTTTTCACTACGATAAAGATTCCGCGACGGTTGAAATAAAAACTGATTCGCAAGCGATTCCCTCCGTGTATTTATACTCATCTTGAGTACTTCCAGAACGTTCTCACGCAAACGCGACACGTGTTCCAGAATGTTCGCGATGCGCACGCTGCTGCAGTAGTGAGAGCCATGATGATGACGATGATGACGGCGGGAATCGCTCAACGGCACTCGCGGATGACACTCACAGTCATGGATGTAACTCACACTCTCAGCGGCGTCGTTAGGGTGGGACTCATCGGGGGCTTAAACTGTGTGAGTTCTGCATTTCGGCTATGTTTCCGATTGTTGTTGGTTCTTTTACTGATGCGGGTTGTGCTCCATTGGGTTTTTCTTTTTGTAGGAGTTTCCGCACGTTCCGTACGGAACAATGACGTTTCAAAATAATTCCAAGCAGAGAAATGAAAACTTCTTTTTAGTTATGTTTATTAGAAAGTAATTAGCATTGGTACAGAAAAGTGTCTACTGTATTGCCAGCTACATCCCACAAACAAACTTCATTTCCCTTGTCCCCTTTCCTGGGTCTCAAAATCGCGAGCGGCAGCCAATAGCCAGCATCTGCAATGGGGATGGGCATTTTTTTTTTCTTTGTGAAGATATTATCTGATGATTCATCATCTAAATCGTCTTCGGAATCAGAGCCGTTTCCGCAGATACAGTACGTAATCGATTAGCGATTCAGCACTCCTCCAAGCGGAAGAACTTTTACCAACTTGATTCTCGCCGCTGTCCAACGGCTCATCCAACTATTTCACGTTGAGGATAGAACTTCACTTGTCATCTAGAGGTATACCGGGTATGAATTCTGCACAAGCCATTGTATCTTTCTTTGGGTGGCATTTCTGACAATGTTCGGATTGCATTCCCGGACCGAGTAAATTTATTTCGTCAGTTGAATCGTTTCCCCAAATCAAAACAAACACTTAAAAAGTTAGTATCAAAGCATGCTGTCAAACTCTAAAGTACGTGGTTGTGTAAAGTGTGCAATTGTTCACTGTGCAAATATTTTCTGCACAGTAGTCTAATAAGGTGCGAAATGCTCAATAAGCTCTAGAAAACTTGTGCGAAGACAGTGTGCTTGTGTCAGTTTTGAAGAGGTCAAAACGCCTTGTTCAAGTCAGAGCCATTGTTGAGGAACAAAACATTTAGCGCTTCGTTCGGCGTGTAAATTCATGTGTCTCAAGCATTTGTAATAGCGTATTTATATTGTGAAACTAAAAATTTCATTTTGTGCAACTTTTCACCATTTTATTTCTCCATTATTCACAGTACTCCACCCCGCTCCCACCGATTTGGTCATTTTTGTTCTACCGCGGTACCATTGTTTGCCTCAGCATCAGCAAAAAGAAAGTCGGCGTGCCACCCATTCTACCGACCCACTCACTAACGACGAGCAAGAGTGGTGAGCGTGTGAGCGATCGTGTGGTAGAGCACTTTGCGAGAGAGTGGGAGTACTGTCACTTTGTGAGAACTTGTCACTGTGCTGACTGGTGAGAGTTCTCTGGTTGTGAGCGGTTGTGAGTAGTGAGAAGACTCAACTGACTGTGTCTCATACAGACGTAAACAACAGTGTGATCAACAGTTGCACCAGTGGTGAGAAAAAGTGCATCAAGTAAGTGGATTTTTTGTCCATTTCTGCTGATTGTTGCTATTGCACCATGCCTTCGTTTGGAACGTTAGACCATTATGTGAAGGGTACGTCCTTCACAAATTATATGGAACGTTTGGAGCATCTTAGTTCTTTCAATAATTGGACGGAAGAAAACAAAAAATCGGTGCTGATTGCTCTAACCGGCCCGGTTGTGTATGATGAGCTGAAACTTATATTTCCCACTGTTGAATTAGCAACATTGAATTACGCTGATATGGTGAAAAAGTTGAAGGAAAGGTTCGACAAGGTAGATCCCGACGTGATGCAACGGTTCTATTTTTATAATCGTTTTCAAAAAGCAGATGAATCAGCTGAAAGTTTCATTTTGTCGGTGAAGCTTCAGGCAGAATTGTGCAATTTTCAGCAGTTTAAGGAAACTGCAATCAGGGATCGTTTGATAATGGGACTTCATGATCGGGAGCTGCAAAAGTCTTTGCTAATGTCGGAGACACTGACACTGGACGCAATAGAAAAGAAATTGCTTAGCAGTGAGGTAGCCAACAGACAAACTAAAGCGATGTGTAGCGATACAAGAAGAGATGAAGTGCATTCAGTGAAGAGTAGATTAGGTCAAAAGGTTGGTGAAAGTAGTCGAGACTATGGACGTGACAGATTAGACAGGTCATACAGAGGCAGGAACGTGAATCGGTACGATAGGCGTGTTAGCTTTCGTGGTAGATCACCGTCTGAAGCTAGAAATCGTGGTGCATATGCTAATGCGATATGTAATTACTGCAAAAACGAGGTCATTTGAGAAGAGACTGTTATAGCTTGAAAAATCGAAACTCAGTGCATCATGTTGAGAAGGGTGAAAAAGACACGAGCTACGATTTCAAGCGGTCAGGTGGACATGATAATTCAGACGAAGAAACAGATGGAATGGAGTGTTTAATGATTTCTGCGATTAACAAACTGAATGAACCATGCATGAGTGCAAAGGTGCAATACTGTTGGCTGAAAATGGAAATTGATTCAGGGTCAGCTGTTTCTGTGATCAGTGAGGCCGATTGTAGGAAATTTTTCAAGGCAATTCCGATGCGTAACACCAATAGACAGCTTATTGTTGTTGATGGTGCGCGGCTGAGGATTTTAGGCGAAATTTCTGTGCAAGTAGAGTTGAATGGCTTGATTGCACAACTAAAGTTAGTAGTGCTTAAATGCAATAACAGTTTTGTTCCTTTGATTGGAAGATCATGGCTTGACTGTTTCTTCCCTGGATGGCGATCTGGATTTACGAATACTACTTTGGTGAATAATCTGAATGAGCAGAAAGGTATTGACGACATTGTTTACAGTATGAAACAAAAGTACAAGAAAATTTTTGATAAAGATTTTTCAGAACCTATCGTAGGCTATGAGGGGGAACTGATCCTGAAAAACGAGCAGCCCATTTTCAAGAAGGCGTATACGGTACCCTACAAGCTAAAGGATAAACTAGCGGAACATTTGGAAATGCTGGAGCAGCAGAAGGAAATCACACCCATAAAGGCTAGTGAGTGGGCATCGCCTGTGATAGTGGTAGTTAAAAAAAAAAACAAGATAAACGATTGGTAATAGATTGCAAAGCATCAATCAATAAAGCAATAGTTCCAAATACTTATCCACTACCACTAGCACAGGACATTTTTGCATCACTAGCAGGCTGTAGGGTATTCTGTTGTCTTGATTTAGCGGGGGCGTACACGCAGGTTCCTCTGTCTAAGCGGTCCAAAAAGTTCACTGTAATCAACACCATGAAAGGATTATTCACCTACAACCGACTTCCGCAAGGAGCTTCAAGTTCTGCGGCAATTTTTCAACAAATTATGGATCAGGTCCTAGAGGGTGTTAGTGTATACTTAGATGATGTCCTTATTGCAGCTGAAACATTTGAAAAATGTGTTGAAATATTGGATTCGGTTCTTGAACGACTTTCAAATGCTAATATTAAAGTAAACTTCAAGAAGTGTAAGTTTTTTGTTTCACAATTGCCTTATTTAGGACATCTCATTACTGACAAAGGACTACCGCCATCTCCTGAAAAAGTTTCGACGATAAGTCAAGCTAAAGCGCCGACAAACGTAACAGAACTTAGAGCATTCCTTGGTTTGATTAATTTTTACAATAAGTTCGTTCCCAATCTGTTTTCCAAACTAAGGAGTTTGTACGCTCTGCTAGCAAACGATGCAATTTTTTATTGGACAAATGATTCTGAAGAAGCTTTCCAGTTCAGCAAGGAAGCTCTGTTGAAGGCTGATTTGCTGGAATTCTACGATCCTAAGAAACCTCTAATAGTTGTCTCGGATGCTAGTTCATACGGATTGGGTGGTGTTCTAGCCCATGAAATCAATGGATTAGAAAAACCCATATGTTTTACATCGTTTTCGCTGAATTCTGCACAAAAACGATACCCAATCCTTCATTTAGAAGCATTGGCGTTAGTTTGTACCGTGAAGAAATTCCACAAATTTCTTTTTGGCCAAAAGTTTAAGGTTTATACTGACCACAAACCTTTGGTAGGAATTTTCGGCAAATCCGGTAACAATTCGTTATATGTAACTAGACTCCAGAGATATACAATGGAATTATCCATTTATGATTTCGAAATTGCATACAGAGCATCAACAAACATGGGAAACGCTGATTTTTGCTCGCGTTTTCCACTGGAGCAGTATATTCCCAAGAGTCTTGATATAGGTAATATCAATAGCTTGAACTTTTCGAATGTGTTTCCGTTGGATTACAATTTGATTGCTAGAGAAACTGAAAAAGACTCTTGCTTGGCAGAGGTGTTGCAATTTGTAGAAAGTGAGTGGCCTGATAATGTTCAACGTTCGCTTAAGGACTTGTATTCAATTAGAACGGATCTTGAGGTGGTCCAGAAGTGCCTTCTCTATCAAGACAGAGTTATTATACCTGAAGTCCTACAGGCAGATGTCCTTAAATTATTACATGCGAACCATATCGGCATCGTAAAGATGAAGCAGTTAGCACGTCAAAAAGTTTTTTGGTCAGGTATTAATTTGGACATCGAAAATTTTGTAAAAAGATGTGAAGCCTGTATCAAAATGGGCACGGTACCTGCCAAACCTCCTCATAGTAATTGGATACCAACATCGCGGCCTTTTAGTAGGTTACATGCAGACTTCTTCTATTTTGAACGTAAAACATTTCTGCTCATCGTTGATAGTCACTCAAAGTGGGTGGAGGTAGAGGTCATGTTACATGGAACAGAAGCAAAACGTGTGATAAACTCTCTCATCACAGTTTTTGCCAGGTATGGGCTTCCTGATGTGATGGTAACGGATGGAGGTCCGCCTTTCAATTCAAAGGAGTTTGTAGCGTTCTTAGAAAAACATGGAGTGAGAGTAATGGAAAGCCCTCCATATAATCCAAGCAGCAACGGCCAAGCTGAACGTTTAGTCAGGGTAGTAAAAGATGTGTTCAAAAAGTACCTGTTGGATCCTCAGTTACGAGATTTAGATTTAACTTCTAAAATCAATTATTTTCTCATTAACTATCGCAATCAAATTGCTAGCAAAGAAGGAGTCCCACCGTCACATAAAGTTTTATCGTACAAACCAAAAATACTACTTGATTTGATAAATCCAAAAAAGGGTTACAAACAATTTTTAAAAGAACCTGTTCCCGTGGACATTCCTGTAATAACTCCTCCTAAACCGGATCCTTTTGATAAATTAGTGGAAGGAGATATAATTTACTATAAAAATTACAAGAAAACTGATCCTCAACGGTGGATAGAGGCGAGATTTGTGAAACAACTTTCTAAAAACACCTTTCAAATCTCCCTCCACAGGACGACGATCATGGCTCACAAGAATCAATTGAAGCTGACTCATACTCCGGTTCGAGGATCCAAGTTGCTACTTCCGGAAATGAATCGGAAGCGCGGGCGCGCGGAGTCAGACGAGTACCAAGGTTGTGCCGGATCCGATGCCGAGGAAGAACCATTCCTAGGGTTTCCGGACGTATTGAGTGAACCGATTCCTAAGAGAGCAAGACGTCAGAAAACGAGCGGTAGCCTAATGATGACCAGGAGTCGCGCTCGAGAAATGAAAGATAAAGTTTGACCGGTCTGGTTTTGAGGAAAAATTTGCGCATAGTGCATTCGATTTTAATTAATGAATTTTATTGAAATACGATCTGAATTGTACTATTTAAACCTAAGTTCAAATTATATTTTAAGAAGAATTAGATATACAGTGATACCTCCATGAGTCGATGTTCCATGACTCGATATCGACTCATGGAACCATACTAGAAACAAAATTTCATGGTTACTATGATGGTCCCTAGAAACAGCTTTCCAAAGGATTTCTATTCCATGACTCGATATTTCCATGAGTCGATGGTCCCTTCAATATCGACTCATGGAGGTTTCACTGTAGCAAGGTTCTTGAGAAGGAAGGACTGTAGCGTACCGCGTACGAATCTAATCTAGCGCGTTCGGTAAAACGATCCAACCCCTGTCGTTATACGGCCGAGAAGCCGATCGATTATTAAGTAGGCTAAGAAGCGTATCGAATATAGATCCAGCAGCAGAAGATTCTGTGATCTGGTAGAAACCACACGTAGTTTAGTTTTCTCTTCAATATACCGAAAGTTTAAACAAAGAGTGAATCTACAACCCCAAGTGAAACATAAAAGTTAAGAAATTTACGACACTTGTATTACTGCTCGTTTTCTTCGCGAACTTTTAAGTTTCCATGATATTTACCCAAAGTTTTCTTCACGCATTACTCCGAAGATTTTTTTACTTATTGATTCTTTCACGGCTTTCTCAAGGAATTCCTCTGTAAATTTCGTTCAAGATACCTTCAATAATTCAACCTAAATATTTACGTATAACCCCAGCAGGAATTCCTCAAAGATGTTCTCTCTTTTTTTGTTTCAAGAAAATCCTAGGTCGTCCAGGAGTTTATCCAGTGATTCCTCCATCGATATCTCTAGAATTTCATCCAAGATTTTGGACATCTTCAAGAATTCAAGCATCTTTTTTTCTCCAGATATGTCTCCACTGATTTTTTTACAATTGCATATTATTGTCTTCCAGGATTTTTTTAAAGTTTTCAATCAAGAATTTCTCTATATTCTATTTTTCTCTCTTTCAAAAATTACTTCAGAGATTCATTATCGAAGTCTCATAAGAATTCTTTGAATAATTTCCCAAGGAAGTTCTCAAAGAATATAACCAGAGTTATCTCCATGGTATTGTGAAGGATATTTTTGAAAGTCATTGGAGAAACACTTGAAAAAATTCGGAGGGCATTTTAAAATCAAATCCAATAATCTAATCAGTAGTTTCTTGTGAAACTTCTATAGAATCTCCTGATTAAATCTTGTAAACATCTCTGAAAAAAACTTCATTTTCTAAGGAAGTCCTGGTGTATTTTTTTAATAGATTTGCTGAGATAATTATTGGAATAAATAATCAATCGAATCCCTGGTTAATATTTTGTAAAATTTTCTGAAGGAATTTCTTGATAAACATCGAAGGAATTTGTGTTGGAATGATAAAACTAGTTGCTGTCGTATTTGGTGGTGTAAAACAGTAAATAAAATTTTGAATAATCTATGGAGATTTTACTTGAAATTGGATTAAATTGCCAGAAAGTTGATTTAATTTAGGGGAACTTTAGAAGGAATCCCTGGTTGAGTTTATTGAGGAATTCCTGATAGAGTTTCTGGAAGAATTTGGAGCTATACCCGAATCAAACTGTAGATTAGTTTATAAAGGAAAATTAGCTTAAAGAATAACTGGAAAAATCAACGTCCGAACTGCTTGAGAAATTCTTGTAGGATTTTTGGGAAAACTAGATTAAACCTTTGAGCATTTTCTTACAAAAACTTCTGTAGAAGTATTTGGAAGATCTGGTAGAATAAATACTGGAAAAATCTGTGGAAGAATCGATGGAAAATTCTCTGGGATAACATCAGAATCTGAGATTTTTTTTAATTAAATACCTCACCTGTGGAAATTAATGGATTTTCTGGGTTTACGCCACTTTATGCCGTTTTAAACCATTTCATGCCGTTTGGAGTTGTTCGAAGCAGTTGTTAGGCAATTCAAGTCATTTCAGCAATTTCTAGCCATTTTAACCAATGTTAGCAATTGTAATCCATATTTAGCCATTTCAAATAGTTTTAAGCCATTTAATGTTATTTTAAGTCATTTTGTGCCGTTTTTAGCAATTTCAAATAATTTTAAGCCAATTTCTGCCGTGTTTAACCATCTTTAGCCATTTTAGGTCATTTTAGCCATTTTTAGCCATTTTAAGTCATTTTAGCCATTTTTTGCCATTTTCAGCCAATTTTGGCCATGTTAAGTAGGCCGTCCCTCATTTTTCGAAAATGCTATATGTTATAAGTTCATCATTCATTGTAAAGTGCTCATTTTGGTAAGAAAAACATCAGGTAAAAATATGAAGTCCGTACGTGAACGCTAAGTGGTCCCCCAACGACCCTCCTGAAGGTATTAGGAGTAGATGACCCCGTGGCCAAAATCGAGCTCGCTGCTCTAGTGCACGCAGCATGAGTACGAGAAATCCTACACCTTTAAGGTTGTTGGGAGACTACTTAGGCACTTTAAACAACGAGCACTTTACAATGACGAACTTGTAACATTTCGCATTTTCGAAAAATAAGGGACGGACTAATGTTGAGCCGTTTTAAACCATGCCAAGCCGATTTAAGCCGTCCTATGCTGTTTCAAGCCATGTTAAGCCGATGTAAACCATTTTAGGCTATTTAAGCCATTTCAAGCCGTTTTAAGCCATTTTGAACCATTTCAAGCCATTTTGAACCATTTCAAGCCATTTTGTGCCGTTTCAAGCCATTTTATACCATTTTAGGCAATTTTAATACATTATAAGCCGTTTTAGTCACTTTTATGCTATTTTAAGCCGTTTTAAACAAATTTATGTCATTTTAAGCCATTTCATGGCATTATTAGCCATTTTAAGCTATTTTAAACTTTTTGTGCTGGTTTTAGCCATTTCAAGCCTATTTAAGCCGTCCTATGCTGTTTTGAACCGTTTTAAGGCATTTTTAGCCATTTTGTGCCGTTTTTAGCCATTCTTAGCCATTTTAAGCCATTATACGCCATTTTATGCAGTTTTGAGCCGTTTAAAGCCATTTCAAGCCGTTGTATGCCATGTTATGCCATCTTTAGCCATTCTGTGCCGTTTTAAGCCATTATTAGCCATTTTAACCATTTTAAGCCATTTTAAGTTATTTTGAGCCATGTTAAGCCACATTATGCCATTTTTAGCCATTTTTATCCATTTCAGCCATTTGTAGCCATTTTTAGCCGACTTTACCTATGTGGAGCCGCTTTAAATCATTGCAAGCCATTTAAATCCGTCCTATGCTGTTTTAAGCCATTTAATTCCGTTTTAAGCCATTTTAGTCATTTTTAGCCATTTTTATTCATTTTAAGCCGTTTATATCATTTTTAGTCATTGTACGCCATTTTAAGCCCTTTTTCTGGAGAAATCTCTCTGGAAATCTCTTGAGGAATTACAATTCCTGGGAAAATTCAATATGCTCCAAAAGTATCGTATTACGGAACCCCTAGAAACAAAATTTTGGAGAGAAACTTATTTCAAAAGGTTTTTTTTTAGAAATTTATAGATGAATTCCTGAAGCTTTTTGTTTTGTCAGTAGCGATAGTGGGAGTACTGGCACTTTTAATCTGCCCTAAGCTCCTAAGCCTCTATTGCGTTCATCACACAGACGTTTCTGAGCAATGTTGCTCAAATGGTTACTGTGTACTCAAGCACCAATCAGCCCTTGCCGTAGTTTTGCAGTCTAGTATTCCAGACTACTATAAAATTATGTTAAAACCTGAAATGCTACTAAAGTGGTTGTAGTGAAGAACGAAATAGTTTTATTGAAGGGTACTAATTCCCCATTTCATTTCATCAGTCACTGTCACATTATTACCACACTTTTGTCATCGACACTTTTGTTTTTTGACACTGTCGCTTATATCACCGAATATCACTCATTGGCTTTCGTAATACGCATGATATATGTATACTTTTCATTATATCACTTCACTATCATAGCTACAATTTTTTTTATTAAAATTACATCACACTACATTCATAATAATCCACTTTCATTATCATTTACCATCTGTTATCATTACTAAGGGCCGATTTCTTCACCTTCGCTTAAGCCGTAAACCACGTTTACCGTAAGGCGGGGTGACATTGGTCCATAAGGGTGACTTTGGGCCAATATTTTTACAGCAAGCTAATGCCAGAACAATGAAAACAAAATGTCAAGCTTAAAGAATAAGTGATAAATAGCCAATAGATGGTCATACATTAGTTTTTTGACGTTCCTGCTAGCCATAAGATGCATCGAAAGTGGCGGTCAATGTCACCCCCTAGGCCCAATGTCACCCCGCACGGCGGTACACATATAGTTAAACTAGGTATAGGGCTTAAGCTGTGGTGAAGAAACCGCTTATAAATAATCAAAAGATAATCAAACTACGATTTAACACTACGATCAAGAAAGTTACAGTAGAAAAATCAAATTACTTCGATCAATTCTACTGCACTCGACGTCATTATGAATACTTTTATCATTAATGTGTTACGAACTAGGCAATAGCAATATTCGGAAAAATGATTGCTGAATTTATTATAACCATCATTAAACTAGTAGGGTTCATATTAGTATTATTATGAATGTGTTTTTTACAAAACTTTCACAATCACTTCCAATGCCATTTTTAAATTTTCATCGCCATACATTTTTTCAAATATCATCATTAGCACCCTCACAATCACTAATTTTATAACGACGAGTGTAACGCAGGTTCTTATGTTGCATTATAAAACGATTGATCACACGTTGGCTTCGAAACTTAACCACCATTACTGACTGATTAATACATAGGATGCTACAGCTCGTGTAAACGAACTGAAATATCAACAACCAGCACTGGTTTATAAGCAACTACTGAGCCCTGGCGGTTCCTCCGTTCGAAGAGAACCTGATAGTATGCCGAAACAAGTTAACAGATCCTCCGCCTGAAAGCAACCGTTTCATGATAAATCATGAACCGTTGGAGGTGTGCCAAAGTGTTGGGAAGGTGATATGTTTCACAGACGGGTATTATTATGGTGCACCTTTTACTTTGGCACAATCAAACCCTGTGATCTTGGCCAGATATAAATTTCCCAAGGAAGTTTTCAAAGCATTAATCCAGGAATTGGGTTGTTTAGTGATGAAAAATTCACGGTTTTTTGTAGCTTGATTGAAATAGCACATTTTTCTAAGTGTAACACGATTTTATTGCGCCTTAATAACTTAATTTTGATATAGTAAATGACTAAAAAAGATTTCATTCCGTCAACTCAATGACATTTCAATTTACATAATGACAGCTCGTCCCGAAGTAAAATTTGCCGAGGGGTGATTCAAACGCGATTTCCATACTAAGTTCAAAAGTGTTTTAAAAATAGTTCCAGGGCACGGAAAATTATGAAACTTTGGATTCTGGCTCAGTTTTTAACGTAGAATCATAATATGTAAAAAACAAGATACTCCTAAACAAGCCAATTCAACTTATTATTTTTGTTAGGGTAAACCCAAACTAATAACATAAGAGTCTCTGAAGGTTTCTCTGGAGCCTATATAATTTTATAACACTACAAGGAGAGAATAACAGTGACTTTAGAGATTATTTTGGATAAACCAAAGAGGCTTTAGAACGCTTGGACTCTCGAAGAAGTCATGGAAATTTTCTTCAATAATCGATTTCCTGAATTTTTCTGAAAGATTTCCTTGAAAACATAGAACGGATTTCCTTAGGAGTTTTTAGAAGGAATAACCGCTAAAACACTTTCCGAGAATCAATGAAGATTTTTATTGAATACTTGAGAAATGAGAAACGAACTGCACGAGTAATTCCTAAATGAAACGAAGGAAAAAAAACTAACTCATTGGACACTCTAAATATTCATGGTCAAATTTATTCAGGAATTCCTGGAAGAGTTTCCAATATATTTCTGAAATAATACCTGGATGACTTCTTTAGGGTTTGCTGGAAAAATCCCAACATGAATATCTAGTATTTGAAGATTGGCTTAAACCTTTTGTAAATTTGCTTGGAAGAACTTCTGGAAGATATGGTAGAGTAACAACTGGACGAATCGTTGGAAGAGTAAGTGGAAACATCTCTGTAGGAACAGTATCTGGAAAAAAAATTCAGAGTAATCCCTGTGGAAATTACTAGAGTTACTAGCGTTGAAGTGCTCTAATACTTCCTGGAGCAAATTTTGAAGAAATTTCTCTGAGAGTTCCTTGAAATTCCTCTATTGGATCCAATCCAATCCAAATCCAATGGAGGAATTTCTAGACAAATTCCTGAGAGAATTGACGAATGAATCTCTGGAGGAATTTATAGAGTTATGAGTCCTTGAGAGCATTCCAATATATATTTCTGGAGAAAAAACTTGAAGAATTCCTGTTACTTTAAAGTTTAAAAATCATTCAGTTTAAATAGAGACTTCAGAGATCATCCAATAAAAATATACTTTTTTTAGACTTGCCATTAAATAGTGACCAAGTCTCTTAAAAGAGACCTGTCACCTGCTCTATAATTTCCAAAGCATTCGTTTGATTAGTTTCCTCTATACTTACCATCGGTAGCAGACACGGCCTAGCCAGGGTCATCGTGAAGGAACTCATCACCACTGGTTCAAAGTCTAGAATTTTCGGGTACATATCCATTGGCGACAGCGTTCCCGACGTAATCACCACACTCTGGAAGCGCTGGAAAATCGGCTTCATCGCTATCGAGGAGTCCATACAGCTAAGGTGCAATATCGGATTGGAAACGGTCGGTGTTTTGTCATCGAACGGTTCGATGATGATCGTGAACCCTTTCGTATAGGTCGAAACGAGCGTTGCAAACGAGGTGATCACCGTCAGCGGTCCGAATTCGGTCAGATCCGTAATTTCCAACGTCCGAAGCAACGACGATAATCGTTCGGCGCAGAAACGCAGCGGTTTTCTTTCGATACAGACTTTCTGCTGTATGTCCTTGAGAAATCCGGCAGGGCTTTCCTGAACCACGTGCTGCACTCGCAAGCGCGATTTGATGTATTCGATAAAACGCTTAAGGAAGCTCAGGAAGTGATCTGCGTTTCGTATGTTGCCCGGAACGACCTCTTTGAGAATCTCGGTTGGCAAGACAGGGTTCGCCAGGACCATATCCGTTTCCCGGGCAAATGAGGCATCCTTCAAACCTTGTACCAAGCGGAGGTACTCATCGTTGAGTCGTTTCCGATCGTCTTCCTTCATTCTGAAATATTAGATAAAAAGTTATAATGCATCGTCCGGAATTGAAACTGTAGTTACAAGGCTGGTAACAGGACTCTTTTGGTTTGGTCACTATTTTGATGCAAGTCTCTAAAAAGTCATTTGGAAAACTTAAATGAAGACTTGCATTGAAATAGAAAGAAACCAAAAGCCTAAAAAAGACCTACTATCAACCCTGTTCATTCTGTCTGGCGTTACGTCTCAACTGAAACAGAATCTGCTTCTCAGCTTAGGGTTCTTATGAACAGTTCCATAGTTGTTAACTGAGAGCTATCTATGTAAATTGACCATTTTTGCATTAGTATATCGTGTATCAGGTATAAAGATACTCTATGTCCTAGGAAATCTAGAGTATTTTCATTACGAAATGATCGTCGATTGGCAAGATTCGAACCCACGTCCCTCAAGCTTGGTCTAGCTGAAAACCTGGGCATTTACCATTAATGCTATTTGCCTCCAGTCCTGCTATAACTTCTATTTTGTATATGCTCAAAACCATCCCTGCAGACTGTAGAAAACTTACTCTGCAACGTATTTCTCCAGTGTGTGAACTCCGGTTGTACTTTTCTCGATCAACCGGCGATTGATCTTGACGCTCATCGAATCAACGCAAACATTGTCTACAAAGATAAATATTATCATAAATTTTGAGATTCCTTTTAATCTTATTAAATCTTACCAATATTGTGAGCTTCATCACAAACGACGACCGATTCCTTGGCCAACTCCTTCGACACAACCTCGGCAATTTTGGGATCCAACAAATAGTGATAACTATAGACGACCACGTGAGCTTGATTGATCTGAAAAAAGAAACCACCGATTAAATGCATATCAATTCATCCCCATCCCAACTCCACCTACCGCAAATCTGGACAGAAAGTACGGACACCAGTTCCGCTCCCGCCCGAAATCCTTCAAATCGTCAATCGAATACACTCCCGGTGGCAAGGTACTCTCCTTCCCCTCCGCCTGGAAGCCCTCGTAATACTGGCAAACGGCCACCGAATCGTCCGTGGTCGCCCTCTCCCGCACGTAACTTGCCGTCATGCCGTAGCACTTGGCGTCCACGATCTTCCCGTCCCGTTCCTTGCTGACCTCCGAGTGGATGCACATGTTTTTCCGCGAGCTCAACACCAGCCCGGTAATGTTCGGCATCACGCCTGTCTGCTTCTCGTAGTAGTTCATTAGATGCTTCAACTCGGCAATGACCTTCTCGATCTCCGGAACCGTACGCGAACAGTAGATCAGCTTCCGGACGATGTGCGGATTCTCCATGATGTAGGCCACGATCAGGGACAGCAGAGTGGTGGTCTTCCCTGTCCCGGAGGGCATCTCCAGCAGGCAGTGACCTTTGGCATCGAAGGTTCGCTTCAGTTCCAGCATGTAGGCGTACTGTTCCGGGTAGATGTACTCGTACGGGAAGTACACCAGCAAACCATCCACGCTTATCCTAGCGATTCAGAGAAAATTTACGATTTACACAAGGTTTTCAAATGCTTTTGCATTCTTTAATCATTTCTCACCCTATTTCTTACCTCATTTTGGCTGCTTTTTCCGTATTAATTCATGAAATTCAATATTATTTCTGCGCGCTGAACGGCAAACCACAACCGGAGAAAATGCTTAATTTGTTTACAACTGCTGTTCGTGAAACAGCGTGAAACCCGTGAAACACGCAAAGATTTTGACGCATGACGTGACGTAGCACGCGGAAGTGTGGCCAAAAAGTAGTTCTAAAAATCTATTGTCTGTCGGAGTTACACGTAAGGAAAACTAATGGACGAAAAGCCTGGAAAAAAATCACAAATTTATGGTTTATTCACAAATTTCATAACGCCAAAAATGGCTATTTTCGACACCCACCCACCCCCTCGTACACTGAGAAAAACCTACACGTCAAGGTCGTGTGTTTTACTTATAGATTTGCGCAATGAGGAAAGGATTTCATCAATGATTTCACGGTATAATATTGTATTTTTTGGTAAAATCCAGAATGCGATCGCAGTTCTGTTTAGAGCTGCGAACTTATTTACACAGTTAGAGAAAATTACTCAGAACAAAGTATAAAAACTCTCTTGATTTCTTACACCACATGCATCAAAATAAATGAGACTTCACAAAGATTATCAATATTACTTGCCAAATTATAGTAACACACATCATAATTGATAAAAATAAAACAGTTTTCAGTGAAATTTCGACGTCAGAAATATTAATTCACCAGCTGTATAACATTTCATTGAAGTTCGTCAATAATGACTTAGTGTGTAAGAGGTCAGTTTAGCCGCTTATTTACATCTGTCAAAGCCGCCCGGAGTCGTCACAGCCGCCGTCCCATTGTTTCGACTTTGACATTAGCTTCGCATCCAGAAAACTTCGCATCGCGTGAGCAGGTGCGAATACGGTTTAGTGCTGCGAAGTCAATAACATGTGTATCAACATTAGGTTGTCATGTGAAACAAACATGAATTTCCAAATATTTAATCATGAAAACCAACTGATTTGCTAATTGAATTCGAAATGTAGTAGCTTTAGATAGTCATGTGTGATAGAACATAAATGTCATGGGACTGAAAGAAGAAATTTGGTAGAAGAACTTTTGCTCCCCAAAATATGGATCCGAGGCTCCTCTGCTTGTCGCAAGCTCACTAGATTTTTTTTCAAACCCGTGAGCCAGCAACAAGCGGGGCGCCACAAATCCATAATTTGGGAAGCCAGGGATAAGCATATTCCATTTTTTTCGAAACTGAAAGCCGGGAAAATCTGTTAGTGGAATCCGATTTTTCTACTAAACTATACATTATAATCAATGTTTTCTTATAGAAAGGTAGAATTCTCGTATATCGGTCAACTTCACTAATAAAAGAAAAATCGAATTCACAAATTTTCATCTAAAACTTTCAGCTTCAAAATTTTCTTCTTCTCTTTGGAAGCATGATGATGACTGTCGTTCGACACGAGGTCCAACCGCAATTCAGTACACTATGCATCCCATGGGTTGATCACAAACAATTTAGAAGCTTTGAACATGGAAATCAATAGCATAGCTCATGGATTTCATCATAACAATCTCATTGCGCATATCAATGAATCGACCAACTTGAACATGATGATTATGTCACAAGATAACCATAAGCAAAACACACTGAATACGTGTTGGAGTGATGATCTATGCGTCCATAGGTTGACACATACGAATCTGAAGAGAAAGCTTCGGAAACTTATGTGGAAAAAATATGGAATCCCTGTTGTCGGTTGATGAATCGATCCATGAAGCAAAACAAAGGAATTTAATGTGTAACACACACGAAGTTTGCAAGAAAATCATAGCAAATCGATATGGACGTTCATGAATCGATCCATAATTTTAAACACACAGATCGAGCATGTGGATTTTTATCAGTGTAACGTTTTTTGTATGAAGCTAAGTATGCTGTTCCGCTCAAGAAAAGTAAAAATTTCTGCGGAAAGAAATGCTCAATAAATTTTCTACAGTGAGCTCCATTTAAAATGACATTTCTTTTCAACTGCATACTGCGATCAAAGAAAAATGCTTTTCTTGACCATTTCTTGCAAGAAATTTTCCACGCATCGAGATAGGCGATTACTTTTCTGTTGAAGTGCATACTTCGCTTGAATATTTAACAAATTTTGTACAGTCAGGTCTCCTATTAGACACTACCACCCCCAGTGTTGATAGACTCGCACTCAAATGTCAATCAATTCGCTCTCCCGAGAGAGCAAACTCATTAGATATCTGCTTCGCAGTCTCACGCTTGATATTTTGATGCATAATCAACTCAATCAACTCAAACCGTAAAAAATGATTCAGTCGCAAAACCCGGCCAAAACTCGCGAAACCCGAATATTGTTGTTTACGTTAGAAAAGATTACTATTATTTTACCAGACTAACAAGAAATTATTGCCGTGTGTGAGTAAACTGTGGAAATACGAGACAATGAGTCATAAAGGTGAGCCAACTCATCCATGATTTTTTGACTGCTGAGTTGCGTGATTGACAACTCACGCATGAAAAATTTCAAGCGTGAGTTGTGAGAAATTGAGTTTTTTTACAACACTGACCACCCCCTTTACGCCCACCGCAATTTCTCAGCTGTTGTCCAATCGATTCAGGTGCAATTCGGCAGGTAATAAGTTCATAGTATTGCAATTTCATAGAAAACTTTCCGTTTTACAGTTCAACGGAAAGCTACCGCAGCTGTCACATCACTGATTTGCACTGGTAAATCATCAGTAGACTTCAATGATACCTCGGATACCGTCTTGATGAATGTTGTTTGTTGGTGTTTTTCATAGCGCTTTCTCTTTCAAGCATACTATGATTGAATTGTTTGCTTCAATGATGGAATGATTTCAAAGCCTGTGGTAGAACTTTGACAGCTGCGGTAGAACTCGGCGGCTATCGCAAAACGGAAAATTTTCTTAACAACCGTAATATGTATCGATCATAAACAAAAAAATAGCAACGTAAGCCTGATTTGCTACTGAAAAGGAATCGCTAAAGAAATTTCTCGCCGATTCCTTGCAGAAATTTTCTACAGCGACTCCCATTTGAACTGATAGTTCTTTTCAACTGCATACTGTGATCAGGAAAAAGCGCATTTTCGATCGATTCCTTGCAGAAATTTCCCATGCATCAGGATAGGCCAAGAAATTACTTGTCAGCAGTGAATCAGGCTATACTATTGCAATTTCATAGAAAACTTTCCGTTTAACGGTTCAACAGAAAGCTACCGCAGCTGTCACATCACTGATTTGCACTGGTAAATCATCAGTAGGCTTCAATGATACCTTGGATACCGTCTTGATGATTGTTGTTTGTTGGTGTTTTTCATAGCGCTTTCTCTTTCCAGCATACTATGATTGAATTGTTTGCTTCAATGATAGAATGATTTCGAAGCCTGTGGTAGAACTTTGACAGCTGCGGTAGAACTCGGCGGCTACCGCAAAACGGAAAATTTTCTTAACAACCGTAATATCAAAATCTACTGAGAAATTACCGTGGGAGGAAAGTTGGTGGCAGTGTTTTATAGGAGACCTGACTGTATGAGCCTTAACATTTCGAAGACACCCACCCACCCCCTTCAGCGTTATGAAATTTATGAATGAGCCCTTATATTTAATATAAATTTATTTAGTTTTGAGTTTTTTTTCTTCTGCGAACTGATCAAATCGATTGTAATCAAAATCGTTGTAGGGGCTCATTCACAAATTTCATAACGCTAAAGGGGGTGGGTGGGTGTCCTCATGATGTTACGGCTCATACAAAACTTGTAGAATATTCATACAAAAAGCGTTACGATGGGGTGGGTGGGTGTCAAAATGGCCATTTTCGGCGTTATGAAATAAATGAATGAACCCTAGCTATAGCAGTGGCTTCAACGCAGATATTAAATATTTCACTAAAAGTTTTATTAAATCAAATTATTAAATTATTATTAAATATTATTTTATATTTCATTAAAATTTTTGTCATGTATTATGCAATGCAAGCGCATTCAATTTATTTCCACACAAAGCCGGTGGCAAAAGAGAGGAGAGAGAGAGAAACACACGCTCCGTATTGGGTTATTTTGAAACGGATTTGTTCATTTTTATGAGATATTTGTGATAGTTTCAGATTTTGTGGATTATTATCGATTTAGGGCTCATTCATTTATTTCATAACGCTAATATTGACCATTTTGGACACCCACCCACCCCCTTGTAACGCTTTTTGTATGAACATTATTCAATTTTTGTATGGGCCGTAACATCCTCAGGACACCCACCCACTCCCTCTAGCGTTATGAAATTTGTGAATGGGCTCTTACTGTGAAAACTACACAACAGAAGGCACAACATCAGAAATAAACTTGTAGAAACCCTGAAAATGGATAAAATGTGAAAATCCGATAAATTGAAATATTCTGGAGATAAGGCTGATACGAATGTTAAATTTATTTTATGTCCAAGACCACTTGAAAGGTTTCCCGGTTAAAAAAATATATGCTAAACAGCGTAAAGATCATACTAAAACCATATTTGGTCTATTCACTCCTGGACATGCATATTTCAACATTATGATTTGCTAGTATAAATGACCATTATATATGAGCATGCTTATTATGTAATTATTAACGTCATGCATAAATCGGTATTATTCATCATTTCCATTTGAAAGTTTTGTGTTTATATTATTTATTTATTTTTATTAATAATAAACAAAACGCAAATATGTGATGAATAACCGTGCACACGGAGAAATATTTTTACCTAATTTTTGAGTTTACTTTACCCAAAATTAAGTATATCGATTATAGTTTCAACCCAAAATCTCTCGGTTTTCTCTTTCTCCCACACGAATGTTGTCAAAAATAGAGAGAGCTGCATCTACCCAATGGGGGTAGTTTGGCCCAATAAGCCAAATTTGGGTAAATGCAACTTTTCTTATGTTTGGGTCGAAAGAACTCAATTTTGCGTTAAATCAACCCAAAATTGAGTATATTTTTCTAATGGAATTAAAGCCAAACTACCTAGTGGGGACCTTGGAAATTTAGCCAAAATTGAGTTATTGGGCTCAACTACAGAATTGCGTTGAAACAACCCAAAATTGAGTTGAATTCCGTCTCCGTGCACGTGCACGTCACGAAAAAACATAAACAAAATTCCGACATGGAAACGTCAACCCACCCGCATAATCGCGTTTGGAATTTTTCGTGATCTCACGGCAAACAAGTTGAAGCGGAGTACTGCAGATAAATTTTGTAATTTTAAGTGAATTTGCGTTCAGCAATGGTGATTTAAAAAGCAGCTCCTGTTTTAGTTCTATTTGTGTAATATTGGACACAGAGTATTGGTCGAACAGTTCGGGAAATCGATTGTAATTTAATTAACTAATTATGTAAGTTGCAAACATTCTGTAGTTGGTGAAGAAGAGCAAACAAGCAGCAAGATGCTTCCTCGGATCTGTATAAAGTTCCGGATCAAATATGTGGCTTCGCTTATCCTGGTGCTGCTGGTGCTGGAGTACTTTGGGGCGTTCACCCACATGTTCGAAGCGGATTTCGAAAAGACGTTCGCCTACCCAATGGAGGGCGACATCCTGTCCAATGTGTACCAACTGAGACATGGCCAGCGGCCAGCTGTGGAACCGATCAACGGGTACAACTTTTCGTACATTACGGATTGTCAACACAAGTGCAAGGAGGACGACAGGATGATTGCATCGCGGTTGGTGTTTGTGGTAAAATCGGCCATGGAGAACTTCGACCGGCGGGTGGCCATCCGGAAGTCGTGGGGTTGGGAGAAGCGGTTCTCGGATGTGAAAATCCGGACGGTATTTGTGCTGGGACGGCCGGCCACCGCAAATCGTCGGTTGCAGTCCCTGATTGATTTGGAGTATTCAAATTATCGGGACATTGTCCAGGGGGATTTTGTGGATGCTTACTTCAACAATACGATCAAAACCATGATGGGATTCCGGTGGGCGGTCAGTTACTGTCCACGTGCCAAGTTCTACATGTTTGCAGACGACGATTTCTACATTTCGTCGAAGAATTTGCTCAAGTATGTGCGCAACCCGGTGAACTATCCGGAGTATCTGGAGGAAACAGATGAGGCGCTGAGGAAGCTGGCCCGAAGGCTAAGCCAGACGACTAGCAATAATAATGGATCGGCTTCTGCAGATGAGATCCAAGAGCTCCAGAAGAATTCAAGCCGCGCTCGTTCCAAACGGCAAATCCTGAACATGGATATGGAGCTGCCGCGGGACGTCAAACTGTTTTCCGGGTTTGTGTTCCGTTCGGCTCCTCACCGACATCGGAGCAGCAAGTGGTACGTTTCGTTGGAGGAATACCCTTGGGACATGTGGCCAACGTATGTGACGGCGGGGGCGTTTCTGCTATCGCACGAAGCACTGTTCGAGATGTACTACGTGAGCATGTACACCAAGCATTTCAGGTGAGTTACATTTGCAATATTGCCAATTGTATAATGTTATAATGTAAAGTTGTATAACTATCAGGGATGGTAGCAGGTCTATATTTTAGTCTATTTCAATGGAAGGTTTCTGACGTTTCGAACCAATATGATCACTAAATTCACTATTTTTCCTTTTCCTTCTTATGGACTCCTACCACCAGTGCTGTTAAATGTCAAAATTTTGTAAACATTTAACTGCTTATAGCTCCCTTGCATGCGAAATATCGCATCAGCAAATATTGGCAACCGATAGTAATTCGGAAAAGGTCACTGGGAAAAACATTTTCCGATGACTTTTTCCACTAGGAGCGATGATATTAGCAATATTCAAATGTCAAATTCACGTGAAATTCATGACATTTAACAGCTCTGCCTACGACTATTCTACAGGCTCTTAAGAAATTTCTTAAAGTTTTTGCTTGAAAGTTGATTTGATTTCTAAAGTGGTTTCTTCTAAAATACTTTGATCTCCAGCAATAATACATCTAGAAATTCCTCCAAAAATTTTGCTCCCGAAATTCTTTAGCACTCCAATGTTACATTAAATTCCACTGAAATTTCAAAAATTTCCAAGAAATTATCCCAGGTATTCTTCCAGTTATTATTCGAGTTTTCCAGGTTGTTCAGGAGTTCTACCAAATGTTTAGTGTAGAACTAGCCCTCGTGCGTTAAAATACACTCAAATAAAGATTTAAAAAAAAAAAAAAAGTTCTACCAAAAAAAATCCACTAAAGTTTATGCCAGATTTCTTGAAGAAATTCGTTTACGATTTTTTCTAGGAAACCCAGGAGTTTCAGTCATTCTTTCAGCCTTTCTCATATTAATCTTTTCTTTTTTTTTCCAGGAACTGCTTAAAAAATTCCATAAGAAATTATTCTTTCATGATTGCCCTCAATAAATAAGATGATTCCTTGAGTGAACTTACTTTGTGAATTTCTCTAGCATTTCATGTAGTTACTGCTCCTGCAGTCCTTCCAAGCATTTTTCGAGTGGGTAGTTGCTCTATAGTAAATTCTGCATTATGGGTTCATACAAGCAAATAATGACATTATTCCAGTATTTTTATAGACCATTTCATCAGGAAATTTCCATTTTTTCTTTAGAAATTCCTGCAAGATATTATCCAGGAATTTAAATTATTGTTTTTCCAATAATTTAGCTATTTATCTAGATTTTTTTAGAGATCCTTGCAACAGTTCATCAGAAATTTGAACAAAAATTTCATGTGACATATGTTTAGGATTTTCTTTAGGATCTCGAGGATTTTTTAGAAATTCGCTGGAGACATCGCTTTGAAGCAAACTTAGGATCTCTGGAGTAATTTCTGATGGTATCTATTCTAAGAAATCCGTTGAGTTATCGCTGTAATTTGAAAGTCATTTCTGCGAAAATTACAAATTGATCTCTTGAGACAAAATATTCGAAAAGAAATTCTACGGGAAATTTCCTGCAGAAATCAGGAATTTCAGAAAAAAAATCTTTTTGGAATTTGCTGATGAAATTCTCGCAATATCACTGGAGTAATTTCTGGGATATTCCGAGGCAAAATGTCCACATCGAATTCTTGAATGTATCTTGAACAAAATTCTTAGAGAAATTCCTTACAAAGTTTGTAAAAATCACTGCATGAGCTCCGGAAGAAATTCTCGGTGTGCTATCTTAAGGATGGAAAAGTACCTGAAATAATTTCAGATGAAATTCCTGGTAAAAATCATGAAAAAATATATGCAATCACACGAGCAGTGAGTCTGGTCGTAATTTTACGAGGAATTTTCAAAAATCTGTTAGATACATCATTAGAAAATGTCTGGTCGGATTGTTTGAAAAACTTAATGAAAACACTTTTCTCCAGGTGGCTGTTAGGTTTCTTTTTGTTTTCTTGGTTCCTGTTTGGCCTCTTTTTAATTCCTGTCTGGTCTCTTTTTTCAAGCATGAGGTCTACAAGTTCCTATTTTTAAAACACACAGTAACTACTAGGCCTGCTATTTAGAGTCATGGTCACTATTTCATCAGGATTTTTTCACTAATTTTACATCGATTCGTCCAGTAGAAGCTCAAGTAGATCTTCCAAAGTTTCCTACAGAAGTTTTTTCATGGAAATCCTTAAAATATTTTAATTTTAATTCTTAGATGATTGTGACCTTCACTTGTTTAGTTTTGTTTGTAAATGAAAATCTAAAAAAAAAAAACATTTGAAACAAGGAAAAGTTTTTGCTGAAAAAACTCTTTTTCCTCAAAAGAGCCCATTCGCGATGTGTTGGCGAGCAGTAAATAAAATTACCTATCTTGAGACAAAATTTCATTAGAATAAAAAATGGTCAGTTTTTTTAAAATCAAATTTATATTTTGAAACTCATTTTTCCAGAGTCAATTTGATATGGATTTCTCGATAATTTATAGAAAACTGATTATACAAAATTGACTCGCTTATTGAGTTTCATTGAATTCGGAGATGATTGTGAGTGACTTTCACTTGTTAAGTTTTGTTGGAAAATTACACGCTAAAACAACTCAGGAAAACCGGTAAAAGCCGGGAATCACAAATCGCCGGGAGAAAACCGGGAAATATACGGGAATTTGAATTAACGCCGGGAAAAAGTTGCATACTAGTTGTGGTATTCCAAATACAGAATTAATGAAAAGTAATGATTCTGTACTAACTTATGTTTCGGATTATTCACATTAACATACAATTTCACCAAACACGTCTTACACTTCCAGAGTCACAATTTATTCTGCCCTTTCGTTTCATTGAGAGTCAAAGCCTACTATTTATAATTCAAACTCAGCATAGCACATCTCCCTTTTTATACGAATTATTAAACTATTTACATTACAAAATCTTTGTATTTCTCAGGAACTTTCCGTCCTCTGCGTTGACGTTCGCCATCATCAATGAAACCATGGTTTGGCACTTCTTCATCCTCAATAGGAAATCCAGCAAAGTTGTCCTCTTCATTGATAGATCTATCATCGACCATAGTTTCATCGCAACGCTGTTCTGTCGCAACTCTAGTATCATCATTGATCTTTTTAAGATGCGCGACGTTTCTTTCATACATCGCTCCGGTATCTGTATCTTCAACGGTTGCTCTGGGACCTGAACGATCCACTACTGTATACTTTGTTTTGTTGAAAACTGTTGAAAGTTTATTTTTGGGCATAAGGTTCTTCATCAGTACCGTATCCCCTTCGTCAATATCGGACTGTTTCGCATGACGTCGAATATCTTCACGTTCTTTTCCTTTCTGTTTGCTCAAAAAATCTTGGTCACGGAAGTCGGATGCAGGTGGAATTGATTCTATGTCCTGGATTGCTGGTAATTTGGATCTGATTGTTCTTCCGTAACACAATTCTGTTGGTGTTTTCCCCGTTGTGGAGTGTGGTGTTGTGTAGTACATTATTAGATAATCTTTCAGATCCCTTTTCCAATCTCTGCCAAGGCCGTGACTGATTTGCAATCGTTTCAATAGCGACCGGTTTTGTCGTTCAACTAAACCATTTTCCTGCGGCCAGTACGGGGCAGTATGGTTAAGAGTAATTCCATGGATCTTACAATAATTCTCGAATTCTTTGCCAATAAACTGCTTGGCATTGTCAAGTGTAATGGTTCTAGGATAACCGAGACGTGTAAAAATCTTGCCAAGTCGCTCAACAGTTTCAGAGGCAGTTATGCGATTCATTATTTCAACTTCCTTGTATCTACTAAAGTAATCTATAACTACTAGTAGGTACTCACCAGAAGGAAGAGGACCCATAAAATCAATGGCAACATCAATCCACGGCTTGGTAGGCAGCTCTCTTCTATTCATTGGCTCTGGTCGACTTGGAAAACTTACCAATTGACAACCTTCGCATGATGTACAATGCTCCTTCGTTTCTCGATCCATAGAAGGCCACCACGCCCTATCTCGCAGTCTTCGCTTCATCACGGATTCTCCTGGATGACCTTCGTGTGCAAGTTGCAGCATTCGTTCGCGTAGTTTCTTTGGAACCACTAATTTGTTGCCCCGGATCATGGTGTCACCGATAAATCCTAATTCATTTTGAAAGGGTTCATACGGTTTTGTCAGAGGATTTTTCCATTGCCCTCCTCGAAGGCACTCTTTCACGGCAGCAATCTCTGGATCATCACGCGATGCTTCCTCGATTTCACAAATGTCTACTGCCACAGATTCTTGTATCGCCAAAACCATGAAATGACTATCCTTCTCGAAATCATTTGCGTTGTCCGAACAAACTAATCTGGACAAAGAATCTGCTATGTTTCCGCTTCCTTTACGATATTTTACTGTAAATCTAAACGATTGTAATCGTAAGACCCAGCGTTCGATTCTGGCACAGGGTGTTGATGATGGGCTGAAAATCACTTCAAGTGGTTTATGGTCAGTTTCCAATTCAAACTCTCTACCAATCAAATATTCAGAGAATTTTTCGACTGCCCATACCAATGCTAGTGCCTCTTTCTCAGTTTGGCAATAACGTTTTTCAGTAGTAGTTAAACTCTTGCTGGCATAACTGATTATACGGGGGCAATTGTCAGTATTATCTGCAAATTGTAGCAGAACCGCACCCAATGCGACTGGGGAGGCATCGGCTACAACCCTGGTGCGGAGAGAATTATTGAAAAAGGCAAGAGTGTTTGCATTCGAAATCAATTGTTTCAATTTTTCAAAACTTCTTTGATGTTCATCTGTCCATTTGAATGGGTTAGCACCACAGATTAATTCTCGTAACGGCGCGGTAATTGTTGCCATATCAGGAATAAATTTCCCAACGTAAGTTACTAATCCAAGAAAACTTCTTACTTCGTCCGAAGTGCGAGGTTCACGGAATTTTTGTAACGCTTGAATTTTCTGTTCAGTTGGTCGTACTCCATTAGCTGAGATAACATGTCCAAGGAAATCAAGTTGTTGTGCCTTGAAGATGCATTTATCCTGATTCAACATGATATTGTTTTCTTTCAGCACAGAGAGAACTTTAGCCAAAGCAGTATTATGTTCTTCCTCGGTTTCTCCGAAGATGAAAATGTCGTCGATATAATTAATAACGTTTTCACATCCGGCTAAGATTTGTTCCATTGTTTTTTGAAACATTTCTGGAGCACAAGAAAGGCCAAACATCAGCCTTTTGTATCTATACAGACCTTTATGGCAAATAAAGGTCGTAATATACCGACTTGATTCATCTAATTCAATCTATATTTCGATAATGCATGTTTAGAAAAAAATAGACAATTTAATAAAAAAAATATATTTTCAGGCTACTGTCTTACCTGATGAAATGCATCTTTGATGTCCAGACGACTGAAGTATTTGGCGGACTTCAAACGTGGGAGGAAGCTTTCAAATGTCGGCATCATATGATGTTCTCTTAAGATAGCCTGATTCGCACGTCGCATATCCACACACAGACGAAGATCTCCGTTGTCCTTGACAATGGTTACCAATGGCGAAACCCATGGTGCTGCTCCCGATACAGGTTCGATGATATCCGCCATCAGTAATTGATTCAGCTTCTCTTCAATCCGGCTGAGAAGCGCAATTGGCGGACGTCTGACTCGTTGGGCTATTGGAGTAACATTTTTATTGATCGGAATACTCAGCTGTACGTTCCTCATCTTTGGAAAAGGTCTTTTTCCAGCCGGGACAATGGCGTTCACTGACATGTTCGGCTCCTGGAAACCAATTTTTAATACCCCAAGACGCTTTGCTGTATCTTTTCCAAGTAATGGCTGGGAACCTCCTTCGATGACATAGAAAATAGCTGTTTCCTGTCGCTGGTTATTTCCATTCCCAATCGTAAATGTCGTCTCAAGAACATGTGCTACATCCAAAGGCGTCGCATTTCGGCCGTATGTTCGTAGAACCACGTTCGGCACATGGATTGGCTTCCAACTTCTGACCCCTTGGATAAGCATGTTTCGCCAGGTACAATCATCGATAATATTCTGATTCGTGCCAGAATCAATCAACATTTTGATCAGAACACCCCCGACGTCAACCCATAGAAATTCGTCGCCGTCTCCAATGTTGCAAATGAAGCTTGGGCTGTTTTCGTTTTCTGAACACTTTATCGTTCGCACATTATCGGTTTTTGCCTTCTTACGAGCGGAGTATGGAATATGATCATCATACTTACGTTTCGGCATCGAGCGGCATACTCGAGCAAAATGACCAAACTTACGACATTTTTCGCATTGCTTATTCCGAGCTGGGCATTGCTGGTCGTTTCCGTAATGGGTTTTTTGTCCACATCGGTAACAAGCACCACTTGTTGGTTTACCACTTCCAAATATGCGGTTAACCTTGTCCTGATCTGATGGTTGAGATACCGGTGCCTCGCCAATACCGTTGCCAGCAATTGCTTGAACTTGCTGTTTAATTGATTCGAAAGAATTCACCATTCGGGATACTTGTGCGAGTGTGAGTGTTTCCTCATGCAGTAGTTTTTCCCTCAATTCAACCGGAGCGTGGTAGATGATTTTATCGATTACGCGCAACTCCCGACTTTCCGCTTCTGTTTTACCGAAGTCACATTTCTTCGCTTGTTCGTTGCACCTCATTAAAAACTTCGTCAAAGGCTCACGTGTTCCATCAGATGTTATTGCTGGAACCATTTTACAAAATTCGCTCCTTTCATACGAATCGTGTTGTTTTGGTGTAAACTGTTCATCCAATTTACCAATAGCCGTTTTGAATGGGTCAATCTCCTTTTCAGCATCTTCTTCCACGTCCGCGCCATCAATCGAGTAAAACAAGTCCTGTAGTTCCAGCCCACCCTTCGCTAGTAGTATATTCTTCAATTTGGTTGCATTTTTCTCTTCACTTGCTGCAATGATTACTTCGAAATTTCTCTTCCAACGCAACCATTCCTTTCGAATTTGCGTGTCTGGAAGGTGATTGAATTTAAATGGATTGATGTTCCAATTTTCCATCTTACGCGAACAGTAGGCGCTGGAACGTTAGCTAAAAATATTTGAAATTTTCAATTTGACCTCGTTACCATAGCGACTGTACAACAAGCCCTAGGGTTCGTTTTTTTACCTTTTTATAATTTCTGCAAATTTGTAGCGGCTAATGCCTATTTCTACTCCCGGTAGCGGCTTCTCGCCTTTTTTCTGCCCAAACGCAGCGGCTACACGCCTTGTTTTCTCGAAGCGGCTCGGTGCCTGACCCTGCTCTATGGCAGCGGAAATGATCGGTTTCTGCTCAATACAGCGGCTGTTGCCTGTCCCTGCTCTACGGCAGCGGAAATGGTCACTTTTTTTTGCGTTTTGCAACGGCTTTTGCCTGCCCCACGTGCGCTCACCTTGCAAAAGACACACGTGGATGTTTGTTGTAAGTATTTTATTTTTATTTATTTTTTCTTACCTACTAAATGCAGAGGGTACGTTTCACAAGCTCGTCGCCAGATGTGGTATTCCAAATACAGAATTAATGAAAAGTAATGATTCTGTACTAATTTATGTTTCGGATTATTCACATTAACATACAATTTCACCAAACACGTCTTACACTTCCAGAGTCACAATTTATTCTGCCCTTTCGTTTCATTGAGAGTCAAAGCCTACTATTTATAATTCAAACTCAGCATAGCACACTAGTACTTATGAAACTGTTTAGTGATTTTTCCCAAGCTAGTCAATAAAGTACATTATTATTTCAATCATTTTTAGGAAGCAGGAAAAGAAAGTTTACCTAACTTTTGAAAAATATTATTTCTATAAATTTGATATTTAAATATAGATATAACATAGCTTCTATTAGGAATTTTGAAAAACATCTTTCCAAATATATTTGGAATATTTAAACCTATGATCATGGTAAAAGATTTGATATTCGCTATTTACAATATAAAACAATATTTATAACCTGGGAGGAGACGTATAATTTAATTTGTCTAATACAGAACAATGGGCAACGATTGGAGTTTAATTCTGCGTTAAGATGGAAGGTTACTATCCGCCGAAATTTGCCTTGGGAGATCAATGGGAATTGTACCAGGAACGTTTGGAGTAATACTTTGTAGCTGTTGATACGGAAGAGGAGCGTAAATCCGCTGTACTCCTAACATCAATTTCGCTCGAGGTGTACCAGACGGTGAAGAATATTTGTCATCCTGCGAAACCCAATTCTAAGACCTATGATGAGCTGTGTGTGTTGCTGAAAGGAAGATTTTGTCCAACGGTTGTTACGTATCGTAAAAGAGCATTGTTTTATAGAGCCCGCCAAGACCTGGAAGAGAGCGTCCTGGAATGGTATGTGCGGTTGAAGCGCTTGTCGTTGAATTGCGAGTTCGGAGAACATCTGGATCACACGTTGAGAGATATTTTTGTTACGGGACTTCGACCTGGACCGATATTTGAAAGATTATGTGAAGAAGAAGAGTTTGTACCATTGGAGAATTTGATCAAAATAGCATCGAAACGGGAAGCTGCGCTGAAGAACCGAGCGGTATTGGAGGTGCACAAGATAGTTGAGAAGAAAGCTAATTATGTTCCGAAGTTGACGAAGAAACCTGGATCTGCAACTTGCTATGCTTGTGGTAAAGGTAATCATGATTTTCGTAACTGCCAATATCGAAGTTACGTTTGCAAGATTTGTAAAGAAAAAGGACATATTGCTGTTGTTTGCCAAAAGAAAATTAAAGAGAATTTCGGAAGGAAGGAGAAAAACGTTAATCATTTGGAGATCAACAACGTGGCCTATAGCGACCCTTACTATGTGGAAGTTTCTGTGAATGGACGATGTACGAAGTTCGAGGTAGACACTGGATCGCCGATTACTGTTGTTTCAGAAGAATTTTATCAGTCACACTTTAACGAATTTGACCTGCACCCATTTCGAGGAAAACTAGTATTCTACACTGGAAGTGAAGCCACACCTAAAGGTGCATTCGATTTGGTATTGAAATATCAAGGTCGACAAGCGATTGGCGAATTGGTCGTTGTTGAAGGCGGAAGGAATCCGTTGATTGGAAGAGATTTCATTGGTGAGTTACTGAACATTCAATTCAACAAGATCGATACAAAGAAGTCAGAAAAATTTGATGGACAACTGAAAAGCGTTTTGGACAATTATGAAGAGTTGTTCGACGATTCGTTAGGCTGCTATAAGTATTCAAAAGTGAATCTGCAACTGAAGCCCGATGCTGTTCCAAAGTTTGTGAAACCGAGGAAAATTCCGATTTCTTTTCAACCCAAAGTCGAAGAAGAATTGGAGAGGTTGGAGAATACTGTAATAATTTCAAAAGCTGAAAATGCTGATTGGGGGGCACCTTTGGTTCCTGTATTGAAGAAGGACAATTCAATCCGCTTGTGTGCTGATTATCGCGTTACAGTGAATCCATTTCTGGAAGAAATACGGTATCCGATGCCTGTAGTGGAAGATGTGTTTGTCAAACTCAATGGCGGCAAATTTTTTTTCGAAACTGGATTTGAAATCAGCATACAACCAACTAGTACTTGATGAAGAATCGAAGAAGATGTTGGTGTGGAGTACTCATAAAGGAATCTACTATGTGAACAGATTGCCCTTTGGAACCAAACCAGCATGCGCTATTTTTCAAGAGATTTTGGAAAAACTGTTACAAGATTGCACTGGATCTTTCAACTTTTTGGACGATGTTCTAGTTACTGGAATAACAATCAGTGAACACCTCAACAATTTATCGAAAGTATTGGAGAAGCTTTTGGACGTTGGTTTTCGGCTCAACCGAAATAAATGTGAGTTTTTCAAAGAACGATTACAATTTCTGGGACACATTGTGGACGGCGACGGTCTCCATTAGGATCCGGAAAAGGTACGAGCGATAATGGATGTTCCGAGGCCAGCAAACGTAAAACTGTTACGAGAATTTTTGGGAATGGTTACGTACTACTCAAAATTTATTCCGAATGTCTCAGACATATTAAGCCCACTGTACCGGCTGTTAAAGAAAGAAGAAAAATATGAATGGTCTCTGAATGTGAAACTGCTTTCCAGGATATCAAGCTTAAAATTTGTTCAGATAATGTATTAATTCCTTATGACCCTGCTTTACCGGTAGTACTGGTAACGGACGCTTCTGGCAAAGGTATTGGTGCTGCGCTATTTCAAGTTTGTTCCGATGGAAACCTAAGACCGGTGACTTTTATTTTAAGAGTTCTCAAAAACCACGAAAAAGAATACTCTTCGTTAGACATGGAAGCATTGGCAGTATACTATGCAGTACGAAGATTAAGCAGTTACTTACTAGGAAGAAATTTTACCATCTGGACGGATCACCAACCCCTTGTATCACTTTTTGGACGTAAAGGTATCCCTGACATGGTTTTCGGTAAGCTACAGCGATGGGCCGTTTTTTTTTTGGCCAATTATGATTACGAGATTAAATACATCAAAGGAGTTAACAATAAAGTAGCCGATTTCCTGTCGCGATCACCAGTATGACCATGAAGACGATGATATCAACGATGAAGAAGTCATGTTCCTACAGTTTACAGAAGCTGAAACGAAATCATTAGTAGAACGGAAGCAATTGATTGTTGAAACTCGACGAGATCCTGTCGTAAGTCGTGTTGTGAACTATGTCAAGACTGGATGGCCTACCAATGTGTAAGATTCTGAGTTGAAAAAGTTCTTCGTTCGTAGATCAGAGCTGATTGTGGAGGAAGAAGTGCTCCTGTGGGGCTATCGGATAGTAGCGCCTGCAAAACTTCGGCCGTTTTTACTTCAAGAATTGCACTCAACGCACATGGGAATTGTCAAAATGAAATCGTTAGCAAGAAACTATTTCTGGTGGCCTAACATCGATAAAGACATTGAGGACATGGGTAAGCGATGCGAACAGTGTATCCAGTACAGACCAGAATTGGGAAATGTTCCAATATCTCCATGGAAGCTATGTTCTCGGCCATTCGAGCGAGTACACATCGATCACCTGTTTTTGAAAAATAAGAATTTCCTGATTATAATCGATAGCCATACAAAATGGGTAGAAGCATATTTGGTGAGTACATTATCAACAAAGGAAACTATTGAGAAGTTAGAAGATTGTTTCCGACGTTTCGGGAATTGCGATGTTTTGGTGTCCGACAATGGTAGATCGTTTACTGCGGCAGACTTTCAAGAATTTTGCAAGGAGAAAGGAATACGGCATCTCACTTCAGCACCATACAGTCCGTGCTCTAATAGTGCAGCTGAAAATGCAGTGAAGACATTCAAGAATGCACTTAAAAAAAATGCTTGCGGAAAGCTCTAGCCGTGGTAAGTCACTTGCTTCAACGATGAGCCGTTATCTTCAAATGTATCGTGCTACACAACATTGCACAACAAATGAGACACCATTCAAACTTATGTTTGGACGTGAGATGAGGACTAGATTCGATTCGCTCCGGAAGGACAATTTTGTACAACAAACGGTTAAAACATGGAAGCATAATGCGAAAAGGAAGGATACATCTTTCGTTGCGGGTGAGATAGCATATGCAAGAGACTATCGAGATCCCGACAGACAGCGATGGATTAAGACAAAAATTATGAAACGAAAAGGAGAAAATCTGTACGAATGCTATGCAGCTGAAATTGGTACATTTATAAGAAGAACTCATCAACTGCTGAAATATGAATATGACGATTTCGAGGACAATAGAAGTAGCTTTCAAGAAACGATTGTTGGAAATAATACTACCAATGTTCAACTACCAGACGACGAATATCTATCGGCAGAAGATGAGGCTATCGAAGATCCAAGCTCAGTTCAACAGCAGAGAGGATACTATCGAGATGATGGGATATATGTTTCTAGAAGTAACCGAATGGTACGTGCTCCAGAGCGGTTCTAACTTACGGAGGAGATGTGCTGTCGCGTGTTCCACAGCGTTGTTAACGTAGCAAGCCAAGTATCGTTCGGGTAGCAACATCCTTGTAACATAATGGGGACGGGCCTGGTATAGTGGTTAGAACTCACTCCTCTCACGCCGAGGACCTGGGATCGAATCCCATCCCCGAGATAGTCACTCATGACAAAGATGTTATAGTGACGACTTCCTTCGGAAGGGAAGTAAAGCCGTTGGTCCCGAGATGAACTAGCCCAGGGCTAAAAATCTCGTTAATAAAGATAGATAGATATACTTGTAACATAAGTTGTTGATTTACAATAAACTTTATTCTGTATTTTCTCGTCATAAAAGAAAGACGTATTATTTAATTTGTCTAATACAGAACAGAAATAACTTTGTGTCATATTTCGTGTGTAGTATCGGTGCCTCCCTCCCAGTTTATAACTATCTGTGTTATTTTTTCAGAAATAATTGCACTGAGAAAAACTTTCTATGTTTTTGGGGCATATCATATAGTGAATTAGTTTATGAATTTTCATGATGATGAACGAAATTTTCGACAATTTATAAACTCTTTTTAAAGTCTACCAAGGCTGTGTGGCTGTTTTGAATTAAAACTATGGTTTATTCTTCAGTTCAGTTCAGTTCAGATAGCATGTAAGCAGTGGTCAAACTTTTAGTGAAACTAAACATTTTCATAAAAATAATAAATTCCACGGTTAAGTTAGGTTTTCCGTTCCCATCAAGAAAAGTAAAAATTTCTGCGACAGAATTGACCAAAAAATTTTCTACTGCGAGCTCAGTTCGAAATAAAATTTCACCTGCAATGAAAAAAAAAATTGTTTTGGGCATTTCTGAAAAGAAATTTAAAAGTCGCGCCAACAAATCTTATTTTCGGTTTTTTATTTACCCTAATAGTAATGCTTTGGTGTATGGCTAAAAAACTCGTTCTTGAAGTCGTTTGGAATGGTAACAATTCTCGTAATTAACTTTTTTTTGCTTATAATGAAACCGGGAATGTTTTCGAAATTCCGGGAAAAAAAACCGGGAGAAACCCGGGAATTCGAAATTGACATTTCACTGTCCACCCTGAATGGACGGTTGGTATAGTAAACATAATAACAAAATTGAGACAAATTTTTTATTTATATTTTTTAATTTTTGAATAAAAACACTAAAAAAAATCTGATTTGCGGCCTACAAATTAGATTTGTTTAGTATTTTGATTCAAAAATTTAGACAAAACGAGTTATTTAATTTAATTTAATTTAAGACTTTATTGTAGAAGTTGCCATTTTTCGATTAGATTATTTTGCAAAAAATCGGTTAAATTAGTCTAGATAAATTTTGGAAAAACTAAAGTATGCAAAGCGAAATCTGAAAAGGAATCTGATTTTTTTCGTAGCAATAAAATCTTCAAAGCAAGAGATATTAAAAATGACCAGAAGGGATACAGAAATCCATTTTGGAATGGCTGGTAAAGTCAATAATTGGTCAGATCAATTAATTCTCCATAGGATAATCGAGTTATGGAGGTATCCAGTTACAAAACACAAAATCAGTGCAATTGCGATGCAAGGGACTATAGGATTAGCCATATAAATTTTTACTATGGTTCTCTAACTGGATACCGAGATATGCAATGTCGAGTAAATAAGAGTAGACTGTATTAAAGAGCCTAGGATTCATGCAATAAATATATCAATTTCAAATTGACGCTTATATTAAGCTGTTCGGTAATCCAATCCACATGGTTACACAGCGTAACAAAAATGACATGTTTGCGTGTCTCAAGAACCAAATTATGTGTCTCTAGTAGATTTGGGGCTGCTGAATCTGATGCCGTTCTCAGAAATGTTCCAGCACGTCACAATTTTTAGCTACATGTCGCCAAAGTTGTACAAAACACTGCTTTTATTAATGTTCACATGAAATTTAAAGTACAATTTATCATACTTTTTTGTAATCTAATCCACCAAACATGCAAAATAGAACTTGAACTTTCATTTCAGACATAATTTGATTGAAATTGCGCGATTAAATTTCGATTAAACCGATTTTTTCAACATGCTTGCAGTCTCCATACAAAACTCTTCGTTTCTTCTATATGGCAAAATACAACAATTCTCTAAACCATCAAAAAATAACTTTTCCGTATCGAAAATAATACAAACTTTGATTATAAGTATTGTTATACACATAAAGTTTGAATTCAGTGGCAAATTAAGCCAATATATTACCTTACAAGCTGGGAAACTTGCATGCAAGTTGGCTGAAATAGTCTTTTTTGCATTTTCAACAGTCAATATCTCAAAAACTGGACGTGCTATGATATTTCTGGAAACGGCAATGGATTCAGCAACCCTTAATTAAGTGAATAGCGGTATTTTGGTGCTGGAGACAAAAACGTGTTCCGCAGTGTTATTAAATTAATTAACTCATTAAGCGAAGTATGCACTTAAACATAAAAGTAATCGCCTATCTCAATGCGTGGGAAATTTCTTGCAAGAAATGCTTAAGAAAAGCATTTTTCTTTGATCGCTGTACGCAGTTGAAAAGAAATGTCAATTCAAATGGAGCTCACTGTAGAAAATTTCTTGACCATTTCTTGAGCAGAAATTTTTACTTTTCTTGAGCGGAACAGCATACCTAGTGGTCTATAGGGATTTGAATTCTAAACTTGTAACAAACTCAGTTATTGGGTCACCAAGTGGCTCGGTAGCTTAGTTAGTAAAGCGCTCGTCTAGCATACAAGAATCCTGAGTTTAAATCTCAGCCGAGCACGTGGATTTTTTTCATAATTTCACCCATAATTTGTCCATCTTTACCACGCGTAATGAGTTAATTAATTTAAATATCAATTTCATTTGCAAAGAAATCATGTTTTATAATTTTAGTACATAGTAATACGAGCAGTAATACCTGTCATAGATAATAAAATGAAATAATAATTGTTTGGATTTTTTTGAGTTTCTTGATTTCTGTATGCTTTTATTTTGCTTCCTGATCGGTCTCTGTTCCATACATGAGGTCCTTAAAGACCCTGATTTTAAAACACTTAGTCGCTACCATTCTTCTAACGATTTGCAACTAAGGATATTCTTGTTTAACTGTATAGTCAACACTTCTAAGTAATATATTTGATTAGCGATTAAAATATTTTCCCCCTTATTTCAGGTTTGACGACATCTACTTAGGCATCGTTGCCCTCAAGGCGGGAATCGAGCCACTCCATTCGGAGGAGTTCTACTTTCACAAGGCACCTTTCCTGGGTCCGCAAAGCTACAAATACGTGCTGGCCACCCATGGATACGATGATCCTGAGGAATTAGTTAAAACATGGAACGAGGTGCGGGCGGCAGGATATGCCTAACTTCCGAGACGCGTCTTCTAGTCATACTGCTGAGTATTGCAGTCATTTTCCGAGGCCAAAAGAGAATTGAAACACCTGTCTGCCCCAAGAAAAGGGACGACAGAATCATCCCACTGATAACAAACAGGTCAAATGTATAGACCAAACCCCAAAAGTAGGTTCTTTACATACTTAACGTAAGCATTTCAGTAGCATCCAACGAAGGTAATTGAAGATCAATTGAAATAGGATTAGAATTAGTAGGATTAGCGACATCGATTGAATGACGTTAACCTTTTTTAGACAACGAGTACTCTCTTAGAAAACAACAGGATAGAACTTAGAAATTTATTTCTTTTTATATAGGAGAGCATTTCAACAGCATTCATACTTCGATCGAAAGTCGGTTTTCAGACTTTTCTTAGACTGATTGTGATAAAACAAGGTTGCATGTTGTAGATGAAGCATGGGAACATACGCTATGTCCAAAAGGGGGTTTTTATGCAATTTTCGCGTACATCAGATATTCTTTCATAGGAAGTTGCTCTTGATCATAAGAAACAAGCTAGTGAAAATCGCAGAGAAATCTACATTTGAAGTTTTTTCATAGTGGTCTGTAGAAGATATAAACTACCCGCATAAAGTTTGGAAAGTTGCATAAAAACCCCTTTTGCACATAGCGAGGAACATTTATTTATTTAACATGAATAAAACATCGTTTTTGTAATGTCGTAATACAATTATTCTTTATAATATATTTAATGTCAAATGTTCATCATATTGGTCATCCCTATTTTAATTACCTAGAATTTAAAATTAAGTTCCTTGTTCATCCAGAATTCGAGATGCATTAACGGAATTACAAAAATACACACTCAATTCAAAATCTAGCTAGTGGTCTCTTTTTTGGTCGATCTCGACGGGCAACCGAATTCCTTGTCGTCCTTTTTAACCGACATCAGCAGAACATGCATCGTGTCCACAAGTTTGTTGTATCCCGCTTCGGTGTCCGTTAGCCGCGTGTCCTGTTCCTCGAGCTTGCGGCGGTTTGTTTCCAGGGATTCATCTAGTGTGGCCAGCTGTTGGCGCAGTTTTCGGATTTCCTGTTCCACCAGGGCTTTCTCCTGTTCCTGGCAAGCGACTCGGTCGGCTAGCTTCTGGCGCTGCGTCCGTAACTGACTGATGCACTTGACCATTTCCTGGTTGTGTGCCTGGAGCCGTGCCGCTGCTTCGAACATTTTTACGAGATTGTTTCAAGGAGAAATTAAGCGAATTAGACTCAAAACTGAACTAAAAGACTTTTTTTAACTGAAAAAATGTTGCAGGACAAACAAAACAAACGAACGAACGCCGAGAAAGACAAATGCTGTCAATGTGACATCGAGTACTAAGTACTAAAATGTGTCGGACTCAAAACTGTTAGTTAGACTAGGGATGTCCACAATCTTTAAAAAATAATCAAATAAAACAGATTTAAGGGGATTAGGGACATAATGGACACATTAAGAAAATTCTTATTTTAAGACCTTAAATGTCAATATTTTGCAGTTACCCTCGGCTGGTTTACAAGTTCGTAACCAGTACGACGTGCTGCATTCATTCATGGTGAGACAAATCATCAAATATCAGAACAACGAGAAAGAAGCAAATCCCAAGTTATACTCCATATTTCAATGCGATATATTACTATCCAGGTTTTTACGAGCGATAATGGCTGCCGCAATAAGGCTCGCTTTCAGGTAGGGATCAGTCGATTTGACGTTTGGTCACGAGGACATGTACGCCCAATGCTAAAATTAGTGTGTTTGGCCGATGAACCAACAGATGGCGTTAGTGTGTAAACGTCAAACGCGAACAAAAACGATGTGAGCGCTGCGAATGGTGGATTGGCCACCTACCATATTTTTGAATCGATCGTTAAAAAGGTGGTCGATGGACAATGATGAGAGTGTGACGTCTGTTTGTCTGTGTTGGGTCCATAAATGAACCTTGACATTTTTGATTGTGTTTGACGTTCGCTTAGGGGTTTTAGTTTTAACACTGATGTTGTTTCTATCTGGAATTTCGGAAGGGACATGGAAAACAAAATACACCCAAAATTTGAGTTTGGCTTCATTCACATACTTCATGACGCTAAAAATGGCCATTTTTGATACCCACCCACCCCTTCGTAACGCTTTTTGTATGAATATTTCACAACATTTGTATGAGCCGTAACATCAAGAAGACACCCATCCACCCCCTTCAGCGAAATGAACTTTATGAATAAGCCCTTTAAGCCAAGGGATGTGACAAAATCTAAAACAATTTAGAAAAATGATTTTTGGACTTGAAGAAACCAAAAATATTAAAAAAAAAATGAATAAACATGTGTTTAAACAAATCTTAAGCGTTTGGCACTAAAATTGGGACAGGGCTTTACGGCCCTAATCTATCCAGCTTTTTACGCTAGCTTGCCATTAACTTTGAATTACCCCTTTCTGACATTTCTTGCCTATACTATAATTTTTATGGTTTGATCGTAGTAAGCTATTCAAGGGTGAAAATTTATTATGTTGACAAAAGAATGTCAAAAATTTGCGTTCTTGTTCAGAAAAAATAAAAATCGGTAAATTCCATAACTTTCTTTTTAATATTAAAGCTCTGACTATTTAAGGTTTGTTAAAATAAGTCGCCGAGGTAATGATTCCAATTAATACTGAAGAAAAATGGGAGATACTAGTCCTACTAGACTTAGCCACGAAATGCATACGGAAGCAATTGAGCAAACTGATGACAACGAAGAAAGATTAGTGGACATTCTATTTAAATTTAACAGCGCAAGGAATGTGTTTCATCCAGGGTTGACCAGGCCCTCGTTGTGATTTGAATTTGTGGTTCCGAAGGGGCAGACGAAATGACGAACGACGACTTTCACGCTAACTGATTTGTTACCCACAACCGAGGGGCAGTGCTGCTGCCCTGTGGGGATACGCTTCTGTTACAGTTGACAACTTACAACTCGTTTACATACAGACACGGTGCCTCTTTTATATGCTAGAGATAGTACAGATAGATATTGCATTACAAAGGTGTGAACGCCAACAGGCTAGCATCACGCAGCCCAATGCAAGAGCATCAAAGCAATTGGGCTGCTTGCTGCTAGCTGGGGGAGAAAGCAGAGAAAATCGAATACACTGCTGCGCTGCTACTGTGGCTGAGTGCGCCTAGCATATAATGAATAGGGGATATCGTTGCGGTGTGACCGAACAGAATAATCATTGTTATTTTTGGATAGTTATCTATTTTGAACCATTGCTTTTTTGTGGAATTACGTTAACTGCCGTTCCAGGAAATCAATAAAATAGTGTTACTTCTATCTCACTCGTTTAACATATATCAAATACATAAAATGTCGCTCACAAATGATGAGAAATATTTGGACAACTCCATACCCGTATATGCTTCACATCAGCATAGTGAAAGCATTATACATATCTTATTAGAAGACTCTTGTCGTTAACTATATACATTTCGACAAAAATGTGAACGTCTCATACCGGCTCTTTTCTTATATGCTAATAAATTGAACACAAATTTGAGCCAGCCCCATTTTCACAAAATGTACACCTTGGCAAGGAATAGTTCTTCTCAAATAATCCCAGCCAACTCTCATGAACAAAACTATGATTAATCTTAGATTTTCAAATTTATTTCCAATCCGTATTGGTCTAGCCCGTAACTGTTTGTTCATACAGTTTTGCTGTCTTCTGGTGCCTAAAAAGATAAAAAAGAATGTAATCACTGCAAAATACATTAATCTTTCCAATTTTGATATACAAAACAGCTGAAAACAAATGAAGTGAAAATTATTGACAAGCGAATAAACAATCTAACATCACTGCCTACTAAGAACGAACTATAAAATCTGTAGACATGAAATGCCAAAATTGAATAACCCCTCGCATTTTTATAGCTAGCGTAAAAAGCTGGATATATAGAGGTCTACAAGTAAACTGCCACAAACACCAACGCACGACCTATCTTACACAAGTCGATTTCCTAAGCATAAAAATGTATCAATGTTTGTTTGACGTCATTTGAGCTTTCGGTCAACGTCTGTCCTTCAAGGAAGTGAATGCTCGGCAGCCATTATGTTTATGTTTGCTTTCTCACAGCAAATAAAAGCAATGTTGTTACAGTTCTCACAGCAAACAAAGAAAATTTTGTCAACATTGCACTACTACGCAGGCAATTGGATTGGTCTATTTTTCAGCTTCATCAATTCACTAAAACTCGAAGATTGCTTTTGCAAAGTTTTAGTCAAGGCTGGTTTATTGTACTCTGTAGCCAGTGTAAGGTTATATAACTTGGTGAAAGTGGCTAGGAGGCCATCTTTAACTTGCTGGCCGTTTTGTTTACAAACATTACTGCCTGGCCTGGATAACGCTCAAACTGAAACTAACCGTGCTGCCAATAGTGCGAACGAAATAGTTAAAAAGAGAGATAAAAGTAGAGTACGCTACGCGCAGATGCGGCTGCATTAGAATAATTTCTGACACAACTTTTTTTCCAACCAATCAGAAGTCAGCCTGGCTCGCGAGATGCTGAAATTGAAACTAACCGTGCAGCCATAAGTGTGGACGAAATTGTTGAAAAGAGAGAAAGAAGTATAGAGCACACATGGAGCAGGTGCGACCGTATTAGAATAATTCTTAATAACACTGTTTCTCAAATCAATCAGAAGTCAATTGTCCGACTACCTGTCTCAGATGTTTGTAAACAAAACGGCCATCTCTTCCTCATCTACCGTTCCAGGTTTTCTCCACAAAGTGAGCATGGAGGAGCTGAACCCGCCTTGATTTTGATGATAATTGTTAGAGAGAGACAAAATATAGGTCTCGTTAGCCGAGTGGTTGGAATCCGCGACTACAAAGCAAAGCCATGCTGAAGGGGTCTGGGTTCGATTCCCGGTCGGTCCAGGATCTTTTCGTTATGGAAATTTCCTTGACTTCCATGGGCATAGAGTATAATCGTACCTGCTACACGATATACGAATGCAAAATGGCTACTTTGAAGCTCTCAGTTAATAACTGTAGAAGTGCTCATAAGAACACTAAGCTGAGAAGCAGGCTCTGTCCCAGTGAGGACTTTAATGCCAAGAAGAAGAAGAACACGGTCTCCCGGGTTACCTTAACACAAATAAAATTTTACGGCAGCTAAGTCTAAATCATTTTTCACCAGCTGTTAGTCCTCTCAACTAACGGGTGGGGTTCGCTACACACGCGGTCTACACACGATTTGCTTGTTCGGTACATTTTTATACTGTGTATGATTATGATGTGCATATGAAGTTCAGACTCATTTCGACCCTAATATTAATTTGTCTTTGCTAATATTGCAACTTTACCGAACTGGCCGAAAACTCAGTAAAAAGAATTACCAATTATTCAGTAGTTTGATTATTTTACTGACTTGTCGTCAAAATCAAATGAAAACAAACTGAGGCGCATGCGGGAATGTATCAATCGAGAATCTCCTGCTGTAGAATCATCCGGCATCAGGAGACACGTCTGTGGCGGCCAAACTTTTCTTGTACCTATTTTGCGCTTTCTCGTGGTATGCACTGTCAAATTTAGTTCGTTGCACTAAACCTGTAGCCCACTTAGTGAAAGACTTTCACTAATCAGGCTGAGTTTCAAGTTGTCAAATAACATAGAACAAAAGAAATTCAGAGCTACCAACATTGATAAATTGGGTCTTATGTCAGAAAATGACGTTTGCATTCGTTTTAGGTGGGCTATAGCCTATAGGGCTATAGCGATTTATTGATTTGCTTCTCGGAAATACAGAGATTTCATTAGGATATCCAGCACATTTTATATGCACTTTTGAACTGACTTCTATTCATTGATTTTTTTGTGTAAAATATCTCAAAATTAGCACTTTGATCAGAGACTCCAATAATTGTTTTAGCATTTCAAAAATAGATAAAAATTCTTTAACAATTCTGACAAGACTTAGCTATTTTTTTATTTTCCTTTGCAAGACCAGTTATGAATTACGGTATCCCGTAGATATCTTTTGAAAACAATGTATTTGCACTGTCCTAACTGTTCAAAACTTTGTTTAGCGTTTGAATTTGACGTCACATTTTATCAATGATCTACGAATTCCTTATTAACCCCAGCAATCTCATTTTTTACCATAAAAGGGTTTATTCACAAATTTCATAATGCCGTAAATGATAATTTGTGATACCCACCCACCCCCACGTAACGCATTTTGTATGAATGTTGTTCGAATTTTGTATGAGCTGTAACATCCCTGGGACACCCATCCACCCCCTCCAGCGTTATGAAATTTGCGAATGAGCCCAACAATATTCAAATCCTGATAACTTTTTTTGTTTCTCCATATTTTGCACCATCTTTATACAAGTTATTTAAAAACTTTTTTTTTCTCAAAATCTGCATCATTGCTGGGTTTTAAGATAATCCGAATTTTCCGGGGGATTGAAATTTCTTTGGCCGACATTTTGCTTTAGTCAATGGATCATTAAAATAACCAAAACGGCCGCTATGGAAAACATAGATAGCGCCACCGTAACCTTGTGTGTTTGACAGAACAGCGCCTTTGTTTTGATGCGGTGAGCACTGACAAAAACTACCTTCAATGACCTATTTATAAAAAAAAAACGAAAATTAGATGTGGGCTATACAATGCCAAGAGCTTCTCTTCATAAATCATACAAATCGGTTGAGGTGTCCTCAAGAAATTTTCAAACTACTATATGATTACTTTTTACTATTTTTTCATTACCGACTTCCATCAAATTATTGTTTCGAGAAGCGAATAACCGAACTGGAGCAAAAGCGAGCAAACTGAAAAAAAAAAAAATGATTTCGGAAAATTTCGAAAAATCTACGGAAAGATTATCAATAATCAAAATCGAGTTCAAAAGTCTTTTGAGAAATTGTGAAAAAATGATACACAAATAATTTTTTTTAGATAATCTCAGAAAAAATACGATTTAAATTTTTTGTTATTTTAAAATAAATGGTCCTGCTAGTAGAGAGGTTAATCGAAAAAGTTGACATTTTGTCAGACATTCAGATACTTTTGCCCTTTTCGACGTTACGACATTCGATGTTTTCGCATTCGACATTTTGTCTTTCGACGTTTTATCCTTTCGACGTTTCGTTCCTTCGACGTTTTGTCCTTCTGACATTTTAGCTTTCGACATTTTGGCATTCGACATTTTTAGTCACCCAAACTCGTAAAATGGCTCATATCCAAAAATGTTGTATGCATATTATGTTCCGTGTATGTATATCGGCAAGCCTCTTGAGCACCCCTAAGTACACTTTTCAGCTTTTTCTGCTGCTTGCTCGAAGTAAACTCGCGGATCGCCGTCGCGAATTTCGGAAAACTTTTGTTTCGATTGTTGATGTTGCAATTTCCCCTCTATCGTTGCCGTAATTGTTTTTTATTAATTTATTATGTTTATTACATTGTACCGTTGTATTTGGGAAAGAAAACCCCGTGAATTGTGTTAGAAACTTGTGTTATTTTGTGCAACTTTCGTGATCTTCTGGAAGTTCATCGAACCCATCTTCTTCGTGCTTCTCACAAGAGGTGCTGAGGAAGTGACAGCATTTTTCGTGGAGGAACGTCAAACGACTGACAGCACAAATCCGTGGACGCCATGTTCGAATGATTGTCGGTCGGGTCGCGGACGGAAGACGACGACGTTTTGTTGATTTTTGTGTGCCGTCGCGAAAATATTTTGTGATCCAATAATAATTTATCAGTGGTTCGATATCTCCCAACACAAATTCGGAGCTGAGGTGTTTGCTCAATGTGTGAAGACCGGTCGTTCTGAACGACAGTGCTTGCCTTCCGTTGCGATAAGTGTTCTGTGTGGTCTGATAAAAAAGAAGTCCGGGACCGATTCCCGTTAGCTTTTTTGCTTGGTCTTGAGAGGAAAATTTTTCTCCCATCGCAAGTTCCAGTTGGATACCAGCCAGGAATTGTTTGCGTAACGACAGCCGGAGCCACCAGCAGAGGATGGATCCCAGCGATCGAGGTGAGTTTTCCGGATGTCCCGAGTGGGATTCTATTTTAAGGCATCCAGAGAGACATGGTTGGGTTTTGGGTGACACCAATTTTTGTGTACTCGCACTAGTCTAGAGGTATGTCGGCTTGCGTTTCTTCGCGTTGAAGAGCAGAAGCGGCCGACAAAACAGAGCTTAGTAGTATGTAGAATGAAGCATAACAAGATGCCGCGAAGAAGACACGGGTTTGACCTCGTTCGTCTCTCGGAAGCGAAATGCGACGAGTTTTAGCTTGTGGCGTTTTGGAGGTTTGATGGGTTCGGATAAAGGTGATAGCTACCACCTACATATTGGCATATTATTGGGCTACACATTATGAGTCATTGATGGATCCAATTGAATGTAGTTTTCTAACTTAGTCATATTTTTATATTTTAAAGCGTATTATAAGTTCCTAGTGTCTTTAATAAAAACACAGTTCAATCAATCAATGTTATTTTTAATAAGTAATTAACGAAATATACAATAATAAATTATAGACTAGTGAACTTTTAGTCCATAATTTAGTGTAAGTAAGACAGCGAGATGGAAACAGTTTAGATCTACTTACGCACAATTCTCAACCATCGTGTTAAAGAGGGCGACATAGCATAATCCGTCTAAGTACAGTCGACTCTCCACAACTCGATATTCTATAACTCGATATACTCTATAACTCGATGGATTTTTCGGTCCATTCAAATTTCCATACATCGAGCTCTCCATAAGTCGATGTTTCTATAACTCGATATCTCCACTAGTCGATGTCACATGAGAGGAAAATTTCCCTCCATAACTATCCATAATATCCATTTTGAAATCCTTCTTATTCGGAGAAACTTGAACTAATTCTTGTTTGGAAGTGAATAAATACTTGCAAATTGTAATAAATGTCGAATAACAAAAATTAAAAAAAAAATATTGTCAGTAAAAATAATGAGATTCTTCGAACTTTTTTCGAAATAAGTTTTAAAATAACAGTTTGTAAAATAAGATCAACAATATATTATTCCCTCCCCTTGGTTATGCGACCTTGCCGCGATGGGAGGGCATAATCCATTAGCCCATATGATGGAAACCAAAGGCGTAACCTGTAGTGGTGGTATCACATTTTGGCACTTTTTGCTTAAAGCCGCGTCATAATTCATATGGCATAGACGCAATAATATCTCGGATGTGATCCAACGGACATTCTGCGTCATTGATAGAATTGATGCCCATTTCAAATAATTAATCTACCATGCCTGACGTAAAACATATTTTTCCCATGTTATACTATTTGTCTTCTACCATTTGTAATGTTAAGCACAACATTCAACCGCTAAATAAAGGTGTTTTTGACAAATGTTTAGTTGGTACCACACAGCTATCATTATATGGTCGTTTTCTGTAAGAAGTACCGCCAGCATTCATAAGCTCCCACAGGTTGTAAATTTCAAATGTTATAGCATGTTTTATGCTCGTTCGCTTCGATTTAGTATGAATTCATCTTTGAAAAACATTTTACTTGAATTTTTATTCAAAATACCGAATATTAGCACTTCTAACTAGTGATCCATAATATGGCCCAGGAAATGATTGTTTACCACGGTTATGGATCACTTCCAAAGAATGTAGATTTCTGCTATTTTATGCATTGGATTCGACATTTTTAGACAACAGCACTAAGGATAAAACTAATAAAACATCAAGGTTTGTAAATTTCATATTTTAGCAAACAAAAATGGGTGGAAAACTTGGTGTGGAGCGGAAACAGTTCATGTCTCAGTTACTACAATGCAGTATCACAATAAAAAGGGCATTTTGCCCTTGTTTCCAGCTCTAACACTGCTATTTTTGCAGTAATATATGAAACATTGTTCACTTTCGCCATACCATGCAATACAGATGCATTGAGTTGAAAATCTCTTGATTTTGTGCACTGATCCGTAATAAGTCACAATTTGATCCATAATATGAAAATTGATCCATAATATGGTTTTCAGGAACCGACACAATTTATAATTTTTATGCAATCCTATGTAAATATTACACCCAAAACAGTTTACTAACCGAAGTTCCAATTTGAAACGATTCGATTCGTGCTTTTAAATTACAATTTTACGTTTTTCATGTCATTTTATTGAATTTTATAGGTTGGACTCCACACTATTTGATCCATAACTGTGGGGTCATGGTATTCGAAGTGGACATTAATACTATTGGTGACGTTCAGTTTGCCTTTTGCTAACCAGAATGATCCGCTAGCTAGCTAGACACATCGTTATCATATACGACGTAGGGAATACTTAGGAACTCCTAGGAAAATGACTAGTAGATTCACTGTGTAGAAATAAGTGGTGACAATCTTATTTTAATATGGTTTTTACATTGCCATAATAAGAAATACCTCTTTTGTAACAGCGGTATAAATAATCTAATTCCAGCTTCATTTTCGCAGAATTTACAAGTAGAAAGTAGGCGTTGTGAAGCATTGCATTTGCCACCGAAAAGTGAATCTTGTAGGAGACTGTAATAGAAGCCTAAGGCAACTTTACTCTTCAATATTCACTATAAAATGACTATGGAAAGTAAGACGCTGAGATCGATCATTAGGGTACACTTGCTAGTTTCGAAAAATTGTTGAACAGACAAGGAAAGCGACTTTTTTCTTTAAGGATATATGAACGTAATGACCAATAAACACTTTTAACAACAAAAAATAAAATTAACTAGAACTACTACTAAACAGCCTAATTTTGTTAAAACTTGACGACAATTGACATTTAAGACTCTAATCTTACGTAAAAGACAGGAGTAATCAGAATAGCACTTGAATGACAAATTATTCAAAACCATTTCGACTAGACAGTATTAGTAATGACACTACTACACAACTATTTCAAACAAATTCTGATGGTGCTGCTGATTTTCACAATGCTTCCTTTTCTCAGAAGCAAGGGAATATGGGCACTTTTCAAAAACTACCACGTCACAATTACTAATAAAAAAACAGTGTTCATGTGGGCGCCATTGCCTAGTCCGTCTGAGTATTGGTCCTGGTAGAGGGGAAACTTGGCAAAAGCCAGACCGAGGGTTCAGCCTTGACAAGTTAAGCTGTCAGGCAGCTCCAACTGAATACCATACAAAAAAAAAAAAAAGTTTTAAAATAACAGTTTGTAAAATAAGATCAACAATATATTATTGCTTTCTCACACAAGAAATCATATATGTATTGGAAATACAGAAAATTGTTCCTTCGATTTTGGGATTTTTTGCGTCGGTATATTCTATAACTAGATAATTCTATAAGGCGATGTTCCCTTGAATATCGAGTTATGGAAAGTCGACTTTATTGGCAAAAGTAGAGGTCAAATTTGCAAGGAATGGGTCTTTTTTTAATTTCTTAATTACATACAGTCAAACCTCCATGAGTCGATATTGAAGGGACCATCGACTCATGGAACAGCTATTCGTTGGAAAGCTGTTTGAAGGGACCATCATAGTAACCATAATTTTATGTTTTTAGTATGATTCCATGAGTCGATATCGAGTAATGGAACATCGACTCATGGAGGGATGACTGTAGTATCATTTCAAACATTACACTCATTTCTTATATCAAGATGTTCTGTTAGGCAACACTATCATTCTAATTTGGCGCAACTAAATTAAGCCAACATTTCATTTACCGTAGCAGTTCAACATTTTTACAGGTGAGTTAATTTATCCTGCTTATAAGACAAAAAACGCTTTCAATTAACTGAACCTAACTTACCGGAGATTTTGGACATCCCTGAGGTAACTCAGGTAAGTCAGATGTGATAATATTGTTTAATATTGGTCCCAAATTGTTACCTTGAGGAACACAAGCTCTTACAGGAAGTCTTCCTGACTTGGAGTTCTGATAATTAACCTGAAGTAAATCAAATCAAATCAACTTGAAGTGTACGATTCGATAGATAACTTTGGATTATTATAACAATGTATGTTTAAAATTTGAGTTTTTTTTTCATTTTACAATTAAGCCTTCATGCCAAACACTGTCGAATGCTTTTTTAATTTCTAGAAGAACAAGACCAGTATAATAGACTACAGTTTTTTTTTTGTATGGTATACAGTTGGAGCTGCCTGACAGCTTAACTAGTCAAGGCTGAACCCTCGGTCTGGCTTTTGCCAAGTTTCCCCTCTACCAGGACCAATTCGTCATCAAGCGTCAACATCTCACCGCAAAATCGCTAGTGTTTGGAGGGGATTTTAACCTCCAAATTGTCAAATAACCTCCAAATCATCACCTCCAAATTAGTTCTAATATCCTCCGTTATATGAAATATGTTGGCGCGTCGTCGCAAGTTTATCGTTAAACAGTCAATACTCAGATGGACTAGGCTATGGTGCCCACATGAACACTGTTTTTTATTCGTATTGTGAGGTGATAGTTTTTGAAAAATACCCATATTTCCTTGCTTCTGAAAAAAGGAAGCATTGTGAAAATCAGCAGCTCCATCAGAATTTGTTTGAAATAGTAGTGTAGTAGTGTCATTACTAATACTGTCTAGTCAAAATGGTTTTGAATAATTTGTCATTTAAGTGCCAATCTAATTTTTTACGTTAGATTAGAGGCTTAAATGTGAATTGTCGTGAAGTCTTAACAAAATTAGGCTGTTTAGTAGTAGTTCTAGTTAATTTCATTTCTTGTTAAAAGTATTTATTGGTCATTACGTTCATATATTCTAAAAAAAAAGGTAACTTTCCTTGTCTGTTCAACAATTTCTTGAACCTAGTAAGTGAACCCTAATGATCGATCTCAGCGTCTTACTTTCCATAGTCATTTTTATAGTGAATATTTAAGAGTAAAGTTACCTTAGGCTTCTTCAGTCTCCTACAAGATTCACTTTTCGGTGGCAAATGCAATGCTTCACAACAAGGGTTACCATATTTTCTCTAACTGGAAAGAGTACATTTTTTCGTACTCTTCAAAAGAGTACTGAAGAGTAGACTTAGCCCAAGCTTACAATTTTGAAAATGCTCTTTTTACTAACGTGTTTTTCTGGATTGTTTTGATCATTTTTGTATTATTTTTTAAAATCAAGTAGTCGCTCACATTAACTTCAATGACATTGATTCTAAGTGGAAAGATTTGTTCAGTCATTTTTTTTTATAATGACGTATTTCATAGAGAAAGCCGTTCGAATTTTTGCAATACTATAGTCGATTGATTATTTTTTTAGTACTTAGCAAGACTGTTCTATATCAGGAAACTAGAACTTAGAAGACCGCTTTTCCTAACCATGGATCTGAAAAGAATCTCGAGTTTTGTCATTAAATTAAGTTTTTCCAGAGAATTGTTGAAGCAATATAGAAGACGATTAGTTTAATAGTTTATCTTCATCTTTTAGGCACTATATTTTAAAGTTAAATCCTTCCATTACCACAGCTGCGTTCACCATTGGATTATTGGAAACGACGTTCTAATAAAAGTGCCTGAGCAAAAGTTTTTTTTTGTCGGTAGCGATAGAGGTAGTACTGGCACTCTTAATCTGCCCTAAGCTCCTTCCCTGCTTTTTTATTTATTTATTTATTTTAACAAAAAATTTTGGAAGAGGGAAAAACCCCTTTGAGTGATTTCGTTATGAAATCTTTTTCAAAGAGGCACAAAACCTCTTCATCTTTTCATATAACGTTACAAAACAAATTAAAAAAGAACTTAAAACTAAAGGCTCATACGGCAAAAATATGACCATAGCAGAGCCACAAACTGAAACATGGATCCATTGTTAAATGAAGTATGGGTTGACTTCCAAAACAGGATGAGGGAGAGGGTCTGTCAAAAAAGAATCCATCTTCATCTGCAAATAAAAATAAAAAACACACACAAAGCACGAGTATCAAACAAAATATGAGATTTCATTCAAAAAACTAAATACGAGTTTAAGTATATGATAACATCTTGTACCCAGTATATCTCGAATAGATACAGGAATTGAATGACCATAATTTATTATATTATTAAATAGTTTATTCCTCGGTAAAATGAACCTAGAACATTGAAGTACAATATGATCAATGTCTTCATAAGATTCACCACATTCACATAAATTTGAATCCACAATATTAATACGATATAAATGATTGTTACAAATGTAATGATTTGAAATCAATCGCGAAAATGAACAAATAAAGTTTCTGGTTCCTGGTATATTTTTAAACCAAGGAAAATGACTAACTTTTGGGCAAATTGAATGACACCATCTTCCTTTATTACTGGAGTTCCAACAAGATTGCTAATTATCAAGGGAATGTTTTTTTTCATTTAGTATAATGTTCAGAAGGAAAAATATCACGATCATAAGTTATACCCCGAACAACACCAAGTTTAGCCAATGAATCAGCCTGCTCATTACCGTATATTCTACAATGAGCAGGGATCCACACAAATTTAATGATAAATCCTTGACTATGCAAATTAAATAATATTTTTTTCATCATGAATAAAATATGATGAGTTTTGAAATTGAAAGAGATGGTACTCAAAGCACGAAGACAACTCAAGCTGTCAGAACATACAATGTAAACAACATTTGCTTTTATAAGCCTCTATTACGTTCATCACACAGACGTTCCTAAGCAATGTTGCTCAAATGGTCACTGTGTACCCTAGCAGCAATCAGCCCTTATCGTAGTTTTGCAGTCTAGTAGTTTAGACTACTATCAAACTATGATAAGGCCTGAAATGCTACTAGAGTGGTTAAAGTGAAGAACGAAATAGTTTTATTAAAAGGTCCTCATTCCCCATTTCATTTCTAAGGTCACTTTTATTTTCGACACTATCACGTTTATCACCGATTATCACTCATCAACTTTCACACAATAACAATAATACAATAATACACAGTAATACACTTCAGGTATACTTTCCATTACATCACTTTTCACATCACACCATTTTCATATAAATTCATTGTTACCGTGTGGGACCGAAATCCGTACACCTAAGCACGAAGCCAAATAAAAGCCTATGATTAAAATATGTGGGTTTGTATAGAGAATCGATCAGCCTTTTTTTCTGTTACCTTAACATCTTTTTAGATGTAAATAATCACATCAAGATCTAAAAGTTGAGTAGAAATCATTAAAAAATAGGAATTAAAATGACTTCCCTTGAATCGAAATCCGTACACCTGAAAAAGGTTGAATCAAAATCCGTACACCTGTGATTCGAAATCCGTACAGCTACTTAAAATTCAAAACCTGGATGCTAAAAATGGCATTTTTATCCTTTTCTCTCTTTTACTGGCATTACGTACCAAATTGGACAACGCCTCATTTTCAGCTTTGTGTTCTAAGAGCACTTTAATAGTTCGTAATTCTTCGCCAAATAGCATATTTTGCATTAGTATATCGTATACCGTCGATGGGGGTGACAATGTGTCTAGGGGGTGAGATTGGGTCAAAACGGAAAAATATGTTTTATGAAATATTTCAGCTAATAACGTTGATATTACTCAAATTAATAATTCACATGTTAGGAAACATATTATTACACATAATTCATCACAATATACATTCTTAGAAATAGTAGTTTTTGTTTACTATATCAATAAACTTGTATGTTGAAACTAGATAAAATTTACAACATTTAATTTCTCCTGTGCAAAGTACCACGCATGAACTTTAACCTCTATCGTTATATTAGTAGAAGGTTGGAAGTCTTTTCATTGCACTTCACACGTATTTTCCGGAATCTAATTGATTCTTCCACAAAAATTTCATTTTTTTCGGTACGGTGTCCAAAACATTAGTAATGGGGGTGAGATTGGGTCAAGCAAGAACGATAGTAAATGAAATTGCAAGCCCACTTTTTCGACATTATACGGTGCCGGGTGTTCTCTTTTTTCATTAAGATGTGTTTATTCTTTTTAAATACAGCATATCTGTAACATTAAACAAGTCTACTTGAGGATTCCTTGCATTGAATGACAATGCAACGCATTTTGACAACTTCCCAAACCAGCAAATGTGTTTCGTGCGCAGCAACATCGTGAAATTTTATCAAATGAATTGTTTTTTTTTAATTCAATTATTTATCAGTGTTTTCATATTATAGAAACTTCTCACAGAAGTACAAATGAGTTGGATCGCTGAAATACCGGGATAATAACGTCAACATTTGCCAAACATGTATCGATCGTGGAATGACGCACCGAAATTTCAATATTTTCGAAGATTTAAAATAATCGCTGTTCCAGTACACCTTTGGGGAAACTGAATAGGCTTTATGGTAATGGGGATGATACTTTGAAGACAATTTTAGGGAAATAAGAAGAAAATTATTGTAAACTCTACGATAAATTCTGGGTTTACATATTTTTCTCATAGCTCTTCAATTTTTTGGTGTAATCGTTCTTTTAAGTGGGTTTATCATACTTGTGAAACATCTTAGATATCTTTTCGTCTTGTTTGCATCGTATTCCATCAATATTTTTCAGCTGTGAATGGTTTTGCAATCATATTCTCAAAAACAAGTTTTTTCAATTACAGTGACCCAGTTATTCCATAAATAAATCGTACGTATCCCTTTTTGACCCATTGTCACCCCCAACGACGGTACTGTGAATTGTATGTGAATAACAGTAGTGAATATAGAATATTTTGAAAATACTAATTACCAGAGCAAGTTAAAGTAGAGGATCTATGTGTATACATTTAAGCAAGGAGATTTCGACTGATGTGGGAGAATAGGAGCTACTAGTTTCGGTTTTTTTTTACTTATGAACATACACACTAAACCCATTAAACAATATTTTGATTACCTGAAGTGTTCAGTATACCAAAATACTGAATATCGATTGCAAGTTCAAGAAATTCAGGAAATCAATATTGATAATCAGCATATTTTGCTCAAAAAATTAAGCAAGGCAAAATTACAAAAATAAAACTGCAGAATTCAAGGTGAATATTGTGCATCATATCATGGGAGTGTAATTGAAGCGATTTTATTATTGAATCATTATGAAAAATGCAAATGGTTTTCGTTTATTATCGAATGAATAATCCTATAATCTACCAATGTGAGATATGTTCACTTGACTAGTTGGAATTAAATTAAAGTTAGTTTCTCCTGCTGCATCATCTTCTTCTTCCCACGTTCCGTTAATTTTCTTTTCTTTTCTTCCTCACGGATTGCCTTTTTCTCTTCTCTTTCGGATATTCTCCTTTGCTCTTCTTGCTCCCGCATTTCTTTTTTCTTTTGACGTTCTGCTGATTTCCTACGATCTTCATCCATCTTTCTCTTTTCTCGATCCGCTAATTTGTTCTGCTTCTCTTCCTCACGTTCCATCCGTTTTCTTTCGCGTTCCGCTTGTTTCCTTAGCTCTTCTTCTTCTCGCATCAACTTTTGCATTTCACGTTCCGCTAATTTTATTTTCTCTTCTTTCTCGCGCATCAATCGTTTTTCTTCACGTTCTTCAATTCTTCGCCTTTTTGCTTCTTCTTTCTCAATTTTGTCTTGCTCTGCCTTTCTGAAAATTTCTCCCCACTCTTCACTTGTTGCTACGGATGGATAGGCTCGTTTCGTTCGTTTGATGGCGTCTTTCGAAATGTTGCTCAATTTTTTCAGTACCGATTTTGTGACCTCGAACTGTCTTACAGTCAGTGCTACATATATAATTAGTTCAAATTATACAGTATACACATTAAAAATAAAAATACAGTGATTGTTACCTTCTTCCACAATTTCATTTGCATTGGATGCCTCTGGTGTAGCGCACCGTGTATGCAAATTTGAATCGCTTTGAAGGCCAATCTCACACGCTAAGCCTGTGAATAACAAAAACAGTTAAATGTTACAAACCGTATATTCTGTAAAACTTTCTACTTACTGTCATGGGAATTCGTTGCATCTTCAGGTATAACAACAGAATCGCTGTTGAACTGATTTCCTGCGTCACAAATTGTTACAAATGGAGAATCAATAAACATAAATTCCGGCGGTCCTTCGATTTCATCCATTGTATTACGCCAAAGATAAAACAAATTAGTGTCTTCAGCAGGTCCTGACCAAAGCAGTTTATTACGATGCTCTTGAAATTGGGCAAGTTGACTAGGTAACAATTTTTCGTTCAGAATGCGTAACCATTTTGAGGGATCCTCCGATTCTGGAAGTGAAACAGCCTTGTCCTGGAGTTCTTCATTTTCCTCGGGTAGTATTGGAGCAGGTTCTGCAGAATTTCCTATCGAACTTCCATCAGGACTTGGAAATGATTTATAATCAATGGCATTGGCGTCGAATGGATGTAGGCCACATTTACGAAATCCATTGATGAGCGAAGATTCCTTGTTTTCCATACTGTCTATCGTTGTTTCCAACAGAGGTGCAAAATCGCTGCGGGATATCATTGCACCATCATTTTCAAAACGCCACTTTTGAAGCTCCTTCTGCCATGCTGCTTTTAAAGGAGCGAAGAATGCTACATCTAGTGGTTGCATCACATGTGTTGAGTTTGGAAACAGAGAAACCAACACTATATGTTTTGATTTACAAAACTCCACTGTTTCATATGTGGCATGAGATGAATGACCATCGACGAAAAGAATGATAGGAAATTGTACTTTTGTCTTAACGGCCCAGGGGTAGAAAACTTTGGATATGAACTCAAAAAAAGTGTCAGAATTCATCCATCCAGAATCCGAGCGGCCTACAGCCCATCCTTTCGGAACACTGCTCGCTACACTAGCAGGAATTCTACTTTTGTAAGGAAAAAGTATTAATGGCGGAGCAAGAGCACCAGCTGCAGAAGCTGAAATGAGAACCGTATAGTTCTCCTTATCGCTGTTCGCTGACAAGGCTTGAACGTTTTTTGACTCTTTTGCAGCGATGACTCTTTGCTTTCGAGGTACCAAAAAGAAAGCAGTCTCATCCATGTTGAAAATTCTCGCAGGGTCAGACAAAATGTCGTCATATCCGTTTTTAATCAGGTAGTTGTGAATATTGTCAAACCAGTTCCTGATGCTTGCCTCCGTTATGACTCTCTTCTTAGCAAGATTATTCGCGGTTCTCTTTGCCAATTCTGGGTGGCGTTTTAAAAAGCGTCTGAGCCAGCCACGAGTTGGATTTCCATCTTTAAAGATAGATTCCTTTTTTTGAGCTTTTGCGAGGCTCCCGACGTACGAAATTACCTGTACATTAATGCATAAATGAACAGACGTCACCAAAATCGATAGAGAACATACCGGCTTTTCACCAACCGGCAATCCTGCTGCGGCCGTTGAAAGGATCCAGTTCACTATTCCGGCTTCCTCATCGGTTGTGAAAACTGTGGGAGCTCCTTTTTTTTGGGCGTACCGATTTATAACAGCATCTCTGACAGTGGTCTTCGGTATACCAAAAGCATCCGCAGCTTTCCGGAATGATTGGCCATTGCGCACTGCTTCAACGGCTTTTTCCAAATCTCCAGCGGTATATTTGGGCTTCATTGTATCGTGTGTTTTGGCTAGAACATGATGAAATATGTTAAACTTTTCCTGTGTACGGATTTAGATTCAAATTGAAAATATGAATCAAAATCCGTACAGTACAATAAACCTCAAAAATAGTTATTGCACTGGTCAAAAACAGAGTGTCGTATTTCTCATGTATACCTAAATGAGCTAGTGTGCCATGCGATATCCCATATCGCAGCTCACAGATTATGTGAGACACGAGATGCAGATACGTACAAAATATATCTTAGTGAGCGAGTCTCATGAGACATCTCGTGAGGCTCGTCGCATGCGCTTACTTGGAGTACTTTTTTTGCAGTTATGTTTGCCTAGTACAACAGCTCCACGGAAGCATACGGCTTCGGTCTATGTCTATGCTTCTTTGGTGGCCAGCACAAGTTTTTCAATTCAAATGCTAGAATCTTAAGGGGACACGGGAGACCGTGTTATTTTCCCTATCTTTCGTCTCACTCTAACAATAATCATCAAAACTTTGTGGAAGCAAATCTCGAGTTTTAGTGAACCGATGAAGCTGAAAATTTATCGGGTTGTGCACTACATATATAAAATCATAGTGATACATTTTCGCATCTATATATGGAGTGGTTCTTGGGATTTGCTTCTTGAAATGGATAGGGTGATTATGATGACATCCCGTGCGGCCTTAACCGCGTTGAACCGCGTCAGTGCTTACAGGCAGTTTAATCCATGATTTGATCCCTTTCCCTTGCTTTTGGAACCTTTGGCAGCGAGTCTCAAATGCACTGTCACATTGAGATTTTCTCATGAGACGGCACATGAGCCAGTGCAGATGTGATCGTTTGAGCTAGTACATTGCTACATGATATCTAAAAAAATGTGTCTCACCATAGCACGTGCTCAAGCGCGCGGTTATTTTTGTGCGCTCATGGCAAGCTGATCTCAAGCTCTTGATGTGAAGCGCGTATACATGATGTCTGGTCAAAAACGGCATATACTGCATTGGAATAACAAATACTTACTATTCGAAGACATCGTGATAAGCAGCGGCCTCGGAAAATTAGGAATTTCACTATTAACCTGTTGAAAACTATATCCTCTCCTGTTAGCAAATCGCTAAGAAGGCAAACAAACCACACAGCACAATGGCAAGCGATCACGTTTTGATTTTTATAATTTTAAAATCATGGCCTACTCATATACAGTTGGCATTACCAGCAACTTATAACTTATTGTGATTAGATGTGTCCATTTAATACTGCATATTTAGCTATTTAAATAGCAAAATAATGATAATTAGGTCAAGTGTACGGATTTCGGTGCTGTACGGATTTCGGTCCCTCACGGTATTACCATTTACCATCTGTTAGTTTTACTAAGTAATTAAAAGATATTCAATTTAAATGTTTCATTATTTTTGTTGCTGTAGAGGCATTACTATTCAAACTACAATTTAGCACTGTCAACAAAGTTACAGTAAAACAAAATCACTTCGATCCATTCTTCTGCACTCGCTGTCATTATTAACACTTTTATCATGCATGTTTGAAGAACTAGGCAATAATGTTTATATTCAGAGAAATGATTGCAAAATGTATTATGGCCTTTATTAAATTAGTAGAGTTCACATCATTATACATCATCATTATTATATTTTTAACAAAATTATCAGAATCACTTCCAATTTCATTTTCAAAATTTCATCACCATAGATTTTATTATAAATCATGAACCGTTAGCCTGAGCAAAAGTGGTTCAAAACTAAATCAAATTATTTAACAATATTTTTACCTTTAACTCACTTATATCTATAGTTAGTGAGATATATGAGCTTATGAATACTCATTATTGAGCTAATCGTACCAATTCGAATCAGCTATACTTAATTTAATGAAAATCTTTGGATCTCTGTTTTCATGGTAAATATCTGTTTCTTCAAAATATTATTTGTTTGGTTCGGCAATCGTCAGTAATAACTAGAAAAGAGTACAATTGAGCCCATTTAGCAAAAAGAATAGTACACAAATTAGCAAAAGGCAAACTGATCGTCACCAATAGTATTAATGTCCACTTCGAATAGATTAATTAGTGGCCCAGATAGCCGTAGCGGTAAACGCGCAGCTATTCAGCAAGACCAAGCTAAGGGTCGTGGGTTCGAATCCCACAGAACGAGGATCTTTTCGGGTTGGAAATTTTCTCGACTTCCCAGGGCATAGAGTATCTTCGTACCTGCCACACGATATACACATGCAAAAATATTCAATTTGCATAGAAAGCTTTCCAAATAACTGTGGAAGTACTCATAAGAACACTAAGCTGAGAAGCAGGCTTTGTCCCAGTTGGGACGTAAAAGATAAATTTTGCGTTGACCATCATTCTGTTCAAAATTATTTTTTCAAAAACATTTCTGATGGAGGAAAGCAAATTTTTTGAACGACTTTTCCACAAATACTTTCGAAATATCTTTTCAGATTCTTCGAGGAGAAGCTTAAGGGATTCTTGAGTAATTTTTCGTGAGATTTATAATGAAATACTTTCAGAAACTCCTCATTGATCCGTCTAGCAATTTCTTCACCTATGCTCCTAGAATAACAGTTAATTCTTAAGCATTCCAAAGCTCCCACCTACAGCAATTTACATAAAGATTACTCTGAATGTATTTCCAGGGTTTTCTCCAGAAACTTGTCCACTAATCCTTCCATCGATTTCTCCAGTCGTTATTCTAGAAGTAGTTTTTAGAGATTTTTACAGTAGTTCTACCAAGAAAATCAAGAAATGTTTATTCAAAAGTAATTAAAACAAATAGAGTGACGATTTTTACATTATTTTTTCTATCTTTATTACTAGATTTTTAGCCCTAGGCTAGATCATCTCGGGATCAACGGCTAAACTTCCCTTCAGAAGGAAGTCGTCATTTTATATTGCGTCATAAGTGACTATTCCGGGGATGGGATTCGATCTCAGGTCCTCAGCGTGTGAGGCGTGTGTTCTAATCACTACATCAGGAGGTCCGTCCCCCTCCTACAGGAGTTCCTATTTTGGGTTTTGCAGTTTCTCCAAGAACAAGAATTCAACCACACATTCTCCCAGAAGTTACTCTAAAAATTCCTGCAGAGATTATTCCAGGAAATCTATTTGGACTTCATAAATAAATTGGACCAAAACTTCTTCATGAGGTGCCGACGGAAGTTTTTCGAGGTATTTCTCCACCATTTCATTCTGGTATTACACATTTTTCCCGAGTATTTTTTTAAGTAAAATCTTTTTGAATTGCTCAAATGTTCATTTAAGGTTTCACACTAGCAAATACTATGGCATTAAGGAGCCGGATGCTTTTCTTGGAACTTTAGATTTACTTCGGCAGTTTTTTTTTAGTTTCTGAGTGACGTACTGAAATAGAAGCATTGCAAATTTTCAGCCAATTCGGCCAAGAAAAACCCTCTTGCTAAGGTATATAATGGACGTACCCAATTAGTTCTTTAGAATATTCTAGTTATTCCTCCGATCAAAAATTTATTCACGAAATGCGTCCTATGTTTTTCAAAGAATTCGTTCGATACGATTTTTTTTACACTACCCACCATAAGTATGGAATTGCATCACGTAGTATTGCAACACCCCAGTTGAATATTGCAGCACCCCGAAAAGTTTAGCATCACCTAAACCTGTATGATGCAGAATCTCTAAATACTTACTATCTACAAAATTGCAGATTCAGCAGCCTTATAGCGTTCATTAGGTGAAATTTTAAATGCGGAATTTTGCCGCTAGTGTACATGTAATTTAGTCTTATTCTAGCAGGCTCTTGCTAATGATCCCGACCACTTGAAAGTTTGTGTCTTCAGCAAAGTTGTTCAGAAGCTTTTCTACACTTTTAACGATGAAGCATCACCAGATAAGAAATTTACGATGAAATGCCTCAAAACCTTTATAATTTGCAATGTTCTGGTTTTCAACAAACTTGACCAGAAATGTTTATTTGATTAAAAAGTATCTTGTATAATTTTATCGCTTTTCAAGCTGTTTTATGTTATGATCCTTAGCACCTAGATCTAGAAGAATAGTTTCTGCATCATACAGTCGCCTCTCCACATCTCGATATCGAAAGGACAGAGATCGAGCAAAGAACACATTTTTGATGAATACTAAATTGAAAAACACTCCGTTGCCAAGAAAGTAATACACAAACAAACGTCATTTTGCGCTCCTAATTTGTTGTGAATCCCAAAACTTTGGTCAAAATATTGGTCATATCGACATACGGAGAGAAAATTGAGAACGAAAAATCAACAGAAACACATCGAGATATGGAGATATCGAGATAAGGAGGATTTCGATAAATGAAGAGTGAAAATGTATGCAGACTGAAGGGACTTATGAAATCATCTACATAGGGAGAGATATCGAGATGTGGAGAGTCGACTGCAGTTGCTCAGAATACCGACAGCAAATCAAAGTTGCGCGATTGGTCTTAAAATTATAATAATGCAAAATTAAGTAAACTATAGCTGATTTTCATACGAAATGGTCAAGTATCTCGGGGATTCCACTGTGATAATTATAATCTATTATTAACGTTTCATACAAATTTATTGTGCCTTTCTCAAGGAATCTGTGGACAATGTCCGTTAACGCAATAAGGCTTTTGAATAATTTTGCTGAAGACCGCAACTTTTCTCAATAAACAACTGAACAAAACTACAAACTCTACAAGTAATTTCATACTCCTGCAGTCTCCTTCCTTCCATCTCCAGAATCTTTTTTTTATTTCAAAATGAGAGCACATGGACTTTTTTACAAACATTGGGTACACTGTAGAGTTTGACAAGCTCGTGGATGATCCTTCGCCTTCATATACTGTGCTCCTGCGAATCGGCAGCAGCAGAGCTTACAGGTCTTCCTCGAGCATAGTTCACGTTTCATGCCCGAAAAGGACTACCGGTCTTCTAAGCGTTTTAGGATGTGAATCTGTTTTGATCGCAGCTCGATTGTCTATTGTATTTTTTCCATAATTCTTTGAATCTGGACATTTCAAAACAATCTATGTAACAATGAGAGATTTTCTCATCTCTTGCTCTCTTTCGATTATAACAGTGCAATCAAGCTTTTGAGAAGTTTTTCAGTACAGATCGAAAGACAATGTGCTTGGCTAGCGTTTTACAAAACAGGTTGATATGACTCAGTTATTGATTAAAGAAAAAGTACAAAGAGAGCCTCGCAATGTTAGATAGGTTCTTTTGAAAAGCTACGCGAGAAATAATCTATCTAAAAAGGGACCAATTCCACAGGCGCACTGATTTGAGAGAGTGCAATTGACATTGCCTTCCCATCGTCGTCATCAACTTCGTCGTCGGTAACATCCTTGACACATTTCCTGAATTTCCCTCTGGGCCTCTCCATAACTCGCCCCACTACCATATCAAGGAACATCATTAGATAACGTCGTTGCTCAGCCATTGAAAACGAGTGAGTGAGCTTTTGGATTGGAGTGGGAGTTTGTCCTTCTCCATGTGGATTGCGCTTTACTGAAAATCTCTGCAAATAGGCGCTTTCTTTGTTGGAGTAACTGCAGTTGGCGGACATGCTGCAGGGGAAGTTCTTCAGAAGTTTACGACGTCATCATTCAAGCTTGGGCTCTTGTTTGCGTTGGCACAGTGCAAGTAGTACGGTATTGCAACGTGCACAGTACAAAATAACCTTGTTGATATCAGGGCTGGAAGCAGGTTTTTTAGATTTGCTCATTATTTGTATACAAGTCTCTAATTAGTTTTGATAGAAGGATTCTAAATTATCTATTTTAACCATAATGGTCTATGAATGCTGTTTTTTCTTTATTATGTTGCAAAATTCTAGAGGCTCAAGAGAATCTTTCAAAGACTATTACGCGAATTTTACCTGTGTAATAGTCAGGAATTTCTTCTTAGATTATTCGAGGAAAAGCTTCAGCAATTTTAGTGACTTCCAGGGGGTTCTCTTTAATATTTTTTAGACATTTCTCCACCAATTCTCCCGGAAATTCCATAGCGATTTTCCAAGGGAGGAGATTGTTCCAGTATGTGCTCTAGGAAATCCTTGAGCACTCCTCCAATTTTTCACGAAACTATCACTAGGCTAGCAGTTCTTACTATAGTAGATTTTCCAATAATTCCTACATAAGTTCTTCCAAGAAGATCAATAAAGTTTTATCCCAGAGTGTTTGAAGAAATTCGTTTAAGCATTTTCCGAGAAACCCTACAATACTTGCTATGCTGATTTATCAGGCAGGCATGTTTATATGGGTTTCTCCAAAAAATAATTTACGATTACTTGGAGGAACTGCTCCAAGAATTCATCTTCTTCTTTTTCCTGGCATTACGTTCTCACTGGGACAGGGCATGCTGCTCAGCTTAGTATTCGATAAGCACTTCCACAGTTATTAACTAAGAGCTTTCTTTACCAAAGTTGCCATTTTCGCAATCATATATTGTGTGGCAAGTATGATGATTCTCTATGCTCAGGGAAGTCAAAGAAATTTCGATTATGAAAACATCCTGGACAGACCAGGAATCGAACCCAGATACCTTCAGAAGTCATCCAGGGGTTATTGAAGAAATTCAGGAATTCTTCATTATACACTTACTTGGGAAACTTCTCAAAGCATGATTCCTGCAATTCTTAGTGAACTTTGCGGTTAAAATTTTTAAGAATAAATGTCCTAAGTGACAAATTTGTAGGAAAATTTAAGAAATCCCTGGAAGCACCTCTGGAGAAATTACTGGTTGAATTCTGGGAGATGTTCTAAACGAGAGCAAGTCCTAAGGCAATCGATGGAAAAATCACTGGATAAATTACTGGAGGACTTATGAATTCTTGGAGGAATTCTTTAGTCCATAAACAAATCATAGACAATCCTGCAGACATCTTTAAAGTAATAATTTAATTTCTCTTTAAGCCAGAGGTCTCTATATAGTTCTTGTTTTCAAGACATTCTCAGAGTCGCTACCAACCCTGTGATATGTAGATGGGTGACATTCTTATGCATACGTGGTTTGCATAACTATTCGATTGATGGTTGTCTTGTTCATTCCATTTCGTATTCTTATTGATCGTCATTTTGAATTTTCACACAATTCTCCATTCATTCTTGACGTATTTATTATGTACAGAGCATTTATACTTTAGTAAAGTTATACACATGCTACATAATTTTATTTTGCTTTATTTAATTTCATATTTTATTCAGGTTTATTTTAAATATTGAGAGCAACATTGTTACTAAAGCTAAATGTCTCTATTTCAAATGCAACCAAGCATTTAATTAATAACGAGGAAGCATCATCTTGCAAGCAGCGACGAACCTTCTTCCCAAAAGCTTCGGACAATCATAAATCAGCGAACTTAAATGTAAAAGAGGAATCTCTCACAAATCTGTTTTGGTGTAAATCTGGTGTCCAGACTTCGATACAAAACTTTCATCGTCACTGTGTAGGTGAATCACTGCAGCATCATACGGGATGTCGAGTAATTCCAAATGCGGAAATGCTGTTCGTGAGAACTCAAACTAGCACCAACAACGTCCCCAAGTATACCCGAGAATTTCTTCAATAGGCATGGTAGCGATGCGCAGTGTTTCTTTTGCTGACGGACATGTGTTGTAGAGCCAGCGCACCACCATGGCAGCAACTGTTTCTGCGCTGGGTTACCATCGACACCACCACAGTTGCATTCCGCTAAGCACACGATCAACCAGCTACCTTTCCAGAATAATAACGACTAGCTGCGGATTTGAGGTGGCCCATTTTAAATGGAAGAAATCAAATCTAATCAATTTGAGGAGTGAAATTTGCTTTCTTCAACTTTAATAGGTGTTCAAACAAAATTTGTACGAAGAAAATCGATCAATTATATGGAAAACATTTTCTATCATGGAGGCCGATGAATTATTTTTTTTTTGTTTTTTTTAACAAAAATAATTTTGTTTAGGTGCAGTCCACATTGATTGGAGCATATTCAAATCAATAATGAAAGGAATAACTTATTGACTACAGCGGTACATATGGTCGAAAATGTAATCAATACCGTTTTCTCCATATATTTGATAAACTTTCTCCATACAAAAATCAAGCTTGTTTAGCCCCCCTCAGAGTTGACGGATTCCAATCAAAACTTTTCAGTAGTTTCTGGGGGTCCAAATGAACACATTTATGGAATGTATCTTAAGATTTTTGTAGATTGATCATTATTGGCCATCCTACTGTGGATGCACACCAATCGAAGCATTTCTTCGCTCCTCAATGGCCAGCGATGCTCCTCTTCTCCTCTTCATCGGGTGAGATTTTTCAAGGTTAACCTGGTCTTGCGATCGGGTAGTTTCGCGTGCACCACCAATACTTTGCCCCACTCCTCGCTCGTTGTTAAGCATTATTGCTGACGGTGATGATGCTGTTGAAGATTGGGTTCCATGTGAAAGGTGGCCACCACACGCCCGTTTTGGCTGCTTTTGGCAGATCAAGCGAATACGATAATGGAACGTGTAGTGGAATGACGTAGTTCTGCGATCAATTACTTTCAAAATTATCGCTGTGATTGTGGTGGATTCACGCGCAACTTCCGAACACGACGCACGTCGATAAAGCGACAGCCCAAAACGAAAGCCCGCATCCATGCCATTAGCATATGTTTAAACTTCAAGGTCAACCGGTTTGCCGGAGTGCAGTTTTTCTCCCATTCAACCGAAGGAATGGCCATTGAAGAGCGTAAAGCTCATTGAGGGCTTGATTTATTCCTCAATCTTGAACCTGTATTACGCGGCTCCTGTGACTTTATCGTTGAAGTTTCTCCGCGGTTGAAAGCGTTGGGCAGGGCTGGTAGCACTTTGATCTCTCGACTTGTACGCTTTGAGAATCTTTGAGAAGCCCCATTCATTAAACCTTTGTGCAACTTCGATTGTTCTGGTCAATCACGGAGCGTAACTACAAAGCGATTATCTATGCTCATCAGGGATGCCAGGTGATTTTTGAACTTGTCTAAAAATTTTGAATTATACAGTCAACTGTATCCAAGGATCTAATAGAGTTCAAATGTTGGGTCAAGAAGACAGACAATTCAGTTTTCCTTAGGTAAGATTGCAGTTAATATAAATTTCACATTATTGTTCAGTCAGCAATTCCGATACATGGCTGGTAATTTCAAAAACGATTTCGAAACTACAATTTCGATGAAGGCTCTAGATTCCGGAAGAATATGATCAAAAGGAATTGCAATTTCTAGAAAATAAACGGAAATTAAAATTAAATAAGAAAACATTAATTGTTGCAAAAGTTATTCAGGCATTTAAAAATGAAACATTTCTCCGGGACTCCTTTAACACTATAAAATGATACAGTCAGATAAAAAATATATCAAAATATCGTAAGAGAGAAGGCTGCGTAAAATCCTGGAGAAATTACTTTATGGACCTTCTTGGAAAAAATCCTTGAATATACGAGATGGAATTTCTGGATTTTTTGGAATGCCAGGAATTGGCTCAAAAGTTTATTTTGGAAAAATCTTCAGGAATGCTTTAATTTATTTTCTTTTTTCAATTACTCCAGCATATGCCCCATAAGATTGCTGCAGAAAATCGCCAGGAATTGTACTTAAATTTTTCAAGTATCCTTTTTCGGGTTTTTCCTAGCGTTGGAAATTTCTTGCTTGAAATCTTACGGAAAAGACGAAGTAATTCCGTGGAAAATACACTAGTTGGAGAAACCCCAGAAAGAATTGCGAACCCCTGAACGAATCTCTGGAGAAATTCGTAAACGAGTCCCGGAAAATAATCTATAAAGACCTGATCATATAATTATACTATGCTCTAAATAATCTTTGTCAATATTTTAACAATATTTGTTTTTTTTTCTCTTTTTTCAGGTATACATCACATCAACGTTCATTATATGGTAAACTTTATCAATGTGGATTCACTACAGAGAATATTTGGGTAAACTTGTCATGTATAGATTTTCATAACATTTCGATCTCTGAAGAAGGAGTCAACTCTTACAAAAAATCGTCCAGATATTCCACCAACGATTTCGAAGGAGTTCTTCAACCTATTGCTCAAGAATTTGCTCCAGGAAATCCTTGGGCACTCCAACGCTACTATCTCCAGTGATTTCCACAGATATTACTCTGAAAACTTTCCCAGGGTGTCCATTTCAAGATTTCCTCCAGAGATTTTTTTCCACTAACTCTTCCGTTAATTCCTCCAGTTACACTACGAGATCTTCCAAAAATACCTACACAGGAAAATACACAAACTTCACAATCCAGAGCTTATTGCAAGAATTCCAGGAATTTTTATAAGAGTTTCATCATATGTTAATTCAGGATGCTTATCAGAAAATAATTTTCCTGAAATTATTGGATTCTACGACAAGTCCTGAAGGTGTCTGGGTTCGATTCCCAGTCGGTCCAGGATCTTTTCGTAAAGGAAATTTCCTTGACTTCCCTGGGCATAGAGTATCATCGTACCTGCAACACGATACACGAATGCGAAAATGGCAGCTTTGGCAAAGAAAGTTGAAAAGCAGGCTATGTCCCAGTGAGAACGTAATGCCAAGGAGAAGAAGATAAGTCCTTATGAATGAATGAATACCCATAACTCCTGATTCCTTTTGGTTTGTTTTTGTGTTCCTCGTTCCTGTTTGGTCTCATTTTGATTCATGCTTGGTTTTTTTAGACATGAGGTCTCTAAAGTTTCTATTTTTCAGCCACTCGGTCGCTCCCAGCCCTGGGTTGCACTTAACGAGATAACAACCAGAGCTTAAGTACTGGATTTATGGAAATTGCTACCGGTTCGTACGAGATATGGTTTCGCTTATTTTTCTATGCAAAACCATTATCACCATCTACGAAACGGAGCAATCATGCTGGTTAGAACGGGTAACAGAGTTGCTACTTGTTCATATTAAGTCGTATCAGTAATCCGGTATGCATTTATTCAGGAACCGCCTCCACAATGGCCGTCACGTCACCCCGGGATAACTACATTTGTCACCTGTTCGTGCCAAGGAGGTTATAATTAAAAAAAGCAATTCACCCACGCACCGCGCGCTGGGGGGTTATTAGCGGGTGATTCCATTTCAATAATCTCACGCTATCCAATCTAGGTATGGAGGAATGAAAGTTGACGTTGCATTCCGTTTCCGTTCCCCTCGGTCATTATGACGAATTCAATTCTGGTGGTAATGCAGTGGCTGCCCAAGCAGAGAATGAAAACTGATTGAAAACAAATTTTGATGTTGCGATATCAAGGACTGCATTTGTACAGTCAAACATTTATGAGTCGCTGTAGCAAAAACGCATGAAAATATCTAGTTATGATACAGATTACTTTGCTTTGCGGGTCTCCAGTTAGCCTAGTGGTTAAGGCTTTGGATCGCCAATCCGGAGACGGCGGGTTCGATTCCCGGTCCGGTCGGGAAATTTTCTCGACTCCCTGGGCATAGAGTATTGTTGTGCTTGCCACACAATGTACAAATCATGCAAAGGCAGGCAAATAAAGCCGATCAATTGATAACTGTTAAAGCGCTCTACTACTGTAAAAGTACTCTCTACACAAGTTGAAGAGGCAGGCCAAGTTCCAGTAAGGAACGTCGAGCCAGTAAGAACAGATTACTTTTGAAAAGCAGTTTGAGTGGGCCTCCATAGTATTGAAGACATTTATGTAAAATATGCTTTCATGAGTTTTGGGATATCGACTCATAGAAAACCCTATTATAATAATTTCATATATTTTTTTTTGTGAGATTTGATAATCTTGATGATAGAGTTTGAATTCAGGAATGTCAACATGACACCAAATATTGGTGAGATTAAGGTCTACAAAATGATCATCAAAAACTGTAATCAATAAGTATGAATAGGGTAGAAGTACCAATTATGGCTATAGTACCAATTATGGCATTAGTGGGAACAATTCTTATTTTTCTTATTGTTTCACTAGACTCAGAGGCGTCGCGTGGTCTAATTATCAACCTGTGCACTTCAAATTTAGTGTCATATTATTTTTGTAATATTGGGTTCAAACCAATAAAACAAAAAATAATAAAAATGTGTATCCATTGGCTATTAACCTTCGTTTTCAATTTTTTTTCGATCTCTCAGTTGATTCAAAATATTTAAGATTTTATGTGCTAATCGGGTTGTTTAGTTTGATTTATCAACTCAACCAACACTTTCTCAATTTTAATGATTAGTCTTTATTATGGGCAAATTGTAAAATTAAATATTACAAATTTGTGGGTCATCAGTGACGATTTATAAAACACTGGATTCTAGCTAATATTGCAATACTACAATCATAGCTTACATATCCTTACATATAATTAATCAAGATCGGTAGCATCGTGTAGTGCACACCTTTTAAAAAATGCTCGCTTTTGAAATACACCACAAGCGTCAAAATGTTGACGATGACGGAGGGCCCGACCGCTCTTGTGTTTATTTTTTGGTTTTCATTTAACTGACCATTGCAAGTACCTCCGCGCTGTATGTGAAAAGCGAGATTTTGAACCAATACCTATTGTTCAAAAAACAGCTTCCTAGTAGGAAGTTCCTGCTGTCAGCCGCCCGAAAAATCCACCTGACTTTACACCACAAGCTTGGTGATGCTGAAGGCGCCAATGTCAAAAAGAGAGCAAGCAAATAGATCTCTTCCGTAGACTGATTTCTCTCTTATTTCTCCCATTCGCACGCTAGCACCGATCGAAATGGTAATGTAGCAAAACTGTGCACCGGCCAGAGTTGCCGCTTTGGCTACTAACACACTCGCATTTGTAGTTCAAAAAGCTTCCTACCACATATACAGAATTGCGTGTACGATACAAGGCAGCGCGTTTCCCGATGAGAGTGCACGCGTTGGTCTTCATCGTCACAGCAGCGAAGTGTAGCGTGGATCAAATTGTTGCGTAGGATGTAGCATGCTGAGCGCGTAGAGAAAATGTGGTCACAAATCGCGCGTCGCACCAAACAGCTTTTGCATAGGAAAAATTTTCCAACATATTTTGTCAGATGGAAATTGCGTTGCAAGCTATCAATAATAGAGATAACGAAATGGGCTAAATTCAATATTATTAAGAGAATTATTGAATTGTACTTCAAAGGCAGTACATATTGTAGGTGGTTAGGATGAACAAGTTGCCACCTGTGCAGTGCACATGTTGCACATGTGGACGCGACGCCTCTGACTAGACTATAATGGCTTATATTCACAGGAATGATTAAACAATTTGTTTTTGATGGTAACTAAACCTTGAAAAGAACATTCGTGCAATAAGCTTCGAAAAATGAACATTTGAAAATTTTGCCTCACATATATGTCACCTTCTTAGCAGTTGGCTAAGGGACCTCCGTTACGAAATGTATGTTTTCATCCGGATAAACTGTTTCAACCGATGAATGTATGTTACCTAGTGAGAACAAATGAATAAATTTAGCTGGTATGCAATCAATTCTACTGTTTTAAGTTGGAAATCGTGTTATTTCCACTATGTCGATAACTGGTACAGAGAGTGTATGAGAGCCCAATTATGGCAATACTCTGGAGGCGGTTTGTTTACATTTTTTGATCAGTAAAATAAAAGAAGTAAAGCTATTTTACGGGTGACTTCCACGACGGGACGGTTCGGTAAGGCATTATCTTCATGTTTTGTACTCAATTACTAAGATTTTTCAATCACACGTTCGAAAACGTTCACGAGCGGAAGATGCTTATTTCATGATAGAGAGGAGTTTTCAGCGACACTCGATTTTTGAATTTTTCCTCTTTTTTCGTTAAAAATTGGCACTGGAAAGGTAATGTGAGATCATTAATGCTGTTTTGTATCATAATTTGCATTTACACTACATTTTGACTTCTTTTTCGAAAATTAATTTCCTCCCATGAACCCAATGCAAAAAAATGATTTAACATCTATTTAACCCAAAATTTTTGGAAAATTTTATAAACGATATCTTCATTACATATTAGCGTTGCATTATCATTCGCTCTTTATGGCGTTTGAGTTCATTTCGTGCAAATATTCGATAGTCCATAATTGGTACACTTTTATGTCGAATGCTAGGAACGCTATTGCCATAATTGGTACAAAGACATCGCTTTTTAAAATCCATTTTTAGAATTAAAGTCAATTTAGTACTAAAACTGTTTAAATCAACAGATTCACAAGGCTTTAAACTAGTAATTGACACCAACAAATCATGCTTGCGTTTTAGAAACGCGGTTACAACTTAATTTTTATTACTACTGTTGACATATTGCATCCATAATTGGTACACCTACCCTACCAAAATATAATATCATTGTGATAATATTTCGAGATCAGATTCTGCTCGGGTGACTATAGTTTTCAGTAAATGCTTTTCCTGAACGACGGCATACCTAAAGCATAATGGTATGTGCCAGCTAAATTCCTGCCAACCAACAATGATTGGGTATCGATTGGAGAAACGTACGGCGATGCACGAAAAAGTGTATTATTTTAATGACCTATGTACTGTTGCAACATTGTTCGATGCATGCTGTTCGATCGAAACCGACTTCGAATTGCCCCTAATGCAGAAGGCGATAATGAACGGAATTAGAAAATAAAAGCTGCTCGTGAATAGCAGGTGGAAGTCGAAGCGAGCATTCTTATCATGTGGTGTCTTGAGGAATTCCTTTTCCAGCTGAGCAGAATGTCGTAGCGTAGTTAATGTCGACTGGATAAAAGTCAAATGATAAAATTTGTTTGTGAGTAGTGTAAAGTACACTGAGCCAACTCTCTCATTCATTGTTATATGTCAAGCATATAATTTTGCGCTATTGGAATTTCTAATAGGTTTTACTATGGCGTGAAAATCTCTGACATGAAGTAGGGGAAAGTGGGGCAGTTTGGCCACCTTAAGGAAAAGTCGATAAAACTGCTGAAAATATTATGAATTTTTCGAATGTTTGCATGATTTCCAACAATTTTTAGATGAATACAATAGATCCGCATGATTCCCTTTGTCTTATTTAATTTCACGGATGAATGATTGATTTTTCAAAATTTCTCATTTTTCGAGTCGATTTTTTAATGATGGGGTGATATGAGCACCCCATTTTTGATTGCAAAATAATCTCATATAATCTAAAAATTCAATTATTTTGTTACTACACTTGAAAGTTATTAGTATTTATAAATACTCCGTGCAAGAAGATATAATTTTTTTAAAACATTCTAACAGTCAAACATCATCATTCTGAAATGATGAAATTTGAAAGAGTAATTCGGGGCGATATGGGCAGTTTTTTCGAACATCATTTATTTATTTTTATTTGAGTTTTGAACATTGACTTATAACATGCCTATTGCTTAATTTCCTTATCAGCTTTGAGGTTGCATGTTATTTCAGATGAAATTTAAAGGATTTATGCAGTTTTAAGGGGGTGCTCATTCCACCCCATTGGCCAAACCGCCCCGACTACCCCTATGTATGTAAGTGCAAATGATATGAGTCTCCTCTTGCCATATTATTGTTATATTGAAAACATTAATTTCTTACGTCCGGGTAGTGCATTATAACTTCATTGGCTTTTTCTATACAAAAGGATTTTGTTTGTTGAATAAAAGCTGTTAAATCTATATGAATGTCATATGTGTACGGTTTGTACTGGTTATATGAAATATGGGATATCGCATTAATAATTATGATAACATGAATCTACAAATATATGTTTATTCAAATTTTATTTTTATCAACGCTATACGAATATTCTGCTATAAACACATAATATTTGGTCATTTCCAGTACGCATTGAAAATTTGATTGTGTTGTAGTTGTTTGGATCCGAAATGAAATCTACAAGCACCTGGACGGAGCTGGACTGGACTCAAATTCACAAGCACCTGGACGGAGCTTCCAAGATACAGTTTATACGTAGCAAAAACCATTAACCATTGAGGACTTTCTGCAGAAAATATGTCGATTTTATTAATATTAATTTTTATTCAAATTAATTTCGAATGAACTGTTTTATTTACCAGATTCAAACCGCGGCACGAAGAAAGCCAAAATCTGGAACATCTATTTTTTACCTTCTTTCAAAGTGAAACCCACACAAGAGATGGTTTCTATATCTTTCCTGGGCTGCCGTTTCTTGTAGCAAACAGTCACGCTGTAAAGATATAGATTCTATCAATAAAACTTCTCATCCGATCAAATTCCATTCTATAAGCTTTCTTACCATAAAAAAATGTCAAAGCACAGAAATGCTAAGTCTGGCACTTTCGTTTTTCATCATTTTTATAATTTACTTCCACTGCTGTAGTGCTGAAATCATACTATTGCTATGACGAATATGCATATAACAATCACAATAGATTCGGATCGGCCAAAGTTATATGCAAAGCTTGTACTGAACTGAAGCTTAAGCACGGAAGTGTTGTTATATGAAATTTCCAATAAAATAGCCTCATTGATTTATTTCAGTGTAGTGAGTAGAGGGCCCAGATAGCCGTAGCGGTAAACGCGCAGCTATTCAGCATGACCATGCTGAGGGTCGTGGGGTCGATCCCGGTGGTCGAGGATCTTTTCGTAAAGGAAATTTTCTCGATTTCCAGGGCATAGAGTATCTTCGTACCTGCCACACGATATACACATGCAAAAATGGTCACTCGGCAAAGAAAGCTCTCAGTTAATAACTGTCGAAGTGCTCAGAAGAACACTTATCTGAGAAGCAGGCTTTGTCCCAGTTGGGACGTAACGCCAGAAAGAAGAAGAAGAGTAGTGTCTCAAATCTTCTTCTCATCTGTCTTCTTTACTTGTCTCCAATGCTCGATCATGATGATTATCACATATTGTCTATCTCATGTATCCATACCAGAACTTGCACGCAAGTTCTACCATTCTACCAATCTTGCAGGCAATTATTATAGATTGATAGATTAGTAAATAGACTATTGCCAGAAAGAAGGAGAAGAATGAACAAGCCTAGCAGTAATGTTGTAGCGAAAAGAGCATGCAACCCTGTGTTAAGTTTTGTCCAGCAGTAAATAAAGACAGTGAAATTGATCAAGCAATTTACTATTCATAGGCAGCCACATCAACAATTCATAGTACACCATTTTGGTATAAATTATTCTACGGATCAAAACGGCACTAATCATTCTAGCACAGACAAATAAACGTCACACTTTCGACATCATTCATCTATATCACCTTTTCAAACCGTTGGTTCGCTGTTGCTCAAATATTGTGATTTTTGCATAGTTCTCACGACTAGTATATTGATCATCGCGGTTCGTACTAAATGTTACCTCTGTTCGGCTGTGATTCTATTGTCTTCATCGTCGGTTGATATTGTGAAGAGTCACTTGAAACATTTATTATTGAACATGGAAAGTTCCATAATTTTACCACTTCTACTTCAAATTTAATGGATTCATCACACTTTCAGCACTAAACAGATAAAAAAGTTTTCCAATCGCATTTTAGCCTTATTAAGCTGCAACAAGCTGTTCCGAACAACACTCATAATTTTTGAACGGTTTCATTACAATACAAGTCAACATGGTTTGGATCGAAGCCGACCGGAGCAGTTCCTTGGAATATGATTCCTTCTTTCGGCTGCCAAAAATCTTCGGCCTTCTTAACGGCGTGGTTTACAACGACGAGAAGCCTAGCTCTAAGTGGTCCAAAGCAAAAAACGTCTATTTCTGGATTTCCCTAATGCACAGCATTCTAGTGGCTGTTTTGGAATTGGTATACCTGGCCAAATCTGTTGAACAAAATGCCGATTTTGTTTTCATCATGAGCCTGGTTCCACTGGTGGGACACGGTATACTGGCTATTGTCAAGCTATCCGTCCAGAAATATTACCACAAGGAAATAAACAGCATTCTGATTAGCCTGAAGGGCATCTATCCTAGCACGCTGGACGATACTATCACCAAGGATTATTCCAAGAAAATTCTTTATATGAAACTGTTCGTGATCTTCTACCTAGTTACGTTGATCTTTTTCAATATAGTCCCTTTCGCACCGGTACTGCATACGTATTTCACTACGGGAGTTTTCGAAAAAACGTTACCATTTTTCATCTACTATTGGTACGATTGGCGCAGACCCATCCTCTACGAATTGACGTTCATCGAGCAAATTTGGGTATCGACCGCTTCCGTGGTAGCGAACATGAACATCGACCTGATGCTCTGCTCCTTGATTCTGCAGATCAGCATGCATTTCGATGTGCTGAGCGATCGACTTTCAGTGCTTCAGCATAACGACCACAAAGAATTGGCCAAATGCGTGGAGAGACATTCAGTATTGCTGGATTTGTGCTTGCGAGTCGAGAACATCTTCTCGCGATCGATGTTGGCCAGCTTCTTGCTGAGCTCTGTGATCATTTGTCTCACCGGGTTCCAAGTGTTTGCTCAGGACAGTATCAACAAAGCAATACCGTATGCGACTTTCTTATTCCTTCATATGGTGGACGTTTATTTGCTGTGCTATTACGGAAATCTGATGATGGAAAAAGTTTGAATTAAGTCTTTATTTTTTGGAAGTTTTCAGTAAGATAGAATCAATTGTTTTGCAGAGCCTTGCTGTGTCCAATTACGCCTACGAGTCGTTGTGGTACTTGGGAAACCGCCCGTTCCAGAAGTCAATACTGATAATCCTTGAGCGTGGACAACGGGCTCAAAAACTGACAGCGATGAAGTTTATCGATATTAACTTGACGTGCTTCAAAACGGTAATGCAATGTATTCCCAAGTGACCACTAGCCCGCTAATTCGGCTTTTTGAACATATAGGGATATTATACGGCTAATATAGGGCATTTCAACCCTATAATCGCACTACATTAGCACGCAGGGCGAATTAAAGTGCTGTATGGTTACTTGGGTTGTAGTAATTGTTTAGATTGAATATTTTTCCAAAATATACCCTTTTGTAGATTCTCAGCACATCATTCTCCTACTTCACCTTGCTAAAGGTGCTAAACGAGCCGATGGAGTAATAAATCGCACGAGGCAAGGCATGACGGCTCTGTGATGATTGTGTTGCACATGTTAAGCTAATAAAGAATTTTGGAACAACATTCCGCTTACTTACTCTTTTGAAATTGCTCTCTGATTAACCTAGTGGAGGATTTTTTTTATAAAAGTGATTAGTTCCAAGGGTTCCCCTAAATAACCCAGGTATCCTTTCATTGATTCATTCAGCAATTTACCCTGGTAATCCTTCAGAGATCCCTACAGGAATCTCTCCAGGGATTCTTCCAGAGATTTACCCAGCAATTTGTCCATGAAAGAGAATCCAAAAGTTGTTTGAGTATTGCGCCTTTTAATTCCTAGTTGCATTATATTTTGACAGATACTCGTATTTCGACTACCACTTGTAGCCTTCTTCAGTGTCAGTTAATCGTATCCACAGGATGTCACTGAGATTCTCCTTATTGAGATTCTGCTTATAGAGTTTGAATAGGTTAAAGGATTTCTTCACGAATGTTTCCAAGAATTACTTCAGAAAAATCTTTGCATGGCTTCCTTTAAAAATTGTTCCAGAGATTTCTTCAGGAATTCCTCCAGAGATATCCTCGGGTATTCATCCAGAGACTCCTGCAAGATTTTTTTTTCTCAGGATTCTCTAAATAATCTTCCAGGGATTAGGCAAGGATTCGTCAAGGGAGTCTCCCAGATATTCTTCTAGAGTTTACTTCTTCATGTAATAATACAGAGATTTCTCCAAATTTTCCAGAAATCTCTAGGAATCACTCTGAGGATTGCTTCATAGAAATTTCCTAGTTGTTCCTCCAGGGTTGACTCAAACAATTTCTCCAGCGATTGCTCCAGGAATTTATCCAGGGACTTTTCAAAATCTTCTTAAGTAAAGGAGTTCCTCGATCAATTACTGAAAAAATTCTGTATGAATCTCTTGAGGCGCTCTTAGGTTAAATTCGTACAGGAAGTTTCGGAGGCCAATAACGAATCTCTGAAAAAAAAAAATCCCTGGAGGAATTCCTAGCGGAACATCTGAAGAAATCCCTGGTGTAATCCCTGAAGAAATCACAGGAATAATTCCTGCAGGAATCTCGAGAGGTCTACCTGGGGAAATTTCTGCAAGTATGCTTGGAGAAATTTATGCAGGAATCACAGGAGTAATTCTTTAAGATCCCTGGAGGAACTCCTGGATATAGCCAAGAATTTTTGTACAGATTTTCCTGGTGGAATCCTTGAAGGAGTCTCTGGTAAGATTTCTGGAGGAAGCTCTATAGAAATATCAAGAGGAAACGTATGAAGAATTCCTGAATAAATCTCTGTAGGAAGCCCTGAAATAATAGCTTGAAAATTTCCCGGAAATATCCTTTGAGAAATTCCTTGAGGAATCTCACTAAAGATTACACTGTAGGAATCGCTCGCAAAATCTCTAGAAGAATCCTTGTATTTTCCTGCAGAAATCCGTGGAATAATATTTGGAGGAATCCCTAGAGGAACACCTGACAGAATTACTGGAGGATTTGCTGAAGGTAATCCTGAAGCCCTGTCGGAACCGGTCTAAAAAAATCTAGTAATGATCAAAAATTCTCCTAGAAAGAATTCCTAGAGGAATTCTCGGAGAAATCTCTGACGAAACTACTAGTAGAATTCCTGAAAAATCACTGTAACGATTACGATAGAGGTTCTTCTTCGTCTTCTTCTTCTTCTTCTTGGCAATACGTCCTTACTGAGACAGAGCCTGCTTCTTTAAGCAGGTTTAAGAATGAAAAATTTCACTACCTACTAAATGTGGGTCTCCTGAATCTGAAAATGATGTAAAAATTCTTACAACTCGAGTATTTGATCAAGTTATTGCAAAATTAAACTTTAAAAATCTGTCTAATACGCCTACCGTTTTGATTCATATTACGGACAGCTTCAAATTCCGGACACTCTACTTTGTATGGGAAACGTTTCACACGAAATGTTTCAATTTTTGCCGTTGAAAAGTTCTCAATTTCGAAGCTCGTTTTAGTAAGCTTTTTCCAAAAATATCTTCGAAAATTTATAATGCCCAACTACCTTAGATGACTCTTTAGTGGTTTGACGATTTCAATTCATGATTTGACTGTTCCATTAATGACTAAGAATAAGATAATAAGAATCATGAAAAGGCCACACATTTTGATTTATTTAAAATTATTCAAGTTGTGGAAACGTATTCTTTACCATTCGAAAGATAAGGGCTTCCTACGCTCGATAGCGCTAAGGAATCATACAGAATTATTTATTTTGTATACTCTATGCTGGGTTATACTTCACTGAGTCCTTAAGTGTCCGTAATATGAATCAAAACGGTAAATGTAGGCAATTTCCTTCGAAATAAGCACATTATTTTAGAATAAACGGTTTTATGAGCAAAAAACTAAACTTGCTATGCTGTATGATATCAAAAATGAGTTCAGTAGTTCATATTTAAGCCCACACAACATTTTGATCACTCAAAGTTGACATGTTGGCTTAGAACCAGTGGATTGTTTACTACCGACATTTCCAACTGTATTGCTTACGCCTTCAAAAAATGTGAATGCAATACTGACCCTAATAAAAATGAAATAGTTGAAACTCATCATTAGACATCTATAAAATGGAAAACATGGAATGTCTGTGGAGCCAACGACACCTACAGCATTCTTGGGAGGAAATGGTTTTTTGTTACTGACCTTATAAAATTCGCCCCAGTGCTCAATTTGCCCCCGGATTACGGTAACAAATTTACTGAGATGACTGGTCAAATACTCTGATAAACAGCATGGTTATTTTTCTTGGTTTCTGTTTGGATTTTGATCATGTTTTGGTTCCTATTCAAGCTGAACAAACGAAGACATAAGGTCTCTGAAGTTCCTATTTTTGGGACGCTTAATCGCCACCAGCTCTGTTCTCGTCCTCGGACAAATGGAATAGCGCCGGAATCATTCATTTGTCTGCAAATTATGCAATAATGCAATTTGGCAAAAGTTCTAGTGGGGCAAAAGTTTGTAGCGCAATTAACCCGTATCCGACCGGGTTAAGAAAAAAAATTCAAAAAATTCTCGTGAAGCTATTTTCTATCCGATTTGCAAACTTCTTTCACTATATGAAATCCAAACTCTTCTATTTTCCTATGCTGGAGAAAGTGGTCCAAAATTTTGCCTGTGGCCGGAGTTATTCCGGTGTCCTCCTGGGTCAAGTCGGGTGAAAAAATGATCAACTTCCTTTCCTGAACAGTTTTATAATACTAAACTGTCATTTAACTACTTAAGTTTTGTAGGAACAGTCAATCGTGCAACATGAAAGATATTCAAATGATTTAAGGAGTCACTTTCATGGAAGTTTCCTTGAAAAACTGGAAGATCCGGAACATCCGTAAAAGTGGTCAAATCGTTAAAAATGACTTGGAAAGCCGCGGTTTTTGTCAATCTCACTAGTTTTCAACATACATGGACATAAACGATGCTTTGAGTGCATAAGACCCTGTATGGCCATTGGGGAGCTCACCGGAAGATCCGGAACATCCGGTAAAGTGGTCAAATCGTTAAAAATGACTTGGAAAGCCGCGGTTTTTTTTTTCAATTTCACTAGTTTTTAACATACATGGACATAACCAATGCTTTGAGTGCATAAGAGTGCAAAAACCCAGTATGGCCATTGGGGGGCTCATCGGACGATCCGAAATATCCGGAAAAGTGGACAATTAACGTGACTTACCCTACAACACTACAATTTTTTGAAAATTTATTGTTTTCAGTATTTAGGCCACCATGTGACTCTAGTTGGCTACTGATTGGTCCCCCGAACGATCCGGAACATCCGTAAAACTGGCCTTATTATAGAAGATGTCTCGGAAATTCTCGTTGTTTTTTATTGCACTAGTTTTCTACATTCAAGGACGAAATTAATAAATAGAACGTTTTATGATCAGCTATGGCCACTTGGGGGGTTTCAATGTATCAGGTATCAGAAGGCCGGCTCCAAAGGCACGTTCCCCACCAGTTGGGAGATTTGTGCCATCGCCATATTTGAGCCTATTTCATCATCTACCCGATGGGAGAGGAAAGGGAAGGGAAAGATGGGAGGAAATAGGAGTGAGGTCCCTTGAAGAGGGAAGATCGCATAAGCGAAATGAGAGCATGTAGCTCCATACCACAATGGGTTCGAACAGCGCCCTAAAAAGGGCACTGCAAAACGCATGAGCGTAAAGAGAGCCTATAGCTCATTACCACAGCGGGTTAAGAATAACAGGATGTCCTGAAGATTCAGGCTTCTGTATTCAGTTTCACTTAATAAGTGCTTACCAAGTAATTGGAATCGCATTTGCGCAAAAACTGGACAGTTACATATCAGGTGATACGAAGTTCCATAATCGGAGTCACAACTATCACACACAAATGAGTCAGCACGCTGAATATTTGCCATGTGATAGTTGAGTCGGCAGTGGCCTGTCAACACTCTGACCAAGAGACTGCAATTCTGCTTTGACAGATTTGTTAAATACTTCGCCACCTTTGGAGATGGCTCAGTAATATACAATTTTGTTTGACGACACGACTCCAAACTATTCCAATATTGCTTGTGCTGAGTTGCCGCCCAAGAGTTTATCTGAAGCTTCACCCAGCACTTCGAAATTGGAATAGCCGGCTCAGGGCCAATGAAGTCATGCGATGCTCCATCGCGAGCTAGCTCATCAGCCAATTCATTTCCAGCGATGGAAGAATGGCCAGGTACCCATACAAGGTTTACAGAGTTGACTGAATTCAGTTCCTCAATTTGAGTTCGACATGCGATAACAAGCTTCGACCTTGAGTTGGCCGAAGCGAGAGCTTTTATAGCAGCTTGACTATCTGAACAGAAGTATATGACTTTACCCATTACGCGCTGTTGAAGTGCTGATTGCACTCCACACATAAGGGCAAATATTTCCGCCTGAAAAACGGTGCAGTTTCTACCAAGTGAGTAAAACTGATTCAGCCTTAGCTCACGAGAATATACTCCTGCACCAGCTCTACCTTCAAGAAGGGAGCCATCAGTGTAACATACTATATTGTTTGATATACTTCTTTCCAAATAGCCAGACGTCCACTCTTCCCGTGAAGGGAATTGTGTGGTAAATGTCCTGTAAGGAAAGTTACAAGCAATTGTGAGATCACTGGGAGCAAGGACAATTTTGTCCCAATTCACCAAAAGTGGAAACAACGAAGTGTGTGTAGATCTACGATTCACTGGATTTTTCTCCAGTAGATCCAGTACCCATAAACGGTAAGAGCAAGAAAGTGCTTCTTGTTTAAGATATATGTGTAGTGGCGCAACGTCGAAAAGGGCCTCGAGCGCTGCTGTGGGAGTTGTAGAGAACGCACCAGACATCGCCATCAAGCACATCCTTTGGAGATGGCCCAATTTTGATTGGATTGTTCTCACTTCGCCCTTTTGCCACCACACAAGACATCCATATGCCAATATTGGTCGAACAACTGTTGTGTAAATCCATTTGATATATTTGGGTTTGAGGCCCCAAGTTTTACCAAAGGTTCGCCGGCATTGACCGAAGGCCATACAAGCTTTTTTGACTCTGAAATCAATGTGAGCTGTCCATAAAAGTTTGGAATCTAGAATGACTCCGACATACTTTACTTGATCAGTCACATTAACCCTCTAATACCCAAATTTTTGTTTTCGATCTAAATATTATTTTTCGTTATCTAAAATCATTCTAAACACGGTTTTGGCAATGATTTATTTTTCTTCGCAAATTTATGAATTTTGCTTTTTGATTTTTATTATTTTTATTTTTGAACATCCCTATCCTTTCAAATTTTTTCTTGAAGCCTCTTCTGGTTACTGATCTTTGACAATAATAAAAATTTGAGTTTTTACTATACTCTTGAAAATATGATTTTTTTAATTTTTTTCTGGAACATTTTTTATTTTCCGTGTAACTAACGGAAAAACAGATTTGGAATCATTTCAATATCATCAGGCTCCTCTTCTGTGATAGGTTGATCGTAGAAAAATATAAAAGGTACGATTTTTTACAATACACGTTAAATGAATCCCAGGCATTTGTAGGTTGTATAAGAATACAATTTTTCAAACAATTTTCAATAATACAAAAAAGTTTCAAAAATCATAAAAAACTTTTCTTATATGCGTGTTATGAGTCAAGGTTTAAGCCAAAAATAAAATAATTTTAATTTCCGAGCTACGAAAAAATACACAAAATTCCAAAGTGTACCCCGTCTAAAGGCGGGGTTGGGTATTAGAGGGTTAATCTCAGTGCCAAAAAGACGTAAAGGTCGAATTCCATCGCGGTTTCGTCTTTCCGTAAAAAGAACAATAGATGTTTTATTCGGGTTAACCGAAAGGCCATATTGGCGACACCAACTCTCGACTATCTGAAGAGCACTTTGCATCAGGTCGAATAGGGTGCTTATGCACATACCAACTATTAGAGCTAGATAGTCGTCGGCAAATCCATAAGTTGGAAAACCGCAATTATTGAGTTGCCTCAATAGCGTATCTGCTACGAGATTCCACAAAAGTGGTGACAAGACTCCCCCTTGGGGGCATCCGCAAACACTCAATTTTCGAATCGCTGCTTGACGCAATGTCGAGAAGAGATGTCGGTTTTTGAGCATTTGATGAATCCAATTGGTAATCATTGTAGGTAGCCCATGGTTTCGTGCGGCTTCCAATATGGCATCAAAAGACACGTTGTCAAAGGCACCCTCAATATCCAAGAAAACACCCAAGCACGATTGCTTCTGAGCGAATGCTTTCTCGATATCGTATACAACTTTGTGTAAAAGAGTCACAGTGGACTTTCCAGATTGGTAAGCATGTTGATTCACATGAAGAGGCATGTTTGCCAAATAAACATCACGGATGTGATGATCGATAATGCGTTCCAGACATTTCAGAAGAAAAGAGGTTAGACTGATTGGTCTAAAACTCTTCGCTTCCTCATACGACGCACGTCCTCCTTTTGGGATAAACTTTACAGTAATATCACGCCAGGATTTGGGAATGTACCCGGTAGCAAAACTGCTTACAAGTAGCTTTTTCAAAACATGTTTGATAGACTCAAATCCCTTTTGGAGCAGAACAGGATGTATGGCCATTGGGGGCTCATCGGAAGATCCGGAACATCCGTAAATGTGATAAAATCGTTAAAAATGACTTGGAAAGCCGCGGTTTTTTTTTCAATTTCACTAGTTTTTAACATACATGGACATAACCAATGCTTTGAGTGCATAAGAGTGCAAAAACCCAGTATGGCCATTGGGGGGCTCATCGGACGATCCGAAATATCCGGAAAAGTGGACAATTAACGTGACTTACCCTACAACACTACAATTTTTTGAAAATTTATTGTTTTCAGTATTTAGGCCACCATGTGACTCTAGTTGGCTACTGATTGGTCCCCCGAACGATCCGGAACATCCGTAAAACTGGCCTTATTATAGAAGATGTCTCGGAAATTCTCGTTGTTTTTTATTGCACTAGTTTTCTACATTCAAGGACGAAATTAATAAATAGAACGTTTTATGATCAGCTATGGCCACTTGGGGGGTTTCAATGTATGTTGAAAACTAGTGAGATTGAAAAAAAAAACCGCGGCTTTCCAAGTCATTTTTAACGATTTGACCACTTTTACGGATGTTGCGGATCTTCCGGTGAGCCCCCCGATGGTCATACAGGGTCTTATGCACTCGAAGCATTGTTTATGTCCATGTATGTTGAAAACAAGTGAGATTGAAAAAAAACCGCGGCTTTCCAAGTCATTTTTAACGATTTGACCACTTTCACGGATGTTCCGGATCTTCCAGTGAGCCCCCCAATGGCCATACAGGGTCTTATGCACTCAAAGCATTATTTATGTCCATGTATGCTAAAAACTAGTGAGATTGAAAAAAAACCGCGGCTTTCCAAGTCATTTTTAACGATTTGACCACTTTACCGGATGTTCCGGATTTTCCGGTGAGCCCCCCGATGGCCATACAGGGTCTTATGCACTCAAAGCATCGTTTATGTCCATGTATGCTGAAAACTAGTGAGATTGAAAAAAAAAAAACCGCGGCTTTCCAAGTCATTTTTAACGATTTGACCACTTTACCGGATGTTCCGGATCTTCCGGTGAGCCCCTCAATGGCCATACAGAGTCTTATGCACTCGAAGCATTGTTTATGTCCATGTATGTTAAAAACAAGTGAGATGAAAAAAAACCGCGGCTTCCCAAGTCATTTTTAACGATTTGACCGCTTTTACGGATGTTCCGGATTTTCCAGTGAGCCCCCCAATGGCCATACAGGGTCTTATGCACTCAAAGCATTATTTATGTCCATGTATGCTAAAAACTAGTGAGATTGAAAAAAAAACGCGGCTTCACAAGTCATTTTTAACGATTTGACCACTTTACCGGATGTTCCGGATCTTCCGGAGAGCCCCCGATGGCCATACAGGGTCTTATGCACTCAAAGCATCGTTTATGTCCATGTATGCTGAAAACTAGTGAGATTGAAAAAAAAAAACCGCGGCTTTCCAAGTCATTTTTAACGATTTGACCACTTTACCGGATGTTCCGGATCTTCCGGTGAGCCCCTCAATTGCCATACAGAGTCTTATGCACTCGAAGCATTGTTTATGTCCATGTATGTTGAAAACAAGTGAGATTGAAAAAAACCGCGGCTTTCCAAGTCATTTTTAACGATTTGACCACTTTTACGGATGTTCCGGATTTTCCAGTGAGCCCCCCAATGGCCATACAGGGTCTTATGCACTCAAAGCATCGTTTATGTCCATGTATGCTGAAAACTAGTGAGATTGAAAAAAAAAAAAAACCGCGGCTTTCCAAGTCATTTTTAACGATTTGACCACTTTACCGGATGTTCCGGATCTTCCGGTGAGCCCCTCAATGGCCATACAGAGTCTTATGCACTCGAAGCATTGTTTATGTCCATGTATGTTAAAAACAAGTGAGATGAAAAAAAACCGCGGCTTCCCAAGTCATTTTTAACGATTTGACCGCTTTTACGGATGTTCCGGATTTTCCAGTGAGCCCCCCAATGGCCATACAGGGTCTTATGCACTCAAAGCATTATTTATGTCCATGTATGCTAAAAACTAGTGAGATTGAAAAAAAAACGCGGCTTCACAAGTCATTTTTAACGATTTGACCACTTTACCGGATGTTCCGGATCTTCCGGAGAGCCCCCGATGGCCATACAGGGTCTTATGCACTCAAAGCATCGTTTATGTCCATGTATGCTGAAAACTAGTGAGATTGAAAAAAAAAAACCGCGGCTTTCCAAGTCATTTTTAACGATTTGACCACTTTACCGGATGTTCCGGATCTTCCGGTGAGCCCCTCAATTGCCATACAGAGTCTTATGCACTCGAAGCATTGTTTATGTCCATGTATGTTGAAAACAAGTGAGATTGAAAAAAACCGCGGCTTTCCAAGTCATTTTTAACGATTTGACCACTTTTACGGATGTTCCGGATTTTCCAGTGAGCCCCCCAATGGCCATACAGGGTCTTATGCACTCAAAGCATTATTTATGTCCATGTATGCTGAAAACTAGTGAGATTGAAAAAAACCGCGGCTTTCCAAGTCATTTTTAACGATTTGACCACTTTACCGGATGTTCCGGATCTTCCGGTGAGCCCCCCAATGGCCATACAGGGTCTTATGCACTCAAAGCATCGTTTATGTCCATGTATGCTGAAAACTAGTGAGATTGAAAACAAAAAAACCGCGGCTTTCCAAGTCATTTTTAACGATTTGACCACTTTTACGGATGTTCCGGATCTTCCGGAAGGCATATTTCAGTTTTTCAAGGAAACTTCCATGAAAGTGACTCCTTAAATCACTTGAATATCTTTCATGTTGCACGATTGACTGTTTCTACAAAACTTGAGTAGTTAAATGACTGTTAAGTATTATAAAACTGTTCAGAAAAGGAAGTTGATCATTTTTTCACCCGACTTGACCCAGGAGGACACCGGAATAATTCCGGCCACAGGCAAAATTTTGGACCACTTTCCCTAGCATAGAAAAATAGAAGAGTTTGGATTTCATATAGTGAAAGAAGTTTGCAAATCGGATAGAAAATAGCTTCACGAGATTTTTTTGAATTTTTTTTCTTAACCCGGTCGGATACGGGTTAAAAACAAATGTTATGAATGTCATAGTGGTTCGAATGCTATTGAAGTTAGAGCCGTTCACTTCAATTATTATAGAAATCGATTAGATTGGGAAAAAATATGGCTATCTGTTGGTTTTAGATGTGAAAATTGTAATTTTTGATCGAACTTCCACGGACAAAAGCGGGAAAAAGACGGGAATTGCAATCCATCGGGAGAAATACGGGAAAACGGGAATTAGGGATGGTCAACAGGAAAATCATTTTGAACGAACTTATTCTACAAAATCTACAAAAGGCCAAAAATAAGTTGAGTTAGAAAGTTGTTATGATATTGCCGTTAGTCATCTGTTATTTTTGTACAAATAACTTTCAAACATGAATGATCTAATTTCTTGTAAAAATTGTCTACTTTGCTACACTATAGTTCTTAGAAACCCAAGAAATAATGCTGCTCAAGGTGCATATAAGCCAACTTTACCGTAGAAGTACAATTGAAGTTGATTTAAAGTGGGAAAGGTACCTACAAAAGTCAAGTTAATGTTACTAATTATAGTTTCATTATGGCTCTAGTGCGGCCCTTTTCCACTTTACATCAACTTTAATTGTACTTATACAGTAATGCTTGGTTTATATACACCGTTTATATGATTAAATTGCAGCTTGGACGCCATGGTTACTTGGGAATATTTTGCATTTTTCATTTTTTCTCTCAATATTGGGGCTTGAACTTTTCTCTAACTTATCTGAGTCACAGTTTTAAATCAGAGTTTCAAAACTTCTTGCAGAGAGTTTAAGTACAAAATATATTGGATACAAAATGTTCTTTAGTTACTGAATAATAAATCAATAAATCCGAGAGTCATTAGTTGTCTAATCGACTAAGAATTGAATATATAAGGTGAGATACATGTTTCTACATGTAAGGGTTTGTTTAATTCTTACCTTAAATGTGTTTGCTTTGAAAAACTACGAAGAAAAAAATAATGAAACATTAGGAATTGAAATACATTCAATGAGGGTAAAGAATTATTTGCGCACCTCGTTGATTTACTTTGGCTTCTGAGATGTTTTTCGGCCACATTGTCTAAAAGTCGGTAGTAAGATGCACAAAAGGAGCATTTCGTTGATAAATATAGGCTTGGTACCATTCAAAACAAACCCCTGTCGATGTTAATCAAAAGTGCCAAAAATATGAACCATCCTATTATCACAATTGAAAACCTGCAAAATTTTGAAAATTATACCGGGAGAACAGCGGGAATATCAAAATGGATATTCAGTGGCCACCCTGTATAAGTTCACTGTGTGATATTTGTTTTTTTTTTTTTCAAAGGTCAGTCTATGCTATGCTATGCTATGCTATGCTTCAAAGGTTATAGTTTTTCTGAAAATATTTTTTATTCCACTAAGGTCGAACATTTGCCCCACCTTACACTATTTGTAGTATAATTTTCCTTTTCAAAACATTCGATTAGTAATGCGATTAAAAGTTTTTACCTTACAGTGGTAACTGCATAAATTAACTAGAGCAAATGCCTTTGTTCACTATCACTATTGCATAATTCATCATCTACCAAAACAATCCTTCCGATTTCGATGGAACACAGGCATCCATCAGATGCTTCATCTACCTGGTTTATATTGTTCTCTTAATTCAGCTCGACATTTTTCTCACATGTCAATAACCACATTGTTGAAACCACACATCCACACCACACACACAGACTAAGCGGTATAATGGAGAGGTCAATTTCCGAACCAATTTTGCTAATTGAAACCTAACCCTCATGACCTACCGCAAGCACACCGCGTTCTATCGCGGAACGTGGAGGTGAGCAAACTAACCACATAACACAAATCCCAAATGGTGCACCTTTCCCGGGTAGAGGAGAATGACAAATGAGTAATAAATTTCAGTGATTGCCGTGGACGTTCAAATGTCAAAATTTGTTATTTTTTTGTTTGAAATGAAAGTAAAATAACAAAAATAATAAGTTTGAATGGCATAAAAACTCAAAAATAACTCAATTTGCCATTACAGTTACGAACCGTTAACATAAATATTAACAAAAACAGTTAGCATTGAAATATTTATTACAAAACAATAACTAAATCAGTTTTTTCACGTGGGGATGATGATAAGGGTAAAATTTGCTGTTTAATTTCTAATTCTGTAATTTACTTTGATCATTAGAGTTCGTTAACAAATTGTCATTTTTACATTCAATTATTTTTCTTTAGTGGTTAAATTACATTTTTGCTGTATCACAATAATGTTGTATTTGGTGCTTCAAACTATCTATAATAGTTTTTTTAAGGATAACGCGCCCTGTCTAGTGAACAGGGAGTCGTGAGTTCGATTTTCACCGAGAAGACGTGTAACTTTTTCGCAAACTTCACATCAATTTGTCCATTTAATCCAATTTCAAAGTACATGTAATGTTTAGTTTTCCGGTAGTTGTTATATATAATAGGTTATTCAAACGTATTATTTTCCTACAGTAATTATTGGATATCAAAATAATAGCACATTTTACTATGATGGCAAAGTTTGTTTCTCTAATGATGTTTTATGTTATTTAGTATTTTTGCTTGTGTAACAAATTTTATCATGACTTTATTTTTTGTTACCCGACAATGATAACGCAACAACTTTTTTTTTGTTCTGATTGCAAATTTTCTAAAGATCTGATATTAAGTGTCAAATAAATAACATAATGAACTTGATACGATTGCAAAATTTGCTCTTAATCCATCGTTATTTTGTTATTTACCTGTACCCGGGTTCCTACCAAATGGCCCCGGCCCCCTGTCGGATATCAGACACATTACGATTATGATATCAAAAACAATCAAGCATCACCGCTCCGACGAAAAGCAGAGTAGGTAACCGAGCAAATATGTTTGGGATTATGTACTACTTTGGTCGCTTGGAGCTTCGCGGAGCATTCGAGTCGTCCAGGGTGCCATGACCTAGCCCAAGTGAATTTTTGGCAGCCCCGTCACTGACGGTTTGCCCGAATTAGAATTTATTGCATCATGCTTTCTCTTTCGAAAACGGACGGACGGCGGGACCACATCGTACAACGTTCCAGACTACGAAACGACGTGGGTCACGTCGCGGGCGTAATATGTAGCTCACGAGTGGCAAATTGAAAGATCGGGGAAAAAAAGTTGGGAAATTCATCCACTTTTTGGGGGATGGATTTTTCTTATGAAAATGTGTAATAGATTATTATTAAAACAGAAGCCCAAAATCAAAAAAGCTAAATTTGAGCTATAGTTTTCCTAGACTACGTTTTGAAAAGGGTCTACCAAAGAAAATAAATTTTGTAATGTGATTCCTAAAGGGATGTGATTTCTTCAGGAATACAGATAGGGAAACCTTCAGAGCTCCCTCTATGTTCTTACAACAGATCTTCAGAGATTATAATATAGGGCTTGTCAGGCGTCTAATAGCACTATATTAGCACGCAGGGCGAAATAAAGCGCTTGGTTACTTGGGTTAGCTTTGATCAGTGAGATTTCAGTGCAATTTTTCCAGTATTGCTGTGAAAGATGCTGAGTCAAACCGATGCCAAACAATTCTTTCCCAAGACGGTTTTCGAATTTTGCAATAAGATTCTATTCTTCATATCCGTTTTCATTTCGGTCGCAATCAGTTTTCAGATTCGTCTCACAACTAACGGCTCACTGTGATATAGTGAGTGGTCAAAATACAACACTTCAGCATGATGAGATATATGGATTTCTTATAAAAAATCATTGGCGCCATCAAGATACAGAACAAACAGATAACCACAATTCCTTATGACCTAACAATCATGACAGCTTCTCACAGTGTAGCGAAAACACCACAGCCAAAGAAACCCTTTTCTTCACGCACACATTGATGCGCACAAGTTTTTTCTCAGTCCGGAGGAATGAAAAACTTTGTTTACGTTCTCAAGTATATGCGGTCGTTGAGGGAAATTCTTAAAATTTCTTAAATTATGGAAGTTTTAGGGAATGTGATTGAAATGAAATCTTTCAGTGAAGATGAGGTTTTCCATAGTGTAAATGAGAGTTACCGGACTGAGTCACACAGGAGGACGGGAAGAAATGTGAATAGCGTTGTTACCAGTCCTGCTTCGATATAGTAGAATGTGATGTCGGCTCTAAATCTTTATAATCAAGAAAGCTTCCTCAATGAAAATTTGCCTCTATCACAATTGCGATGAAAACCTGTTCATGATTTCAAAAATGTTATCCCTTTTCGAAAGTTTGTTGTTAGTTTTGAAGAAAATTTAGTTGTTCTAAATAAGTTGTTGTATAAAAATATATATAGAAGAATATTCCAAATTTATTCACTTTTGGATACTGTCAATCATGCACTTCATAAATAGTATTTTTTTTAATCAAATTGTTATGATTATGGATCAGTCGATAACATAGGTATTGTTTGTTTACACTTTAAAGTTAGGCCTTCTGGAATCAAGAATTATGGGATCCATTTCGCATAAAGACATTTCGCATAAGAACGTTTTGCATAAAGCAGTTTCATACAAGAATAGGTTACATTTTTAAGAAGACATATTATTCTTATTATGCCACATGTTTATTATGCCTTTTGTGAAATTTCCCACCGCTATATTTAAATTATGATTCCCCATGATAAAAATTACTACACTTTCCATGAGAAAAGTAAACCACCAAGTATGTACAGATGTTTGGAACCCGTATCAAGTGGAAGGATTCGCCAACTAACGGGTGGCGCGTACGGTGCTGCTCTAGGGTAAATAGAAATTGAATAAATTTTTGATGTTGTGTATATTACGGCAGTCTATACCGAAGAGGAGAGCGATACTACAGATGAGGAGGGAACGGCTGTCCGTCCTTTCTTCCTTCGGTGCTGCCGTGTACGACGAGTGCGCCTGAATATATGTATAGCACCAGCTACCAGCAATCTGACCTGATCTTCTCCAACAAAGCAGCAGTGGGAAGGAAACCCAAAAGGTATTTGAACGTGCGCGCTGCTGGTTGAAAGGTTCTTGCGCTATTGTGCCCAAAAAGTGCCGTGAAGTTCTACGAACTCCCAATCCGATGCCATCGACATCTTTCGGTGGATCCTTGGATGTGGGTTCCTTCTTCGATATAGAGTGCCCCAGAAAAATAAAACTTTGTTTGAAAAGGCATGGTGCTCAACCCTAGATTGAAAGATATGCTTATAGAATTTTTGTAGAATTAATCAACGCTTTATAAAAACCGATTCGATGTTTCGAAAGATCGATTTTTGTAAAATGGTCGTGTTTGATGATAATTGTCACATTTCGATGTTTTTTTGCAGATGTTTTCAAAGTCTACTGTTTTCCTTTCTTGTCTGCAGAACTTTTCAAAGATGTATAAATCAAATTTTCAAGTCACTTTTTATCAGTACTCAATTTAAGATAGATGTACGAAGTTTATTCCAAAACCTTAAAACCCTTTCCTATAGTATAGTATTGTCGTTTTCGTGAATGTTTTTTATGTTTCCATTCATCATGGTTTTAGCCATGGAGACACCACAGAATTTGTTTAATGTTTCTAATTATCAAGGTTTTAGCCATGAAGACACCACACAGGTATCAAGTATCAAATGTCTGGCAGAACCATGAAATATTTTTTTAGAAAGTTGGTTTGTTCTACAAAAATGCCGTAAATAAGCATATCTTTCATTCTAGGGTAGAGCACCATTACTCTTCAAACATTGATTTTTTTTCTGGAACACCCTAATAGCCGCACACGTACACACCAATCCGAACAACGCAACGGTTGACGACCCCTATTGCAAGAGGGAGTTATGTGTTCATCCCACTCAGCATCACCGCAGCAAGAGCACGCCACCCAAACTCCCAAAACCGAACCCGAAACCTACCTCAATGCGCTATCGAGTGAGGGGCGAGATATACTATATTATGTTGTACAAATTGAAATAGACACCGCGCCGGGAGATTGACATAAATCAAACAGAGTTGGGAAGTTTTTTCAACTTTGGAAGAGAAAAACTGAAAAAGCTTTCGAAATTTTGCTCTGTTTACGCTAGACGAGGGCATCCGTTTTCGTTCATGGAAAACATGGCAGGTGTCATCGATTGTGATGCAACTTATTGGTGTTCAATTCATAGGACTGATACATTCAAAATTGTAAATGGATCTGTCGCACAATAATGTCTGCAGGATGTTCCGAATGAATGAAATTTTTGCAAATCAATCTTCAAACCTCAAGTTTATCGTTATGTGGTTATGTTCGTGCATTTACCAAAGAAGTCCTATCAATAATTTCTCGCAGTGTCTTCCTTCAGTATGTTCTCTAGGCTTTTTTTATCTTTTTCGAAGGAATTGTTCAAAATTTTTACTCATAAAATTCCTTGCTGTTTATAGTTTAAACATATTTTTCTTCAGGTTCCCCATTTTTTTAAGAGTAGCTTTTTATATTTCTCTTGTACAGTTGTATATATAACTATGATCTCGCCCTAAAAGTCATTGGTAACCGAGTGTGTTACTTTGGGAGTAGTTTTTGATCTTTTGAATGGGAATCTGGTTATGTGTGAATACATCATAAATGTTGTTTTGAAAAATGAATGTCTATTGAAGTCATATTTTGTACCTCAAATCAACTCATGTTTTCAATGGAGATTATTATTAGATTGAGACAGAGGATAAGATAGAGTGCAATATGCATATAATCGTATTTAATACTTTGCACTTTTAATTCACTTCGGCAGAAGGGTTTTCATACAGCTGTTTGGCTCAAATTTGGTCACAGTGTGCGTCATTGTTTGCGTTATATCTTATTGGAAAGAGACAATGCTACTGAGACAATCATTTATGATAAAGTAAATAATGAAAGCATAATGAAGTATTGTTTTACTCTATTATCTTTCTATTTCATGTAAAATACGTATCTTACTTATATATTTTTTCTTCTTTTCAGGTTAGTATCACTCTCGATAATTGTAAATTAGTAAGTACAGAACACCATGCAAACTATATACATGTGTCAATTTTCAAATAAAGATGATTTAACGATACTGACAACAATGGATCATAACATTGACTTCTTTTGTGATTATTGCAACAATCGTAGACCGCAACAACAGATTGCTCTAACTTGAACGGTACATCAAATGGTCGTAGATCTACGCATTGCGATTTTCGACAATTTGACAATTTGACTACGAAGAATCGAACAATTTTTATGTTTTGTGTTCATGATAAATGATTATTCACGAGTTTAAAAGTTCGCAACAATGTTGCTTCCGGTTTTTGTCATGATAATTATTCTTGGGATTGTATCCTAATCTACCAAAGTTGAAGATGAAATTAGAAAATTTTACCTATAACATTGAAAGAGTTTATTTCGTAAGGGCATTTGAAACAAACTTTGCAGGAGTGTTTTGAAAATTTTCTTAAAATATCAAAAAGGAAAAAAAATTGAAATGCCAAACTAAATGTTTGAATGGAAATTTCTAAAAAAAAACTATTGATAAATGAAGAAATAATTTCTGCAAGAATTCGTGGAAGAATGCTGGTGTAAACCCAAGAAGCTCCAAAATATCATACAAATCTTTTCCATAGATACGTCTGGAATTCCTACACTGATTCCTCAAAGTGATGCGGATTTCTTCCAGTGATTTCTTCAATAATACAGTCAGACTCCTCCAGACATCCCACCCCACAAATTCCAGCTGTTTTTCAAAACATTCTCTAGAATTTCTTTCAGTAGTCGACTCAGTAATTTCAGCAGGGCTTATCCTTAATATTCCTTCTGGGATTCTGTCCGGATTTCCATCAGAAATCTATTCAAAGATCTTCTTTTACATGAACTCTTCCAGGATTTTTTTCACTATTCCAGGAATATTTTTTTCATAGATTCTTCCTAGACTGCCCATAAACGCATAATTGTCCCATGTACATAGGAAATCCAGCAAACATGGGACTGACATGCATTTATGGGCAGTAGAGATCATTGGAGGTGCACACAATTTTCCAAGACTCTCTAGCTCTTTATCTTGGAAATACTCCAGACTCCAGCATACTCTTTTAAAGATTCAATTAGTAAATTTTCCATACATTTTTCAAAAATATTACTTGGAGTTTTCATCAGGGCTTTTTGTTACTTTTCCCCGAATATTGTTACCCTAAATGCCAGATCCCCGAATATGCCGTTTTCCTAGAATAGTCCACTTCTCCGAAAAGCTTAGGGCACTAATAATTGTCAGGATGGTGAACGAACTGGTCATCTGGTATGTACTACTTTTCATGGAACTGACGATTCTGGTAAAAGTAGCACAATCGATCTCAATTGTGGTCTTTGTGTCCATGCAAAAAGCGGCGATAAACGTTTAGGAATATCTTTGGAACCATATGACCACAAACCGCAATCAGTGCACTCTTAAATTATTTTACCGTAATTCGTGAATTTAACCGTAATCTCTACAGTTAACAGTGCGGTACAATAAAACACCGTATTTCCGTCGAAATTCAACGAATTTTGGTGAAATTTTTACCGAAAACTGCAAAAATTTACCGTGCTCCTTTAATTTATTTCACCGAACTTTTCAGCTGTTGAGATTACGGTGAAATTTACGATTCCTGAAAATAATTTAAGTGTGTGCAGATTTTGAAACTATAAGCTTTTTTAAGGTGAAGATGAATCGAAGCCAAAGTTCTAATTTTCAAGTGCACGGATCTGGAGCTTTTATTGGTCTGTTTATTTAAAATACTTGTAATAACAAAATGTAAAAAAACATACGAATTGCTTCTTAGCCTATATACGCCCAGCAATTGGCAAAAAAGTTCAAATTGTTCTAAGGAAGTCTCATAAATAACCGAATAAATACCCAAGGCCAAAGCTGGTCTCAATGTCTAATTAAGTTCTCCAATAAAGTCCGTAGCCGAAACTATAAGAATACGTTGATTTGAGGTCAGATTTCTACTAATAAGTTGAGTAAAAGTTGATTGAAAAGGAAGTTGGGGTCAGTTTTACTCGACTTGACCCAGTGCATTGCAGTGACCCACCGGAATAACTCTGAACCCATGGACGTTTCCAAAAATTCCAATGATGATCGAAACACTACACTCAGGCTAATGGACTATCGATAAACATAGGAACCCCTTATGAAAATTCGCCACAAGAAATCGGATTGAAATTCATAAATTTGCCTTATGAAACCAGAATTTGAAAACAAAAAACGTTTTCGCGGCAACCTCGAATCGAACCAAGAACCGTGCGATCGATAGGCCCGAGCGTACACCACGCGCCATGATGTGGAGTGATGCTAAAACGATACATAAAGCGTTCGTATTGCAATATTCGTTCCACCTTTCATAAGGCAAAATGTATGAAATTCGATAGTCCAGTTCGCTGCGTGTAGACATCCAGGCGATTCCAATTGAACAACGAAGACAATCCGTCAAGAATTACCGAAATAGCAGCAATTTGAACTTTTTTCCATTTGCTGGGCGGATACGAGTTAACCTTTAAAGTGCTGGGTGACGACATCACAGTTTCGAAATTATGTACCGTTTTGATTCATATTACGGACACTTAAGGCCTCAGTGAAGTATGACCCAGCTTAGACCGTACAAAATAAATCATTCTGTATGATTTTTTAGCGTTATCGAGCGTCGGAAGCCCTTAACTTTCGGATGGTGGGTAAAGAATACGCGTCCGCAACTTGAATAATTTTAAATAAATCAAAACGTGTGGCCTTTTCATGATTCTTATTCCGGACACTCCCTCACTTTTGCCTCATATTCCGGACGCTTTGATTCGAATTACGGACAGCTCATGATAATCATTAAAGGAACAGTCAAATCATCAATTGAAATCGTTCAACCACTTAAGAGACGTCTAAGGTAGATGGGCATTATAAATTTGCAATGATATTTATGAAAAAAACCTAATAAAACGAGCATCGAAAATGAGAACTTTTGGACGGCGAAAATTGAAACATTTCGTGTGAAATGTTTCCCATACAAACGAGAATGTCCGGAATTTGAAGCTGTCCGTAATATGAATCAAAACGGTATCTTCATCATCGTTCGATCGATTTTGATGAGATTTTTAGGAAAAATCACAAATCAGTTGTATTTTTGAATCGTGCACTAAAACTTTTAAATACGGTGATGGTTTCGGATTGATGTCTGAATTTTTTGGGGTACCTAAGGTTTTAAAAAAAGAAAATTATCTATTTAATAGAATAAAATATTTCCTTCATTCTTTCTGTTTGAAAACTACCGCATAACTATTCTTGGCACCTTTAATTCACTTCGGCAGTGGGGTTTTTTGGAAAGCTATTGAGCTTTTATTTGGCTACAATATGCGTCGAATTGAATTGCTTCTTCTTTCAAAGTTTCAGATAATTTGACCGAGAAAAAAACCCCATGCCAAAGCGAATCATGGATGTGCCCAAGTAGCTCTGCACCCTATTAGACGCCTCGTCTTTCCAAGTAAATGACTAAGGGTGCCACGATCTTATAAAGTATAGGAATTTTAATTGCATGTTATAGGAATATCATTTCATTTTATTATTTATTTCTTTGTTTCTTCATCATACGCCATCGATTGTGGACGTCCTCGAGAAGGAATGTAATCCAACCCAACCTCGCCCCATATTGAACCACGCATATCCTTTTTTATATGTGGAACCAGATGGAAGGCTGCAGTTATACCCATAATCCTAAAATATCCACAACGTCATGCCGTAAGGATGAGAAAACAAAATTCATTACTCACGGGACGTCAATAATGCGATCCAATAGCAACAGTGCATAGATGAAAAGTGATATAGAAATGAATATAAGTTGGTGTACCATTTCCACTTGCGCAAAGGTCCAAAGGCAAATTCAAGAAGAAATGAGAACATGAATCTTCGCTGTGTATCTTTATTTACATGGAGGTCAGCTCCCAATATTAATGTGATAGAGAAGAATCAACAGTGCAACAATGTTTTTTTTTCAATGATAGTATTAGCTATCAATGAGCTTTTTGCCTCTTTGTAAAAGTAAGTCTCTAGTTGACTGGTTGAGCTGCAAGAGTTCTGTTCCAATTTTGAGGTATTTTTTGTCCAGTCCCTGTGTTTTGTACTTCTGTAAGTGTATTAAGGTCTTGAAAGCTCAAGAGGACGCATCTAAAGAACTAGACGACAGATCATGTTGAAAATTTGATCGGTTTGTTTCTCGCCAATTGATCCAATTTTCAGCACAGGAAATTTTTTTACTCGATAGACTTGTTTTTCTTCATTTAAAAACTGAAGATTGATAATGATTGAAATTATGTAATATTGTCTTTTGTTACTTTTTTGATCACAATTATCAGAACAACAAATGTGTAGTAGAAAATGATCAAAATTATCAAAGAAATTTCCTAAAATCTTAAAAAGTTTTTTAAAGTCTAATCAGGACGACAATGCATCATAATACACACTTAAATTATTTTACTAATTCCTGTAAAATCTCAACAGCTGAACAGTTCGGTGAAATAAATTAAAGGAGTACGGTAATTTTTTTCAGTATTCGGTGAAAAATCGCCGGAATCCGTAAAATTTCAACGGAATTACGGTGTTTTATTTCACCGAACTGTTAAGCTGTAGAGATTACGGTAAAATTCACCGTATGAGCTTAGTGTGTACGTTCCCAATCTTTTGTCTTGCACTGTTAAATCGCAAACACCTTTCGAGATGCTCTCTCGCACTATTTCCAAACTGCATCTCCAATACATCCCGTTTATAGCCACCTTCACCAGACTAAACATTCTCTCTCTTGACCATCTGCATCGCTTTAAAGTCTACGCCGTACCGTTTCACGGTCAGAGTAGTAATTCCAATGATGGTAGTGCTCGACCAAAAAGAGCTGCAACTCAAAAGCACTAGTACAGTCAGGTCTCCTATTAGACACATGGTTGGGGGGCGTAATAGGAATCTACGTTATAGGAGACCCAGGGCTTATGGGATTTCATCACTTTGGGGGTGTCGTTGAATATCTCGTATGCCAAAAGAGATAGTACAGTACTGTCTTCGGCGGAGTTTCAGTACTAAGTACGATCTACCTTTAGGAGTTGAGGATCATCCTTTTAGTTGAGAACTTGGCCGGTAGGGGCGCTTTTTCTGATTTGCACTATATGAACCATGAGGGATAAGAATGCAAAATTTTGTAACATATGATATCTCTGAATCCTGATGTTTTGGAAGGTTGGTGTCTTCGGAAGAGTTGTTCAGTAGCTCAAGGGCTGACATGTGGTGGCCATTCTAATACGGAATTACGCCACCAGGCGGCGCTAGTGGGCATGGAAATTTTGTTTTGCGCATAGCTCAGTTGCCTGACCACTTAGAAAGATGGCGTCTTCGGCAAAGTTGCTCAGTATCACAAGGGCTAACATTATTTGAGCCGAAAGTTTCGAAATTTTGCCACTAGGCGGCGCTAGTGAGCCAAGAGTTTTTTGTTTTGCGCATTGCTCAGTAGCCTGACCACTTAGAAAGATGGCGTCTTCGGCAAAGTTGCTCAGTATCACAAGGGCTAACATCATTTGAGCCGAAAGTTTCGAAATTTTGCCACTAGGCGGCGCTAGTGAGCAAAGAATTTTTGTTTTTCGCATAGCTCAGTTGCCGGACCACTTAGAAAGATGGCGTCTTCGGCAAAGTTGATCAGTATCACAAGGGCTAACATTATTTGAGCCGAAAGTTTTGAAATTGTGCCACTAGGCGGCGCTAGTGAGCCAAGAGTTTTTGTTTTGCTCATAGCTCAGTATCCTGACCACTTAGAACGATGGCGTCTTCGGCAAAGTTGATCAGTATCACAAGGGCTAACATTATTTGAGCCGAAAGTTTAGAAATTTTGCCACTAGGCGGCGCTAGTGAGCCAAGAGTTTTTGTTTTGCTCATAGCTCAGTAGCCTGACCACTTAGAACGATGGCGTCTTCGGCAAAGTTGCTCTGTATCACAAGGGCTAACATTATTTGAGCCGAAAGTTTCGAAATTTTGCCACTAGGCGGCGCTAGTGAGCCAAGAGTTTTTGTTTTGCGCATTGCTCAGTAGCCTGACCACTTAGAAAGATGGCGTCTTCGGCAAAGTTGATCAGTATCACAAGGGCTAACATTATTTGAGCCGAAAGTTTTGAAATTTTGCCACTAGGCGGCGCTAGTGAGCCAAGAGTTTTTGTTTTGCTCATAGCTCAGTAGCCTGACCACTTAGAAAGATGGCGTCTTCGGCAAAGTTGCTCAGTATCACAAGGGCTAACATCATTTGAGCCGAAAGTTTCGAAATTTTGCCACTAGGCGGCGCTAGTGAGCAAAGAATTTTTGTTTTTCGCATAGCTCAGTTGCCGGACCACTTAGAAAGATGGCGTCTTCGGCAAAGTTGATCAGTATCACAAGGGCTAACATTATTTGAGCCGAAAGTTTTGAAATTTTGCCACTAGGCGGCGCTAGTGAGCAAAGAATTTTTGTTTTTCGCATAGCTCAGTTGCCGGACCACTTAGAAAGATGGCGTCTTCGGCAAAGTTGATCAGTATCACAAGGGCTAACATTATTTGAGCCGAAAGTTTAGAAATTTTGCCACTAGGCGGCGCTAGTGAGCCAAGAGTTTTTGTTTTGCTCATAGCTCAGTAGCCTGACCACTTAGAACGATGGCGTCTTCGGCAAAGTTGCTCTGTATCACAAGGGCTAACATTATTTGAGCCGAAAGTTTCGAAATTTTGCCACTAGGCGGCGCTAGTGAGCCAAGAGTTTTTGTTTTGCGCATTGCTCAGTAGCCTGACCACTTAGAAAGATGGCGTCTTCGGCAAAGTTGATCAGTATCACAAGGGCTAACATTATTTGAGCCGAAAGTTTTGAAATTTTGCCACTAGGCGGCGCTAGTGAGCCAAGAGTTTTTGTTTTGCTCATAGCTCAGTAGCCTGACCACTTAGAAAGATGGCGTCTTCGGCAAAGTTGCTCAGTATCACAAGGGCTAACATTATTTGAGCCGAAAGTTTTGAAATTTTGCCACTAGGCGGCGCTAGTGAGGCAAGAGTTTTTGTTTTGCGCATAGCTCAGTAGCCTGACCACTTAGAACGATGGCGTCTTCGGCAAAGTTGCTCTGTATCACAAGGGCTAACATTATTTGAGCCGAAAGTTTCGAAATTTTGCCACGAGGCGGCGCTAGTGAGCAAAGAATTTTTGTTTTGCGCATAGCTCAGTAGCCTGACCACTTAGAAAGATGGCGTCTTCGGCAAAGTTGCTCAGTATCACAAGGGCTAACATTATTTGAGCCGAAAGTTTCGAAATTTTGCCACTAGGCGGCGCTAGTGAGCAAAGAATTTTTGTTTTTCGCATAGCTCAGTTGCCGGACCACTTAGAAAGATGGCGTCTTCGGCAAAGTTGATCAGTATCACAAGGGCTAACATTATTTGAGCCGAAAGTTTCGAAATTTTGCCACTAGGCGGCGCTAGTGAGCAAAGAATTTTTGTTTTTCGCATAGCTCAGTTGCCTGACCACTTAGAAAGATGGCGTCTTCGGCAAAGTTGCTCTGTATCACAAGGGCTAACATTATTTGAGCCGAAAATTTCGAAATTTTGACACAAGGCGGCGCTAGTGAGCAAAGAATTTTTGTTTTGTGGATAGCTCAGTAGCCTGACCAAAGTTATTCAATATGACACTAGGCTATCGATTTTCATCGCATTGTCACGTTTAAGTAAAAGTGCCTGGAGAAAAATATATACATTACTTTTACAATCGGATAAAAGTATGGCTAGTATCCTAGTATTTTCGACGGATTGGAAGAATTTTTGATCAATAATTTGATATGAGAATGAGTGAGGATCCGTTTACTACTCAAATATGTGATCGTTAGCTTTTCATATAAACCAGAGAAAAAAATATGTATGTTTATTTTTATTTCGTCATTGCATGAACTTTATTTCTTGGACATTTTCCAAGGTATGTGTTGGATAGAAATGAAGTTAGGTTGGAATGTCAGTCATTACTAATAAATTGGGAAATCCATTCGCTAACAATCTTAATGAGATAACAATGACTGGCCTTATCTTTTAGTTACACGACACTCTTGTTTGAATATTTTTAAAATATAAACCTTCTTTTTCATAACGATAATTCAATCTTATAAAAAAAACTTTTTCTCCCGATTTCTACGTATATAAAAAATCTCGAAACTTTCGGCTCATATAATGTTAGCCCTTGTGATACTGAGCAACTTTGCCGAAGACGCCATCTTTCTAAGTGGTCAGACCACTGAGCTATTCGCAAAACAAAAATTCCATGCTCACTAGCGCCGCCTAGTGGCAAAATTTCGAAACTTTCGGCCCAAATAATGTTAGCCTTTGTGATACTGAGCAACTTTGCCGAAGACGCCATTATTGTAAGTGGTCAGGCTACTGAGCTATGCGCAAAAAAAAAATTGCTTCCTAGTGCCGCCTAGTGGCAAAATGTCGAAATTTTCGGCTCAAATAGTGTTAGCCCTTGTGATACAGAGCCACTTTGCCGAAGACGCCATCTTTCTAAGTGGTCAGGCTACTGAGCTATGCGCAAAACAAAAATTACTTGCTCACTAGCGCCACCTAGTGGCAAAATTTCGAAATTTTCGGCTCAAATAATGTTAGCCCTTGTGATACTGAGCAACTTTGCCAAAGACGCCATCGTTCTAAGTGGTCAGGCTACTGAGCTATGCGCAAAACAAAAACTCTTGGCTCACTAGCGCCGCCTAGTGGCAAAATTTCGAAATTTTCGGCTCAAATAATGTTAGCCCTTGTGATACTGAGCAACTTTGCCGAAGACGCCATCTTTCTAAGTGGTCAGGCTACTGAGCAATGCGAAAAACAAAAATTCTTTGCTCACTAGCGCCGCCTAGTGGCAAAATTTCGAAACTTTCGGCTCAAATAATGTTAGCCCTTGTGATACTGAGCAACTTTGCCGAAGACGCCATCTTTCTAAGTGGTCAGGCAACTGAGCTATGCGAAAAACAAAAATTCTTTGCTCACTAGCGCCGCCTAGTGGCAAAATTTCGAAACTTTTGGCTCAAATAATGTTAGCCCTTGTGATACAGAGCAACTTTGCCGAAGACGCCATCTTTCTAAGTGGTCAGGCTACTGAGCTATGCGCAAAACAAAAATTCTTCGCTCACTAGCGCCACCTAGTGGCAAAATTTCGAAATTTTCGGCTCAAATAATGTTAGCCCTTGTGATACTGAGCAACTTTGCCGAAGACGCCATCGTTCTAAGTGGTCAGGCTACTGAGCTATGCGCAAAACAAAAACTCTTGGCTCACTAGCGCCGCCTAGTGGCAAAATTTCGAAATTTTCGGCTCAAATAATGTTAGCCCTTGTGATACAGAGCAACTTTGCCGAAGACGCCATCGTTCTAAGTGGTCAGGCTACTGAGCTATGCGCAAAACAAAAATTCTTTGCTCACTAGCGCCGCCTAGTGGCAAAATTTCGAAACTTTTGGCTCAAGTAATGTTAGCCCTTGTGATACAGAGCAACTTTGCCGAAGACGCCATCTTTCTAAGTGGTCAGGCTACTGAGCTATGCGCAAAACAAAAATTCTTCGCTCACTAGCGCCACCTAGTGGCAAAATTTCGAAATTTTCGGCTCAAATAATGTTAGCCCTTGTGAAACTGAGCAACTTTGCCGAAGACGCCATCGTTCTAAGTGGTCAGGCTACTGAGCTATGCGCAAAACAAAAACTCTTGGCTCACTAGCGCCGCCTAGTGGCAAAATTTCGAAATTTTCGGCTCAAATAATGTTAGCCCTTGTGATACTGACCAACTTTGCCGAAGACGCCATCTTTCTAAGTGGTCAGGCAACTGAGCTATGCGAAAAACAAAAATTCTTTGCTCACTAGCGCCGCCTAGTGGCAAAATTTCGAAACTTTTGGCTCAAGTAATGTTAGCCCTTGTGATACAGAGCAACTTTGCCGAAGACGCCATCTTTCTAAGTGGTCAGGCTACTGAGCTATGCGCAAAACAAAAACTCTTGGCTCACTAGCGCCGCCTAGTGGCAAAATTTCGAAATTTTCGGCTCAAATAATGTTAGCCCTTGTGATACTGAGCAACTTTGCCGAAGACGCCATCTTTCTAAGTGGTCAGGCAACTGAGCTATGCGAAAAACAAAAATTCTTTGCTCACTAGCGCCGCCTAGTGGCAAAATTCCGAAACTTTTGGCTCAAGTAATGTTAGCCCTTGTGATACAGAGCAACTTTGCCGAAGACGCCATCTTTCTAAGTGGTCAGGCTACTGAGCTATGCGCAAAACAAAAACTCTTGGCTCACTAGCGCCGCCTAGTGGCAAAATTTCGAAATTTTCGGCTCAAATAATGTTAGCCCTTGTGATACTGACCAACTTTGCCGAAGACGCCATCTTTCTAAGTGGTCAGGCAACTGAGCTATGCGAAAAACAAAAATTCTTTGCTCACTAGCGCCGCCTAGTGGCAAAATTTCGAAACTTTTGGCTCAAGTAATGTTAGCCCTTGTGATACAGAGCAACTTTGCCGAAGACGCCATCTTTCTAAGTGGTCAGGCTACTGAGCTATGCGCAAAACAAAAATTCTTCGCTCACTAGCGCCACCTAGTGGCAAAATTTCGAAACTTTCGGCTCAAATAATGTTAGCCCTTGTGATACTGAGCAACTTTGCCGAAGACGCCATCGTTCTAAGTGGTCAGGCTACTGAGCTATGCGCAAAACAAAAACTCTTGGCTCACTAGCGCCGCCTAGTGGCAAAATTTCGAAATTTTCGGCTCAAATAATGTTAGCCCTTGTGATACTGACCAACTTTGCCGAAGACGCCATCTTTCTAAGTGGTCAGGCAACTGAGCTATGCGAAAAACAAAAATTCTTTGCTCACTAGCGCCGCCTAGTGGCAAAATTTCGAAACTTTCGGCTCAAATAATGTTAGCCCTTGTGATACTGAGCAACTTTGCCGAAGACGCCATCTTTCTAAGTGGTCAGGCAACTGAGCTATGCGCAAAACAAAAATTCCATGCCCACTAGCGCCGCCTGGTGGCGTAATTCCGTATTAGAATGGCCACCACATGTCAGCCCTTGAGCTACTGAACAACTCTTCCGAAGACACCAACCTTCCAAAACAGCAGGATTCAGAGATATCATATGTTACAAAATTTTGCATTATTATCCCTCATGGTTCATATAGTGCAAATCAGAAAAAGCGCCCCTACCGGCCAAGTTCTCAACTAAAAGGATGATCCTCAACTCCTAAAGGTAGATCGTACTTAGTACTGAAACTTCGCCGAAGACAGTACTGTACTATCTCTTTTGGCATACGAGATATTCAACGACACCCCCAAAGTGATGAAATCCCATAAGCCCTGGGTCTCCTATAACGTCCTGGTGTGTCTTATAGGAGTGAGCGTAATAGGAGTGCACGTTATAGGAATGCGTTTAATAGGAGACCCGACTGTAGTTGGCAACAGTCATCACACCAACTAGTGCAATGCAATGTGCTTCTGTGAAGGAATTGCATATATAGTAAACGCTCTTGCTTGTGGTCGAGCGTCCGTATGTTATACACCAGGCTCAGACCGAACCCACACACTCCCACAGTGCTCCCCAGACCGTTACTATCAGAAAAAAAACCCTCCATCAAATCTGTGCTTCTCACCAATCGATTTCTTTGGCCAAACTGGTGCTTGAGACAAACAAGTGTTGCACAGCGTTTTTGATTGTTCTGATTGGGCCTTACTCCGGTTTACAGTGAAATTGAATTTTATTAGCATTGTTATTGGAACTCAATCTCACAGTTCGTAGAACTTCTGAATTCTACTTTACAAAGATATGAAAGAGTTTTTGGAAGATATGTTAAATTAACAGATGTCAACATAAATAAGGAGACTCGAAAGTCGCCCTCTGCACGGTTCCATTCATAGCGTATAGTTCATACCATTTCAGAAGAGATATGAGCTTCACATCTTGTTTCTGACATGCTATTTATAGTTTCCCATTTGTGTCATTTTTCGGCTAAATGGCATTCAGCAAAATGACCCTTTCGGCCAAATGATCTGGAACCAACAGAACACTGGGAATATACGCGGGCTGTATATATGTAGTACCTGACTTTTTTTTAATGCTTCCAGTGGGCGATTTGCCCTTTGAAGGAAGCACCACACTAGACAACGGACTAGCATGCCACGCCGAGTGGCACAGTCGAAATACAATTCTGGCGAAAAGTTTTCTGGACTGAAGCGGGAATCGAACCCACACCTTGACTTGATGCGGCTAAATGCTTGGTAACACTAACCGCATGGCCACGAGGCCCACAAATACTTATGCCATGGGAAAGGCGTGACATCAAGACGGGTCCTACGAATTTTTGAAACTTTTCGTAGACATGCAGCTAGTCATAGAAATAGATTGTCCAGCACATTTTTTTCCCGGTAATAACGGTCTGAGGAGCACCGCGATTCCCCCTCACAGGAGCCGTGTAGGAGCAGCGCTTGAACCCCCTCCCCCCTTGAGGGGAGCTTCTTCCTTGCCGGTATGTTTTGATGCCATTGCGACGAGCTTGTTCGCTCCGCTCTCTCGCTAGTCGCTATCTCCGGTGGCGCGGAGTCCCTCTCGCGGTATTCTGCTGCGCTCTGCTGCTGCGGTAGCTTCTATATTGTTTTTATTGTTTTCGTTCATAGCCGTGGTGCTGTGACGCTTCGTACGACGACGACGAGCGAATTTGCAATTCTGGTCTACCTTGTTCAAAGTCAACTCCCGTCCGTCGTCACAGTCAGTCCATTTCCAGCCGATTCGCTAAACGGTTGCACTTCGGTTTGTCGGTCGGTTGGTCGATCCAATTTGGGCGCCAATTTTCATCTCTAGTCCCTTTTCTAGATTATATCTGGGTTTTGATTTGCGTTTAGCAAAGGGGAAGTGATCGCGGGATATTATGAAGTGTTCGACGATCAGGACATACCACAAGTGCATAAGGATAACTGATTAGTGAATGTCGTGAAAGACCCAAGAAATTTGGCTCATCGCATATGTATCAGAAGATTGTGTACATTTTTTAATTCGCAAAAGTGCATCAAACACCGCAAGGAAAAGCTAATGAATGGAAGAGATGCAAAATGGAAAATTGAAAATTTCACGCTGACTAGTTTTCACTATCACTGAAAAATAGTGCAAGTGCAACAGCAACGATGTGAAGAAGAAAAAGAAGACCAACAACAAGAAAGATCACCATACAGAAGCGAGGGAAAATAGTGTAATTTTTTTATCATATCATATCGTTCCGGAGATGTGGGGTGTTATCGTCGTTGGTGCCATTTAGGTTGGTGGAGTATGCGAAAATTTCGCTTTCATCTGCACTGCACTGCCAGGCAGGCTTGGCCGAGCAATAATTGCAGTGTGATGACGACGATTGTTGCGGTTTTGGTGCAACTTTGTGTGGAGATTCTGCAGTGGCGGTGATGGACTTGAGTCGCGGTGTAAATGTCAAGCAACGTTGGATGTAGCTGAAATTATTAAGAATACTAGCATTACCTTTTGTTTCTTTCGAAGATTATGATTTTGAGTGATGTTGATGGTGAATCCCATAGCAACTGTTGAGATTTCTTTTGAAGGTCTAACTCATCAAACTCAGATTCCTTTGAACCGATACAACTTTGATTTTGGTTTGTCAACTTAATTCCTCCCTTTCTTTGAAATTTCCAGGTCAAATTTTGACGGGACAGTCAAAAAATTTACATTCAAGTTTTTAAGTTTCTATACAAACCCATAAAATATCCGACGAATTATATTTTCTTCATATTGCTTATTTTTTATAATCTTATCTCGACCAGCCGAAAGACGGTGGTAGCAAATTGAATAAATGAAATAATGCGTACTAGCGTCCTCAGAAGTTCTTTCACGATCTGCATGCGAAAACATTTATTTTTGAAACCCTTCGCAACCATTTTTGTACGACTATTCCAATATTTTTCAAAGAATAATATGAGCTCATCCATTCCTAGCTTTCTCTTTCACATTGGACAAAATAAAATCCAAAACGCGACTTGATAAAATTTCTTGTCCATTAAACGGCAAAGACCATTACTGTATGAATCAAGTCGTAGGATTACCTTTTTTATTTTAACCTTAAGGATTCACCGAGAGATGCGTACACACTTTTCCAAGAAATCCTCGAAAATTCATATAGGATATGAATTTTTGGAAATCGACCTAGCTTGTCGTCATCGACTTCATATAGATATAAGTGTTCTTAAAGCTGTTATTTGTTATTTATGTGGTAACATATTTTATAATTCGTTGGGAAGATTACGATATTGTATTTGAATAAATATCCAATATTCCAGAAAACCTTTTAAAAATGGGCTTTTTAACATTGTCAAAATGTCTGTAAGAATTAATTCAGGTGCTTTAACCCGTATCAACCCACCAAATGGGAAAAAGTTGAAATTGCTGCCATTTTGGCTGTTCTTGATGGACTACCTTATTTCGATTGAAATCGCCTGGATGTCTAGTTTTTTTATGATCCTTGTAGTTTTCGGAAATTTCTGCCGGTTCGGAGTTATTCCGGTGGGTCACTGGATCAAGTAGGGTAAAAATGACCCTAACTTCCTTTTCAATAAATTTTTACCTCACTTATTAACATAAATCTGACAATTTTGTTTTTCTTCATAACTGTCAAAATTTATATTAGGGAGTGCTTCGTGAAGCCCAAGCAGGACAGTTCGGTTTTGCGTCGTCCGATTGATTTTGCTTACGGTTTCGCGCGTGTTTTCGTTGCCGGAGAATTTTTTTTCGTACAGTCCAAACGGTTCACTACAACTTCTCCATAGAATTAGTTTTGATTCATATTACGGACACTTAAGGCTTCAGTAAAGTACAACTAATCGAAACACATATACCGTTCTAATTCAAATTCCGGACAGCTTCAAATTTCGGACACTCTACTTTGTATGGGAAAGGTTCAAAATTTTCTGTTCAAAAGTTTACAACTTCCAGGCACGTTTTAATATGAATTTACCATAGTAATCCATGAAATTTAATTATGCGCGATTAGTTTTGACGTTGCTCTAACGAATGATAAAGTTTAATTTTTAAATAAATCGAAATGTTCAGTCTCTTCATGATTTTTATTACGGACACAATTAGACTTTTGCTTCATATTCCGGACACTTTGATTCGAATTCCTGACAGCACTAGAAAGATGTCAAAACTAGTTAAGCATTGTAAATTTCCATGGCTTGCTATAGAAAATGTTTATTAAAATCATCTTTCAAATTGGGAACTTTTTCAAAGCAAATTTTGAAATATTTCGAGTAAAATCTTTCCCATACAAAGTAGAGTTTCCGAAATTTGGAACTGTCCGAAATTCGAATCAAAACGGTATTTTTCTCTAAAAATAACAGTTTCGGAGTTGAAATTTGTCAAATAAGTTGCATGCAAAAATTTATAGGCCATTTTCAAAAGATATTCTTGAGTCAAAATGATCGATTTGGCTACGGAAATCACTTATTCTACCATACCATGTCCACAATTTAATCCAAATCCAAGTTTACCGAGCACGATTTTCATTATTTCGACTCAGTCTGGATGGAATTCGTCTGGGTCGAAAATTTGTGCTTTTCCTATCTGTAGAAATCCTTCAATGTAAATTCTAAAAAAATCAGAACAATTTTTTAAGTAACTTCCTAGAGAGTTATTATACTAGTACCTAGACAATTATTTTGATGATTGTATGGTAGCATTTTATCAAGAATTTCTAGCGATAATTCTTGAATTTATTTTTTTAAAGGAATTAATGAGGAGATCATCAAGGCATCATCTAAGGCCATCATCATCAAGGAAATTATCTAAAGTCATCATCATCAAGGAAATTATCTAAAGCCATTTCCAAAGAAGTATCTTGCACCTTGTACAATTTTCACGATTTTTTTTTAAAGATTCGTTAGAAAAATATGTTATAAAATTATTGGAGAATGGGGACGGGTCTGTTGTAGTGGTTAGAATTCACGCTGATGATCTGGGATCGAATTCCATCCCCGAGATAGTCACTTATGACGTTAAGGTTATGGTGAAACCATTGATCCCGAGATGAACTAGCCCAGGGCTAAAAATCTCATGATAAAGATGAGAAAAAATGAAGAAATTACATAAAAATTCAAGGATGAACTTCCTTAAAGTATTCTTAAAGTGATTCTCTATCAAATACTCTGAGTTGTAGCTGGTGGTTCTAATGTGTGGAGGTATCCTTCTTCAAAAAATTCCTACATGAATATGTTTTTTTAATAATTAGTTGTTTTGGCTGCAATATATTTTTCAGAAACCTTTCGACACCTAGAAAATTTGGTAAATCAATACGAAAAAAATTTATGAAATCCCAATTATAGGATAAAGGACAATGTTCTTTTATTGGGACGCAACCAAATACCCATGTGTACTATTTAGAATTGGCCACGTTCAATTAAAAAGATTGACATTAATAAGCATGCCAAAAAACAGCCAATCAAGCCAAACAAAATTATTTGCTTAGCTCGCGATTGCTGAAAAAACATCGCCCGCGCTCGCGTTTGATTTTAATTTTGCATACAATTTTGGACGGAAAGTAAGTCGCGTCGCGTCTTCCGAATCACCTCAACCTGACGAAGACGGCGACGACACACATGGAAACAATCAAGGCGCCGACGCATGGAGGTTTAGATTTTAAAAATCATGGCAAATATTACACATTTCTAATATTCTACATGTTTTCATCATGCCAAGTGTTTTGGAACATGTTTTAGGGAGACAAACCCTTTTTGGGCATAGTCTCCATTTTTATGAAAGCCAACATAGAGCCAAATTTTATAATAATTGATGTTTTTCATACATTTAGAGGCTCCCGACTGTTCCAAAAATCTAATGTTTAGGCAAAGTTAAGTAGCAGTTAAGTTGATTCTTCTTTAATCGATTTCTTAGATCTTAAAACATTTGATCAAGTTATCTTCGCAGGGAGTGATGATAATGAAGAACGTTTGATTTTGATTCTCTACTAAAAAAAATGTTCGAAAATTGGATTTTTGACACCTTTCTAGAAAACTGGACCTCTGTGCGACGATGTCAATTTTTTTGCCGCTACCAGCCCTCGAATGCAAACTAATTGGGTGAACGTCACACGAGACGCGTATTTTTTTTATTTTGCCCTGTTCTGTTTTGCTGATGCCGAAGATTACTTTTATTGTTGTTGATTCATCGCTTGTTTCACAACCAACTATTCGCGACCACTTCACAGAAATTGGGCAAATTAATGCGGATCATTAAGGGTAATGTTTTCCTTTGTACTTGTAGCAAAGTTCGGACCATGCAGAATTTTATTGCTTTCGGTGCAGTTTCAGTTTCGAATGCGAAATCTGGATGGCTGTCTTGTTTTTTTTTTGCAAACACATTTGAATAAGAAGCACACATGCAAAGTGGAATGTAATGTGAACTCGGAGCAGATAAATGTGTCACTTTCCTCTTTATTCTACTCGCGTGAGCAGAGTCAGCAAAAAATCGGTTTGGCTGCTGCTGCAGTTGCACATCAGTTTTAATTTTTATTGCACCGTTTTGTGGCGCTGGTTTTGGGCGGACAGTCAATTCCAGAGTCTGTCGTGTTACTGTGCTTTTGATATAGTAGTATATTTGTTGTAGTATCTCGAATGGTTGCAAAGGTCAGATTCACTGTAACTTATAATTTCTCGCCCCTCAGTCATGTAGCTTAGATTAATTTGTGACTGGTAAACTCTATATGTCTTGTTCATAATATTCATATATTAGGATTACCAGAACAAGTCATGCTTGGAAACGTAACAGTTTTCGTTTTTAAATAAAAGGCGAGGTGGATAGTCTAAAGTCAATCACTTCTGCTTGCTAAGCAGGAGGTCATGGGTTCAATCACAAGCCTGTCTATCAAATATTTGTAACCACCTTCCTAGTGTATTTTTTTTATTTCTTTATCAGTATATTTTCAAACATTCTATTCATTTCTTATATTATCTGTGTGTTCGCCTAAACTGTGAAAGGTTTTTTTTAACTTTTCCATATATAATAATATGACAAAGACTTGGTAGTCTAAATACGAACGATTGGCTATTTTCATTGTAAATCCCATGTAAACTTTAAATGGCGTGTGTAACGCAACATTTAATCCAAATCATGTTGAACTTAGGGAGGATGATATTCCTCATAATTGACATCGTTTAAGTAAATCTTCAACCAAATCAAAATAGACAAATAAACCATACAATTCTACTTATTGTTTATGGCAACCAAGTGGGATAGAGCCTGTTCTTCAACTTGGGAATTTTTATAGTTTTTTTTTTACTGAGAACTTATTTAGCTGATTGACTATTTTTGCATGTATAGGGGGATTAGGGGAATAATGAACATACGGGGCGAAATGGACACCCCCTCAATATCTGAGAATATGCATACTTCATCAAAAGTTCATACACTGCATGAAATCTGTAATGCATTTGAAATGTTTGACGGTATAAACGTTTATTTTTGCTTCAATTGCCCTTCAACATTTGACTTAAAGTTTTTCTCAGTTTCAAATTGGCACATAAGCAAGGCCGTGGAAAAATCAAATGGTTGAGCAAAGTAACGAGCCCAGAAAGGTTCTTTTAAGCTATTATGTTTGAGGGAGAGCCCATTTACATATCGGAACGATTGACAGCCTTTAAATATATTGTAATCATTAAATTTAATGCAAGTGTTTATTTCGCCCCGATACCTTTTTACCAGCCTTGTTTTCGACCTAATTTTTTATCTCGCTTTTCTGACATATGATATGATTTTTATCATCATGAATGAATGTAGCACGTCGTTCTAACATTAAACTTGAAAACTAGCCGAGGGTAAATTAACCTTCCAGTCGTCGCGTGGTTGACCACCGTCAGAACCACCACGCTGCTGTTGTGATCGAAAAGCGAGGTTTTTTACCAGTGTTGTACAAAATACAACAGCGCGACGACTGAAGTGTTAGAAACATTGCCATTTTATGGTCTTAAAACGAACATTTGCTTAACGTGTCCATTATGCCCCTAATTCCCCTATATCGTGATCTTGTAGCAGGTACGAAGATACGCTATGCTTACGCGGTAAGTCGAGAACATTTCCTAGCCAAAAAGATCCTAGACCGGTGGTGTTTGAATCCATGCTCCTCAGCTTGGTTTTGCTAAAAAGCTGCGCGTTTATTGCTACCAAACATAAAATTATCATACTCGAATACCATTTTCTTGACGGCCAAATTAGATAGAAGAACAGCAATCACAATTTTGGGACCAGTTCAAATGGGACTCCAGTAAATCCTACAGGAAAATATCCAGATGTTCCTTCAATAATTTCTCTCGAAATATTCCAGAGACTCTTCCAGAGATTTACCGAGGATTTTTTTCGAAGATTCCTCCAGGGATTTTACCAGAAATTCGTCCAAGATAATCTCCACCGTAATCCCTACAGTAATTTCTCCGGGGATTCCACTTGCGGTTTTGCAAGAGATTCCTCCAAGAAGACTTTTGTTCGTTACTAGCTTTTCTGGACCGGTTCCGATAGGGCTCCAGAAATATCTTCGGCAATTCGTTCAGGAATTTTGCCAAGAGTTCTTACAGGGATTCCTTCAAGGGTTATTCCTGGAATTTTTGCAGGAATATTTCTACAGAAATCCCTCTAGAAATATTGCCAGAAGTTTCTACCGGAATGCCTTCAGTGATTCCTCCATAGATTCTTCCAGTAAAATATTCACTGGGATTTGTCCAATAATATATACAAGGATTTCTTAGGAAACGTTCATCAATCAATCCATAGAGTAATCTATAAAGGAATTCCCGGTTGAATTCCTGGAAGAATTTCTGGACCAATTCATGCAGGATCCTTTGGAAGGATTCACGAGGAAATCTCTAGAGGAATTCCTGAAGAATTCCCTGGAATATCAAATATCCTTTTCGGCTACGCAGACTTTATTTCTTAACATTTTTTTTTAATCAAGAACGCGTAGATAAAAAGTGGATTCAAAATTCAAAACGCTTAGACAAAAAGCGTAGTCGATTCTCTACCAGCTCGTCCCTGGAACAATTTCAAGAGGAAATTATGTTGAGATATTTCTGGAGCAATCCTTGGAGAAATTCCTGAAGAAAAAACTGGAGAGACCTCTGCAGGAATGCCTGTAGAAAATTTCCTAGAAAAATCTCTGAACGAGTCTCTGGAGAAACTCTTGTAGAAATCTCTAAAAGATTATCTAATCTAATTACCGAAGGACTCCTGGAGACATATCTGGAGGAATCTTTTGAGGTATCCCAGGAAAAATCACTGTACAGACTTCCTAGTGGATTCCTCAGAGAAATTCCTGGAAAAAAACTTTTTTTTTTCTGGAGAAAACCATTCTCTGAAAAATCCTCATTAAAAACAGTACAATTGCCATCGGAACTACACATCGTTAATTGAATTAAAGTAATTTCGCGTCTGTTTTCCATCCCACAAAAAATACGCGAATAGCAACAGCCAATCAGAGTATGATTTGTGTTTTTGCTGTATAAAGGTACGATTTTCAAGGTCGCCACCAGCAGAAGTAACAGCAGCAGCACCACCCCACAATCCCATCATCAGCCGTTCGTGGCTGCGCTGCGGATCACAAAGAAGAAAGGAACGAAACGAAGCAAAAAACAACAACAATGAAAGAGAGATCATTTGGTGGACACCCCCTTCCGCCCCCTCATCTACTTGTGGTTGGGGGTAAACCCCCTGCACAGTGGTCGCATTCCATATAAAATATGGCCAAAAGCACAAATTTTGCGCAAATCGTTTAATTCATCAACAAATTTATTACAGAAACAGTGGTTTTAGTGAAAAATATCCACGAACTTTCCTGGAAAATTCAAAAGAATCAATCTTAACAAACATTTGTACAGTTAATCTGATGTGCAAAATCTAAATATACACCAAACTATATCAACATTTGAGTTTAGAGTCGTTCATATTCAATATTATGAAAGCAAGAAAAAAATACCAGTGAAAGAACTTGAAAACATATTTTTGACTTTTGACCAGCTTTGAGCCACCGTGCCCGGAGATGATACATTGAATGGTGGTAGATCGTGTGTGTGTGCTTCGTACACATGTCGATGGATTTATTCCACCCAGAAGACCGGGGAGGCGTCGCGATCGCGCTGAATTATTGCTGTGAGGAACGCAATACCTTTTGGAATGTGAACGAGACTCCAGATTTTTTTCTGCCGTGGAATCTACCTTATGACGACGCAATATTTTTGAAGCATTCGTACGATGCAGTTGTTTTGATTTATAAAATATTTCCATGATAACTTATTAACGCACGTCTCCAGAATACCCAGGTTTTGTCGCGACTCATGAGTCATGACTCGGCTCATTTGCTATTCAAATGAGCCGGCCGTTAATCTTCTAATCCCTACGGATAGCGAGACGCAAATGGGAACCTTTCAATGCGAAATCCACTTGACATTTTCATCCGCCGCCGGTCGAACGAGTGTTGCATTTCCATACATCAATGTGATTCCTGGTTTGCAACGTCAACTCTCCCGGCGGCGCACAGTGGGAAAGAATGGACCCGTGATAAATGAGTTTTAATCACAAAATATATTATATTTGTTTTATTGGGAGTAGTCAAAAGAAATAAAACGGAATTATACAGAGTTTGTTTTTTTTATTAAATACAATTGATCTCGCACCAAACCACTTATGAGAAAATCAACTCCGTCTAACAATCCGATGGGTTTTTTATGGTTGGAAAGATATCTCAATAATATTTCATTTCTTATTTGGTCAAAGCCAATCTTAACAGGTGTCTGGAAAGCGTCAATATTATGCTCATGAAAAAAAAGTCGCGGTTTGTTTTTATCATGCATTATTATTTTTATTATTGCTATATATCCTAAAACGTAGTATCTGCACATGAATATTTACACTATTTTTGGGCTTTACTGAATAAATTGAATAGTTTTGGTTCATCCTCTGAATTGGTATACCGTCTGGCTATATGATATTTTTGGGTACCGTAATCTGGGGGCAAATTGATCATTTTTTCACAACTTTTTGTTATGTTATCCTTTGGAATTCAAATATTGACAAATTTATTTCGGTAAAATCAGTACTTCATTGATCTCTATCAGTTTATGTAATCGTTTTTTTTATTAAATAAAATTTAACATATCATAAAATTAGTTTTAATATCAAAAATTCAAAACGACACATTGGGGTGAAATTGATCACTATATAATAAAGCATATTTTAGAATGTAAAATTATACGCCTAAATGTATGCAATGTCCCTTGATATAAGCACGTAACTCAACAATAAACGGCTTTATGACCAAAAATCTTTTCTTGTAATGCTATACGATTTCAAAAATGAGTTCAATAGTTCACACTAAAGCCAACACAACATTTTTAACACCCAAAGTTTGCATGCAGGCTTATCACCAGCAGATTGTTTAGTACCGACATTTCCAACAGTATTGTACCTTCAAAAACTGTGAATATTTCTATGTAAAACTGACCATAATAAAAATAAAATAGTTTAAAATTATCATTAGACATCTATAAACTAGGAAACTTTGAATACCTGTGATGCCAACGAAGTATTAAGCATCCTTGAAAGGAAATGCTATTTGGTACCAACTTGATCAAATTCACCCCACTGATCAATTTGCCCCCGGATTACAGTACCAGGGACTGTTTTAACCTTATCAAACAATTCCACCAATTCCTCTGACATTTTGTTTATATTATTTACATATATTGTTTATTAGATATATAACAGAAATTGAATTTGGTGATACATGTATCAGTTTGTTTCACTGCCCAGTCGAATAGTTTTCGCGGAGTTGCAATTGTGTTTCCATAGTATTTTGCAAGACTTGCTCTTTTTGCCATTCGCTTGAGAGTAGGGAGCCGGATCCTATTCTTGGCACTTTTGATTCACTTCGGCAGTGGGGTTTTTTGAAAGCTTCAAAGCTCATATTTGGCTACAACATGCGTCGTATGAAAACGCTTCTTATTGCAAAGTTTTACACATTTTGGCCGAGAAAAACCCCCCATGCCAAAGTGAATCATGGAAGTGCCCAAGTAGCTCTGCACCCTACCACCAATAGCGTCACAGGGACCTTTGCCGTGCGATGTGGCAAAAAAGTGCCACTCTGCTTCCAATCCATGTATTTTCTTGAAATTACATAAGCTGGCATTTTTTTTATTTTTATAATGAACTGCAGCTCTATCTGACATAAAAATAACTTTTGAGAAATTTATTTTTTGTTCAACAAAATTTATCAATTTTGAAATAAATGTGTCACGGGTCAACACTTCTGATATTATAATAAAACTAATGTTTTCCAATATATTTTCTGTTTTATGATAAATCTCGAATGGGTTTATCGTTGCTTGGGAATTATTACAGTGATATCCTTGAGCAGCATTTTGTGTGATTAAACAATAATTTTCAGAATTTTTTTCAGTTGTTGTGGAAGCGATGTAGGTATGATAGGCAAACAGTTTCAACACTTAATAAATCGCACTCGCTCTATCCGCGTGTGTAGTAACATGAGATGGATGGATATGGGTTATGAAAGGGGTCCGCGTGGTCTGTAGGGATTTGAATTCTAAACTTGTAATTAACTCAGTTATTGGGTCACCAAGTGGCTCGGTAGCTTAGTTGGTAAAGCGCTCGTCTAGCATACAAGAGTCCTGGGTTCAAATCCCAGCCGAGCACGTGGAATTTTTTTTCATAATTTCACCCATAATTTGTCCATCTTTACCACGCGTAATGAGTTAATTAATTTAATAACCATGCGGATTCGATTACCGAACAGCTCAATATAAGCGTCAATTTATATTAGAGTGTTACTTCCTCTCTGTAGTAGTCATGTCGTCACTTGAGTGAGAACGACACGTTGATAGCCTTCCCACATCTTTACTCTTCCACAATACAGTTGTTGTGAAAGCGATGTAGGTACGATAGGCAAACAGTTTCAACACTAAATAAATCGCACTCGCTCTTTCCGCGTATGTTGTAACATGAGATGGATGGATATGGGTTATGAAAGGGGTCCACGTGGTCTGTAGGGATTGGAATTCTAAACTTGTAACCAACTTAGTTATTGGGTCACCAAGTGGCTCGGTAGCTTAGTTGGTAAAGCGCTCGTCTAGCATACAAGAGTCCTGGGTTCAAATCATAATTTCACCCATAATTTGTTCATTTTTAACACGCGTAATGAGTTAATTAATTTAATTTGAAAAATTCGTTGTAAGAAAAACTATTTTTTTCCCTTAAATATGACCAATTTCCAATGTATGGACGACTTTTAGTAAACTTAATTGCGAAACTTTTTGCCTGAGAACGATCAAAATCTGAAATGACCGTTTTTTTAATCGATTTTATAATTTTGAATCATTGTTTTTTTTTGTGTAGAAAATGTTTTTTTTATTTTTTCAGTATATTTTTTTTAAATTCGGGAAATTTTACGACAGTCCCCCATACAACACTTTTTTGTAGGTCTTACCGTTTTTGAGTTATACGGGTTTATAATAAATGTTAAAAATAAACTTTGACTCTTTCCAAATGTTAGTCTAGATCGATTTAAAAAAAAAAAAACAAAGTATGTAAAGTATCTTAGTTTCACAGAGTCTTCACACCCAGAAAGTTTCATTGAATTCTGAAGGAGTGCTGCCAATCGCGTGTCGAGTGATCGGCGTGAAATCCGTCGTTTGTGGAAAATTTGGCAAAATTGGCCTTTTTTAGTCACATATATCGATTGAAATATGGTCCATTTTTACTTCCAGATGATTCTCCATCAGAAAAGCATTATTTAAACTACCGGAGATTGCATTTCAAAAATTTATTTTTTAGGGCAAAAAAGGTGCTTAGTACTACTGGCAGTCTGACACTAAATGTAGTGTACTCCTTTTTATTGATCAAATTATTTTTTTACCAGTAAAAATATATTTAATAAACCCTAAGCAGTTACAACTGGGCTTTCTTTCCCAGAAAAACAGCATAACGGGCAATACGGGCTAACTCACGATTCTGATTCATCATTCGATTCCTAGATTTTTTCCCTTGGATTATGAAGGTTTACGAGAGCTGAATTGCCCATAAAGGCATAACTGTCCCATATAAGGCAAAAAAAAAAAAGGAAATAGCGCTCAAAGTTTGAATTTCGTCTGCTCATACAAATGTTTTTAATTTTATAGTACATTTATGCTTGCCATATTAATTTGGCACCACCCCTGAGTAGCTCATTTTGCTTCTATTGATCAGCAAAAAATACAAACTTGAACACAATTCACGTTTTTCAGTTGCTATTTGGGTTGATGGTTCATATAGACATATAGAGACTGTTATCTCTTTATTTTTAAATATGGGACGTCACCAACTTCATTTTTTCCAGAACATTCTCAAACAAAGTATACTAATTGTTATTTGTTGGTTGTTGGTTTTCAAATCCATATTTATGCTTTTATGGACATGCTGCAATCAATAGCGGGAACCAGGTGCCCGTTTTGAGTCCAGTTTGTTCCCACTGTGCGGCGGCCGGCGGCGTTCTGCACTGTAATATACATGGAAAGAGAGTTACATTGCTGAACGACAATAACAATAATATTAATTACCCGACGACCGGCCGCAGCGAGCGCAGCGCTGGATGACCTTGGCATGTAAATGCGTTGCGGCGGCGGCCGTTCGGTGGCCTGGATCCCGTTCCATTTCCCCAACCCATCGCTCAATGCAAGTTCAGTACCTGCCAGAATCTTGCTCCGTGAATGTCGTTTACCAAAGATCTACTACGGAGTCCTGCATCTGCATATCGAAGCCTTTCGTTAGCTACCATTCCCTTGTGTAGATACTGGAAGTTGAATAGTTGTTTTCGCATTTCCCGCTATTGACGATTATTAATATCCACACAGTTAATGCACGTCTACCGGACAAATGCCTATTTTTGATTAATGAACGTGTGGGGGTGGAAGTCATAAAATATGTATTGATTTGACAGATGATCTTTTGTCAGGTTTATGGGCCCTATTCACCGGGTGCAAGCTGGGTAAAACTGTAAGGGCTTTGCAGGGCAATAATTCTTTTGCTCCGTCATGTGCAACAGAGGTTAACTGCTGGATGCTGGGCGACACGTGTTTTCAAGGTGTTTCGGTTTTATGGGAGCAAGATTCTTGTTGTTGACCGGGCAACTATCTCAGGGTACCATTCCAGTGGGTATTAAAAACAGTGTTTCTTAGTATGAATAAAGGAGCTTGGAGTAAAGGAATAGGCATAAGTAGAACCCTGGTTGTTGTATTTTGAAATAGTCTTGGGTGATCTGTTGTTGCAGACAATCCCAGAACGCATTGTATGGCGCTGCTGACATATTCTTTGGTAGATGTCTAATGAACGCTCTATGTGCAACTAACTGTCCTAATTATTATAAAGCTAATAAGGCTATATGACTGAATTTAGGTCATATTGTGTCATGTCAATTAAGTCTCGTGCAATTCTCCCAGACCTAGAGATAAAGCTCGACGATTTTATTTCCGTATTTAACACTTTTGCTATCGCTCCCTTATCATTCAGGACTTAATCATCACCTGGATCACTCCTCTTTGTTATTTCCGTCCACTTGCTCTCTTTATGTTATTGCACAATTAGCCCGATGGTTCGTCATCAGTAGGGTGACCCATGTCTGTATGAAAATAAACAAGCTGTAAAAATCTAAGTTGGACCACTATTTATTTGGACTCCTAGAAGATACTGCGAAAGTTTGAGCAGAATTCGTCAACTCTACGGAACGCTAAACGAACATGAAGATTGTTTGTTCCTCCAAAAGAGTCGCGAATATCAAATTCCTACGCACCAACTATTCATCGATTTCAAAGCGACCTATGATACCATGATTGACCACGAAGAACTATGCAACATTATGGAAGAGTACGGTTTTGCCGGGAAACGATGGATACTGTACAATGCTGTATGAAGATATCTGGTGTGTTAGTAGACTGGTTTGAAACACACAAAGAACTTCAATAAGGCGATAGTATCTCCTGCCTCATGTTCAGTCGTGCTTACTACGGACTCCATACAGTGGAGCAAACTTCAACCCCGTACTAAGTGTATCATGTACAAGACCTGTAGTCCTGTACTAGCATGTGACGTGAGCAATCCTCCAAGATCCTCCTGCAAGCACTAGGAGTTTTTGAACGACGTGTGATAAAAAGGATCTTTGGCAGAGTATGTGAAAACGGCGTATAGAGAAGAAGAATGAATCACGAGCTTACGCAACTCTACGGTGAACCCAGTATTCAGAAAGTCGCCAAAGCTGGAAGCGTATGATGCGCGTGGCACGTTGTGAGAATGCCGGACAACAATCCCGCAAAAATGGTGTTCACCTCGAATCCGGCCGATACAAGGCCAATAGGGACGGTTTGACTAAGTGGAGAAGTATTTTGTAAGTGTAGAAACTGGAGACAAGCAACCATGAACCGAGTTTGCTGGCGTAATATCGCGGTGCTGGTCATGTCTTGAAATACGTAGCGGTATACAAAAAATGTTAATCATTCTGGACCACCCTAGTCATCAGGCAGCAAGCGACGCTAGACTCCGTTGTTCCGCTGATAACAATATGATGGGAGTTGATGCGGTTGCCCGACGGGGGAACCTGCTAAAATCCTGTGCAAACTACCGAGTATAATCCGCAAAAGTGGAGGGAAGCCCCGACCCTTCTCACTCCCCATCTATCCCCAGCGCATCACCGAACTGATGAACCATGATATGGGTGATGCAGTTCCCCTGTTTTCCATACGCTTCGGTGGGGTGTTAATTAGTTCAGTACGCCCGCCGGCACCCGACTATAAAAGCGGCAAGTGCCAACAAGCACAGAAGCGTCGTCATCATTCGTCTCAGGGTCACCACATCAGTTAACCCAATTCCGGGAGTAGCTGTATGTGCACCAGCACCGCGGTGCATTTCTCTGTTTATTTTTTTTTGTTCCGCATCCCGAAGGTTGTCTGCAAAGTGCAATCTGTTTCGTTGTGTTGTAGGTTGGTTATCGTCTCTTCCCTACTCTCTCTCGGTGCTACTGGTGCACTGTGTGCAGTAACGTCTTTAAGGGATGGGTAATAATTATGGGAAAACGATGACAGCTTTGATATTTCGAAAGGTATTTTGAGCTTTCCGTAGAGATTCTGATATTTTGAAAAGAATTTTGAGATTCCGATAAGATTACCATATAAATTTGGAATTTCTTTGTAAATTCCGGCATAACGATAATTATGTTGTTTCTTAGGAATCCTCAGATGTCGGATGGAATTAAGCTATTTATAAAATAATTCTGAATTTTACGAGAGAGTTCTGAAATTCCAGATTTTCTTCTTTCCTTTTGAATTCAGGAATCCCTGTAGGAATTATGGGATTCCTATAGGTTATCTAGACTTGTTATAGTAAATCTGAGATTTTGGAAGCCATTCTGGGACTCTTGTAAGAATATTAGAAATCCGGTATTTGATCTGGTTATTTGGATATATTTAACACGGTTTTTCTGTAGAAATCTATGAACTTTTAGTGGGATTCCAAATTCTGGTCCGAATCTTTGGAATTCTTGTATTTTATTTTTGAGATTCCGTTCATTTCCACTTCCGCTGGGATTTCAAATGAAATCTTTAATTCTAGTATAATTCTTTTGAATGTCGGTAAAAAATGCTTCCTTAATTCAACCGCTATGCTGAGAATTTATTTTTCTTTCTAAAAATTTCATGGATACCTTATTTTGATAACGAGAATTCCACAGAAATTTTTAAAATCTCATATCCATCCTCACCAATTCAACAGAATCTCAGTACTGGAATCTAAAAAAATGCAAGGAACTTTATTATTTAATGATTGCTGCAATCTCAAGATTCCTTCATAGGATACAGATTTCTAGCTCAAATTCCAAAAGTAGGGGGAGGTCCCCCAGTGCCGGACAGCACCCAATACTGTACAAAGTCGAAAAATTGAGAAATCATGGTACAATTAAGATGGTGTATTAGTAGAAAAGGAAGCTATTATGGAGACTAATGTTTGCGTAGAATAACACATCCTTGAAATATGCATGCCTTTTTAAAAAAGTAAAAAAGTTTGAAAATTTTGAAAAATTTGACGTTTTGCCTTAATTTTAAGCCTATTTAGTAATTATTTAAGATATGAAAAAATAATTTGAATCACGCAAGCATGTTCAAACCTAATCCTTATTTGTTAGTATGAATGTATTTTGTACCAAAATTGAACTAAATATGGACAAATTACAATTTTGGTTGAACGCTTCCTGTCCCCCAGTTTCGGACAGCTTGATTTGTTATATAATATCTTTGTAATTATTGCACCAGTGTCTCAAAATACATTCATTTTTCATGGATTTCGTCGATCCTGGTATCGAACATGCAATAAAATTAAGAAGAATGATTATTCAGAACGACATCGTAAAATGTGTTATTTTTTCATCATATATGGAAGAGGTTTTTGATAGGCATCTTGCAAACTAAGAAAGACTCAAATTATTCTTGTAAATGTTGCATATGCATTGAATTGGTAACTATAAACTATTCCTATAGTGTACACATTCAATGATGTTCAAATTTTCAGAAATCGAGGCATTTCCAGATCGTGTCCGGTATTGGGTGCCACCTTTCGAGATCGATCAATTTGGTACTAAAATACATCATCAAAATGCAATGTCAAAATTCATATGTATATTATCAAATTTATTTTTGTACACTATAAAAATGATAATATTTATCATAAACGGGTAACACGAGCACATGTAACCAATATTTTTCGAATTATGAATTTAGTGGCTTAAGTGTCCGGTACTGGGGGATCTCCCCCTACACGAGTTGACGAAGACAGAAAATCACTTAGAAAAATCTATGATGTCAAGCCTTCATCAAATACTGCACATAAAGGAATGCAGTAAGTAAGTGCGCAAGTAACACCCAGTGGCGTAGTCGGAAAAATCCTAACAAATAGTTTCCAGTGTAGCGCGGAAATCGCACACTCTATAGCACTATGCACATAATGCCCGACAACACTTAACAGAAGGCTACGAAGCCTTAAAAGTTTTTCAAAAAGAACTCAGAAATAACTTAATATTATTATTGTTTATCTAGAACCTAGGTAGTGCTTAAAAAATCTATAATCCAAAACCATCTCGAATAAGATAATAGTTCCAATTTCCAAGCATTTCACTAATGTGATCGAACGAATTTTGAAAATACCAACCCCCGTATTCACATTAATAAATATTTGCCCTAATTTTTCTACCAATTTTACCAAATTTCGAGATTAGTCACTTTTAGTGATACTCCGTGACTTACGAAATATACTCCTTAACTTTTACACTGCAAGTTTACTTCACGGAACAACCCAAAATTATTTAAAAATATATTACTGCGTGAATCATAAAAGTTAGTAACTTTGAAAAATTACAATAGATAATCCTTTAACACCCCACTTATTTTTCAAACGAGACTTTTTTCATAAACATTTTTAAAAATCGAAACCTAGATAGAATTTTCAAAAGTTTTTGTTTGTGCTATGATCTCAATTAAATATACTTATCTTCTACGTTACTCGCATATTTTTCTCAAAAATGTATCATAGTTCTGTAGATGAATGTATTGAGCCCATAAAATTCGAACAAAAATGTTTTAAAACGTTTTCAATATCTAGCGACCAATATACTTCATATTAATCAACAGCTCCTATCGCACATTGCAGCTCACAATTCTCCGAACAAATCAAGCATTTGAGATGACTTTTATATCGACTTTCGACATTTGTGTGATTTGTCGAACTTGATTGAGAAGTTAAATCCCTTTAAACCCCATGTGTCCTTAACCTTCTTTTTACGGTACCTGATAGTCGAACTATATTTTTTTGTTTGTCTTGTATAAAAGTTTGATTATCTTGTGTTTTTTCTCTAGTTTTGTTGTGTGTTTTGTCCCCTTTGTGTTGGATTGAAGATTCTGACTATTCAGCAGACGAATATCAGCGAGAAATTAGTATAAACCTACAGCATAATACGATAATCGAGCTACAAAGTTATACTTCTCAGATGAGTTGCAAAGAGACCTGTAACAAATTTCCTTTGGCTTTCTTATACCCAAATTGTTATTTTCTATCTAAATATATTATTTTGCTATCCCTACTCGGTCTGGGCACGTTTTGGACAATGAATAAATCATTATTATGGGTGGATATCAACAGTGGGATATCCCTTATATAACTTTACTTGGTATGCCCTTCATAGAGTCTCCGAAGGGGCTCAAATAGCCGTAGCGGCAAACGCGCAGTTACTCAGAAAGTCCAAATTTAGGGTCGTGGGTTTGAATCCCACTGATCGAGGATGTTTTTGTAAATTGTGATTTTTTTTTTCCGAAATTCCAGGTCATAGAATATTCTGTATCTGCCACACGATATACACTAAGTTTGTGTTTTTTACGTCGGTCGACGTGTGACTCCAAAAAATTACTTATAAGGAAACAGCGTTTCCTAAAAAACAAAAAACCGCGTTATTTAAAAAAAAACGACGTGAAAAAGACTTCGTTTTTTCGTATTCCATGACCATTCAATTTTTTTATACGTCGGTTTTTGAAATACAGCTCGAACTCGATAATCGAACTCGATTATCAGGAGACTCGATTATCCGGGATTCTATTATCCGGAATTTTAGACTCGATTATCCGAAATTTGTTTTTTGATGTTATTTTTTTTTTCAATTTTTATGCATAAATCTGTGATAACTAGGTATTGCAATATACAATATTAATGGTTTTGCAGTTTTGAACGTATTTAAGAAAGGGTAGGGTTTGAAAAGTGATTTTTGTGTATGCTGATCAATTTTTGTTTTTTTCTTGTAAAGACCCCTACTGTTCCTAAAAATAATTTCTGGCTACGCCACCGCATCATATAAATGAAACAATGAAAAAAGATAGGGGGGTCCGTAGCCTTGAGGTTACGCTTTCGCTTCATAAGCGGAAGGTCATGGATTCAATTCCCAGCCCCTCCAAAAAATAACCCGTCCAGCCACCAGAAGACGCCGCACGGAGGACCGTGCTTAGGGGAACACATCCATCCTCCGTCAGTATCAGATGATGGCTGAGACAAACTGACCCACTTCGCAGGCAGCTAGCCTCAAACGACTCTGGAACACGGCAAAACGAACCACCGCAAGAGCAATGGACTATGGCTTATGGAAATCGATTGGACCAACAGCAGAGCACTCTCCTACCTGCTCGGTGTGAGAGCAAAAGAGCAGAAGAGAGTGAAGGCAGATGTAAATATAGATTAGGGACTGTCCATTAATTACGTAAGGGGTTATGGGGGGAGGAGGGGTTTGAGATTTCTTACGCGCCATACAATTTATTTTGGATTTTCATACAAAAAATCTTATCATGGGGGAGGGGGGGGTTGAAAAATCCCGAAAATTGTCTCACGTAATTAATGGACCGCCCCTTAGTTAAAAATAGAACTGTATCGGTAAGGAAGATGCAGATAAACTGATTCCGGCACAGTAGTGGCCACAAGCACGGAGTGCCTTAAAAAAAAAAATGAAATGTTTGTGTTCTTTTATCGAAGATTTCAATTTATTTCTTAGTGATTCGATTATCCGGAGTGAAAAAAATCGATACTCCGGATAATCAAGTCCGACCTGTAACGCGTTTTTTACGTCGTTTTTTAAAATAAACGTAAAATAAAAACCGCGTAAAAAACTTCACAGGGTGTCTACTACCTGGAAAAACCTGGAAAACCTGGAATTATCAGGGAATTTCATTCAACCTGGAAAAAACCTGGAATTCTCAGGGAATTTTGGCTATAATCAGGGAAATTATTTTGCATCTGTAATACAAGGTAGAAAATGTCCTTTTTATGACTGAACATCTTTTCAATCATAAAAATTTTCGGCTGCGCCGCTATCAAGACGCTGCTAGAAATATCAAGTCCTTATTTTTTATTAACGATTTTTATTTATCCAACATTAAACATAAATTTATGATTGGAAAGTTGGTAAAGACAAGTACAGTTCCCATTTACAGTTGGGTGTCGTTCATGAGCATATGAAACTTGGTGGAAAATATTTACAAAAATGTTTTTCGACTATTCTACAACTTCTGGAACAAATTTTAAGGAATGCTTCAGATATTCTAGTGATTCTTTCTGGAATACCATTACTTCTCTAAGGATGCTGTCAGTATTATTTCAAGGGATGCTTTAATGAATTCCTGCACAAATTTTGTTAAGAAAATTGTAGAGCAACATCAATACCTCCAGTAATTTTCACATAGATAACTCTGAAAAAAAAAAAAAATGACAGCGGTTAGCCTAGGATTTCCTCCAAATGTTTTTCCACTGATTCATTCACCGATTTTCCCAGTTGTTAGTTATAGGAGATTCACCACATATTTCTTCTTTGCACAAACCTTCATTCCATAGTTTCGATATTTTTGCAAGAAATCCTACAATAATTCCCACGTCGTTTTTTTTTTTCATTTTTCACGTGGATTCTTTAAAAAATTATCCACGATTACTTCCAGAAATTGCTCCGAAAATTTCCTCAGGCCTTACTCCGATGAAATCTTTTATGAACTTTTCCAAGAATTCCTCAAAAAATTCATCCTGGAATTCCTCATTTTCTCCAGAAATTTCTCTCAGAATATCTCCAGCATTTCGTCAAAATGTTATTGCGGTGGTTCAAACCTTTATCTAACAATTTTTCAAATAATAATTCCCAACCTCTTGGGTTCTTCAAAACTTCATTCAAGGTTCCACATAAGATAGCTATTCTAACAGATTTTTCTTTCATACTTATATTTCTATTATGTCGAATTTCTTGTAGGACAGTATTCAGAGATACGGGTTTTTTCAGCTAAGCTTTTTTGCAAAGAAGAATTTCATCAAGAATGCAGAAGTTATTTCAGAGATCCTCGGAGGAATTCATCAAGGCATATTAGAACTCACACAGAAATTTTCTTTAGAAATTCCACGCGGATTTTTCTCTAAATTTCTTTCGTTGTAGGTTATGGCCCTCAGTCTATTGTGCTCAAAAACGGATTTTAAGTTTTCATCCGACGTTTAGGACACATTTATTGTGCATGAAACGTCGGATGAAAACTTAAAATCCGTTTTTGAGCATAATAGACTGAAGGCCATAACCTACAACATAATCATCACAGTCGTATCCCCGAGTAAACTTCTTTCTAAATCCTTGACATTTCCCTGGAGTGGAGACATCTTTAAAAGAACGACTAGTTTTTTTTTTATTTCTTTGGAAAATTAAAAAAATACAGAAATTTCTTTAAGGTATCAAAAACTAAATCCTTGGAAGAATGTCTTATAAAGTTCTTGAAAAATCACAAAATAAACTGAAGAGATCGTTGGAGTAATATGTGAAAGATATCCACGGTAAATCGAGCATTAATACTTGTCGTGTTGTCAAGGGACTCCGACAAGTCTTAGAATTATCTTTAGAGAAATGTCTGTTCAAATGAGGAACTAAAATTTCATGACGTGGTTCATGGTGTTTTTTTATATTCATAATCGTCTCATCTCTATTTTGTTTTTATTTTTTATTTTTTTTTTTCATGTGAAAGGTATCTTAAATTCTTATTTCTAAGACTATCAAACGCTAGCAAACCCGATATTATATTGAAAAAAAAAAAAAAAAAAAAAAACAGTACAAAATGCCCTCTAAAGAAATTGGGTGTATCGCTAATGTCCATGATTTCGAATCCCATTTTAGGGGTTCTATGTAAATTTGAGTATTTTTTGTTTAAGTGATTTGAAACACTTAAAAACTTTGAAACACACCAAAAACTTATTTATTTTTAGTCATGTAAAATGAACTATTCATCAATCATTTATGTTTTTGGAGAATTTCCAGAATGTGGATTTTTTAAATCTGGAAAAACCTGGAAATCTCAGGGAATTTCATTTCTGTAAATGAGTAGACACCCTGCTTCAGTATACATGCAAAAATAGTCAACATGCAACGAAAGCTCTCAGTTAATAACAGTAAAAGTGCTCATAAGAACACTGCGCTGGAGAGCAGGCTCTGTCCCAGTTGGAAAGTACCGCCACAGCGAAGAAGAGTGTCCGAAGAAAGTTTAGCTAAAATTGTACGTTTAAATATTCTATTTGGCTTCAAAAAATAACATGCAACAAATTATGCGGCAGTATAAGCACGCTCTTCATGCTAACTGTTTCAATACGCCACCCCATTAGGCGCTCTCTGGGTACGCCCATGGTCGCCGACCATATTCGTTCCCTGGATCGAGTAATCGAGCGCGATAATAATAAATAAAGCAATTTATGCAATTGAGTGCGCTGCAAGTGTCGGGACGCAACAGGAAGTCCCAGTTTCTTTCGACGGGATTCAAGGCCATCACTGCAGTCAGGAATCTCTTTCACACACAATCGATTGTGATATATGGACCACCTGAATTAACGCTCATTTTATATAAATCCAGGCCAAACACGGGGATATCCCACCATGATCATACGTGACAACGTGTCCGAGCGATTCAAATAAAAAAACTAGTGAAATTCCACGGTTATTGATGGTAAAGTGAACAACGCGTGAATGTGTTAATTCCCCTTGAGTGAGTGAACAACAACAGAGTTCAGTATAGACGACGCTTCGCGACGCGACGGACGCGGTACGAATACAGCGTCAGCGTAGATTTGGTTCGAAGCGAAGTTAGTTTTTGTTTTGGGTTCGATCGTTTATACGGTTTGCTGAAATCTGTTGAGTCTGAGTCATTCAATCTTCATTGTCGACGGGGTTTCGGTGTGGAGCGCCCGGTTCCCGTTGGTGCGTTTGCTGATTTCGCATTCGGAACCCACCGCGAAGAATGCTGAAGAAGGAAAAACCGATGCTGAGTGTAGCGGCGATCATCCAGGCTCAGGGACGGTGGGATCGAACACTACCTCTGGCAGGATTGGCAGGTACATTGATGATCGTTTGGGGAATGTAAATAGGTTCATTATTATCATATTCCATTAAGAGGAATATAACCATCATCGTTTTACAAATATTCAAAACCAGTTTTTTTTTCTCAAAACCGAAGCAATGTTCAAGAAAATCTATCATTGTATTGCACTTGCTATCTGAAATACGATGAAAGATTTGCATAAGGATTGATTGAAATTTGGACGAAAAAACTGGTTTTTAATTTTTGATGATTGCTGATGATTGAATGATGGATTCTTGAGCCTTAAAAACTCAGATTTATTATCATTTGCTTTAGTTAGATTTTGAGCAAATAGTATTAAATCAATTCTTCCAGGGATTCAAAGCTAACCAATTATTCTTAATATGCTTAAGAAACACTTCAATAATTCCCAAATTAAATAATTACTGACAACTAAAACAACACTAAGCTCTCAGTAAATTAGAAGATTAATTTGAAAATACTTTATTTGGTTCTCTTTCCAGGTATGCATCCCACAAACATTGATAAATTGTTCATATATCAAGGCAGATTCACTGGTAAGCGTATTTTGGCAAACTGTTGAAATGTAAAAGAACACCTCGTGTACCACTTGCATAAGGTTCAAGGTCAACTCATCCAACACAAGCTAGGCCTCTCCCGGCAGGCATTTCCACCCCCTTAACTTGCTCCAATTTTCAGCTGCACTGTTACTGCTCTGCCAAGCACAGCTCTGCAGCCGACGGCTGCAGTTACATTGTACCTTCTTCTTGACTGCAGCCCCACACCAACCATGCACAACAACAGCATTCCATCGGAGAAAAGGAAAAGAAGCCGCGAGATGGGGGCGGCTCCTTGTCGGCTCGTGGTACTAATAATGATGTAGAATAAAAAAAACTACTGGCAAACATCGCTACAACGTCTCGCTGCAACGAAACGGTATTGTTCATGAAGAAAAGTGAAATCACAACAATGAAGGAAATGCATTGTTGTTTTGCTTTGGATGAGGTACGTCATCTGCTGAATGCTGTAGTAGCTACTGATAAAAACACCTGCAAGGGGTGTTTATCTGTAGCGTGGGCACAGCGCACGAATGCTGATGATAACTCGAAAAAGCTTGAGCTGGTCATGGATAGCAGCAGACCGACTCAGCCTACCTTTGTCGCTTCAGTTATGCTGACAGAACACCCTCTCTTATCAGACTGAGTGCAGTCCAAAAAGCATGTTATATCACTGGCTTAAATTATTTCTCTCGTGCTCTTTGAGGAGTAGATGCTCCATAACGATCCAGAAGGATAAAATGGTTTGAAGTGGAAATTTTTGATTTTTAATAAAAAAAATTTCATGACATTTTTGCAATGTTTGAGAGCTAATTATAACTTGATGAAGCTAGGGCATAACAGAGCCAAAATCTTTTTTTTTTTCATTATTTACATTTTAAAATATGTATTTATTTTAAAAACTCTGTTAGTTGGGGGAAGTTTCAAGGTTAGGGAATACATTGAAACAACAGGAAAGGAAAGGATTTTTCGGGATTTCTTAAGCTACTAGGTCTACTAAGCTGATGAAGCTTGATGGGAAAGGATGTCCAGATCTGTAACGAAAGTAAACAGAAGCGGTTTGTGGGAGACACGACAATTTGTAGGGGAAAATACATATGTTTTATCATGAATAAATTCTATTTAAAGCTGAAATGCGATATCTTCTCCACCGAAGCTTTCTCATTAGTAGGCAAACTGTACACATGTAGGGAATAAAAGTTAAGACTAAGCTGTACAAACCATTGCGCTTCAGTAAATACAGTTGCACCAGAGGTTCGTCTGGATTGTGTGGTTGATTTAGAAGTTATATGGTAGAAACAATAATTGAAAGTGAGAGTTTAGGCATATGTCATGCAATGGCTAAAAAAAAACACATGAATCTTTGAATTATATTTACTGATATAACTTTATTGAGAAATGAGATATTTCTCGAAATATAAGAGATGATGCTGCTTGAAATCTTGGAGAACATAAAGTATTCAATATATTAAATATAATTAAAGTGTATATTTTAATGGAAGGTCTCCAGTAAAGCCTATATTTTAATAAAAATGATCTTTAAATTCAAGTTATTCCAAGGGGTGCTTAGAGATATTTTCCTAGAACTTGCTTCAGAAAAAAAAAATCATTTTAAAGAATTTGCTGTATTTTATTCAGGAATTCAATCCTGAGAGAAATAAGAGAATCTCTCACTTATCGCCCTCTGCAACAATCATGTTTGCAGCACGCCATGAGAGCCTGTGTATCGTATACTGCTTCAGCTCCTATTTGATTTAAGCCTCTGAACAAGCTCCAAACCCGGGCACACTATTGCTGCATACCAGTGGATGTTCGTGGATTTCTTACAGTGACTTACAGTAAAATAAAACGCCTACCGTATAACGGGATATCTTTGATGATGCGGTAACTTTGATAGTGGGGGACTCACATTCCCAGCAACACACATATTATAGTTGAGTATTATAAACTGATATATAATCAAATTTAGTCGTATATAGGTTGAAATACTTAATTATAACATGTGTGTTGCTCGGGATACTAAACGAAATATCGTTATTCCTGTTAATCAGTTAAGCAAACCGAGTGCAAATATAAAGAGTAATAAAATGACACTTCATGTCAGAGCTTTTTACGTTGGAATCGAGTACATTTGAAGCTTTATATTCGAATATTAAAAATCGATGGGATTTTAGCATTTTTGAAACCCTTACAAACAATCGATTCTACCAACATTATTTGATAAAATTATAAAGAGTTTGTCACTTATCACTGACACCTCAGTGATAGTAGAGCATGAATCCGGTATCAAATCTCTTAGCGAACATGATTTTCACAAATTGTGACCGTTTTTGTAATCGAAGTCAGAAATTTACATATAATGTAAAACGCCTAGAAGTATGCAAAGCCCTATTTGCTTTAAGTAATTCATTGGGGTTTGTTCGAAATATAGCTTTTGTTTTTGAAATAATTAATTAAAATAATTTGATTTATGCTTAAACATTGAATATCAGTCGATATATTTTCAGAAATATTATTTTATAGCAACTCATATAAGGTACCCCGGGGCAAGTGAGAATCCGGGGTAAGTGGGACATTTCGTCATAGCTCGTTTAGGAAAAAGTTTTAAAGGGGGTATTCGTCTGAAAAGTTGAAGGTATAATGATAAGGAAAGTATTTAGTATAAAAAATATTGCTATTTTTAATACCATGTGCTCCATGTAACAGTTATCAGCTCAGCACCATTTTCAACCTGAATGATAAATGTTGACACGTTTCACGTTCTGCATTGGCTCGCAAAAAAAAATTGTGCTATAAATCGAATTACCATCGGTAAGCTACAACTTTAAGCTACTTACGATAAACAGGTATTTTGTTTTTATTTCATATGAAAATTTCTATAGTCTAACTTGCCCCAAAATATTTTTATTCACGGGGTAAGTGGGACATACCGAAACAAGCACCAGAATCAAAACTTTTCCTACACGTTTCAAACATTTTCCTAAAGAGTAGCTCCAATACATTCAAACGAATGATTTTTATCAAAGAAAAATAATTTTATATTACGTAATTGTTGAATGGGGAGAAAAAATGAGCAATTTTTCTAAATATTTTTTTCTGTTTTTGTTTTTGAGATATGAATTTAAAATTGAACGAAGACATAGATAAAATTTTAAATACATCATGAGAAAGATTACTATACTATTTTTATTGAACTTTATTTGATATTTCTATCAAATCCAGTAGTTGCGGAAAAACAGTTCCATCCCATTAAGTGGTTTTCCGCCATGCATAACAGTAATAACAAATAATAATAACATATTCAAAAAGTCGTCAATTATTGAAAGTTTAAGTGCTGGATTTCGTTTGATAACTTTTAAACGATATATTTTGAACATGTTTCATATCTCTTTTCGCTTTTAGTGAGGAATTTTCAGTTAAAATTAAATGCGATGTGACATAACCATAATAACATTTAGGTTTTCTTCCTAAAACGTTACGTACTTTATGGTTGATCCCTTATGTACATCAAATATGTACTCAAAATTGAAAATCTATGATTTATCAATTCTTTTATTGCAATGGTTGACTTACTGATGTGATTTGACGCATGAAACTGGATGTGTCCCACTTGCCCCGTTTAGCGAGGTAACTGCGTATAATGGCTCATTGTCCATCTTTCTTCTAATGTTTTCACAATTCCGAATTTATTCGATCACATTCATGCACACACCAGCAAATATGTTGCCACATTGTGACCGTGTTGTTGGATTTGCAAAATATTGACATTTTTAAATTATTTTGAACAATCTGTTTGAACTAACGTTTTTTATGTCCCACTTGCCCCGGGGTACCTTAGACTTATAATAGTGTTTGTCATGCAAATTTGAACTTAAAAACACTTTTGTAGGTGAGCTTATCTTCAAATTCTGTTATTTCATGAACAAAATCTAAATATAATCGTTCTCTTTTCATATTCTTCAATCAAGTCCCAACTAAACAGTAGTTTAGTTGTTGATTTTCATGTGTTTACATACCCATTATTAAAGTTACCCCAAAACCGAAAATAAACTTTCAATTATTTGAAAAATAATCGGTCCACTGAAAATTAATCGTTATGCAGTCTTTCAACTGCAATCGTACCAGTACTTGTTCTAAAAATGTGAAATAAAAATCTTTCAAACTGAATGCAATTTTCTAAGAATTTCTTCCTAAAAGCTATCAAAGTTACACCGTTTTACGGTACCTCCAATGGTAAACAAGCGAGAAAAATTGATTCTATCATTGTTCTACCTCTGGGGCCCTCGTTCGCTGCTGTTATTTATCAAACTTGTTACCACTTGCGTTGCATTGCCGGTCATGGACCGCTACAGATGCGATGTTTTTCTTCGCTTGCTTTGATCGTGCTTCAAAATTAAATAAGGATGAATTCTGCAATCCCTAATTTTAAACTAAACCTCTAAAAAGTTTCTATTTTCAATAGGAGATCTCTTTCTCCTTATTCTGCTTGCTGTACTACAAACTCCAAAGTAGTCTCAAGACGCGACTGTTCGACTGATTCTTCAAGAATTTCTACTCAGATCCTTCGATGAAAAGCTTCATTATTCATCGTAGTGATTTCTTCAGAGGTATTATCAAGAATATTTTTAGGTGCTGCTATTTGAATCTGTAAAAATTCTTCTAGAGATTTCTTTACCAAAACTCCCAAAAATTCTTCTAGCACTCCAAAGCTACTACCTACTTTGAAAGTTTTTCCACAGACTATCAGCATTTTTAAGAAAAACACCGAAACGAATTTCTCATGTATCTTTGATAAGATCTCCTAGAGAACCAACAAGAGAATTCGGTTGAAGGATTACTGAATCCTCCAGATATTTTTTCATTAATCGACTAATCCTATCCTACGTCTTTTCGTCCACGGTTACTCCCAGAAATTGCTCAAAAACTACCTCGAGAGGTTATAACTTTTTCAAGAATTTCTCGAAAAATTTAGCCTGTGATTCATCATTAAATTCCTGTAGTTTTTTTAGGGAATTCTCCAGCTTTTCATCAAAGGATTACTTCTGCAGTTCTTCCCAAAACATACTCAAAGAATGTCTCATAAAAATCCCCATGGAATCTAGACATTTCTAGAGGGGGTGACCCATTTCGTATAAAGACGTGTCGCATAAGGACGTTTCGCATAAGGACGTTTCGCAAACGGACTTATCATGCCAAACGTCCGTATGTGAAACGTCTGTATGCGTAATGTCCCACGCTCTTTCTAGAGAAATGAATGGTTGAATTGTTGAAGATACACTCCCGTGCAAAAGTTTGGGTTCACCCCCTCAAAAACATACAAAAGTGTTCTGTCCATATCTCTGTGATTACACGTCCAATTAAAACTTTTTAAGCCGCATTCGAAAGGCAAAGAGTTATTCTTACTTCGTATGTATTGTTCCAAAAACATTTTTTTGAATTGTGTATACTAAATTTCTACCTAAAGTTGTTACATTTTTCAAAAAACACACTGAAAAATCATATCTTATTTCCTCAGCATTGGGTCGACCAAAATTTTGAATTGGAGTATCATTAGAATCGTTATCTTGTATTCTTCGACGAGACGCCTCGAAATTTCGGCGGTCAGGTCATCGTGCAAAAGTTTGGGTTCACCCCTCAGTATGATGCAAATCGTGCAAAAGTTTGGGTTCATCAGAGCCGCACGCACATAATTTTTGACAATATCTCTGCCATTTTTCAACCGATTTTAAAAGTTTAAAGCTTTTTTGAGCGCAAATAATGGCGCGTACATGATTGGTTTGAGATTTCACAGATTTAAGTAAGTTCCCAACCCAAACCCAAACTTTTGCTCGATTTGCATCATACTGAGGGGTGAACCCAAACTTTTGCACGATGACTTGACTGACTGTTTTATTGATTTTGAATACTTTTCAGATTTTTCCCCAAAAATTTCATGAGTGCTTTTCAAAGAATATAAGATTACGATTCTAATGACACCTTATTTTAAAATTTTGGTCGATCTAATGCTGAGGAAATTAGATATGTTTTTTCAGTGTGTTTTTTGAAAAATGTCACAACTTCAAGTACAAATTTAGTATACAAAGATCAAAGAATGTTATTGGAAAAATACATACGAAGTAAGAATAACTCTTTGCCTTTCGAATGCGGCTTAAAGAGTTTGAATTGGACGTGTAATCACAGAGATATGGATTGATCACTTTTGCATGTTTTTTAGGGGGTGAACCCAAACTTATGCACGGGAGTGTATATTCTGAACGAAAAACTTGAAGGAAGTCCTAGGGATATCGATAGATGAATTACTGGATGAATGACAAGATGATTTGCTGTAATTTTTGAACGAATTTTTGGATAGAAACTGATGAAATCTAGGATGTATTTTTATTGTTAACCTTAGAAATAATCCAGGTTCTTGAAGGTACAGTCGACTCTCCACAACTCGATATTCAAGGGACCATCGACTTAAAGAATTATCGATATGTGGATTATAAAAAACATCTTAAGTCAGAGGAACAAATTTCCGTATTTCCAATACCTTATGATCTCTTCTGTAAGAAAACAATAATATTTTATTGTGGTATTTTAAAAACATTAATTTAAATGCTAAATTTTGTGGCAATCAACATTTGGATTTTCATGTTTTTCAACTTTCATTATAACTTGCAAGTAATTATTCGCTTTAATTTTGTTAAACAAATGGACGTACTTTCTATTCGAGCTTCAATATTTATTTGTAACATTATGATGCTGATTTAATTTTAACAAAGATCAGAAAAGGTTTGTGCCTCTGTGTAAAAGATATGCATACTAAATTAGCCTAACTTTCTTCCAAATTATTGTTAAACAAATCCATAGATCTGTATTATTAATCTTCTGATATCATTTTTAAATAAAAAATAAAAAATGATAGTTTGCTTAACAAGTTTGTTTTAATCTAACATCACTATAAGTTAATAGTAAATACTAGTAAGTTAAGTGCAAAAATGTGTATTGAATCATCCAAAAGCATTTCAACCCACTAATAGGTTGACATAACATGCACAGCGAGGCGACAAAAAATAGTTCATGAAGGTATCCTTTGAAGGATAAAAAAATATCTAGAAAATAAATTGAAAATACTATTTACAGTCAAATAAGAATTTAAAATTATTTCAGAATTGAAATATATTAAACTTGCAGATAAAAGCGGTGAAATTTTGTCAACTTACCATCAAGTTTAAAAGTAAAAAAAAACCTTCATCCTTCCTTTTTAAAGACTAATAAAAACCTAGAGATTCTTACGGATATATAATCAGAAAACTAATGGATACGAAATTACTCGATAAGGATATCATCTGATAGGCCTACCCTTACTTGTGGACGACATCCAAATGAAGTTCAATTTGCGTTGGAATTGCTTTCTACAACATAATTCGGACTCTTATGGACCCGTACACAATTTTTATAATTTTAACACCCCAAATTACATGAAACACATAGATGCTTAATATTGTGGAGCATCTTTATGCCATATGTTTTTCCTAATACAAGAAAAATCAGCGCAGGAGTTACACGATGTGTTGGTTTGGCACAGACGAGCTCGATTTGATGGAAATCGTACCTAATTTTGTTTAAGCGTGTACATCACATTTTCTTGTAATTTGAATTTGTGAAATAAGTGATAGAATTCTTCGATAAATGATCAAATACGTAAAAAAATTCTAAAATTCTTTGTGAAAACTTTTCCTTGAAATTTGTAGGAATATTTCTGTACGCTGAATTTTAAGAGTTACTGGATGTCTTCTTACATAACGTCTAAACGTTATTCATGTTAACTTGTCCTTTTTTCTTCAACATATATCCGTTAGACAAAAATAATGAAAATTGAGGGTCGAAAAAATTTAGGTAGCTTTGATTGAAAAATAACATTTAACAGAAGGTATGTTAAAATTTCCGTTTCATTTGATCGCCATCAGGGCAGTGACCGTTCACTAAAAATTACCTAAACGCTATATCAACACAATTTGCGATACAAAATGTGAACACTGTGTTACTCGCCATAGCCACGCCAATTTCAATTGCAGCATTCATCCAGTATACAGCTGATGCTATTTTTATCCTTCGGAAAGCGCTTCTGCTGCAGTCAAAGCAATCAAATGACGCCTGCCTGTACTTCGAGGATGTCCTGCACCGCCGTAGGGTGGGGTTTTTTCATAGCTCCAACTTCACTTCTTCCATTTATTAACGTAACAAACAACCTTCCAACTAGTTGCGTCAGTTACCCCAACGCAGGACACGCGATTGGGAATGGGGGAACCTTGCAAGAGTCCTTGAGAACATCAACAAGGAGAGCAACTCAATCGAGAAAAAATTGACTAAGGTCATGAAGGTTGTTTGGGATCGATAAAAAAGTATGTATGTACTACTGCTGGTGCGCCTGCATCTATGTGAATTGTACGAACTAGCGAAAATACATATTGGGGGAAGAGAGCAAGTGCAGCTTCGAAGCGAAGCGAGAAAGCATTTGCTCCAATACACACGCGCAGAGAAAGCATTTCTCTGGCTGCAGATCTGGACGAGGATACAACGTGGTGCAGCACGGTGGGGTTACTCTATATACTCCCGGTTTGGTACCACTTTCAGTGGAGAATTTTTCGGGTATAGAGACCGAAAGCGTAAATTTGATGAATAGAAGATATTTACTATGAAGGGGGATTTGGCGCATGCTTTCCTTATCACCGTCGAATCAGTGGTTGAGAAGATGAGAAAGAAAGCGGAGAAGGATGGGGTTGTTGTCAGTCATGATTGTCATCACTTTGTATTTCTGCAGAAGCATTAATATGATATCATTGTTGTATCAGTCAGCTAAGAAGGACTTCAGAAGACTTCAGAATTATGCAAGGTTCGTGGAAAAGTTACAGCACTCTCATGTCTATGAAACCACATAAAATGTACCCACTTTGTCACCCTTCTTGCTTAGATATGCTGCTTCTGGAATGTATTGGTTACACAAATAACAGCAGGACTGATAGCGAATGGATGTCAATAAAATAAAAACTATGGAGACCTAGGACGTTCACAACTTTTTTGCAAATTTAAACAGTTCATCCTAGTTCCATGATAATTCCTCTAATATCTTTATCCATGATTTCTCTAAGAAAGTCAGTAAGTTTGTACACGAATTCATCCATTTGCTTTTCTTTGCATTTTCCTAGATTTCCTTCAAGATTTTTGGTTCCGCATTTCTTTGAGATGTCATTCCGGCATTCCTCGAAGGATAACTTCTTTTGGCTTCCTTCGAGAATTTTCCATAAATTTTCCAATGAACTCTGCAAGTAACTTATTATTATATTATATTATTAACTTCGAGGCCATTCTGAAAACTGTAAAGGAAATTGTTCAGAAATAATTGGTTCTCATAAAAAAGTAACACCAAAGGGACTGAAAGTAATTTCTGGTAGAATTACTGAGGAGCCCCGGAATTGTCTTGTCAACTGTCAATTGAAAATTGAAACTTCCCTAAAAAAGGAACCATCTAGGAAACATGAAAACAAAAATAAACCTAATAGAAATCAGGAGATAGGACTTCGATTGCTAATGGAATCTGATCAGACATTTCTTTAAGAATCTTTCTAAGACATTAATGTGTGTATGTATGTATGTATGTATGTATTTCATCTGAAATTGGTTCATGTGTTTGCTAAAAGCTTTCATAACTCCGAAGATTTCTTCAGAAATTGATACAGTGATTTATACGGCTTCCTGAGGAGAATGAAATAGGTAGTCAACTATCCACAACTCGATATTCTACAACTCCGTGGATTTTTCGATCCCTTCATAATTCCACACACTGTACTCTCCAAAAGTCGATATTTCCATAACTCAAGATATACACTAGTGTTACGTGAGAGGAAAATGTCCTCCTTTCTCGCGTAACAATTCTAAAGGGCCAATGATCAAATTGTAAACAAATCGGGTTTTGATACCATTCCACATTGGTCCCAAAGCCATATCTAGGAAGACAAAAATGATTGCTCCTAATCCGTCAATTTTAGATATATGGTGTCTTCGGCAAAGTTTCTCCATATTTTTCAGACATTTTTTTCAGAGATGTGAATATTGCGGATATTGAAAGTTCTACGATAGTTTTTCATTTATCATGGATACATTGTTGAACTTCTCCGCTATGCAACATATCCCCCCAAAACCCACTCGATTAATAGCCACCGCGTATCGAATTCGCATATTTGCACATTCGCAGATTACCTCGAACAAAAAGCGACCGACCGACCTGACGATGCAGGTTTGGAACGTCATTTCAAACAATTTCTACTTTGTTATTCTAAACATGCCACAACAGCGCACCGTATCGGCAGCAACCAGAAAGGCAAAAAAACGCCGATTAGCAATTTAAATTGCCACCAAATTTTCGTTGTTACCTTGAACTATATCCAGCGAATGAATAAAATAGCATCGCAAAAAGATATCCAATCGAATAGATTACTACTGTTCATCAGTAAGAGTGATAGTGTTGTTGTGATGGCTACAGATCAGCATTTGTAGCGGAAGCAATACAATGTCCAAATTCTCCATTATGAATGCAAATTTATCTTCCGAATGGCGTGATTCCGATTTGTTTTCGATCTCATCGAATGAAAGATGGCACTGAACTGAGGACAATCACACCGTTGCGTTCTATTGTCCAGCTCAAAACAGACGAAACAAACCAGGCACAACAATTATATCGGCAAATTAAATCAGCTTTTAATGACACTAATGACATACACTGGACTTAATTGAATTAATTCCCGCAGGTGATTGCGATAGGGGACGGAGTCGACTGGGAGAATTTGAAGTCGGTTCTATGTCGTTTTTCAGAATTAATTAATAAAATAGCTCGGTAAAACTGTCTTCATAAACCTGAATCTTCCGGACTATCGATTGTTTTGGTTATGGAAATTTGTTTTTATCTTAAAAATTGCAACTATCGAAAAAAAAAACATTTTATGTAGCTAGACCTATCCTAAATATGCTTTGAGGTGTATATAGGGTGCAGAGCTACTTGGGCACTTCCATGATTCACTTTGGCATGGGGGGTTTTTCTCGGCCGAATCATCTGAAACTTTGCAATAAGAAGCACTTCAATACGACGCATATTGTGGCCAAATATGAGCTCAGTGGCTTTCAAAAAACCCCACTGCCGAAGTGCCCAGAATAGGATCCGGCTCCCTATTAGTTTTGTGAATATTTTAAAACCGTTTTTGGGGCAATAGTTCGAAATAGCTGTAGCTGTACTTATTGTCTTTCAATTTGACAAAATTTGCCTGATCGTACGGAAAAAGTTATCAAAATTTAAAGTTTTGCATCAGTTTTGCGAAAAGCTGCTATTTTTAAATATGCAGTAAACTTTTCAATAACTTACTATGGTTCTCTAACTCGATATCGAGATAGAGAGTATCGAGTAAGGGAGACTTGACTGTATTAAAAATTTACCCTATTTTTGGCAAATTGTGTCTTTAAAATTAAGTGTGTGTGTTTTTTTTGTGCAAACATAGCTGTATGGATGGTATAATTTATTCCTGTCACAAAAATTTTAATATTTTGTGTTTTATTCGACGAATTTTTGCACCGCACTTGTTTTGAAATTTTGCCCCCAGTTTATTTAGGACAATCAATTTTAGAACTGCTATAACTAAAAATGAATACATTTTTTGACATAAGTTAGATCAGCAAAATCTTTACCAATAAGTTGAAGGTTCTTTGTGTATTTTACTCTATTAGACTCTTAATTCTGTTTATCATAAGTCAATTTGAGGTTTGAAAAATTGTTTGTTGGCCTGTTTTCGACAGTTTACTAACCCAGATCTCAACAATGAAATTTGACACAATCCAAACAAAAATCGTATATCCAGTAAAACTTTTTACTCAATAAGGATGTATGTGGATATCATGGATTATCTTCAAATTTAATCACGTTAATAATATGCGAGTACATATGCATTTATTGCTCCTCAGCCAGCTTGATTGAGACGAGCAGATGCATACAGCACTCTGTTGCAGCCGATTACCGTTCGTAATTTACACTTCCCACCCTGCAGCCGCTCGGTAACAAACAGCAGCTTGAAACATTGACTTCAAATGCAGCGTAGCAATGTTGCCTCCTAGCATCAGTACCGTCAAACGGGGTAACTTGCAACAGGGGTGAAACTTGCAACACAACGACATGTAACTGGATTGATGTTTTCTAAAGCATTAAGTTCAATTATTCTAATTTGTTATACCGGTTAATGGCCTAAGATATAAATAGAGATGTTTTGGTGAGGTTTTTGGTATTATTTCTACTTTGGTTGGTTCATTGGAGGAGAAAATCATATCACACATTTGATCGTATAAAAACAAGACTTGAAATCGTTCCTAGTACCACACAACCGGGATATAAATATTATTCTAGGTATTTACTATTTGCTACAGTATTCAATGATGTACAAAAGGACTATAAAAAAGTTTTGTTAATTTCACGTTTAAACACTGAAAATAATTAAAAAAGTTTTTGACTACCCTTGTGGGGTAACTTGCAACAGCAATTTTGATCTCAATGGCAAGATGTTTTCTGCCGCTTGTCATCAAAAACACATGAAAAAGCGAGATTGACCATTTATTTGTAGAATTACATTGAAACTGCTGATCCTGAACCAATTTATTACACGTTTGGAATAAAAATCTAGAAAAGTTACATTAATGGCATTATTATTGGAATTTATATTTTTTTCTTCGTGAAAACTATAATTAATTTAAAAAATCTGTTCAAATGTAACTTGCAAATCTGTCATTGTGAACTTTTTACATGAAATATAAAGATAGCTATTTTCAATGACCAACAGGGGCCATTTCAAGACCTGCAATCAATATATGATACGTTACTTTGGTTAAAAAATGAATAAACAATAAGTTATGCGAAGCAAAACCTCAAAACCATTGCAGTTTAATAAAAAAATAGTACTAAAACTTTTGAATGGGTTTCTACTAACCGTCATGACTTGTGATTTGCTATAATTTTCACTTGTGGAACCAATAAAATACGGATAGGGTCAATACTCATAATTCAATCAATAATAATGATTTTTCAAAAAATATGGTACCTAGTTTTTGTTTGTTGATATGCTTTTACTGCGGTTAACTATTTAATGATTTAAAACATGGTATTGATAAAAATTTTGATAGTAAACTTCAGTCAGCATTGTGTGTTGCATGTTACCCCACATCAGGGGTAGCATGAAAAATACATATTTTCAGTCTCTCCTGATTCCAGGAAACCAAATTATAATAAAATAAATACCACATGGCATTCTTTACGTAGCGATTAGGATACCAGATTGTATTTGGTTCATCTAAGTCCTTAAAATTTTCGTCCAACTACATTTGAAGTTGAAAAGTGTTGCAAGTTACCCCGTTTGACGGTACTACATACTTACTTTGTATTATTTAGGAGCGCATTGCAAGATCTTTCCCGTGTACACCCGTCACATTGCGCGTATGGGTATAATAAAAATAAATAATAAACATGTTGTACTGCCCCCTAAGTACGTACAAAGAAACCAGCTGTACGTCTGCTCGCTATACCTAATATTCTAACTGCCCCAGGACCTTCCGAACAACTGACAATCAGACAGACAGACGAAATTATTCTCGGCAATGCAAGTAGACGTTCAGAACTTGTTTCTCGTACTGCGTACTCGATGTGCGTAGTTGGTTACTCGAAGAAAAGCGAGAATGGAAAGCAATTATCCACCGGTTTGCCGGTCAGTAGTAGTAAGTAGACGATGCCTGATGGTAGACGCGCCTTCGGGATTCACCCGGAGATCCAAACATGTTTACCATATGCGCGTGTATCTAAATCTCTTTACGATGCAATTCATTCTTTGTTTGGCTGTCCGGTTTGTAGAGGAGATTACAGTCAGTTGATAAAACGATGGTTAATTTTGAGCGATACATTGAATAGGGAACAATTATCCTGTGATGGATTCAATCATTTTGGATTCAGCATTGTAAAATCGTCATGGGAATATATAATGCATTCTATTCTATTAATTTGACGCACTATGTATACAGGCAGTTTTATTGCTAGAACCAATCAGAAGAATTAATTTGAGCTTATAATATCATAAAAATAAATGCATTTTCCTCATTGTAGCAAAAAATCGAAGAATCATGGTGAGCGTTAGCCAAGAAACAATGGGAGCCAAGAGGGACCGCATTTAGGGAGGGGCGAGGGGACCATGGCCCCCGGGGGCCACATTTTAGGGGCCATATTTATAGTTAAACTTTTACGAATAATTAGAAACAATGCAAAAGTACATACTTTTTGAAGTTGCATTTGAAAGATTTTTTTTTTAATAAATCCGGAAAAAAGGGCGAAATTTATGCAAATGAACTCAAATGAAATAACTAAAATAAAATTTTAGAACATGCAGAATGAGATTTTGTTAACTTCACGAGAAATAGTAAGATATAGAAAAAAAAAACATCCTGAAGGAATTCCTCAAGGAATTTTGTTTTGGATCTCTCAAGAATATAACCTGGATGTTTCCAAGGATAACCATAGAAATTATAATGAATTTCTCCAAAGTTTTTGTTAGATATTTTTCAAGGAAGTCTCAAATCCATCAGGATCCGGTGATTTTGTTAGTATATCCTCCAAGATTTACGTTAAGAACATCAAAAAAAAAAACATTTGAAAGATCTTCTAGAGTTACAACTGGAGAATTCGATTGACGGATTGGTGAAAAAATATCTGAAGTCTTTGAAATTCGGGGTAATCCTTGGGAAAACTACTGGAGGTAGTATCGTTGGCGAGCTCATTTCTGGGGGTAATTGTGGAGAAAATCCTCTAAGTATCCTTTGAAAACCCACTGGAAAAGTTGCTGATAATTGGTAGAGTAATCTGTAGAAGAATTTCTAGAGAGATCCGTTTATAAGTCCCTGAAATTATTCCAGATGAAATCTGATGACAAGTCACTAGAAGATTTTTTTGAGTTTTTCCAGAAGACATGTGAGACAAAATTCTTGAAGAATCTACTGAAAAATCGCTTTAAAGTTTTTGAATTTTTATGTGAAGCCTGTAGCATTTTGTATTAGGATTGACTACAATCAGAATTTTGATTAAAATAGTGACCTTAAAGACTTTCTATTGAAATAGAAACTAAATCTATCGAGAAAGTCCTGCTAGCAGTCCTACACCAATTTCTTCAACTCAAAACTGTTAAGTAAATCTGTATATTTAACCACTTGAGACAAGAATAGAATAAGTATGATTTGAATTGAAGGCATCATCAAATCATATTTTTGTTGACGAATAAACCCCAAAAACATTGAATTTAATCTGTAAACATATAAAGTCTACAAATATATATATGAAATATTAAATATAACATCCCAACAAACATTCTATTGGAATAAGAGTTGAACAAACTACTCTGAAGATTATTTCAACTCAATTAACTGTTGTTCAGCTACTACTGTTACTTGGGATTACATTGATGTAAATTAAAATTATGTTGACGTTCAAAATGAATTTTAAGCATTTTATTAATGTTTAAAATCGTTTGACTTCTGAAAAGCGTACAAAGAACAATAAAAATATCTAGATGTTCTAAAGTATCAAAATGTTTTTTTTTATTCTGGGAAAAGGGCCTCTACAAGACAATGGTCCCTAGGTCCCCACATTTGTAAATCCGGCCCTAGGGGCTACCATTCAACCCGCCAAAAATCTTATGCTTTAAATTCTTCAGAAATTCCAACAAAAATTAAACTGAAATGTCTCTAAGAGTATCGAATTATTACTACTAAAATTTTGTTTAAAACCTATTTTGTAAAATTTATTTACATGGAAAGCAACGGTTTTTTTACTACATCTTCTACTCATACATCTATTCCGATAGTCATAAACTTCACCAGGAATTGTTTTGTAAATTTTATTATAAGCCACCCAAAAATACTTCCAAAATACATCACAAATAGTTCCAGAAATTAGCCTCTAGATTTTTCTGTTAATCCAAGTACATTTCTACAGAAAGAAAATTTAAATGAATTAAAAATGCTCAATGAATCTCTTGAAATTTTCGAAAACCCTGGCGGAAACGTTAGAAGCATCGTTAATGCTATTTAATCCCGCTATCGGCAGCATATTTTTACCACATTTCTTCCCCTAGTGATAACACGTTTTTTTTTCGCATCGTTTTTTTTTCAAAAGTTTTCAAAAAAAAAACTCATATCATAAGAATTTGTGTTATTTTTGAACATTGGTCATCTGTTTCCGGAGATACTCCGAAATTTGTTGGGGGATCAACACGCCATAATAGAGCGATAAATTGTAAAAATAACACCGTTTTACACGGAAAATAAGCATGAAACATTTTTCGCGTTATATTTCTATAAAAAACGGCCAATAATCGATTTTTTTTTTCAAATCATTCAAAATGGCCAATGAACGCCAATGAACGAATCTATCTCCATCAAGTGGGCGTACAATCGAAAAATTTCGCAAACTGTTTGGCCATGGTTATTAGCATGGTGACTCTCTCTTGATCATTCGAAGTTAAGAGAAAGGGCCAAGCCTTGGGCCAATGCAAGCTAACAAAAATCAATTTAGCCTATAAAAAAGGTCAATGCTTGGTTGAAAATCAATAATGGTCCAAGTATTCAAACTTTATTTTTTCCACGTTTATCAGAGACAGCTCAACCGATTTTTGTATTTTTTTAGAGAAGCTTCCTAATACCTAACATTGTCTAGCTCATTTTTTTTTATAAATTGACTACAAGCAAAACTTCGATCAAAGAAAATTTAATTTAATAAGGTTGTTTACGGAAGAGTGTTTGAAAGAGCAGTGAAAGTATTTTGTATGATGTCTAATGTTTTTGAAAGAGGATTTAAAACTAGTGTTTTCAGATAATTTTGAAGAAATCCAAGAGAGTATTATCAACACGAATTGCAAGCTCACAGAACCTTTGTGATGAATTTGAGGAAAAAATCTGAGTAAATAAAGAGATATCTAGAGGAACACTGAAAAATTCGTGAAAAAAAAAAACACGAAGAATAATAGAGCTGATCCTGATGATAAGCTTGGAGAAATCACTAGTATAAGACTCTTAGAATTTCTCGAAGGAAAAAACTAATCTCACTTACTTTACAGCAAATTTCCCGCAGCGCTACGATGTCGAACTTTCGGACCCTCAATAATTCGGAAAGATTGCGGGTACTTCCCAAGAAATTGAGAGACTTACAGTTCTATGATCCGAGTTTCCAATCGTTAGTCCGTTTTCGATGCCTGGGTCTATGCCAATTGTTGCGGTGCGAATTTACGTTGTATGCTTCCTGTACTGATGATTTTTACGGCTGGCTCGTAAGGTCTGCACCAACCCCCTGTCTCGCCGGAGGACCATCGTGCACAGCACTGTTTAGAGTCCCACGCAGGCACTAGGACGATGATCAGCCGCTCCTAACATGGAGAACAGACGCCGTTTTGAGCCGCCCTTAACATGAAACACAGTCGCTCTGATAAGCTACACCCTCAGAAGAGAGGAGCCCCCTTCCTGTCAGCATACGACCAAGATCCCACCCTGGTTGGTTACCCGATCTTTCCTATGATTACTCGTACCCCAGGCGGCACCGCGGGTGAGATAGGAGTTACTGGACAAGAGGCTAAGGACCACAAATGGGGTCTATTTTATACCTGCATGTACGCGAAATACTAATGGTACGCAATGTCCAGTCATTTACCACCCGATAAGCAAAAATCTTTAAAAAATGATTAAACAAAAATTTTGAAATTGCATATAATAAGTAGATCGGAACATTGTCTTAGAAGAATTTATTAAGCAATCTCTAACAGAATTTTTAAAGAAATTTTTTGAAACAATCTTACAGTGTTTAGTAAAAAATGGTAGGAATGGCTGAAGAATCTAAAAAAAATAAAAAAACACAGAATCTATTAACCGTTATCTGCAAAATTTAAGAAGCAATTAGTTGATAACTCGTATAGAAGTTCTAGGATAAATTATACTTCGACGAAATATCTAAACAAACAATCCTTAACAAATATCTGACGAGATCCCTGATGGACTTCCTACGAGAACCTGTGTGTAAGCTCCTCATGAAATTCAAAAAAAAATCTAATCGATTACGAATAAAAGTGAGGTTAAATTTTGCAAAATCTATTTTGAAAACTCAAAATTGGCGTTTGCCAGATAACTTCAGTGTAGCGAAAATGTAGAAAAAAATATTGTTATTAAAATCTTGACAAATTTTAAATCATTTAGGCGATATTGAGTCAGAATTAGCTTATTTAATTTCAAAATTTTCAGAAACATAACCCGACTTTTATTCGTCAATTTCAATCAGCGAAAATGACCATATAACTAGGTGAATATATCGCAATGACCAACTTGCCTAATTCTACCCCCATTCTAACTTGCTCCATCCTACTCTATTCTATCGCCCGCTGTTAAAACAATAAATTGCTTCAACCTCCAACAGCTACCAACCATCCCAAAAGCGGAAAACAGCTTGAAACTGTAACAAAACCTGATCGGAGATGATCCAGCGAGCGCGTTTTATTTCAAGGTCAACCGGCTTTCAGTGCATTCTAAATGATGCTGCCCGGAGACGAGATGCGCTCTGACACACATACACACACACATGTACATCGACAGAAGTTTCTTCCTTCCTCGCGAACTTAACTCTTCTCCAGACGCTAGACGACCAGTGACCAACTGGATGCTGCAACTGCTTGCTACCAGGGTAGATGTATCGGTATTCACCATAGTACCAAAATTGGCCACTCCGGATTGTATACCTTTTTTTACTTAACACCGCTAATAATAATGAGCATGAGCATTAATAAACGTACAATAAGTAGTTGCTACCACGTGATTGATCAGAATAATCCAAATTGCACAGGGAACCAACAGATGTAGCTTGGGAGTAGCATACAATCTACAATGTACATTTTCGAAAACTTCAAACTTAGTAATGTCAAAAAAGTCGTCGGCCACGTCCTTACGGTAATCGGGGAAGGAAAGGAAAGGAATGTTATGGCCTTTTTGATTAATTGCTGGGGCGAACCTAGTTTCGCCCTGGATCCGCTCTAACAGCTGTCAAAACGTTTTTTTATTGGGTCGGGTCGAACCCGGATCCGCCCCAGGTTCGACCCAAACACAACGAGGTTCGCTCTGCCGATATTTTGCTATCCAACCTGAGCTCATGAAACTGTGTGGATGACAGTTCGAATGTAGGTATGATACATTCGATTTGACTCGAACCTGGATCGGTTTTCGTTCGTTTATTGTAAGTCGGGTCAGCTCTGACCCCAGGTTTAAAACCGAAAACGCCATTAGTGTGACGCCCTTTTCTGCTAGAGATCGAGATCACCTTCATTACATATCCATAGTTTTCACATAAAGGAGTTTTGTTGGTGTGAGGGTTCAAAATCACATGATCAGGATTCACCTTGATTAGTGATGCGATTCATGTATTCTCAGTTCAAAAAGTTATCTACCAGTGCGTTGACATTTTTAGTATCGAATTGAATAGTTTATTAGGTTATTTTTAGTAATTCCGACAAGTAATTCAAATAAGTTCTAAACTTTTATAAATCAGTAGTAAAAGCTAATGCCGACACTTGTAGTGACGAACCATCCATAGTTTGTTTGACAATTACACGAATGTAACGATGCCACGATTCGAATGTGTGTTATCACAAGTATAAAACGAGCACACCAGTTGGAAATCCAACCTCGGCTGAAAAGTCACAATCTTGGCATTAATATGCAAAAGCTAAGAAATAAAATCACTCCGGTGCGTGAACATGAACTCGAGTGCTTGGACCTTGGAGCACTCCATTCAATCTCTTTAAAATTATGTGACAAAACTCTCATAAATTGAAAATTTATCGAGACATCGAGAAAAGTTTTTTTTGTCTAAAATGTTTGCTCTTTTGCATCACATATTAAAAGTATTCTTGCAGTTTTTCGACTTATTTAAAAAAAAAAATATTTTTTCTCTTGATGGCGAATACTGGTACACCTACCCTACAACCTACTTATTGGAAGAAAGATGTTCGACGGGATATGGCCCAGATCGAGTCTCGGTAACAATTTGCACAATGAGGGACCCGTCTGTAACGCAGTTTGTTCTGTTTTGCTGCACCCTATCCGGGAGGAATAACACATCGGTGGCACATTTGCCGGGCAATAACTGTTCCGTATGTCGGTGGGAGCTGTTTGGGAGGGATTGTTCAAAAAGTGCACCGGTCTCCGTAGACAGCAGTCAGATCTCTTGTACATACGTTGCAATCAGACCGAGGACGAGTTGACTCGGTCATGAATATGCATCGAGTCAGATTGAGTTTCAAACTTCTTCCTTTTGGTTGAATCTCATGGACTGATGACTTGAGGCTTCTGCCGTCTCAAGGAAGCAGAGATTTTATGGGTGAATGTGGGGGAAGTCATTTGCTACTATTATGCATACAGTGTTGGACGTAATAAAGGATCTTAACCTTGTCCGGACAAGATTATCCATTCAAAAACGTTGGATTCAAGTTTTTGCAATTTGGTTTAGTGTTTTACAAAAACATTTTGATTTTGTCATTTAAATCCACATTTCAACAAATGTAATAATTGTTTTTGTCAGTGATCCTCATCCCAACTGACGCATGGGGCCAGCCTAATGCTTTTTGGATATGTTATCATTCAAGATTGAAGTTAAGAAGGTAGAACTAAACAAAATAGTACACCTTAGTAAAAGTTCTGAGGTCTCCGAATTCTGTAACTAGATTAGAACAGATCTTATGATTGTAAGGTTATAAAATATAAAAAGAATCCTGTGCATAAATACAGTAAAAATCCTGTTCCGACAAAACATAATGTAGCTAATGCGTAAACATGGGAGCGATCCTAGAAAACTGAAAGATTTTAAGGAAATTGCTTGAGGTGGGCCTCATCTCCTTACCGTGCACCCCGTTTATTTGACCGATACCTCATGCAAACCATCGGGGTTCATTTTTATTTTGAACTTCTTTGAGTCACCCCACAACCGTGTTTCTGGTTACCTTCTTGACTAGACTGTTTTGTTTTGATTATTCGTTTCACGATGTTAAATTTAGCTTTTCTCCGTTCCTTACCTGAATGACGTTTAAACCATTTTTAATTTGAACGACGTGCAAATTAACGGGGTGTAAATAAAAAGTGTTTATGAGATCAAATATTATGAAAATTGATGATATAATTCTGTTCTGCAACTGTAACCAGTCTGCAAAGATGAATTTGAAAGCAAAATAGACTCCAATTCGCATATCACACATTTCCCGCTTTTGCATTATCCAGAAAAAAAAACTATGCTTCCAACGGCGATGACGCCATTTGACGCTGAGAAATATTACTTTCGCTATCTGTGTCTGTCCGGTCCCATTCTGAATATGAGCGCAATAATAATAATATGACTTTTATGCACTCCATCGAGATGAAATACAATATCAGAGACACGTTTGTGCCGATTTTCGCTTGGCTAAGATAAAACGATACAATTTGTTCGAGTCGGCTCTCCAACATTAAACACTGAAAACGTTTGCTACATCGGATTAGGTTACATGGATGTTGTTGTATTTTATGCTTCATGTGCATAAATGGTTGGTCTTTTGGAGCGGTGTCGGGAGTCTAATATTGCTTCTGCTTCTTAAGCACAATATCTCGGATAGTTTCCTGACCAATGGACTAATGCCTAGTCTGTACAGGTTTAAAAATCATGTTGCTTCTAGCTATCGTCCGATAAAGTTGCTTTCTCCTGTCAGTAAATTTTTCGAAAAAGTCTGTATCGTTTCCCAAGGCGAATCCTGTTAACCAAAAAACCCTTTCCCATATTCAAACTCCCAATATTTTCTTGTGAAAGTGCACAGAACTCAACGGCTTCCTTATGGCAAGTAACACGTCAACATTTCCTTCCTATAATTAACCTGCACTCGGTCGCAGCTGGCGTCACGTTATTGTTTGTTATAATAATGAGAGCATTGAGGATGGTACTGATCCTAAGGAGCGTATAATACTCATGCTTAACTTCCCCATGAACTCCTTAAGCAATCTGGAAGTAAACTGAAAACTAGAGAGATCCCACACCAATAATTGGTGGAATCTCTGTAAACATTCTTGTGTGTATCACTGACAAAATTACTGGTTCCTCGTAATTTTTGTCTTTGGTAATCTACAGGGGTCTATGAAGGAATTACAGAGAGAATTCTTCAAATAATCTCTAGCAATGTGACATAAGTATTACAGAATAAATCCCAGAAGAAACTAATTTACTGGATCGATTCATAAAAGAATTCTAGAAGGGATCCTAGATGGAATCTTCTGCAAAAGGGGAAAATTCATGAAGCAATGCTAGAGAAATTTTTAGAATAATCTGCAACGAAATTTATGAGAAATATTTCCTAGAAATTCCAAGATAGTTTTTTTTTAGAAATATCTCAATTCAAGTTTAAAAGTGAATTCTGCTACCCAACGATCCTACCCATTCACAAAGATCACTTCCAGTAACATTTGTGGAGATACAGAGTTAAAAGCGGTCTCCAAATAACAATTCACACTGGGCCAGGAACAGAATTTAGCCAGACAAAACCTCTAGCGCTTTAGGAGTGCATTTTTTCGGGTTGGTGTCAAAAGAGACTTACTTTGAATTTATTTGTTCTTTAATTTGATGATAAAAGTTAGTTGGAAATTTCGCCGCATAGGTGGCGTTGCGATGCAAACTTTTTTATTTCGCGCCCTAGAGCTTTTGCGTCTTCGGCAAAGTTTTAAAACGTGTAAAAATAAGACAAATTGTCGAAGACACCCAAGCTCTAGCACTTCAAATAACAAAATTAAAGTAAAAATGTGAAAATCACTTAAATTTTACGGTTTTTATACTTTTTACGTCAAAATCGTAAAATGTTTCATTTCAAACACCATGCGTTACTTATATTCGATAACATGCGTATACTATATGAAAATAAATCTTGTTTTTATTTAAATATTTTAATTTTCGAACGAATTACAACAAAAGTATTATAATTTTTAACATAACTTCACTCAAAAAATTGCAAGTTTTTGGAAAAACTTGTCAATATTCCAAAATAAGCTATATTTCATCTACCAAATGTCAAAGTTTGTCGGATGTATATTTTGATATATTTGATACATCTAAATTTAAAATAATCTGCTTTTTCGTATATCATTAGAATAGGTTTATTGTTGTTTTCTTACATAATCCATTATGAGCATGGGCAACATGGATATATGGGTGAAATTTTTGGCATGTTGCCAAAGTCGAGCAGGCACTGTATTGCAAAATTTGCAACGGATTCTATGAATTGTGATTTAGGTCAGAGAGACGATACAGTGTCATGGTCATAACAGGGAGTAAAACATAAATTGGACTGTTGCTGGGGAAGACACAGGAGGCACACAACAATATGAATATTTCTAGCTACTTTAACACCTGACTAACAAAAATTATTTGATCATCGAATCTGTCAATGTGTCAAAAGTATTAAAGTATAATGGTAAAATTACCAATAAATCTATTTTACTTATATGAAAAAGATGGTTATTTTGTATTCAGATATTTCTAATATATCAAAATATATATCCGGCAAACTTTGACATTTGCGAGACAAAAAATAGCATATTTCGAAACGTTGATGAGTTTTTGCAGAAACTTGCAACTTTTTGGGTGAAGTTATGTTAAAAATTATGATGTTTTTGCAGTAATTTGTTCGAAAACTAAAATCTATATAAATAAAAACAAGATTTTTTTCATACAATGCATGCATGTTATCGAATTTAAGTGACGCCTGGTGTTTGAAATGAAACATTTTACGATTTTGACGTAAAAAGTATAAAAACCGTAAAATTTAAGTGATTTTCACATTTTCTAACAAAATTTTGTTATTTGAAGTCCTAGAGCTTTGGTGTCTTCGGCAATATGTCTTATTTTTAAACGTTTTAAGACTTTGCCGAAGACGCGAAAGCTCTAGGACGTGAAATAAAAAGTTTGTCGCCACCTATGCGGCGAAATTTCCAACTAACTTTTATCATCTAATTAAAGAACAAATAAATTCAAGATAAGTCTTCTTTGACATCAACCCGAAAAAAATGCACTCCTGAAGCGCTAGAGGTTTTGTCTGGCTAAATTCTGTTCCTGGCCCAGTGTGCAATGGTTACACACTAATATTTTCCCCCAATTCCACCTAACTGCAAGTACGTGGCCCGCCCTGTTATTGACCCTGTACAAATAGAGGCACTTAATTATGCACATTGAAGAACATTATGGCCCATTCTAGCCCAGGGTGTCCATCTATCCGGGAAATCCGGGAAATACCTATGGACGAAACTATCTATTTCCAGGGCATGTACGACTGCCTGCAACTCATACTTCGCATCATGACTAACATTTGGTGAGTTGGTAGAGAGAATTAGGATCCTTGAAACATTTCCAGAAGGTTACTTCGGGGTTCCTGGCAATATGCTTGTTAGATTTCCATTTATATTATGACAATACATGGAATCCTAACTAAGACTTCCAACCGTCCTGATTTAGTGGGTCATGTCCTAATTTTAATGAGGTGTCCTGATTTATTTTTCATATTTCAAGTTTTGTCCTGCTTTTTTCTGCTTGCCGACCACCATGGAAAGATAAACTTAATTCGAATTTGTAAGGGTTATCATTCTATCGCTATCAGAATAAAAAAGATCGCTGGAAACAACAATCAAAAAACTAAACATTACGTATGATTTGCAATTGGATTAAATGGACAAATTGATGTGAAATTTGCGAAAAAGTTACACGTCTTCTCGGTGAGAAACGAACTCACGACTTCCTGTTCTCTAGATAGGGCGCATTACCCCTACGCCACGAGAGGACTCATGGGCGCAGAAGTTAACCTGAATTCGATTTCAGATCAATAATCACGTGGTCCTCTTTCGCAAAACACACCTCTTTCGGAAGAATTAGATGCCCATCCAAACACAACGCTTTCTATTTATATCCAATGCCTAGCCCGAGAGCGCATTATTTATTAGGTATTGAAATACCACACTCCACTCGCCAACAACGTGCTGGCTGAGATTTCTATAATGCGGGTTTCCAATGGGTCGCGACGTTCTCAAACGACCTGAAATCGAATTCAGGTTAACTCCTGCGTCCATGAGTCCGCTCGTGGGGTGGAGGTAACGCGCCCTATCTAGAGAACAGGAAGTTGTGAGTTCGATTCTCACCGAGAAGACGAGTAACTTTTTCACAAATTTCACATCAATTTTTCCATTTAATCCAATTGCAAATTATATGTAATGTTTAGTTTTTCGGTAGTTGTTAAACTTCCACTCGGCTGGTTAGCCGTAAACACAATCATAATTAATTAAACAAGTAAAAAAAGGTTAAAGGTTTTTAGCAGATCTTTCGTAAAAACATTATTTGTGGAATCCTAGCGGAATTGCCTTCATCTTAAAAGAAAAATAAAGTGGAATTTCATTAGTTTTTTAACTTACTTGTTTTTTTTAACATTAATTTCCCAGTGATACCTTAATCAATCACAAAGCAGATTTCTTTAAAAAAATCATCGATGAATAGCTAGCAAGATTATTGCAGAATGTCTTTTGATATCTATATTAATGTTTTGAGATCCTTGGAAAATTCTTCAAAGATTTGTGTTGGATACCTGGCGAGATGCTTGATGAAATTTTAGGCGAAAAGATAGCAAACTGTATATTTAATGAAGTTTTTGGCAGGCTTCCAACAATAACATTAGAAAATTCCTTGTCAGGAAGACAGCAAAAAATATTGATTAACTTTTGTCTTCGAAAAATTACGCATTATTTTCATAGCAAAAGGCTAATTATAATTATTAAATAATTTATACTCATACTAGCTAATTAAAAATTTCTCGATATATTCAAAGAAACACGACAAATAATGTTAAGATCTGGAAATGCGTCTTTTTAAATTGTTATTAACAACAAAACACAGTCCTAAAAATAACAAATGAATCATGTGTTTTATATTCGGAATATCAAACATCTTTAAACAGTGATTTCTCAAAGAAAAACACTTACATTTTTCCACATATTTCATATTCGGAACATCAAACATTCATCTTTGGCCAGTGATTTCTCAAAGAAACACACTTAAATTTTTCCACAGAATGATCAATTCCTTCACATCAAAAGTCGTCAACATTAAAAGTTGAAAACAAATCCTTCGAAATCATTGCTGTTCGGAATTTGAGACAAAACGAAACTTATTGGCCAGTTCCTTAAAAGTTCTTTCTGAGAGATCAGCTACATGGTTTTTAAAAGATTGTCAATAAGATTTTCAGTGGATTCTAGAAAATATGCTTGGCTGATTTTGCTTGAAATTCGTAGAGCTTGGCGAAAAGCTAGTCCAAAAAAAATTTGGCATATATTTTGGGCGATCAACTAAAATTTTGGACGGATTCATCAAAAGTTCCGTTTGGTGGATTTCAGGGGTTGTTGATGATACTGATTCTTGATGAAGCCTTGTCTGTATAACTAGTTTGACTAGCCCTTGATCTACGACAAAGTGAGGCCCCTGACGAGATTTTGTATGGATTTCTGCAGATTCACAGCAAATTCTTAAGATCATCCTTAAAAGATTTCATGCCAAGATCTTCGATGAACAAATAAATAGCGCGGTCCTTTAGGTACTCCTAACGAGACTTTTGTTATGTTTTTGACAAAAATCTTGACCAATTTTTTTTAATGATTTCTTGGAAGATGCATTTTTGGATTTATATCATAGGTTTTAGCCAGCTTCACAGAAGAACATTAAAATGTATTTTGAGATATCGTTTCTCTTAAAAAGATCTAATCTTCAAACTTAGCAAAATTCATTGAAATTTACATCATATGTGCCAGACATATTAAAGCAAGCAAAATGACGTAAATTTATGTTACAAAAGACGTAATTTTCCGTCATATTGAACTGAATACTGTTTGGATCACAATCAGAAATCAGTTACATTGGACATAATTTTACAAGAATGACATATTGATGGTATTTGACATCAAATTTACGTCATTTCATTTTTGTCATAAAATATTTCACTTACCATAAAATTTACGTCTGGTTTTTTCTTAGTCCAGTCATGCCTATCACAATGGTCGATTTTTGCCTCTACTCACGATTTCAAATGCACTAATCTGCAAAAATAATGAACGTACGAAGTCAATTTTCTTATTTTAAACTTTCTGCAGATGCACAAAGCTGAAATAAAAATTTCATTGTCGTTCGATGTTTATTTCGCGAGATTTATGCCTCTAATGTTTTGCTACATTATCGAGTTTGGATTCCAAGCTTTTTTTTACCTTAAAGAAGGTATAAAATGATCAATAGATTGACACATGGAGCTTTCTCTTCGCATCACGAAGCACCTCACGAGTGTAAATCAACATGACAGACTAGCGAACAGGCTTAGTGTGAGTAAGTTCGCACTCGCCTGCACGGGAGAACATATCCAAAGAAACAGCAAAAAAAATCGCGAACATTTACTCGCGACTAACTGAACAAGGTGTGATTAATTATAATTTTGACAGATAAATCTATTGTATATCCATCATGTCAGCCTTAAACTACCAGTTTATAGTAACAACCTCTTAGAAAAACCAGAAATCTCGGAGAGGAAACATTTTTTTTTTTTTTTTTTTTTTTTTTAAATCTTTATTTGAGTGTATTTTAACGCACGAGGGCTAGTTCTACACTGGAGAGGAAACAGCTTTTACCCAAGAGCGCATTGGTTTTGAACAGCTTCGAACACGTTTACGAATCACTCTACTCGCGAGCACGACAGATGCGAGTAAATCAGCACTTTGATGTTCGCGAGCATTTTGTTTTGTTTTAATTCCGGTTTATAAGACAAGAAGAAAATTCTGTAAGAAATCTTACAAAAATCACTAAAGGATTAGACTGACTGGATGTATTTTTGGGGAAATTCCTGGAGAAATTTCTGAACAAAGCTCTGAAGAAATTCATGGAGGATTCCATGAAGAGTTCTTGAGTTCATGGTGGAATCTTTGCAAAGAGTGAATTTCTGGAAGCAAATCTGTACTGAGAGTATTCTCTGTCTTAGTGAACGTAACACCAGGAATAAATGAATTTCTAACCTCAAAACAATTATCTAGTAGTGGAAATAGTATTATTTGGTCGGTGTTCAGACAGACCGGACTAAATGATATTTAGGCGTTCTAAAGATAGGTTATGGACTACATAAAATCTTATGCTATTCAAATTCGATGCTATTTTGATACATATATATCGTCAAATAGATAAGTTGCATTATTACAACAAATAACGCAAATGTTTTGATATTTCGAATGCCTGTGGAACGTTTTCCTTGAAGCATGAAAAAATACTTAGTCCAGTCTGTCTGAACATCGACCATTTGGTCTTGAAACTTTATTGATGAAACATTCAAACGAGTACGATGTGAATACATTTTAATTAAAAAAATATCTTTGAAATTCAACTAATTTAGACACACTTTTGTCCATCCCTCTTTATAGGTTTCGATGCCGCCCTCGTTGGTCACATGGGCCCGCTGTCGCCCCAGGACATGAAACCCGATCTCAAACCGGACATATCGCTACTGAATGGCAGTGTGGGCCCGTTTTCGCCGGGCAACAACTGCGGTCCTGCCAGTCCCGGCGCGTTCAACCAACAGGTCGCGGCAGCCCTCCAGCAGCAGCAACAGAATGTCAACAATCTCAACAGTCAGCAGTCCGGCGGCGGCGGTGGAGGCGGGGGAGGGACACCCACTACTCCCACCAACATGAGCCAACAGTATCCGCCAAATCATCCGCTCAGCGGGTCCAAGCATCTGTGTTCGATCTGCGGGGATCGGGCCAGTGGAAAGCATTACGGTGTCTACAGGTAGGTCGTTCAGCGCGGATGCGAAGACGCTCTTGCCTAATTAGATGCAAATTGTGATCTCGGCTCGAACGCCCCCCCGAAGCTTGGCTCAGAGAAAAGGGTTGGTATAAAGGGAAGGATCGCCGTTAGAAATCGCGCTTGCTATTTATGATCTTCGCGTTCGTTCTACACATTCATCACAAGTATACGGCTCTACTAGGAATTACCGGGAAAAGATCGCGAAAATTATTCAGCTGACCTCGACATTTGCTTTGAAAGCGTTAACGCTCCGGATTGACGTTAGGCGAGAATGATGCATAGCCCGGAGGAAGGCAAAGATCAGCACGCTGCAGCATCTAGTAAATTTTATGGGCGCTTTCTGAATCGTGATCATCGATTAATAGGGAACAGGACATTTGCTCATATTGTTCAATCCATTGAATAGGTATCAAAGAAATGAAGTCTCTGAAGTCACTCTGGGTAATGGTCAATATTATTATTTAAATACACTCCGTTTTTTCAGTACGACCGTCGGGAAAAGTATGCAAGATATTCGACAAAGTTAAAGCACAGTATGAGAACTCTCAAATATGTTTTAAAATTCTGGCTTTAGATGGCAACATTGCTTGATTGTATTGAAAAATGCCAATTAGGGAACCGGATCTTGTTCTTGACACATTTAATTCACTTCGACGATTAAATTCATGTTTGGCCACAATATGCGTTGTTTTGAAGTGCTTCTCCCCCCCCCCTTTCCAAAGTGAATCATGGAAGTGCCCAAGTAGCTCTGCACCCTATATGGAGAACGAATCTGTGCTACCTAGTTTCATCTGAAAACCATTGCATGCTTTATTGTTTCCAACACCGCATTACCGTTAGTCACGCCTGGAGTGCAACAATTCGAGCATCATAATTTTGATCAACTATTAATAGAACTCAACTCCATCACGACTGTTTGCTAGATGCTCGCAGCACCCGATACTGCACCGGTCATAATTAATTACTGCCCGCATAGTCTCGGTCTCGGCTATCGTGACATTTAGAATTGGTTCCCATGGTGTTCGGTGATCGCATCTTGCTCTACCAAAGCCAGAAGATCCGCGTGCAATTTGCATCTTTAGAATTGATGGAAATTAATCATAGCAGTGGTCTCATTTGCATTCTAACACGTTAACCTCTGTCGGTTTTTTTTCTCTCTCCTATTTCTGCAGCTGTGAAGGATGCAAAGGATTTTTCAAGCGGACGGTACGGAAAGACTTGTCCTATGCCTGCCGGGAGGACAAGAACTGCACGATAGACAAACGCCAAAGAAACCGCTGCCAGTACTGCCGGTATCAGAAGTGTCTCGCCTGTGGCATGAAGCGGGAAGCCGTCCAAGAGGAGCGGCAACGGAGTTCCAAGTTTTCCATTAAGGTGAGCTTGGGATTGGTCTTCGTATGTCACAAGCCTAAAATGTTATCTGTCCGTTTTTTTTAGAGTGAAGAGATCAACTCGACCAGTTCGGTGCGGGACGTGACCATCGAGCGAATCCATGAGGCTGAACAGTTGAGCGAGCAGAAGAGCGGTGATAATGCAATCCCATACCTTCGGGTTGGATCCAACTCGATGATTCCTCCGGAATATAAGGTAAGGCCAAAAGATGGGATAGTATTAAATAGGCAAAGCTCCTCAAATATAAGATTTGAAACCATTTTTTTTTGAATATGGATATGGGCTTTGTAGTTATGTTTCGTAATGTATTTAGTCGCATTATATCGTGCAGGTATAGCCCTTGGCATGGAATTATATTTTACAGGGAGCTATTTTGGATATTTGATCGCTGTAGTGTTGATTAGAGGTTGCATGAACTTCAAAACAAAGTTTTTATTACAATCAGATTTTTTTTTATTCTGATTTAGTGATCCTATTCAAGCTACTGCATAATACGGTTATCAATAATTGAAATCATTTATACTCCAGGAAAATATAATTTCAAGCTAGTGAGAAGATTACAAACTGAAGGTGGGCTAGGAGCACAATCAGACCCTTGAGTGTGCAATGTGGGTTAGTATATGGGAAATGCTATTGACGGTTTGTAATCCTCTACGTGGTTTTCGAGACCCAATAGGGCGCGTGCACCGGGTTGCGGATATGAGCTAAGGGCGATCAGTAGCATCCACCTAAATAATAAGACAAAATGCCGTTCTTTGACTAAGTGATGTTATGTGATCTCCTATGAGTTTATTCAAATATTACGTTACGCAAAATTTGTCAATTTTAGACCCCTTCCCTCCCCCACGTAACAGCTTTTGTATGGAAAATTTTAAATTTTTGTATGGACCGTAACACTATGTAAGACCCCCTCCCTCTCCCTGCTGCGTTACGTTATATTTGAAAGATCCCTATGGTGATGTAGTACTATAAAGTCTTTTCTGGGAATTCTGGCCTTGATATCAAATTTTTACTTAACCCTCTAATACCCAAATTTTTATTTTCGATACAAGTATTATTTTTCGTTATCTAAAATCGTTCTAAACACGTTTTGGGCATTTATTTATTTTTATTCGCAAATTTTTAAATTTTGGTTTTTTATTTTTATAATTTTTATTTTTGAACATCCCTAGCCTTTTTCATTATTTCTTGAAGCCTTTTCTAGTTGTTGATTTTTGGCAATAATAAAAATTTAAATTGTTACGGTATTTTTAAAAATATTAAATTTTTAATTTTTTTTCGGAGCGTATTTTATTTTCCGTGTAACTAACGGAAAAACAGGTTTGAAATTATTTTAATACCACCAGGCTCTTCTTTTGTGATAGGTTAATCGTAAAAAAATATAAAAGGTACGATTTTTTATATTACACGTTAAATGAAGCCCAGGCATTTATAGGTTATATAAGAATGCAATTTTTCAAACAATTTCAGAAAATACAAAAAAGTTTCAAAAGTCATCAAAAACTTTTCTTATATGCGTGTTATGAGTCAAGGTATAAGCCAAAAATAAAATCATTTTGGTTTCCGAGCTACGAAAAAATACACAAAATTCCAAAGTGTACCCCGTCTAAAGGCGGGGTTGGGTATTAGAGGGTTAATAAATAGAATGAGATAATCATGCTTAATAAGCACAAAGCAAAGTAATAAATCTGATCCATCAATTATCTAAATTTAACAAGGTTTTGAAGAAAATCAATGAGTGAAAGAAGTACTTTTAAATAAGCCACATCAGCTAAGTCCATACTTATACAAATGTTACGTCATAGGGTCATAGCGAGCGTTTGGTATGTATGGTAATAGTTGATTCTTATCTAATAGGGGTATTACAAGACCACGCACACAACTTCGAAACAAATTATTCCTATACATCGATCGTACTAACCGAAAGGCTCAGCTATGCTGTAAAACTATTCCTTAGAAAATACTCATTAGTACCGTCATGTAACAAACGTAACGCAAGAGTGGGTGTGGTTGGGCTCTGCGTTACATTCATTGTTCGCGTTTGACAATGGGGACATTAGGGTCAAGATGAACCGAGGCCGGGTTTCAGTTCTGTGGTAGCACAGATCTGGAGAGTCGAACAGCCTCTCAGATCGCTGGTGAGCAGTCCATCAGGGTTTCGACGTGAGTGGTTGTCTGGTTCTTTAGGATTGTGCTCTTGTAGGATTGAGAATTGACCTCGGTTCATCTTTACCTCAAATTGACTTCAAAAACCTTGGGAGACACAAATCATTTCTGGGGTTCAACAATAGTTATACAGGTAGTTTACTTGATTTTTGACGTAGGACTACGTCTTTGTTTTCTATATTGGGGTGCACTTTAAAAGTACGGAATATGAGACATGTAACGAAATTAGGGGAGATTTTGAACAATAATAACTCAGTTGTTTATGATCTAATTATTTTGATTTTAGTATCATACGATCAGAAATGTATCTACGCATCGTTAGTAATATATCCGGTAAGTGAATTTTGTTGTTAAACTATTGAAAATTTGATAAATGTTGACCTCTTTCTTATCCAACCATCACGTTCGAGCATTTTTCGACGGTATCGCTTCCCACTATAAAAGCAAATGGGTCCCTGCTTCTTCCCTCAGTCTTCTTTTTGCGGTCGGACTGTGAACACTGTCGGGCGAGTCATTCTCGCTTTGCTTTTGCACCCGCGTCACAGTCCAATTTGTGTCGTCGGAAGAGGAAGACGCAAGATTGATTTGCGGCGGCGATCACGATGGCTTGGGCGCTTCTCCTAGCGGCGGACTACTGCCGCACGGAGAAGCGTCCAAGCCATCGTCATCGCCGCCGCAAATTTATCCGCGCCCCCAGATTTCGACTCGTGATAAATTCAGTATCGGTGGTCAAGAAGCAAGCCTGTTAGGAGCCAAATACCAGAAGCCCCCAGAGTTGCTGATCCGAGGAGCTGCTGCTAATCGAGCGTCGGACTAGTGAAATCGCTCAAGATTTCAGGAGTGAGCATCGTTTCCAGATTTCGACTTGTGCTCGGGGATCCAATACCCGTTGCTGTTGTGCGCCATCCACGTCACGAGCCATTCAGCTGGTTCGTCGTATAAGCAAATTCCCCGTTTGACCATGGCAATCAACTGATAACATCCCGTAGTGCTATTTATCTGTGACCGTATCGAGGCTAAGACAACCATCGGCCCTTGTCAGGGCGATCAAATTTGTGGAAAAGAGTTGAAAGAATAATATTTCCGACCTTATTACATCTTATATTCCTCAATCATTCTCTCTTCATCAGCTTCGTACAAAATTTAATTTGTTATGAATAATTGATGGCACGACAATTTGAGACTATTCGTGGACGCTGCTGCTGTGCCGTCGGGGTGAATGCTCAACATTTCACAACGATTGTAAACTAGAGTGGCATTTCCAACAGTGTTTTTGATTTGCCATATTTTATGGGAGCATTTTGATTATAAAAATTATCACATGTAACAAAATTGCGACATATTTAGCATGGTTTTGAAGAGAAATTCTAATTGAACAATTTTATCATTTTGGCACTCATTAATCAGACATTCACCTTCATACTAAAGAAAACTATTGATTATCAATAGCTTACTATAGAATATTTAGTAAATGTCAACCCTTCCATCTATTCATGTGCGATCAATTTCTCACGCATTATTATTTTCCGCAATTTTCAAGTAATTCTAAGCCCAATTAATTATTGGCACATACCCATCTCCCAGATTGATCGACTAGAAGAGAAGAGCACGAATGGGAGGAGCATCATCTGCTAATCTAAGGGCTTAAAGCATGCTTCCTTCGCCGGATTCGGTTTCATTCCATTTTCGCTTTCGAACTAGTAAGAGCTCCTCCGAACCTGCTTAGCGAAGAGCACCTCGTAGCCAGAAGCCTGCTGAGCTGTTGATCAGCATCTGGTTTATGAGATTTCGGCTCGTGATAAACTCATCTGTGGTGTAGTCAAGAATCAAGCCCGTTAGGCACCATTAATTACGTAAGACAAATTTCGGGGTTTTTCAACCCCCCCTCCCCCCATGGTAAGATTTTTTGTATGAAAATTAAAAATAAATTGTATGGCGCGTAAGAATTCTCAGACCCCCCCTCCCCCATAAACCCTCACGTAATTAATGGACGGCCCCATTATTAGACAAATCGAGCGTCCGGCTTGTGGTATCGCTCAAGATTTCAAACTTTAGCTACGTTGTCAGATTTCTACTTCAGCCGTGTGATCTAATACCTGTTGCTGATGTGTGCCATCTACACCATGAAACATTCAACTGGTTCGTCTTATAAGCAGAGAACTTATACAAATTTCTACACTTGCGTTGGGGATTCTTCGTTTAACCATGGCAATCAACTGATAACATCCTGTAGTGCGATTCATCTATGACAGCATCCGAGCTAACAAAGCCTTTGGCTCTTTTCAGAACCACCAAATGTGTGTAAGAGAGTTAATATTTCCGACTTTATTTATCACATTGCCAAGCAATGAATAATATATCTCTCAAACCATAAGTTCAACAAAGCGATGACTGAAGCTTTCATTATAATCCTCGAATAACTTCCTGTAGACACATTGCTGTTAAATATTCTTTAATTAGAATTACTTAGATTTTGCTTCAGCATGCTGAACAAGCCTCAATCACTACCGTTCTTTCCAATGCTACCATATATTTCATAGGAGGTTACTAATATAATTTCAAAATGATCATACAACCTGAAGTGAATTTTCACATTTTCATAGATAAATATGACGAATTTATCGGATAGAGATAATGTATATTTGGGACATGATTAAACGTACACTTGGCTGCTTCGTTATGTGCATAAATATTTAAGAAAGTTTCGAGCACTGAAAACAGTATGACGTCAAAACGAGCAACAAAAACGACATCAAATTCAGTTAAATTAACCATCGTGGTCCTACGTCACCAGTTCGTACAACCCCATAGGGATGTACCCTTATAGTTTTTAGGCATTTAGAAGACATTGAAGATTCTAATTTCTGTAAGACAAATAACAATTAAGATATACATAATCTGACAAATAATTTTTAATTTGGGATTATCATACAAATGACATGACAAAGTACAACAACGATATTCAACAAAACTTGAATACACTTGGTTTCGATGTATAGTTACGTAATTATTGATTTACTACTTGTTTCGCTACATGAGTTGATGTTTTCAATTTAACATCTCTGATGTTGCTATACTAAGTTTATTTTTCACATTTATTAGATTTGATTAGAAGTTTTAATTTTTTTTTCAAAAATTGTTATTTTTCTTACATTTATATTTTTATATGTTAAAAACACTATTTCAATATTGAATCACTTTGTTCGTAGGCTCTAAAATAATTAATATAATTGTTTGACCTACGGATTCATTACATTTTGCAGCATTATTAGCATTATTGTGTCAAGTCTATCCTATTTACCTAACACCCAAGCCAATCCTATTTTCCTTGTCTCATGGCGTTTGCGTGGTCAGCATAGACTATTCAGCCATTACCCCTCCTATCATCGACTTTGGATTGACTTGCGCTCTTATTGTCCCACCAAACGCTGCAAAACGAAAATGAAAATGAAATATCGTGCAGGTATAGGTTCGATGTCCGGAGAATAGTTAGGAAAATTCCGTGGGAGCACGTGGCTGGTAGCAGGTTTCTTCTTAGAAACTTGGTTTTCAAGGCAAGACTTTGCGTCTAATGGAAAATCGTTTTTGTCTTTTCGTCATGCGGTGAATCCTGGTGTAAATTCCAGAGATTTCTTCGAATCTATCACATTGTTTCTTCAGGAATTCGAAATGTATTTCAAATAGGAGGGGTTGAATAAATTTCTTCAGAATTTGCTCTCGGAAGCCTTTCAACAGTCCAACACTGATACCTCCAGTATTATCCACAAGGATAACTTTTTGAAATTCTCCCAGGATTTCCATTAGAGAATACTACTCATTTACCGGTCTACGAAAAGGTAATTTTTAAAACTTTTTGACGATTTGTAAGAACGATAAGTGTTATGTCTTGTCTCCGTCACGTCTCGTGAATGTCATCAGAGATTGCTTTATCAATTTATTCAATCGTTACTCTGGATATCTTCCAGGGTTTACCTCGTTTGGCATTAATACCATATGGAATAATGCCGTTCGACATACAGTCGTTTGACATGATTTGAAAAGGAAGCTACTATAGTGATGTCCTGAACCATAATGTTGGTCGTAGAACTCCCTTTTTGACGTAGGACTACGTCTTTCTTCTCTATACAGTAGTGAAATGGGAATTCCAAAACCAAGAGCATTACGTTGCCATGAACTATTTTAAACGTTTATAACTTTTTGCAGGCCTTACGAAATTGCTTGATTAGCACCTCAATCGAAAGACTAGGCATCAAAGGTTCATGTCAGTTTACTTACTGAATCCCACATACCTGTCCAAATTAATAACTGTTTCAAAAGAGAACGTTGATTTTGAGCAAATATATAAATAATGGTGCTAGAGACAAGTTGACGTCATTTGCTTTTCACTCTCCTCTTAGATCGCATCTCAGCAGGCAGTAGATTGGCTTGCTCTGACCGGGTATGCTTCTCAGGCACAGACATCGATAGCGTCTGTGCTGATAAGAGCTTCGCCGAATCTGCTCAACTCCTCGCTACCTGTGTCACAGAGCTCTTGATCATAAAGCTGCTGTAAATCCAGCGTCCAGATTGTGAAATCGCTCAAGATTTGTAAATTGACTCGCGCTTTGGCCCTGCAGGAATCGGTGCGCTAACGCTTGTTGAAGCACCCATCGTCATCACTGCAAACCTCATCGGGCGAGGAGGATTTCAACCAATGCGCCGTCAAGATATGTCCGTGTTACTCGAATTCAACAATTCAATCGGCCCTTTTCAGGACCAATAAATGTGTACTAAATAGTTATTTGTGTAATATTTCCTAATGTGTATACCACATACTTGCTATAATCTCTTAATTCATCTCGTAGCATCATACAATATCTGATTTATTACGAATACTCGACAATACAGATTGGCCCGTTTTTGTTCCTACTCTACTTAACACTTCAGTCGTCGCGCTGTTGTATTTTGTACAACACAGGTGAAAAAACCTCGCTTTTCGTACACAGCATCAGCGTGCTGCTTATGGCGGTGGTCAACCGCGCGACGACCGGAAGGTTAAATGATTTCAACCTTGTCTTCAAGGGGCCTATTTTGTAAATCGAGCAGATTCATGTGACTCGTCTGTATTCATTGTCGATCAAAGCAAGCATGCATATTTCAGATGTCACCCGTCGACTCCCATAGTAATCCAGTCACATAGAGTGACAACTGTCGAAAAACTCGAGTGACAGAGCTGAGTCGAGCGAATTTTTCGGTCGACAGTGACTCCAGTCGAGTCATTTTGATCGACTCAACTTATAAAATAGACCCCCAAGTGTTTCAAACTTTCTTACACCGATGATTACAAGCTTTACTATGTCATAACATGCGATGAAGATGCCAGGTTTCTTCAGTTAGAACTTGATATGTTAACGAACTGGTGTAAAACAATCAACATGAGTCTGAATGCACTCAATCATATGCTACGAATATTCCATCAATGTACCGAGAGTCTACTATTAAAGAATTAGGGGTTCTGTTAGATCATGTAGCGTACATTACGTCTGTTAGCGCACATATTAGCGTTCATGTAATGATCACTATCGGTCGGGATTTGTTTTATGGAACGATTACGGAACATACTGTGACCAAGGATTCTGGTTGCTTCTTCTTCATAGTAATGACGACTAGAAGTGTAGTATCACACTCGATTTGTTCTTAAGCGAAGTGTATTTCTGACTTGGACGGATAGAAGTTACTTGTACTACGAGTCAAGGACTATTGTGTAAAACTCTCTTCTGTGGCGGATTTATAGGCTTCTTCGTGACATACATTATTAGATGAACAAATATAACAGCAGTCTTGAATATAAAATGATGAAAGGTACAATAGATTCCCAAACAATAGTAGTTTACAGAACAAGTTGCAGAATGATGATTTTTACAGCACGAGTGTTGTAAAAATCGAGTTCTGCAACGAGTCACGTACAACATTTTTTGAAAATTCGTAGAAGACCACTATTATCAGAAATTATATCGGAATACATTCACCATTATTTTACAATTTCTGAAAAATGGATGTGTTATGATTCATTACGCAACTCAAAACAGTTGCGTAATGAGAAGGCGTTGCGTAATGAATAATTACAGCACTGGTTTCAGTTGCGTAATGACTATTCCCGCACTGCATACTTCAGTGCAGGAAAGTAGGCTGTTTAATGACAGATTGTAGTGTGGTCTCCATACTACGATTCTGGCATTCAACTAATCGAAGCACTTCAGCATAAATTTGTTCGTTTTGCTCTTCGTCGTCTTCCTTGTACTGATCCGCATAACTTGCACAGTTATGTGGATCGTTGTAAATTGATCGATCTCGATCTTTTAGAACATTTGCATGGTTTTATTATGTCCGAAGTTCTTCAATCTCATATAGATTGTCCAACCATTTTAGAAATATTAAATGTTGATACTCGTCGTCGTGATCTTCGTTCTAATCAGTTCTTCTGTCTTCCAATATTTCGTACAAACTATGGCTTTAATGAGCCTATAAGTGGTACAACACAAACAAACAATTTTACTGTAACCCTGCGAAATACTAACGAACAGTTCGGTAACAGCATTATTTTCACCGAACTACGGTGATATCACGTGGCAGCCGCTCTGACAGGCCTGAGTTACTTTTCTTTCAGTTTTTGCACACCGCCTATAAGCAGTGAAAGCTGGCTTAGTGGTAGCAAGCCAGTCTGCTTCTTGATCGGTAGGCCGGGAGTTCGAATCCCGGTCGGACTATTTTCGAGTTTTTCTTTATGAGTGATGGAAAAATATCTAAAGGTGATATAAAACGAAGCTAAATCTAAATTTCCAAGTTCATTGATCTTGAGAATCTGACAATCGTTCGTGTTGAAAATTTGATCGATTGGTTGCATGCTGGTGATGATCAAACTTTCTGCTCAAAGCGCTAGGTTAGTGCTATTGAAAATTTGAGGTTTGACTTCGTTTTATAATCATCTAGAAACACCTCTTGAGAAGAGTGCGCGTCTGAAAGCCCAAGCAAGCGAGTTCGGTTTGTACAGTTTTGTTGGCAACATATTGAACAAATTCAGAGCAGTTCTTATGGAACATCTATAAGATCCTTTAAACATTTCTGGAATGGTTACTCAGGAATTCCGGTCGATATTATTGGTGAGAAGCGATAGATTTCCATTTAGACTCATGTCAAATTTTGAATGACGTCTTTGCAGGAATTCTAACGAGAATCGAACTGAAATTTCTTCGAGAGATAGATGAACAGTAGACTGGCCCTTAAACAAAAAAGTTGTAAAACTTAACGGGGCACCCCCTAGATATGAGCCTTAGGGTAAGAAAAACGCTCTCTCAAAATTTCAACTCAATTGGTTGCTCCACCAGCTGGCGCAAACGTTCTGAAGTTTGTTTGGGATATTCGTCTCAAATATATTGAAAATAGACCCTATGTCACTGTTACGTTCCGTATACTAATTGTTCGCGTTCAAATAAGCCCAGAGTGACAAATACACTAGTTGATACCCTAATGAACATAATTGCAGAAGGTTGTATCTGGATTTAATCTCATTTTCATTACTTTTTCAGTTGTTGAAAGTTAGGGTTAGATCAGCACTCCCGTACAGTCACTTATATGCATGCGACATGTGCCTCAGCTCGCCCAGCGTCATAGGTGGCTATGATGCGCTTAGTGGTTACCTCCAAGCTATGTTGAAGAAATACAAGCAGATGATATACTTCAGATGTTTAAAACACCAACTTTATCAATTTTGATCGTGATACAATCTTCTACAATATTCTTCGCTATTATATCAAGTAGTGTTTTTGACATTCTGGGTCCAAATGAACCCGATCATCAATTTTCCTGAACCAAACATTAGATGATGTGCTGTTGCTCATATGTTTGAGCTGAAAATCCCATATTAACTTCAATTCAAATGCGCCAGCTCATGGAACGACCAAATGAGCTGAATTTTTCAGAAAGGCTTCCTCTAACCCCAAGAAATAATCCTGGGGGGTGCCTCGTGGAATCATACAACTTTATTTTTCTTTCATACTGAGCTGGGCCAGTCTAATGAACAGGTTATAAGAAGATTTCTAATAAGGTTTCTAGTGGAAGCTAGGAAAGACCGTTGGCTATTTTTTCTTGAATTTTTTAGCAAATTCGTAGAAATTGGCAAAAAACTGAACCAAAAAAAATGAGAATTTTTTTTTTGAGGGAAATTTTCCAATCCTGGACATATTCATTGATAATTCCGTTTGACAGAATTTCTGGAGTAAGTGATGATACTGATTCATGGTAAAGCCTTATCAGGTTTACTAGTTTAAATAGTCGTATATCTATGGCAAAAGTTACTATGAAATTCATGACAAGATTTGTGCGGATTTACAGTAAATTCTTCCAATCATTTTTTGTAAAATTATTCGTGAATTCATGGAAAGTTCTCCATGGATACATGAGTTTCACCAAAACAAGTATTTCTCCAGAAACCGACCATGGGCCATGTCTAACGCATAATTTGGAAGGCATTCTTAGAACCTAATGAATTCATCTTTGCCCTTTCGTGAAAATATAGTCCAAATATAGATACAAAAAGCAGATATTTGTTCATATAATTCCAAAACCTCTCTTAACTTCCTATGAATTCTAGGAGCTGAAGGATCATTTAGATACATATTCCAACAAATATAAATATAAATCTAGATAGGTATAAAGCTTTTTGTTCCAAACACTTTCGAAATTGTAACCGTTTCAACCTACCTGTATTTTATAAATTTAATCAATACTACGGTCATCTCTCCATAACTCGATATTGCAGGAACCAGTGCAAATGCGATCCAATGGACCATCGAGTTAGCCACGAAAACCAACATTTACTATTGTTATCAAACACTATATCCAGATACAAAATATCGAGTAAGGGAAAGTTGACAGTAATTCATAAATAATTCAGATAAAGTCCACAAAGTTGAACCATTTTGTATAAAAATAAGAAAATATCAAGTCGCATGGATCCTTTTGTCTTCTGATTTTTATTTTTTGGGCATCCGGGTATCCTGGAATTGCAAAACTGATTTTGAATTGGACACCCTGAAATTTGTACGTGAATTTCCTGAAATAACTTAATGATTCTTCATAAAGTTCTTCCAGGAAATTCTTACACAGGTTGCCCCCAGCAGTTAAACCAGAGATCACTTTAACGGCCCTCCAAAGGTAATGGCATAATGTCGTTTGACATACAGTCGTTGACATAATAACTATTTGGCATAAGTGCCATTTGGTATAATAGCCGTTTAGAATAATTTCTAAAACATTGAATTTTATCAAATTGCTTCCATAACTGATAAACTGCTCGTGGCCGTATAATCCATTGTCAAGTATTAATACGCCATACTACTAAAGGATCGTCAAAATTGTCTATTTTTAGCCATCCTCTCCTACATGTCACTTTTTTTTATGAATGCTAGGATTGGAGGCTTCCGATTTTTTGTATAGATCGTCACGTTATCCTAAACTTTTCTCCTCCACGAGAGCATAGCGTAAATTATGAACAATTATCATAAGTGAAGTTAAAAAAATCCAATAAAGCATTTCTGTTTATGAAGCTGTAGGTATCATACCATCCGGGCCATGATGTCCATTATGGCGCATTTTTACAACAATGCGTCTAACAGCTATGATATGTCATGACGACGAACCTAGAATCCCGAACATCATACTGTTCGAATGTAGTAGCTTTCTTTTCAAATTATGCCAAACGACCATTATACCAAATGACTATTATGCCAAACGACTGTTTGCCAAATGGCGTTACGTATCCAGACCTAGGTAAATTGTCCATGAACCACACAAAAAACTATTTAGGGTTGCATTCGTTTCATGACATATTTCCATTTATTTATCGGTACAAATTTCAAGACTTCCTTCAAGGTCAAGAAACTTCTTCAGAGATCCACGCAGGGGCTCATCAGGTATTCTTCAAGGAGTTTCAATAGAGTTTTTTTTTTCGTAGGATTTCCTTTATATTTAAAACTAGTGGTCCCGGCAAACTTCGTCTTGCCATCAAGTAGGCTGTTGAAAACCGCTACGAATCGTCCCATACAAAATGACAGTTCCGTTCAGTCTCATTTTTCCGACATTCCCGGTGAATATAAAGGAACATTTATACACACAAACACGTCGGAACCCTTGACGAACAAAATGGAGAAAGAATCATCCAAATCCGCTGACCCGTTCGTAAGCCATTTCGTGACATACAAACACCATTCCATTTTTATTTATATAGATAGAAGATATCAGTTAATTAACAAAAATTGACTCAGGTTATTTACATCGGTTTTTGAATTAAGACGATTGGATTTTTTAATTGACGAGGTTTTTTACGTTTTTACCGCGTAAAAAAGCGCAACATAAATAACCGAGCAAAAAAAAAACTTCACTGTAAGTGACACGAAGCGTGCTTCCGATTCCGCTCTAGTCGGAGGAAACTCTTCGTCAAAACAAAAAGCTTTACAAGGGAATTGGGTGTTTGTGTTACACGTTACCTCATGTTAATAACTTTTTTCTAAAGACGGTGTGTACTTGCTTTTAAAAAAGAAAAATCTAAGAATCTATAATGCTAAAGTTATTTGTATAAGTACCCCTGGTAAACATCCTGGTTGAATTCTTGAAGGTATCCTGAACGAAGTCAATGGGAAGTTGTGTATGAACTGTCAGTTGTCAGTTGATTAAAAACTGAATAATCTGAACTATTAAACAAGCCATTAGAAAAATACCAGAAGAAAACTAGGAAAATAGCTAAATTACAATATGATTAAATTTTTGCAAATAATACTGAAAAATACATAGAGTATCTAATAATGTACCGAGGAATTTCTTAAAAGTCATCGGAAGACTCTCTGAGAGATGTATGGTCGTATTTTCTGAGGAATACTTATTAGGAGTATTTCTTGGCACTTGTTTAATCTTTTTCCTGTTCTTGTGCAGTATGTTTTTTTGTTTCTTTTTTCAATTTCTCTAAAGTTCCTATTATAAAGACACTTAATCGCTACCATATACAATGTAAATTTGCCGGGACATCTCATTCCCATATGTTACAAGTGTTGCAAGGAATTAGCGCAGCATCAACACCAATGGACATGTCTCTATCTCTATCTGCAACCATGTACTTCGTTTTGGTAGAGTTGTTGATCAAGCCTATCGAGTAGTGTTTGGTCCGTTGAATCTGTTGCTTGCTCCTTTGTGGGCGAGCGACGGAATCCGGATCAATTGTGTCCGGATTGCGTTGCGCTGATGAAAAAAAAAACGAAGTGTGTGGGTGAAAAACAAAACGCGTCAGTAGTGTTTGGTCCGTTGAATTTGTTGCTTGCTCCTTTGTGGACGAGAGACGGAATCCGGATCAATTGTAGTTGGTGTGCGTAGTAACTGCACTATCGGTATCGATCATCCGTGTAAATGTTTTCGTATCCATTTCAAATTATATCTTTATCGTTTACCAAAACGAATCCTTTCCCATATCCAAAATCCCTGTGTTTTCTTGTGGAAGAGCAGAGGACTCCTCGGCTTCTATAAAGCAAGTTACACGTCAACATTTCCCTCCCATCCTCAGATTGACCTGCATTCGGACGCAGCCGGCGCCGGTATTGTTTGTTATAATAATGAGAGCACTAGTACTTACACAATGAAGATGCTACTGATCCCGAGTAAGTACAGCTGTTCTTGCGATAACGGAGTAGCAACTGCGGGCGATCAATCATGCTCATGCCCATGCTCAGTTGTTGGTCAAGCCTATCCTCACTGTTTCTCTCCTCAAGAGAATGAAAGAGTTCTGCCCTGTGATCGATTCCAATTAGCTCAATATCGTCCGCAAAGAAGCGTCCCATTTGGAATAAGGTCATTTCGTGGTTTACTCATGGTTTAATATTTTGTCAAATGATTCTCATTTTTCACGTTGTTCGAAGTTCTATTAAATTTTCATAGGTCGATTGTGTATTAATTGAACTCAAACATATCAAATATTCCGCTGTTCAACTGTTATTGCGCATTGCCCATAATAACGTCTACCTTATTTCGTTCCAGGGAGCCGTCTCACATCTTTGCCAGATGGTGAACAAACAAATCTACCAGCTCATAGACTTTGCCCGCCGTGTGCCCCACTTTATCAACCTCCCTCGGGACGACCAGGTCATGTTGCTGCGATGCGGCTGGAATGAGATGCTGATCGCTGCCGTCGCCTGGAGGAGTATGGAGGTAAGATGAGAGCCATCGCGACGACTTTGAACGCCACAAATAACATTTTTTTAACCGTAGTACATTGAAACGGAACGCTCCTCCGATGGCAGTCGGATAACAGTCCGGCAGCCCCAGTTGATGTGCTTAGGACCAAACTTTACCCTTCACCGGAACAGCGCCCAGCAGGCTGGGGTGGATACGCTGTTCGATCGTATTCTGTGTGAGCTCGGAATCAAAATGAAAAGACTGGATGTAACCCGAGCTGAGCTTGGGGTTCTCAAGGCTATCATACTGTTCAATCCCGGTAAGTATTATTTCCACATCATGTCTGTCTTCGTGGTCTAATGGATAGTTTTTTTTCTGAATACTCAGACATTCGAGGGCTTAAGTGCCAGAAGGAGATCGATGGGATGCGGGAGAAAATCTACGCCTGTTTGGACGAACATTGCAAACAACAGCATCCTTCCGAGGATGGTCGATTCGCTCAGCTATTGCTGCGGTTACCGGCCCTGCGATCGATCAGTCTCAAGTGTCTCGATCACCTGAACTTTATTCGGCTGCTCAGTGATAAACATTTGGACAGTTTTATCGTCGAGATGCTCGACATGCCGATTTAAAGTATCCTAGAACAAGCAACTTGTGGTTAAAATCAAACTAAAAAAATGAAAATAAAATCAAACACGTTCACTGTATTCTTCTCCTCATCACATTATGTTTATGTTTGTTTACTCTTTCTGTAGAATTTACTTTCTGCGGCTGTAGAAAGCTTGGATTTTAGGAATTTTCTCATTTCCAAAAAAGAACAGTAAACCTTATTCTATGAAGTTTTATGCAAGTTGTAGGACTCAGTAACTTATTAAATGATAAATATATTTTAATATATATAAAGTATGAGTTTAAAGTAATGAAAATGGTGCAAATAGATTTTATGAAAAATCGATCTAAGATTACAAAAAAGAAACTATGTTGATACAAAAAAAGATGATGAAATACACACGTTTAACTTTATTCGCAGATAGATAAACTTAGAAATTTTATTGAGTAAGATCCAGAGTATTCATTTGAAAGAAAGCCAAAGCCCTGTATAAAACATTGACTTTTCTGTGGGCACGAAGTGTAGACGTTGGAAGAGGCAAGCCGGAGAGCCTTCGGCATTTTCAATCGTATAGTGCTGCGGACTTCGGTGGGAGACTAGAAAAATAGTGAAGACGGGTGAATCACGACTTCTAGCAAGTATATAAACACATGTGAACATTAATACGTATTTTATTAATTAATCAATGAAATACGACAGACGTCAGTATTGGCCGAAGGGGTCCATTTAATGTTTTGGAAAATTCAACACTGGAAAACGTTTGAAGATTCGATTGGTAGAGCTTCCCTTTATCGGCAATTTCAGCCTAACCTAAGTTATTGAAACGGGATTTCTTACAGCTCCTCCAAGAATTCCCTAGAATAGATTCCACCAGCATTTCTTCCAGGAATATCTCCCGAATTTCTCCAGGCATCTCGCAATCAGTGGTGAAAAAGTTCGCATCACGAAGCAGCTCACGAGTGTATACCAACGCATAACAAACATCACAGACTCGCGACCTGGCTAGGTGTGAGTAAGTCCGCACCCGTCTGCTCGGTAGAATATGTCAAAAGAAGCAGCAGCAAGCTCGGGAACGTTTACTCACGAGTAACCGAACAAAGTGTGAATTATTATGGTTTTGACTGACAAGTTAATTGTATAATCATCAAATAGACAGTAAACTACTGGTTTGTAGTCAAAAGCCCTTGGAAACCATACATCTCGGAGGGGAAACACATTTTTCCCAAAAGCACAATATGACTCTGAACTGCTCCGAACAAGTTCACGAATCACTTTTAGCCTCGGTTACTCGGGAGCACGAAACATGCGAGTAAACCAGCGCTCTGGCGCTCGGGAGCGTTTGGTTTTGTTTTTGTTCCAGTTCAGCAGAACTGTTCGCTAATTTCCATCACTGCTCGCAATTACTCATTTTTGTTTTTGTTCCAGTTCAGCAGAACTGTTCGCTAATTTCCATCACTGCTCGCAATTGCTCATAGGTGTCAAACGGAATACAGCAATTTGTCTAGGTCTAGGGATTCTTATGGAATTTTGTCCATTATTGGTTTTAAGTTTCCCCTCCGAGTAATATGCAATGCAAATTCTTCTGCAGTGCTCATTTATCTTCTGAACAGGCAACATTGCTGCATCTGGCGCGAAAGATAGCACACATAAATCATGGATACTATGTTTTACTGCATATATCCAGTGATGCCTGTAGATCAGCCCAATTATTATAGCCAAAGTTTTACAACTCACATTAAAATCAATAACTAATTACTGAGGCTTCCGATTTGAAAACGGTTTTCGGCAAAGTTGTAGCTGATGAATGTATCTTACATTATCAACGAACCTCCAATCCCCAAGAGCACATGGGCAAACACTATGACGATTTTCAAGCTTTTCCCATAGTAATTCAAGTTTTTCAAGCTTTTCCCATAGTAATTCCCATATAAACTTTGAAGGGCTTGTGCAGTCTCAATTTTCACCGAATGAGCTCAAAATTTGGGAGGACACTCAGAATTTTATCTTGAATCGAATGAGTGGTGTGGAGCAAAAACGATTTTTTGAACCACTCTAATATGCATTCTACAAGGTGTTCTTCCAAAAACTTCTCAATTTATTCTATCAAATTGATAGCTTTAAGGTGATTATAGAATGAAGCCGCACCTCAAATTTTCAAGAGCACAAGATTTGAAAACCAAATAGCGCTTCGCGTTGTGCACATGAAAATTCAAAATTTAGCTTCGTTTTATAATCACCTTAAAAACACAAGACATGAGTTTTTAAGTTTTACATTAACATTTATGACAGAGGTTCCTCCGTAAACTATTCCAATGATTTGTAGCTTTTCCTGAATAGAAACCATATTATACATATATTTTGCTAAGAGTTCAACTAATGATACATCCAATTTCTCAACAAGTGCCTTCAAATATTTCCTCTTGCATTGATTCAGGAGTTCCTCTATGGATTGATTAAGAGACTCTGTCAATGTAATTTTAGGCACTAATTCAATATTTTTTTAATGAACTTTAACAAATATTATCTAACTTCTTTCTTGAGATTTCCTTAGGATATTTCCATATACATTACTACATTCCATCCGTAAAAAATAGGCATTGAGAAAATGGGCTGTGAAGTTGCCCTAATCGTTTTCCATATGAATAAGGAGTGTATCGAAAAGTAGTCGCAAACATTAAAACGATGTATCTCAGAGTATATTTTATGTTTTTAAAAGCTTTTTTTCACGCAAATCTTCATCATGTCATCAAGTATTGAAAAAACTTGAATACGCAGTCTTAAGGCTTTTTGGTGCATCATCACAAAATGGCTTCTTCTAAAATCATTAACATATTGTTATGATAGTATTGGTATTTGCAGCATCGCTGAAATATAATTGCTCATCAGCTGATTTTATGCTTCAGGTGGAACTTGAATATTAAATCACCACTCTCTGGTACAGTATTATCAATTTAGCGACAATAAACATGAGATTTAGATTCTCAAAAAAAAAAAAATCTCCGATCTTATGCCGTATTTCATTGCCTCACACAACTACACTTGTAAATAGAAAGTGCTTACCTTTTCCATTGTAATTCTGCAGCAAGCATTTGTGTTTTGGATTTAATATTGCGTTCACTACACTTAAACTAAACAAATTTCTCATTCACTTTCCTTAAAGGAACACATTTCAAACGGGAATCAAATATTTATAAAGTTTTATTAACCGCAAAACTCAAAACTATTATGGCGGTGGTTTTCATTTGCTGCGAATCGACGCCGCCGCCGCACACTGAGACATGCCTGTGTTGATAGTCTAAGACTTCCAACATTTTTTTTCTGTTGGACTAATTATCAGCTCAGAAGGGTTGGGCAAAGCATAGAAACATAAAACTCATACGCTATTTGTTTGCGATTGACTCAAATTACAGAAACCATCTCTACGAAGCATAAAATTATACCAAGTGTTTATCAATTTGGACCACCCAAAATCATGACAAGCTCCACAGTGCGATGCGTCGGGACGCGTCTATCATGTGTGCACAATCATCGCGATCGTTGAGCGCAGTGAAGTCAGAGTTGCTATCGGTAAAATCATAGCATTTAATGTGAATTGATCACAAAAATCATTAAAATTTTATTAAATCATTGATCTTGAGATGAAACACTATTTGCAAAATGATAAACTTTCATAATATGCAGCAAATGTTCCGAAAAGAAGCATATCACAATTGGTAGAAAAATCTGTCACCAGCCACCTGGCAACACCGTCATCTCTTGCAAACATAAACCGTACCGGTGCATAACAAAAATATGCGATAAATCCAATAAAAAAACAGAGAAATTCCGTTGCCCTTCATTAAATCATAATGATTTCTTTTGATAATTACGATTGAAGAGTATATTATGGTTTCCAATACTCGTCAATCTACTAAATTACTTAAATATGCTAAACACAAATGTTATATATTTTGTTTGTTTTGAAATGCACATGGAGAGGCGACACTACTACTAATACATCAATGATGATTCTAATGATTCTTTGAGTTACACGTTAATAGTTTTAAGTAAGCGTCGTATTTTTCCTCCTTATCCATGGACCGCTTCACAGATTATCCATGCATGACTCCCAGATCTTTTTTCTCCCCCACTATTCGATCCCTTCCCGTTGTGATTGTGGAGATGCAGAAGTGTTTTCGGTCTCTAGAAATATCATTCACACACTAACATTCCTTCCACATCCCAACTGACAAAAAGGACTTGGCCGGCGTCGTTATTGATCAATAATATGTGTACTCCGAGAGTAAGCTGAAAGTCCCATCCCTCATTCATTTGGATCGAAGTGTAATTGTTATCAGTTCTGATCAATCACGTAGTAGCAACCATTGACATGCACAGTAAGTCTATGTTATTCTATGATATAATTCCCAAAGCATCTTTGGAAGAATTTTTGTTAAAATATTTTCAGGAATCCTGAGAGAAATTATTGACTTGCGATACGTGTAAGATATAATTTCTTTCGAAAATCAAATTAAATGTCTTGTGATAATGGTTAACTTTTGGAATTATTTTGCAGAAGATATTCCCCAATGCTTTCATTTTTTTTGGGAATTTTCGAGGAACTTTTCAAGAAGTCTTCAATAGATCTCTAGGAAGAATTCTTAGATTTGTTGGAGACGAACCAGCATGTGGCTTAAAGCCTCACTAATAGAGAAATAAAATAAACTCCGATTAAATTCTTGGTAAAATCTCTGATGGAGTCCCAAAGAATTGTGTGGAGAAGTTTCAGTAGGAATCACCTTTGGATCTTATTATGTCATACGAAGTAGGGGGAGATCCCCCAGTACCGGACACTTAAGCCACTATATTCATAATTCCAAAAATATTGGTTTTATTTGCTCATGTTACCCATTTATGATAAGTATTATCATTTTTATAGTGTACAAAAATAAATTTGAAAATATAAATATGAATTTTGACATTGCATTTTGATGATATATTTTGGTACCAAATTGATCGATCTTGAAAGGTGGCACCCAATACCGGACACGATGTGGAAACGCCTTGAATTCTGTAAATTTGAACATAATTGAATGCTTTTACTTTATCAATAGTATATTAGTGCCAATTCAATGCATTTGCAACATTTACAAGAACAATTCGAGTTTTTATTCGTTTGCAAGATGTCCATCAAAAACCTCTTTCATATATGATGAAAAATAGCACATTTTACGATATTGTTCTGAATGCTTATTCTTCTTAATTTTATCGCATGTTTGATACCATGATCGACGGAATCCATGAAAAATGAATGTATTTTGAGACACTGGTGCAATAATTACAAAGATATCATATAACAAATCAAGCTGTCCGAAACTGGGGGACAGGAGGTTCTTAGCCAAAATTGTAAGTTGTCCATATTTAGTTCAATTATGATACAAAATACATTCATACCATCAAATTAGGAGTAGGTTCGATCATGCTTGCGTGATCCAAAGTATTTTTTCCATGTTCAACATAATTACTAAATAGGCTCAAAATTAAGGCGATACGTCAAATTTGTTAAGATTTTCAAAATTTTCTACTTTTTTAAAAAGGCATACATATTTCAAGGATGTGTTATTCTACGCAAACATTAGTCTCCATAATAGCTTTCTTTTCTTCTAATACACCATCTTGATTGGACCATGATTTCTCAATTTTTCAACTTTGTCCGGTATTGGGTGCTGTCCGGTACTGGGGGATCTCCCCCTAATTCTTAGAAAAATCTGGAAAGGAAATAAAAAAAAACATACCTAAAAACTCAATTATCGAATTCTGCAAGTTCAAAAGGAATTTCTGGGAAACGTTCTAAAATAGTATTTGTGGTACTGTTCTGCTTGACAGTTCAAAAAGCAATGGATTATCTTCTTAAATTCCATGACCAACTCAGCGAGACTACCACATCTCCTTTTCTTTAACAACTAACATAACCTCATAAGAGTGATACAGAAAATTTTTACTTGTCCTCTAAAAGTTAGGGACTATCATTTACTCAGTCTTTTTTATTGCCTTCCCTATCATACTCTTGTCATTTGCTATTCATCGCTACTCATCCTCTTGTCCTCTAGTATTTTACATTGTTCTTTGGCTTTATTCCTTGCCTCTTCCTCTGTTTATCGTTCAACTCTCGCAATTAACGGTAATTTTCCACTATCCGTAGCATTTAATACACTACTAACGTATGTTTTTTCTTCATCTGATAATAGGCTGTCCTATGTGTTGAAATACGTTTATGATTGCGGTTTATTAAACAATTTTCTCCTTGTATTATTTGATTATTTTTTACTTCCACCGGACCCGACAGATTGAATCTGTTGCTTCGGCGCTCCCTTCTAAGGCGACCTTTTTTTACTTCCGCCGGACCCGACAGATCGAATCTGTCGCTTCGGCAGCTCCCTTCTAAGGCGAGCTTTTTTTTAACTTCCGTCGGACCCGACAGATCGAATCTGTCGCTTCGGCAACTCCCTTCTAAGGCGAGCTTTTCTTACTTCCGCCGGACCCGACGGATCGAATCTGTCGCTTCGGCAACCCGTATTCGAACGAGTTTGACATAAACTTACAGTTTTCAAAACTTTTACTAGGGCGTCAAAAGTACTTGATTTTTCCTCCTTTTCTTATTAGTCGAACTGTCCCTCTTCTCTTGCCCCTCTTGCACCTGCTTGGTGGGTTCCGGTTCTGCAGATTTTGGTGTTTCCTCAGGAGCGGCCGCCTCTTCCGGAACTGGTTCTGGTTTGTTGGCCAATTTTCTGGTTTCTTCCGTTGCAGGTTTCTCATCGTAGACTTCCATCTTTTCAGGAGCGCTGCTTCATCAACATTCCAACAGACCAGTCCAATGTATTTTGGTGGCGTAGGTTCTCTCGTCGCCAATGTGGTACTGTTCTGCTTGACAATTCAAAAAGCAATGGATTATCTTCTTAAATTCCATGGCCTCGCTGAGTAGCGAGACTACCACAGTATTCAAAAACTATTTGAGATAAATTACTCTGAAAAATCCCTGGAGCAGTTTCTAGGGGAAACTCTTATGCGAAATATAGCATCAACAAATATTGCTAACCGATAGCATTTCGGAAAAGTTTACCGGGGAAAACTTTTTCCACGGGGATACACAGATATTGTTACGAAAACGTTCAACATTTGAGCTTAGATTTTATGATTGGAACGTTAATAACTACGCTGTCGGCGAAAATTTTTTCCATTCATTTTGTATGGGACAGTTCAAAAGGCAAAATTTGATTTTCTTGAATTTAGTATCGTCGTGCGCCGTGAACCTAGGGGGTGAATAAGGGTGGTCAAAGTCGCTGCATGTCTTGAAACATATAATGATGCGATTCCAATGTTTAAAAAAGGAGAGATTTGCAAAGATGCATTTCCAAAAAAAAAAAAAAAAAGTTTCAGGTAATATTTGGATAAATTCGAGATACTCGGAGAAACTATTTTTGGAATAAACCACTGAGTGATCATTGAAGAAATTCTTTGAAGAACTGCAAAAGCTATCAAATATGTACTTTGACGAATTCCTGGATGAATTCGTGGGCATGTTTCTTTTCGCTCATGTGCTGTCAGTTCAATCGAAGATGGCGACGAAACAGCAAGCACTCAGCGAGCGTGTTGTACGGTTTTACGAAACGCCATACCCGACCAACTTGCCCAAGTGCCGTCCCATTGAGGATTTTCTCGGCTCCCTTAGTGCCCTAGCGTACAAAAATAATTGGCGTTCCAATGGTACGAAGCAGTTGACCACGAGGATCCGGAAGATGGAACCTGTGAGAGCATCGCGTCTAAGTTGCATCGTTCGGCTGATCAGGGTCCGTTCTCCAATATTCATTGATGTTTTATTTTAAGAGTAGACATTATGTTTTCAATAATAAAAAAAGCTTTTTTTTACTATGCCAATAGAAAAATACTCATTTTTTAATGAACACCCGTTACTGCGAATGAAATGTAATATGTTATTAACAAAATAATAATAACAGTTTAATTTAGTTTAACCAAATTAAGATGATAGTGTTAACTAACACAGAACACCTGTAGAAATGATGATGATTTCAATGATGGTTCCTAGTTTGTAGATAGTATTACGAGCATATCGCAGCAACCTAGATTTCAGGTGGTAACTTCAGTTGTAAACTTTTTCAAATATAGACGTGTATTTCTTTGCTCTAAATAGTTTTTTACTTCGCTTCCAAGTTGTACTGCTCAACAGGTTATGAGCCCAGCGAAGTAAAAATTGTGTAAGAAAAAGTTTTTTACTGATTCGGCTGATACATAAATTCAGATCTGGATTCAAGTGGAAGTATCAAAATGGAGATGGAATTGAAGACGGGAGCTTTTCATTTGAATTTTGTAAATTATGATCTGTGAAAAGAAAGGACAAAGCAAATTCTCGTCAGAGAGGGACTGTGGCGTGTTATCGAGAATGATCTTCCCCCGAGATCCGAACGGGCAGAAGCATGGATCGATAAGGATGAGCGTGCTGCAGCTACTATCGGGTATTTGGTTGAAAGTAGTCAGTTGCAATTAATTAAGAACGCTGCAACAGCCAAAGAATCGTGGGACACCCTGAAGCAACCCTGTGGAGCAAACATCGGCAGGTAGAATAGAACTTTTGAAGCGCATGAGCCGTTTGGAATTAGAAGAGGACGGAAATGTCGAAGAGCATCTGATTGCAATGGATGCAATGTTCGACAAGCTGGCGGAAGTTGGCTATGAAATAGCGGACGAGTTGCAGGGTAGTTTTATATTTACAAGCTTGGAATCGTACGACGGTTTCGTCACAGTGATGGAAGGACTGGATGAAGGATATTCTATGAAATCGTTGAAATCGAAGCTATTGAACAAATTCTACAAACGCCAACAGAAATTCATGATTAAGGATGAGAAAGAAATGAAAGCGGAAATGAAAGTGTTTCATCACCAAGGCCGAAGGATGCCAAGTGACCATCGTGTTTGCTTCGAATGTGGTAAGGCTTGCCATATACGAAAAGTGTGCCAAGAATATCTATCAAGATTTGCAAGAGAACAACTAATGGATGAACGATTTAATGGGAAGGTATCGAATGCGAAGGTAGCAGTTCAGGAGGAGACTGGTCGATCGGTTTGTTTTTCTGCAGTTGAGTACACACACGAGGATCATCAATGGATAATAGATTCTGGCGCATCACGTCATATGACATCAGATAGGAAGTTTTTCACAAGTCTCAAGAGCCAGAGGGATGTGATGAAGCTTGTGGACCGAAAAAAGCTGAAGTCATCTGGAATTGGGAATTGTATCATCATTGACGTGGGAGACGCTGGCAAAGCAACCGAAGTCAGACTAAAAACGTCCTTAATGTCCCTGGATTGAACAATAATCTAATTTCTGTTAGTATGATTACAAACTCAGCTGCTAGAGTTGACTGTTTGTTCCAAAAGGTAAAAGGATTGTTCTGGTAGGCACTAAGATAAATGGTGTATACAAACTGAAAGGCAAAGTATTGTAAATTTGAAACATCAAGGAGGAGTGTAGAAATGGTGATGATTTCAATGATGGTTTCTAGTTTGTAGATAGTATTACGAGCATATTGCAGCAACCAACATTTCAGGTGGTAGTCAACCGTTGCTGACTGTTAAAGATTTTTCACTTCAGTTGTAAACCTTTTCCAACATATAGACGTGTATTTCTTTGCTCTTAATAGTTTTTTACTTCGCTTCCAAGTTGTACTGCTCAACAACACCTAGATATAATAAATTAATGTAATGTTTGATATGAGACTAAATAAAAGATTGGTTCACATCAGGAAGATCGTATTGCTGTGATAATTAATGTCTTAAGAGGTGATATAGTTCGTTTCATGAAGAGAAGACCCATTCAGATTATGTCAAAATTGTGGTGTCAATTTGCTACTGAATTATGCTACTGCTGTGGCATATGGATAAATGCTGAGCTGCAACTTTAATGAGGAATTTTCAATTTATGCTTTTCAGTTCAACATTGTAAACTTGGAGATTTTACATGAAATTATCTTATACTGTTGCATAAAAGGGGGATGGATCAGATTTAGTTTTCTTTTTTTCAGAGAGCGAGTAATGGCGCCTTAGCTAAGGCAGAGCCATAACATATGGAAGAAGTACCTCCCATCTCAAATGTCAAATATCCAGGGTTCTGAATTATCGTATCAATGATACGAAATCTACGATTTTTCGCACGTAAGGAGAATGCTTTTTCGCTTCCTCACGTGAATATCTTTTTTCGTTCACACTTATTTTCCCTAGAGTTACGATGGAGGATAACCGAAAATCATTCCACTCCGGGGATAATTTCTTTTTCACCCCATCATATTTTCGCTCACCAACTTCTCCCGAGAATTATCACTATGTGTATAAACAAAAACTGGTGCCGCCGACGGGATTCGAATCTACAACATTGCTAAAAACAGCCGCGATGCGTGCACGCTATCCATGCTACCACATCAACTTGACGATAGCAGCAGTTAATTTGATGCATAAAAGCAACTGCTGCTTGTGGCGATGGACACATGAAAAGTTCTCCATGGAGAGGAGAATGATAAAATAAAATTCTCACAGCTGTGGAGTTGTGCCATTATCTATTTTCGCTTTATTTTGTAGACGGATAATTTCGCAAGGCAGCTTTTCGCTGAAAATTGTGGTGATGGAGAAATCCATTATCGTGAGAGGGAGTGAGAATTCGGAAGCTTGCAAATATCCCATCCCAAGGAAAGAAGTCCGAACAGCACTGGAATGCACCGGCAGCTTAATTTTTTACCGCAATAAAAATATTCAATCCTCGATAACTTTTTTATTTCTCGATATTTTTACACAATTTTTTCACTAGTTTTTTAAATCTCTTCTAGTTTGAGAATCTATCATCATTGGTGATCTGTTTTTAGAGATATTCTGATGTTCCTTGGGGGACCGACATTCTCCATACAAAATGTCTTTGGCGGCCATTTTGTTTTACGTCAATTTATAAAAAAATACAAAGCTTATAAGGAGCTGATAAGGAGCTACCCTGAAAAAATCATACAAATCGGTTAAGTATTCTAGTAGATAGCTGATAATTACGATATGATGTTTTTTTGAAGTTTTCAAGATCTCTATTTGGCCAACGTGGTACCAGACAAATGAATGCTCATTACTCAAACACGACTGCACCGAATTGCTTCATGTTTTCACAGCCTACTCTCATTAATGTATTGTTACGAAAAGTGAATATCCCAATACGATAAACATTTAGTAGCCTGAGATATTTACGTGGGTTATAGCTACGCGTCGGTCCCCCAAGGAATTTCCGAATATCTCAGGATCCAGTTGACCAATATCGAAACAGATTCTAAGACTGCTATATCTTCAATCCCAAGTCCGCACATTAGACCTGATCATTTTAATATTTGTATCATATTAAGGTGACACGGGAGACCGTGTTATTATCCCTATCTTTTGTCTCACTTAAACAATCATCATCAAAACTTTGCTGAAGCAAATCTCGAGTTTTAATGAATAAAATAAGATGAAAATTTAAAGGGGTTGTGCACTACGTTATTGAATTATAGTGGTAAATTTTTCGCATCGATATATGGAGTGGTACTTTCCTTCTTCAAATGGAAAAGGATGATTATGATGACGTCCCGTGCGACCTTAACGATATCCTGCAAATATTAATGCATACAAGAAAATACTGGAATGATTTTCAGTATTTCTAGGATGCTTTTCAATATTGACTGTGCATGCATAGATACATAGACGTTCCGGCGTATGTATCATAAGAACTAGCAACCCTGACTTTGATTGAGTTACCGATATTAAACATATCGTCCTTAGAACAACATCAATACTCAGTTGTATATTTCAGTCATAGCCAGAACAAAACTGTGATTATAAAGCTAAATGATGTATTCAGAATGTCCTGACAGGCGTTTCCAGTATTAGATTTTCCTGATTCATTTCCGGAGCCGGTGGAAACTAATTGAAATTGCTTTTTTGGAGCTTGCACCCACGATGCGAACAGATCCATCCTATGCTTTCATGTATCCTAGAGTGCTTTCAAGTAGACTCGAACGATGTTGTGTAGAATCAGTGAGTGAGTGAATGAGTGGGTGCCCATGTGACTTTAAGTCTAAACACACGTTTTCCAGCTGACGTTGTGTGGGTGTGAATGTCCCGCGTTCATACTCCCATCGGTCGTGGTGAGTGCTCCTGGTGGAAAACCGTCTGCCACCCAGCCAGGATATCCGAAACTGTGGGGATGGATGTCGAAATGAGAGTGCCCTATGTTGTTGTTTGCACGAGATTTGTCAACCAGTAGTGAGCAAAATCGGAGAACATCGGATTGCAAGTTTTCGTTCGGAAACATTTTTAGCACTGATTTTTTCGGTTCCTGTAGTTAATTGAAATTTCACTAACGAGAAACGGAAATTGTGTCTTCCGTGGAAAATGCATGACGGGACAAACATTCATTTCCCGTGCGAATAGTGCCAATATTGATCGAGTGCTAGGTGAAAAATCTTCCGTAGGCTAAGTGAAGTACATTTGCACAGCGAACGGACGCAGACGAAAGTGGCGGAGATGGTGCAGAAATGTGAAAGATAAAGGATTTACTAATAGTGAATGAGCTGAAGCTGAGGAACATCGGTTTTAAATCGAGTCATTGTTTTGTTGATTAGTTTGTTCTTCCTGTTGTGTGCTATCGGTGAATGATTATGTAAGATTCAAGCTCCGTCAGTAATGTAAGTACATAATTACCCTCCCCCTCTCACAAGAAACTGTCGCCAAACGAAATGGGGATACCCATTTGAAAGAAAAGTCAATGACTTTCCCTTCCAATCAGCAATCATTGAGTTTAGTGCCTGGCGAGAGCATTGATAGGACTTCTTTGTTTGGCATTTACGCCTCCGCGCGCGCTCCTTCTGCGAGCGTCTGGCGTTTGGCGTGAATTCATGTCCTTCGCAACAAAAAGAACATGGACTCACGGATGGTGATATGGATGCACAATGAATGATGCTGGTATAGAGGTTCCCAAACTTGTTCAGACCCTGGCATCCTTACCAATTACACTGAGTAATATTTGTTTGTCCTATGTACCAAAATATCGCCATTTACTTAATGTATACCCAGAAAACCAAAATGTACCGTATAACAAAATCACCTGGAGGCTTTGCATGTGCAAAATTTCACTTATAAGATGTCGCGAAAAGGCCTTATACGTACAAAATGAAGGCGATATACGTGCATATATCATGTGATGAATAATAGCATACAATTTTCTACCGAACTAATCTGTGATCTTATGCCACATAACGTATGATAACAAATGTTGATTTGACAGCTGTTACGGATTGATTCGACTTACTTTGTACGAGTGTACGGGACGTAACAAAATGTACAAAGTAACTCAGAAAAAAAAGCATTTTATGCGAGGAAACTCATCAATCTGATCATTTTGTCCACCGTGTTTTGCGGGTTTAATGTAATTTGTATGAATACACGAGTTATTACGTGAAATTTTATGCGACTTCTGGTTGTCTGGGGGGACCTTCCTTAGTCGAGTGATTAGAGTCCGCAGCTACAAAGCAAAGCCATGCTAAAGGTGTCTGGGTTCGATTCCCGGTCGGTCCAGGATCTTTTCGTAATGGAAATTCCCTTGACTTCCCTGGGCATAGAGTATCATCGAACTTGCCACACGATATACGAATGCGAAAATGGCAACTTTGGCAAAGAAAGCTCTCACTTAATAACTGTGCAAGTGCTCACAAGAACACTAAGCTGGTAGCCGGCTCTGTCTCAGTGGAGACGTTAATGCCAAGAAGAAGAAGAAGATATGTAAATATAATATTTTCATTTGATATGAACAATTTATAGGTAGAATAAAATTATGCCGTCACTTGAGGTGACGAGCCATTCAAAGTTTGTTGAACAAATACCTAAATGTAACATTCCTACAGCTGTCAGGACGAAAGCATGTGTTATTATATTTTACTTATTTGAAGAGAAACAAAAAAACTCGATTGGCTGGAAAATCATAGAACACTCTTATTCTTATGCCGACACTTACAGTGGCGAACCATCCAAAGTTTGTTGAATAAAGTGAACCTTTCGCAAGTCTACACTTGTAGTGTCGAACCATTCAAAGTTTTTTTTTTAATTACAAAAATAAAGGTAAAAAGGGCCCAGATAGCCGTAGCGGTAAACACGCAGTTATTCAGCAAGACCAAGCTGAGGGTCGTGGGTTCGAATCCCACCGGTCGAGGATTTTTTCGGGTTGGAAATGTTCTCGACTTCCCTGGGCATAAAGTATCATCGTACCTGCCACACGATATACGCATGCAAAAATGGTCATTGGCATAGTAAGCTCTCAGTTAATAACTGTGAAAGTGCTCATAAGGACACTAAGCTGAGAAGCAGGCTCTGTCCCAGTGGGGACGTAACGCCAGGAAGAAGAAGAAAGGTAAAAAGAAAGTTAATAAAGCCTTATTTGCTGCTGAATAGGAATCGCTGAAGAAATTTTTAGCCGATTCCTTACAGAATTTTTCTACAGCGACTCCCATTTGAACTGACATTTCTTTTCAACTGCGTACTGCGATCAGAAAAAAGCACATTCTTGAGCGATTTCTTGCAGAAATTTCCCTTGCATCAAGATAGGCCGAGAAATTACTTGTCAGCAGCGAATCAAGCTTAACTGTGGAAGTGCTCATAAGAACACTAAGCTGAGAAGCAGGCTTTGTCCTAGTGAGGACGTCATGCCAAGAAGAAAAAGAAGAAGAAGACGTGAGAAATATGGACAAATTCTGATTTAAAGTTACTACAGCAAAGAACATCGCAGAAGAGAACTGACAAAATCGACTCAAACTGTAAGAAATTTTTTAAATAAATCAGCTGTTGAACCGACATTAGCAAAAAAGATCAATCGCTAAACGTCTAACACTTTCCGTCACAAGCGAAAGATTTGAAGTTAAAGGATTTGAACTTTGTTAGGCGAATCTTCAACTAATTTGCCATGTTACAATCAAGTCCTTCACAAATCAATGGCGTTCAGTGATTTCGTAAAGGTATTCCAAAATAACGAGTCGATTTCCAAGTAAAGTGTGAAAGTGCTACGGCGCGCAGTTTGGGAAGTGCTGCCGCAGACTGTTGCTGATAATGACGATGATGATGCTAGAAATCGATTTTCGTGCCATGACTCCCGCTTCGTTGTTTCGGTTGAGTGCAGCAGGTCACATTCCATTATTACATCCTCCCTCGCGTAACACTAGTTTTTTACAGCTGGCGACGACGAAGAGCTGTGGTAGTTGAGATAATATCAGTCAAATTCAATATTTATAGGTCATAGAAGCGATGGTAAGGATAAATGGGGATAGATACATACTAGTAAACTAGGTGGTATGAATATGCGGAGTCGAGACATTGTATGCAAAATTATACGTGATTTAGTTTGTTCACTTCTTCAAGTTTTAGGTGATTTTTCTGTCCCCTATTTTTTTTTGTACGAAAATTAAAAAAAAAGTATGGCGCGTAAGAAATACTCTCCCCCCATGATCCATTACGTAATTATTGGACGGCCCCTTTCTCGATTTGAGCTTTGAAAAACGACTGACGCGCTCCTTCGCATCCATCTTCTCCAACGGAATGTAACGGAGGAGGTGCATGGTTCTTAATAGGTAAATTATGTACAAATAGTGCGCATTGTCTTTCAATGAATAAAGACAAAGCAAAATTGTATCACCCCGTTATAGATTCATTCCAACTATTTTTCCTTTCACTTCTATTGCTTACGGAAATTCAGCTAGACACATAGAAAATTTTCCGCAAAAATCACGTACCAGTAAACGTGGATGCATTATTGATGATCTCTCAGATGGTCAAAGCAGTGAACAGAACATGATTTGCTCAGGTGGCCGTGATGACGGTGTCAAACTGTCTCGAGGGCAACTTTTTTTGGTTTCAGCAGGGGAACCAACCAGAGACATAGCGGTACAATTTGGTAAAAGTTTTTTGCGACTGTAAGAAATTGGATAGAAAATAAAAAAACTGCTCACTGCTTTACTGTAGACAAAATTTCAAGTTATTGTAGTTAGTTCGTCATTCAAATTTCAACAAATTCGGACAACCAGAATCTGAGATGCAGAGCCTCAAACATGGTCATTTTGTATGGTGAAACAGCATTTGGTTACTAACTGTTGTCACTAGCTTTATTTACCATTAAATTTATATCATGTTCCATATACAAACGGAATTTCTTCATGAATTACATCAGTGCTACCGGCAGAAACAAAAATTTCCTAATTTAAAAAAAAAATTGTTTGACTAAATAATTTTAGAAAATATAATAAATAATGTCTATAAAATGTCATTTTATCCTTGAAAAAACAAATTGCACCACCGCTTTCTTTGATCGTGCTTCAATAGTAGTTTACGGAACAAGTTGCAGAATGATGATTTTTACAGCACGAGTCGTAAATTTATCCTACGAGGCTTGCCGAGTAGGATAATTATGACGAGTGCTGTAAAAATCGATTTCTGCAACGAGTTACGTACAACATTCTTTGCAATTTCGTAGAAGACCACTTGAAGGTATTAAAAATTATACCGGAATGCATTCACCATGATTTTACCATTTCTGAAAAATTGTTGTGTTATGATTCATTACGCAACTCAAAACAGTTGCGTAATGAGAAAGCGTTGCGTAATGGATCATTACAGCACTGGTTTCAGTTGCGTAATGACTATTCCCGCACTGCATACTTCAGTACAGGAAAGTAGCCCGTTTCATGACAGATTGGCGTGATGAAAAACAGCCTATTACGATGAGAAATTGCAAAAAATCAATTTTGCAATACCTGCCTAACAGATTATGGGTATTTAGTTGATGTTTGTGGGTCATACTTTCATTATAACAGCGTATTTCGAAATTATTTATTGGTACAATTGATTACTTGATGTAAGAAAATTTGTTGTTTTACCGAAATCACTGAAGTTATAGAGCAGTTTAATTTATTTGTGGAATATGCCAAAAATTTTAATGGTGAATAACTGATTTTATCATGGATGAGTTTTTAATCTTTTTCGGCTTTTTATTGGTGCTTCAAACAGTCTGCCAAACAGTTTGATCTCACTAGATTATCGTCCAAATTGATGGTATTGATTTATGGTGCTGATGGGACGACAATGGCACTGACACAATTGGTGGGTTCCTTTCATGACCGACATCAAGCTGGATGTCTGGAACATGCCTCTTCATGTGAATCAACATGCTTACCAATCTGGAAAGTCCACTGTGACTCTTTTACACAAAGTTGTATACGATATCGAGAAAGCATTCGCTCAGAAGCAATCCTGCTTGGGTGTTTTTTTGGATATTGAGGGTGCCTTTGATAACGTGTCTTTCGATGCCATATTGGAAGCAGCACGAAACCATGGGCAACCTACAATGATTACCAATTGGATTCATCAAATGCTCAAAAACCGACATCTCTTCTCGACATTGCGTCAAGCAGCGAAAATTGAGTGTTTGCGGATGCCCCCAAGGGGGAGTCTTGTCACCACTTTTGTGGAATCTCGTAGCAGATACGCTATTGAGGCAACTCAATAATAGCGGTTTTCCAACATATGGATTTGCCGACGACTATCTAGCTCTGATAGTTGGTATGTGCATAAGCACCCTATTCGACCTGATGCAAAGTGCTCTTCAGGTAGTCGAGAGTTGGTGTCGCCAATATGGCCTTTCGGTTAACCCGAATAAAACATCTATTGTTCTGTTTACGGAAAGACGAAACCGCAATGGAATTCGACCTTTACGTCTTTTTGGCACTAAGATTAATGTGACTGATCAAGTAAAGTATGTCGGAGTCATTCTAGATTTCAAACTTTCATGGACACCTCACATTGATTTCAGAGTCAAAAAAGCTTGCATGGCCTTCGGTCAATGCCGGCGAACCTTTGGTAAAACTTGGGGCCTCAAACCCAAATATATCAAATGGATTTACACTACAGTTGTTCGACCAATATTGGCATATGGATGTCTTGTGTGGTGGCAAAAGGGCGAAGTGAGAACAATCCAATCAAAATTGAGCCATCTCCAAAGGATGTGCTTGATGGCGATGTCCGGTGCGTTCTCTACAACTCCCACAGCAGCGCTCGAGGCCCTTTTCGACGTTGCGCCACTACACATATATCTTAAACAAGAAGCACTTTCTTGCTCTTACCGTTTATGGGTACTGGATCTACTGGAGAGAAATCCAGTGAATCGTAGATCTACACACACTTCGTTGTTTCCACTTTTGGTGAATTGGGACAAAATTGTCCTTGCTCCAAGTGATCTCACAATTGCTTGTAACTTTCCTTACAGGACATTTACCACACAATTCCCTTCACGGGAAGAGTGGACGTCTGGCTATTTGGAAAGAAGTATATCAAACAATATAGTATGTTACACTGATGGCTCCCTTCTTGAAGGTAGAGCTGGTGCAGGAGTATATTCTCGTGAGCTATGGCTGAATCAGTTTTACTCACTTGGTAGAAACTGCACCGTTTTTCAGGCGGAAATATTTGCCCTTATGTGTGGAGTGCAATCAGCACTTCAACAGCGCGTAATGGGTAAAGTCATATACTTCTGTTCAGATAGTCAAGCTGCTATAAAAGCTCTCGCTTCGGCCAACTCAAGGTCGAAGCTTGTTATCGCATGTCGAACTCAAATTGAGGAACTGAATTCAGTCAACTCTGTAAACCTTGTATGGGTACCTGGCCATTCTTCCATCGTTGGAAATGAATTGGCTGATGAGCTAGCTCGCGATGGAGCATCGCATGACTTCATTGGCCCTGAGCCGGCTATTCCAATTTCGAAGTGCTGGGTGAAGCTTCAAATAAATTCTTGGGCGGCAACTCAGCACAAGCAATATTGGAATAGTTTGGAGTCATGTCGTCAAACAAAATTGTACATTACTGAGCCATCTCCAAGGGTGCCGAAATATTTAACAAATCTGTCAAAGCAGAATTGCAGTCTCTTGGTCAGAGCGTTGACAGGCCACTGCCGACTCAACAATCACATGGCAAATATTCAACGTGCTGACTCATTTGTGTGTGATAGTTGTGACTCCGATTATGGAACTTCGTATCACCTGATATGTAACTGTCCAGTTTTTGCGCAAATGCGATTCCAATTACTTGGTAAACACTTATTAAGTGAAACTGAATTCAGAAGCCTGAATCTTCAGGACATTCTGTTATTCTTAACCCGCTGTGGTAATGAGCTATAGGCTCTCTTTACGCTCATGCGTTTTGCAGTGCCCTTTTTAGGGCGCTGTTCGAACCCATTGTGGTGTGGAGATACATGCTCTCATTTCGCTTATGCGATCTTCCCTCTTCAAGGGACCCCACTCCTATTTCCTCCCATCTTTCCCTTCCCTTTCCTCTCCCATCGGGTAGATGATGAAATAGGCTCAAATATGGCGATGGCACAAATCTCCCAACTGGTGGGGAACGTGCCTTTGGAGCCGGCCTTCTGATACCTAATACCTGATATGGTGCTGATGGGACGACAATGGCACTGACACAATTGGTGGGTTCCTTTCATGACCGACATCAAGCTGGATTTAATACGGCGATGGAGACCCGTTATACTTTTTCTTCCGACGGATACTTTTTCCGTGAGAATCATTCTGCTGTTGCATTTCCATAAACACCGGGTATATCTTACAATGTGCATATAGGGCGATGTAGGACTGTAAGGCACTTATAGCAGTAATTAATGGCTTGCGGCGTTATCCAGGATGGCCACTGGCATTCCCAGCGATTGCAGTGTGAAAGGCAACAATCTGGTGCAACTGTAAATGTGGTACATTTCGTCACAAATCACTACTTGTGGTTGTACTGTGATGTTATCCAATGCAAGAGAATCCATTCCGAACAATAAAATTGTACCCGTGGGCGACTATTGTGAAAGAGAAGTGATAGTTTTGTGTCTGATAGAGTAGGACATCAGCAGCAACGTAAGTATTACCGGTCCAAACGGTAGCTTGAAATATATTTCTAGAATTATAAAAACGGATGAAGAAAATTTGTTATTTGTTCATGGAAATAGGAAGCCAAATTTAATACTTTACTAAGTAATGCAACTTTACATTTTTATCCTTTGTGTAATTTGACCTCAACATTTAGACCGTTTTGAGTACCGTGTACTAAATCAAACTTCTTTCAATAAGGCGAAATTATACAATAAGGTCGAATCAGCTATTTGTATTCTTTGTAGACCGTTCAACAAAGTTTCAGATTTTTACAGATTCCAGTTTTTCCTAGAGCAGTGCTGGTAGCAGATCTCTTTATAGAGTCTCAGTCACTACTGTAATATAAGTCTTTATTTTCGATGAAAAGTCTCTAAATCCCTTTCTAAAGTCACTTTTTTCCTGTAGTGAGTCCTTGTGTGGCTCGTGCGGCTCCAAAGATTACTCAAAATTTTCTTCAGGTATCCCTTTTAGTGATGATTTCCTGACATTAAATTTGATTAATAGACCAATAGATTATTTTTTTCTGATTCAGCAACAAATTTGCATTTCCATTTAAGTAGACAATTTCTAAAGAAATGTAATTTCCTTCTGCATGCTTATGTTCTTAATTTAACGAAATTGGGTGGGGCAAAATTTCAACCTTAGCGGAATAATCAATATTTCCAGAAAAACTAAGATCCTTCAACATATTGGCTGCAATTTTACTGAACAAACTTGTGTCAAAATATTTGCTCATTTTAGTTATTACAGTTTTGAAATTGTTTGTCCTAAACAAACTTTTGCCCCACCACACAGTGGGACGGATTGGGGTTTTAGGAGGAAAGATGGAACTCACACATTTAATTGTGATTCTACGTAAAAGTGATGTTCTACAAAGTTTTTTCTATTTTGAAAACATTTTTTTTTTGGTCGGAACGAAAATTAGGGTGACCCCTTGTGAAAAAAGATAATCATCAAAACTATTTTATTTCAAGGAATATCGGTATAGTTTGTTCTACACATTTGAAGATCAGGAAATTTTAGGCTGATTTAACAATTTTTTTTCTAGCTGACTATTTTAGAACATTTTTTGTTAATTCCCATCAAAAATAGGTATTTGTGTTTCATTTTTTTATTTCAAGTTTCTCAGCAAAGTTGTCTTCTTATCACCTTTAGTCCTAATCTGAACGCATATTTCAAGGTGAAGATGAATCGAGGCCAAACCTTAAATTTTCAAGATCACAAATCTGGAGAACCGAACACCCGTATGAGCTGAAAACTTAATCGATTGGTCACATTTTTGCATTCGTTCAGCATTTTTGCATTCGTATATCGTGTGGCAGGTACGAAGATACTCTATACCTGGGAAGACGAGAAAATTTCCAACCCGAAAAGATCCTCGACCGGTGGGATTCGAACCCACGACCCTCAGCTTGGTCTTGCTGAATAGCTGCGCGTTTACCGCTACGGCTATCTGGGCCCCCAGCTAGTGACCAATCGATTAAGTTTTCAGCACAAACGGATGTTTGGTTCACCAGATTTGTACTCTTGAAAGTTAAAGGTTTGGCTTCGATTCGTCTTCACCTTAAGGTGATTATAAAACGAAGCCAAACTTTGAATTTTCAAGTGCACAAGAGGAGAGAATCTGACAACAGTTCGCGTTGAAAACCAATCAAATTGCTTGCTTGCTGGTGGTGACCAATGGGATAGATTTTCAACGCGGAGCGCTGTTTGGTTCTCAAGTCTTGTGCTTTTGAAAATTTGAGGTGTGACTTTGTTCTATAATCACCTTTAGGCCAGTAGATCAATATAACAAACAAAACGATTTTTTTTTTCACATGACAATTATTTTATTTCGGCTTTGAATGTGAATAAGAAACGCTTTTTGTTTATTATTTCAATAAAGTACTTCTGAATTGAGTCAATTAATTCAGTAATAAAAATAAGGATTTTTTTTAAACTCTTCTAAATCTCTCTAAAATTCTCATTACTGCAAATCCGTGTACAAATAATTTGTGTATCGTAGGAAATATAACGCGTATCTTGAACGGTCGATTTCTAAATTATGTTTTTTGATTATGATGCTGACTTTCTAGTCTAGATTAAGCTTGAGCTTGAGCTTGAGCTTGATTGACCGCCCGTGGATGCTACTTCAGTATCGCCAGATCAGCTGCACTTACACAAGGAACCAACCGAATGACTGCTTGGGACCAACAGACACCCTCAGTGTATAAGTGCTAGTGATCTTCTATTTTTAGGCAACAATGGCGCCTGACACGTCAGAGATCGCAGCAGGCTGTGCGCGCAAGCGGCTGCGTTTTCGAATTCGCTGTCACATTTATCTCGGTTTCGTGTTGTTTTCGATTCGGCTGATAAAAGACCAAAATGGCTGATGGCATAGCACTTGATGGCGACACACATTTAGAAGAAAAGTGCTGCTTTGAGAAGTGATTACAGCGTGATCAGTGTGAAGATGGTCAATCAGTTAGGTTTTTAGTAATCGGCAGTGCCATGTGTTGGTATAAGAATGACTTTCAACCTATAATTTTGCGATTGCGGTAGGTGGTTTGGATGGTACTATGCCACCCATATCCGAAGCATTCTTCACAGTGTTTAATGCTTTGGGCCAAATTGTTTATCACGATTGATGTTTGTCTCAGTTTTGCACAGTAATACCGTTTGGGCGTGTGGTTTAGTGATGACCGAATGTCTTTATACTACGTGAAAAGGTGAAGAAAGTGCTTCGAATTGTTGGGTAGACAGCGTCGTAGTCATCTTGGATAAATTTGGTGAGATTGTTCCTATATTTATTGTTACCTTTATAAACTAAATACGTGCCAGTTTCAAAGAGCATATCTTTGGGTTTGGAAGTGTGTTTGTATTATCATTATCCATTTGATAGCGGTAGGCACACATGCGGGGCTTATTGTTGGTGAAAGTGACTTATGAATGGATGTGTCTCTCCAGCCATTCTGAAATGGGTCACTGGATCTGCAATAGAGCTATCACCTTCTAAGTCCTGGACTAAAGCTTTCTGCAAGAGCATCTATAAGCATTTCAGAAAGATTTCTTTCATAATATCACTGCCGGACAGTGGGTGTTAGTTGGATTACACACACACAATGGCGCCTGATACGTCAGAATGCAGACCAATGAGGGGAAGGGGGAAGAATTGATGATGCATTAAACTGGCTCCCACGTAGACCGTGTATACCACTGCGTCTACGCCAGTTCATGCGGAAAGGTGTAGGGCTGGTATTTTTTTTATGGCAGAAAGGCTTGCTGTTTGGTTCGCAGACTGCCTATGTATCAGGCGCAAGGAAAGGTGTGCTATAATTATGGGAAACGGTTTTTTTGTCCTTCTCGGGTTGTAGCTATGAAATGCTATGAACTGTGATAGAGCAACTGTGATATATTAAGAGTAGAAGACAGAAGCAAATGAAAATACAGCTACAAAGTACGAGGAAAGGGACTGGCCTGGGATTGAACCCATGACCTGCTTATGAAGCAGAAGCGGAAACTATTGGACCACCAACCCCTTTACTTTTACGTTCTGAATCTTCAGGAATTCGTGAGAACTTGTCAATGAACGAAAGATAAATTTGGTATCAACGAATATGGTCACTCCAAAGCCTCTGTTACAGGTTGCCTAAACCAAAAAAAGTTATAATGGATTGTCAAAACAATTTAAAATGAGTTCTCTATACATTGTTTTATGTTTTCAACTATAAATATTGTTGGTTTTCTTTTGAAAAGCTTGGTATACTACTGATTCAGAAGTTCATGTTAAAATATTACATATTATTAGTGATGGCGCGATAACCGTGGCCAACTCCGGTCGGGTCGGGGTGGACTGTATTTTCGGAATGAAAGGAACAACACCACTGATTCTGCTAGTCCACAGTACACTTTATTGCACTACACTACACTACACTGTTCACTAGTTACACTTTACTTCACTTGGATCGGTATAAACTTCGCGGCGGTAGAAACAAGACTAACTCCCATGGTGGAGCGGTCGCGTATTTATATCAGTGCATGCCTGTTCTAGAAGTTTCGACGGTTCTCATTCTCGAAGGTACTCATTCTCGAAGCTTCTGGAACAGCACTCACTGACGGAACTCTCGTTGTGGATATAGTCACTCATAGGGAACTCACGGCACTTGGGTTCCTATTGGTCACTCAAATGGTACTCACGCTCTCTGTTGATACTTCTGCACTCAGTGACGTAGTCAGGTTGGGTCGAGAAGGGGCCACATTCAGATGCACTTTGAGTCGCACATGTTTACGGCTCGTTCCGTACGGAACATACTCCCCCCGGTTGACACGTAGTTTCAACAGTATGTTGTTGGGCTTGGGGAGATGTTCTTGTCGCTTCATGATCATTCTTTCGGTGGGCGGAATCTGGGTCGGATAAGTCGGAACTCTTTCGCATCGCTTGTACTAGGTGCATATTGGGCGGGATTCGGTGAGTGGAATTGTTGATCGGAGAGGGTGTCAGCTGAGTAGGCATCCTGTCGACTGGGTCTGGTTTCCTTGGAATTGGTCGGTATCTTCCTTATGGTATGCTGCTCAATCGCTGGAAAGCTCGGGACGCTGTACGGTGGAGTGCGATGTGTTGGCAACTTGGTGGCTCGGTTTCGGTGCATCTTCCTGTCGGTCGTATTGGTAGAAGTCTAACTCGTTACTCTTAGATTGGAATTGTCGCTGCTCTGGACTGTTGTTGCTTGGTGACTGCTGTGTGGTTGTTGAATTCACAATCTGTTGGATGTTCGATTTATCTCCAGTGCGTTGGTCGGTTGGATCGGCTTGAGTATCGTGCTTTCCCTTAATTGGTGGACTTGGATCTGGAACCTGGTATCTATTACAATCCTTTGCTGTTGTTTGGAAGTGCTTCGGGTGTGGATCGGATGACTTTCGTATTGTATGCTCAATCAAATGGCTCCTCGGTTGTACGTGGTTCGCTAGTTCGTGGTTGTCCTGCGGGTTTTCACAATTCATCTTCTTTGGCTTCTCCTGTACTACGGGCGCTAGGAAGTAAAGCTTCGTCCAGTCGGCGCGATATTCATCGACAGCACGGATCGGGTCGTTGAACGGTTGTTGTTGTGGATTCGGACCTCTGGCGGGACTTTTTCCTTGGGCGACTGTCATGTCTTCGATCGTCGTGCGTACAACATTGTATCGGTCTTCGAAATCGGCGAATACTTCCTTCTGTCGTTGGAGAGCGGTGTCTGAGACTATCGTTATCACCTTGCTGTGTATGGCGCAGAACTCGGCGTGAGCGTCCTCAACGTTCTTTAAGTATGTCCTGAGTCGAGGTATGCTCACCTGATCCGTGACGGCAGCAAGTGCGCTTTGCACTCGCTCTAGCTTCAGGCTCACGTGAGTTTGGAGGCGTGATAGCGACGAAAGCTCGTTCAACATGTTCGGATTGACGGTTGTCTTCCAATCGGTGTTTCGGGCGATCATAGCGGCGTCCTGATCGTTCGACTCAGTAGCGGATCTCATTTTCGGCATGCAATTCTGCTGCATAGCGTCTCCTGATGGAATTTGGAAGTCCCTGGCTTTGGGATTCGTGTCGGGTCGAAACAGTCACTCTGAGCAGGGATTCTTCGGCGTTTGGCGGGTGTCGAACAAACACGGTGACGGATGCACGTCCTGGTCCAAGAAAGTGTCACAAAACGTGTCGGTGATTCGTGTTGGGCAGCGGAACGAATGTCTTCTTCCTGGCGATACACGTCTCGGTATGGGTACCGTGCAGACGTGTCGGATTATTGGCGGCTGCGAGACAAATCTACTCTTCTCGGCGAAACACGTGCCGGTATGGGTACCGCGCAAACGTGTCGGATAAATGGGCGGCTTAATTGAATAGCTGGCTCCTCTTGCAGTACACGTTGTGGTCAGGGCACCACGGAAACGTGTCGGATTGGGCGGCAATAGTGAACAACCAACTCCTCTCGAAAATACACGTTTGGGCGCACAGCCAGGCAAACGTGCCGGAAATTCTCGCGATGAGCGGCGGCGTTGGTGGTTGATCACTTCCTCGGGCGGGTGGTACACGTCTTGGTGGGGGCACCAAGCAGACGTGTCGGCTAAACGGTTGGATTCAGTGAACAGCTAGAACACGGCGTGGTACACGCACCACAGAACCGTGTCGGATAGGGCGGCGATAGTGATCCTCTCCTCTCGGAATGCACGTTTGGGTTCACAACCAGGCAAACGTGCCGGAACTACTCGCGGTGAGTAGCGGTGTTGGTAGATGATCACTTCTTCGGGCGGAACGATACACGTCTTGGTGAAGGCACCAAGCAGACGTGTCGGCGACGATGACTAGTAGAATCCTCCTTGAATTACACGCTTTGGTCTGGGTCACCACGCAAGCGTGCCGGAATAGCTCTCGTCAAGCGGCGGATGTGTCGATTCCTTTCCTACGGCGGGTGGCGCTGGATCCGGCTCGAAGGACCACTATGTTGGCGCGTTAACCGTGGCCAACTCCGGTCGGGTCGGGGTGGACTGCATTTTCGGAATGAAAGGAACAACACCACTGATTCTGCTAGTCCACAGTACACTTTATTGCACTACACTACACTACACTGTTCACTAGTTACACTTTACTTCACTTGGATCGGTATAAACTTCGCGGCGGTAGAAACAAGACTAACTCCCATGGTGGAGCGGTCGCGTATTTATATCAGTGCATGCCTGTTCTAGAAGTTTCGACGGTTCTCATTCTCGAAGGTACTCATTCTCGAAGCTTCTGGAACAGCACTCACTGACGGAACTCTCGTTGTGGATATAGTCACTCATAGGGAACTCACGGCTCTTGGGTTCCTATTGGTCACTCAAATGGTACTCACGCTCTCTGTTGATACTTCTGCACTCAGTGACGTAGTCAGGTTGGGTCGAGAAGGGGCCACATTCAGATGCACTTTGAGTCGCACATGTTTACGGCTCGTTCCGTACGGAACATACTCCCCCGGTTGACACGTAGTTTCAACAGTATGTTGTTGGGCTTGGGGAGATGTTCTTGTCGCTTCATGATCATTCTTTTCGGTGGGCGGAATCTGGGTCGGATAAGTCGGAACTCTTTCGCATCGCTTGTACTAGGTGCATATTGGGCGGGATTCGGTGAGTGGAATTTTCGATCGGAGAGGGTGTCAGCTGAGTAGGCATCCTGTCGACTGGTTCTGGTTTCCTTGGAATTGGTCGGTATCTTCCTTATGGTATGCTGCTCAATCGCTGGAAAGCTCGGACGCTGTACGGTGGAGTGCGATGTGTTGGCAACTTGGTGGCTCGGTTTCGGTGCATCTTCCTGTCGGTCGTATGGTAGAAGTCTAACTCGTTACTCTTAGATTGGAATTGTCGCTGCTCTGGACTGTTGTTGCTTGGTGACTGCTGTGTGGTTGTTGAATTCACAATCTGTTGGATGTTCGATTTATCTCCAGTGCGTTGGTCGGTTGGATCGGCTTGAGTATCGTGCTTTCCCTTAATTGGTGGACTTGGATCTGGAACCTGGTATCTATTACAATCCTTTGCTGTTGTTTGGAAGTGCTTCGGGTGTGGATCGGATGACTTTCGTATTGTATGCTCAATCAAATGGCTCCTCGGTTGTACGTGGTTCGCTAGTTCGTGGTTGTCCTGCGGGTTTTCACAATTCATCTTCTTTGGCTTCTCCTGTACTACGGGCGCTAGGAAGTAAAGCTTCGTCCAGTCGGCGCGATATTCATCGACAGCACGGATCGGGTCGTTGAACGGTTGTTGTTGTGGATTCGGACCTCTGGCGGGACTTTTTCCTTGGGCGACTGTCATGTCTTCGATCGTCGTGCGTACAACATTGTATCGGTCTTCGAAATCGGCGAATACTTCCTTCTGTCGTTGGAGAGCGGTGTCTGAGACTATCGTTATCACCTTGCTGTGTATGGCGCAGAACTCGGCGTGAGCGTCCTCAACGTTCTTTAAGTATGTCCTGAGTCGAGGTATGCTCACCTGATCCGTGACGGCAGCAAGTGCGCTTTGCACTCGCTCTAGCTTCAGGCTCACGTGAGTTTGGAGGCGTGATAGCGACGAAAGCTCGTTCAACATGTTCGGATTGACGGTTGTCTTCCAATCGGTGTTTCGGGCGATCATAGCGGCGTCCTGATCGTTCGACTCAGTAGCGGATCTCATTTTCGGCATGCAATTCTGCTGCATAGCGTCTCCTGATGGAATTTGGAAGTCCCTGGCTTTGGGATTCGTGTCGGGTCGAAACAGTCACTCTGAGCAGGGATTCTTCGGCGTTTGGCGGGTGTCGAACAAACACGGTGACGGATGCACGTCCTGGTCCAAGAAAGTGTCACAAAACGTGTCGGTGATTCGTGTTGGGCAGCGGAACGAATGTCTTCTTCCTGGCGATACACGTCTCGGTATGGGTACCGTGCAGACGTGTCGGATTATTGGCGGCTGCGAGACAAATCTACTCTTCTCGGCGAAACACGTGCCGGTATGGGTACCGCGCAAACGTGTCGGATAAATGGGCGGCTTAATTGAATAGCTGGCTCCTCTTGCAGTACACGTTGTGGTCAGGGCACCACGGAAACGTGTCGGATTGGGCGGCAATAGTGAACAACCAACTCCTCTCGAAAATACACGTTTGGGCGCACAGCCAGGCAAACGTGCCGGAAATTCTCGCGATGAGCGGCGGCGTTGGTGGTTGATCACTTCCTCGGGCGGGTGGTACACGTCTTGGTGGGGGCACCAAGCAGACGTGTCGGCTAAACGGTTGGATTCAGTGAACAGCTAGAACACGGCGTGGTACACGCACCACAGAACCGTGTCGGATAGGGCGGCGATAGTGATCCTCTCCTCTCGGAATGCACGTTTGGGTTCACAACCAGGCAAACGTGCCGGAACTACTCGCGGTGAGTAGCGGTGTTGGTAGATGATCACTTCTTCGGGCGGAACGATATGTTGGAGTATGCAATGATTGTGCCTCGTATGCAAAGCGGCAGCACTGGATGTATGTAGCTGTATGAGTGAGGCTGCGACGCATGCGCCAGTAAGGCAGGCGGCGAGCGCGCCAAATAGCAAGGAAGAAAGGGAGAATGGAAAGTTTGCCATTCATCCGTAATGTGATGTTCGATCCGTTCAGACGTGTTTATTAAAGCTTTCTCGTTGCGTACAGTAGTCAAGTTGTAGTTGTTTCTTTCCTACCGAAATCCTGGTTCCGCGTTCCGCTTCGGTGACCCTGTTCTGCGTTGTGGTGTGTCCACCTCTGCCCAACAGGTTATGGGCCCAGCAGTGCCGAAGGGAAGCTTCTGGATTGCATAGGAAAAAGGTTCCGAGAGAGTGAAAGTGATCACGCCGTGTGTGAGTGTGTGTGAGTTGTTTCTCCGCGGTGGTGATTTTGCGAGGACAAAATGGCGGATGTGAACAAGTTTGCGTTTGCCAGGTTGAATAACCAAAACTGGCAAATATGGAAGTTCCGGATGGAGATGCTCCTGACCAGGGAGGAGCTATGGTATGTTGTCGGTGATGCGAGGCCGGCTGTAGTGACCGATCAGTGGACGAAAGACGATAGGAAAGCTCGTGCCACTATCGGACTGTGCATAGACGACAATCAGTTCGGTTTGGTGAAAGAAGCGGACAGTGCGAAAGCTTTCTGGGATGGTTTGAAAGCTTATCACGAGAAGAACATGGTAACGTCACGTGTATCTTTGCTGAAGAAACTGTGCTCGTTAAATCTCGCAGAAGAAGGTGACCTTGAGAGTCATCTGGTGGTGTTGGACGATTTGTTCGACCGTTTGACGAATGCAGGCCAACAGCTAGAGGAGTCGCTGCGGATTGCGATGATCTTGCGTAGCTTGCCTGATTCGTATGGTGGTTTGGTCACGGCGTTGGAGAGTCGTGCCGATGTGGACATCACGATGCAGCTTGTGAAGTCGAAGCTGATCGATGAGTTTGAGCGTCGGAGGGAGCGTTCCGGCGAAATGAGTGTAACGAAAGCTATGAAAAGTGTGGTAGTGCAAAATGAAGTGCAAAGCGTGGGTGGACTCGGCAATAGAGCACCAGTGAGAAGATGCTACTTTTGCGACAAGCCCGGTCATTTGCGTCGCAACTGTCGATTATTTTTGCTAGCGAAGCAGGAGCTAGAACGAGAGTGCGAAGATAAGAAGAAGCCGGACGACAGAGTGCGTGTGCGGCAAAACGCGAGACAAGCGAAGGACGAAAATTGTGGTGCCAGTGTGTGTTTTATGGCTGGAGTGGATCAGCAAAAGTGCTGGTACATTGACAGTGGAGCAAGTCGGCACATGACGAGCGATAGAAACTTTTTCAAATCGCTGAAAGAAAGAAAAGGCCCGAGTGTAGTGTTAGCGAATGGTAAAGTGGTTACCGCTGCTGGTTGTGGCGAAGGTTTTGTGAACGGTGTGGACGGAAACGGAAGCAAAGTGGAGATTAAGCTCACCGATGTGTTGTACGTTCCGTCGTTGAAGAGTGGACTCGTGTCAGTGGACAGACTGACGGCAAAATATTTTTCGGTTAAATTTAAGAAGGATGCATCCGGGAAGAAAGTTGTGATTGGTGAAAAGTCAGGGTCGTTGTATCGGCTGAAGTTGGCGAAAGTTGAGAAGAAAGTGGAGGGCCAGCGGCCGATAATTGGCGAGAAGAAGACAACGAAGGGAAGAAGTTCACCAGTCGGTGTGGTGAGCTGGTATTCGGAGAAGAAGCCGAGTAGAGCCGAAGAACGTGAAGAAGAAGAAGAATACTTCGATGCGGGCACTTCAAGCGAGGAAGTGGAGCCGTTGCAAGTGGCGGAGTCCCACAGTGGAAACTCGGATACGGATGCTGATGACTGGAGGAAAGTTAGACGATCCAGGAGGAGCAATCGTGGAATTCGACCCGACCGGTTGGTTGATTACGTTGTTTGAAGCAGGAGGAGATCAACCCGGCAAAGAAAGGCAGAGAGGATGCGGACGAGTACGAGGACAACATTGAGGAGGAGTGTTGGAGTATGCAATGATTGTGCCTCGTATGCAAAGCGGCAGCACTGGATGTATGTAGCTGTATGAGTGAGGCTGCGACGCATGCGCCAGTAAGGCAGGCGGCGAGCGCGCCAAATAGCAAGGAAGAAAGGGAGAATGGAAAGTTTGCCATTCATCCGTAATGTGATGTTCGATCCGTTCAGACGTGTTTATTAAAGCTTTCTCGTTGCGTACAGTAGTCAAGTTGTAGTTGTTTCTTTCCTACCGAAATCCTGGTTCCGCGTTCCGCTTCGGTGACCCTGTTCTGCGTTGTGGTGTGTCCACCTCTGCCCAACACGATACACGTCTTGGTGAAGGCACCAAGCAGACGTGTCGGCGACGATGACTAGTAGAATCCTCCTTGAATTACACGCTTTGGTCTGGGTCACCACGCAAGCGTGCCGGAATAGCTCTCGTCAAGCGGCGGATGTGTCGATTCCTTTCCTACGGCGGGTGGCGCTGGATCCGGCTCGAAGGACCACTATGTTGGCGCGTTAACCGTGGCCAACTCCGGTCGGGTCGGGGTGGACTGCATTTTCGGAATGAAAGGAACAACACCACTGATTCTGCTAGTCCACAGTACACTTTATTGCACTACACTACACTACACTGTTCACTAGTTACACTTTACTTCACTTGGATCGGTATAAACTTCGCGGCGGTAGAAACAAGACTAACTCCCATGGTGGAGCGGTCGCGTATTTATATCAGTGCATGCCTGTTCTAGAAGTTTCGACGGTTCTCATTCTCGAAGGTACTCATTCTCGAAGCTTCTGGAACAGCACTCACTGACGGAACTCTCGTTGTGGATATAGTCACTCATAGGGAACTCACGGCACTTGGGTTCCTATTGGTCACTCAAATGGTACTCACGCTCTCTGTTGATACTTCTGCACTCAGTGACGTAGTCAGGTTGGGTCGAGAAGGGGCCACATTCAGATGCACTTTGAGTCGCACATGTTTACGGCTCGTTCCGTACGGAACATACTCCCCCCGGTTGACACGTAGTTTCAACAGTATGTTGTTGGGCTTGGGGAGATGTTCTTGTCGCTTCATGATCATTCTTTTCGGTGGGCGGAATCTGGGTCGGATAAGTCGGAACTCTTTCGCATCGCTTGTACTAGGTGCATATTGGGCGGGATTCGGTGAGTGGAATTGTTGATCGGAGAGGGTGTCAGCTGAGTAGGCATCCTGTCGACTGGGTCTGGTTTCCTTGGAATTGGTCGGTATCTTCCTTATGGTATGCTGCTCAATCGCTGGAAAGCTCGGACGCTGTACGGTGGAGTGCGATGTGTTGGCAACTTGGTGGCTCGGTTTCGGTGCATCTTCCTGTCGGTCGTATTGGTAGAAGTCTAACTCGTTACTCTTAGATTGGAATTGTCGCTGCTCTGGACTGTTGTTGCTTGGTGACTGCTGTGTGGTTGTTGAATTCACAATCTGTTGGATGTTCGATTTATCTCCAGTGCGTTGGTCGGTTGGATCGGCTTGAGTATCGTGCTTTCCCTTAATTGGTGGACTTGGATCTGGAACCTGGTATCTATTACAATCCTCTGCTGTTGTTTGGAAGTGCTTCGGGTGTGGATCGGATGACTTTCGTATTGTATGCTCAATCAAATGGCTCCTCGGTTGTACGTGGTTCGCTAGTTCGTGGTTGTCCTGCGGGTTTTCACAATTCATCTTCTTTGGCTTCTCCTGTACTACGGGCGCTAGGAAGTAAAGCTTCGTCCAGTCGGCGCGATATTCATCGACAGCACGGATCGGATCGTTGAACGGTTGTTGTTGTGGATTCGGACCTCTGGCGGGACTTTTTCCTTGGGCGACTGTCATGTCTTCGATCGTCGTGCGTACAACATTGTATCGGTCTTCGAAATCGGCGAATACTTCCTTCTGTCGTTGGAGAGCGGTGTCTGAGACTATCGTTATCACCTTGCTGTGTATGGCGCAGAACTCGGCGTGAGCGTCCTCAACGTTCTTTAAGTATGTCCTGAGTCGAGGTATGCTCACCTGATCCGTGACGGCAGCAAGTGCGCTTTGCACTCGCTCTAGCTTCAGGCTCACGTGAGTTTGGAGGCGTGATAGCGACGAAAGCTCGTTCAACATGTTCGGATTGACGGTTGTCTTCCAATCGGTGTTTCGGGCGATCATAGCGGCGTCCTGATCGTTCGACTCAGTAGCGGATCTCATTTTCGGCATGCAATTCTGCTGCATAGCGTCTCCTGATGGAATTTGGAAGTCCCTGGCTTTGGGATTCGTGTCGGGTCGAAACAGTCACTCTGAGCAGGGATTCTTCGGCGTTTGGCGGGTGTCGAACAAACACGGTGACGGATGCACGTCCTGGTCCAAGAAAGTGTCACAAAACGTGTCGGTGATTCGTGTTGGGCAGCGGAACGAATGTCTTCTTCCTGGCGATACACGTCTCGGTATGGGTACCGTGCAGACGTGTCGGATTATTGGCGGCTGCGAGACAAATCTACTCTTCTCGGCGAAACACGTGCCGGTATGGGTACCGCGCAAACGTGTCGGATAAATGGGCGGCTTAATTGAATAGCTGGCTCCTCTTGCAGTACACGTTGTGGTCAGGGCACCACGGAAACGTGTCGGATTGGGCGGCAATAGTGAACAACCAACTCCTCTCGAAAATACACGTTTGGGCGCACAGCCAGGCAAACGTGCCGGAAATTCTCGCGATGAGCGGCGGCGTTGGTGGTTGATCACTTCCTCGGGCGGGTGGTACACGTCTTGGTGGGGGCACCAAGCAGACGTGTCGGCTAAACGGTTGGATTCAGTGAACAGCTAGAACACGGCGTGGTACACGCACCACAGAACCGTATCGGATAGGGCGGCGATAGTGATCCTCTCCTCTCGGAATGCACGTTTGGGTTCACAACCAGGCAAACGTGCCGGAACTACTCGCGGTGAGTAGCGGTGTTGGTAGATGATCACTTCTTCGGGCGGAACGATACACGTCTTGGTGAAGGCACCAAGCAGACGTGTCGGCGACGATGACTAGTAGAATCCTCCTTGAATTACACGCTTTGGTCTGGGTCACCACGCAAGCGTGCCGGAATAGCTCTCGTCAAGCGGCGGATGTGTCGATTCCTTTCCTACGGCGGGTGGCGCTGGATCCGGCTCGAAGGACCACTATGTTGGCGCGTTAACCGTGGCCAACTCCGGTCGGGTCGGGGTGGACTGCATTTTCGGAATGAAAGGAACAACACCACTGATTCTGCTAGTCCACAGTACACTTTATTGCACTACACTACACTACACTGTTCACTAGTTACACTTTACTTCACTTGGATCGGTATAAACTTCGCGGCGGTAGAAACAAGACTAACTCCCATGGTGGAGCGGTCGCGTATTTATATCAGTGCATGCCTGTTCTAGAAGTTTCGACGGTTCTCATTCTCGAAGGTACTCATTCTCGAAGCTTCTGGAACAGCACTCACTGACGGAACTCTCGTTGTGGATATAGTCACTCATAGGGAACTCACGGCACTTGGGTTCCTATTGGTCACTCAAATGGTACTCACGCTCTCTGTTGATACTTCTGCACTCAGTGACGTAGTCAGGTTGGGTCGAGAAGGGGCCACATTCAGATGCACTTTGAGTCGCACATGTTTACGGCTCGTTCCGTACGGAACAATTAGTATATGAGGTATTTGTAGAGAAACCCTTGCGGATGAAAGATGACATTTCAAACAAATTCCGCATGAGATTTTCGATATTTCTGACTAGTTTATTGTTTAATTTCTGATGATACCTTGACAAATTCTAAGCAACATTATGACTTTGTTACACATGGAATCCCTAAATTCGTAAGGGAGCGTACGAAATTTTTACTTACAGATGTTTGGTCAAATGCGTTGTTCGACAGAATGGACGTTTGGTTGAATTTACTCTTCTTTAATTAATAAATTATTCTGTTTATTTATACTGTTAAAATAAATATTGGCAAACGTCCATATGTCGAAGAGATATCATCATTCATCATTCATGAAAATATAGTAAAACCATCCTCGACAAAGTTGTTTGGGTGATCAAGGGCTGCCATGCAATGATTATTCAGTTTCGGAATTCCACCACCAGGTGGCGCTAGTGTCCATGAAAGTTTAGTTTTGCAAATATCTCAGGAGCCGGCCACATAGAAGATGGCGTCTTCGGCAAAGTTGTTCAGTAGCTCATGGGCTATCATTATTTCAAAATCTCAAGTTTCTTGGCTTGAATAATGATAGCGCTTGAAATTAACATTAGCACTAGCATTAAGCAATTCGTACAAATTCGTAGGTGGTACAGCCCTACACCGTTGTATGAGGGTTGTCTCATTCCCGTCCGTTACCAAAGTCAAAGATTTGGGACTCTTAGACAAGATTGACGCATCCTCCAACAGTTGAGAGCTGTCCTGGCCACGTCCTTGCGAATGCTGAGGAGTAGGAATCATTACATTTACAATTGAATACAGTCGAAGCTCGTTATAACGACCACTTTTATAGTGACAAAAGCTCTTTATAGCGACATTTTTCGTCCCTTGAAAAAGATTTTAATGTTATCACTATTCTCTATAACGACATTTCTCTATTACGACGGTCCCTTGCCATGTCGTTATAACAAGCTTCGACTGTACCTACTTTAGAAAAAAAAAAAAGTGTTCTTATGAGCACTGCCACAGTTATTACTTGAGAGCTTTCTTTGCCTAAGTTGCCATTGTGGCAGAAGGTACTCTATGCCCAAGGGAAGTCAAAGAAATGTCTTTTAAAAAAAGATCCTGGACCGATCGGGAAGCCAGACACCTTCAGCATGACTCTGCTTTGTAGCCGCAGGATATCCAATGTTGAAATACTGAAGCAAGTGTCGAATGAAACTGTCAAAATTGTACGCATAAATCGTTACAATCTTTTAATGTTCAATAAGTCCGATACATTTTAGTTTAAGTTAGGCTAAGCTTGTTTAAAAGCGTGTTTTCATCTTATGAGCAGATGAATTTAATTCACAACATTTAGAAACAACGGCAAATGAAATTTACTATGTTGTTAATAAAATGGTAATAAGAGCTTAATTTAGTTTGACAAAATTAAAATGATGTGCTTGAATGAATGTAATATTTGAAATGCTATTAATAAAAACACAAAAAAAAAAACAAATCTATACTTCTGCTCTCTAATTAAATCATGACATGAAACACAAAATCGTTTTTTATCACTGCAGAGAATTTTTCTATGGCTGTTTAAACAACTTAAAAGAATAAATACAACAAAGGCAGTAGCTTGCGACTTCCATAGTAATAAAAACGCCGCAACTAGCGTTCTTTCAACTTCAAATTCAACCGACACCATTTCGGCTACCAACGCCTAGAAGTAATACAAGGATACAGGAAAAAACTTTACAGCAAAAATAAAAACTGTCAAGAATGGATTCCCGTCACAGTTTTTCCCAGCCATTGTTGAGTTGTGCTGCCATACATTTCATGCCGGAAGAAAGTCAGACACGTTGGGCACGAATAAGAGACAGCCTGACAGATGCAACTCCACGGAACATGATACGGCGCCGCACATACCATATCCTTTTTGTGATCATAAATAATTTGCAATATCATTCGCAACAGTTTTTTTTTTGTTTTATTGGTGTGGCATGATGGAAACATTTTTTTTTCATTCGTTGCATTTTTATTGTCCAAGAAATTTGATTATATTCATATGTTTTACCCATACGTGGGTGACCTCAATTTCAGATTCAGAGTACATTCCGCACAATCCATTCCATTATAGTATATAAATACAATGTAACGTCCCTTTGAGCCTTTCAGAGTATTTCGTCACACAATGTTTACGATTGGCTAGCATTTCGGTCCTAAACATTTATATCAATAACGGTCAATACCCCTCGATTAATACCACACGAACGGAAAGTAGTATGGAACCTTTTTTCCATCCCCAAAAAGCTTATCCCTTATGGTGGCATTCTTTACGAACTTGTGAAAATAATTTTGCCAAAGTTCACCACTTGAGGTAGATTTGCAGTCAGCCCCCGTCCCATTCATCACAACGATCAGCTCTCTTTTCCTCAATGTGACACCACGGCGTCCCCAAGTCGATGAGGACACAAATTTATCGAGGATTTATTTTGTCAAATCCCAAAGGATAATATTATATCATGAAGCCCGACCGAACGACCGGATAACCGCACTGCTACACTGCTTCTGTAACACACTACATCGGGTGAAGAACTACTTGGACACTTTCGTGATACGTTTTGGTATGATGGTTTTTGTCGGTTAGATTATCGCCCAAAGATGCATTTTTATATGAAGAATTTGGTTGCCAATTATGGGCCATAAGTTTCAGAAAACTCCCATAACGAAATGAATCAGTGTGTGCCGAAAATAGGATACGTTTCCCTACACAAGTGTGGAGGCTTAGAAGAGGATGTAAGGAAGGAAGGTCAACTTCCCTTCCAGCCAACTTCGATCCGAAGCTACTCGTTTGTGTACATTTGACTTTTTCCCGCGTCGGTGTTTTATTGAGTGGAAATATATTTTCCGGATTCATATCGGCCAATCGACTAAAGAGAGTTTGCTCCTAGGGATGAGCATGAATATTATACCAGAAAACGTGCGAGCATCGATTTTGATTTAAGTAGGCTATAATTTTTGGATTTGGATTGGATTTGTTTTCGATTTATATGAATTTGAGTGGGTTTTGACTGGATTTCGATTGGATGTGCATTGAATTTTGATTGGATTTGGATTGGATTTGGTTTGGATTGAATTTGGATTAGATTTGGATTGGATTTCGATTTTTTTTTTTTTGGATTTGGATTGGATTTGGATTGGATTTGGATTGGATTGGATGGATTTGGATTGGATTTGGATTGGATTTGGATTGGATTTGGATTGGATTTGGATTGGATTTGGATTTGGATTGGATTTGGATTGGATTTGGATTGGATTTGGATGGATTGGATGATTTTGGATTGGATTTGGATTGGATTTGGATTGGATTTGGATTGGATTTGGATTGGATTTGATTGGATTTGGATTGGATTTGGATTGGATTTGGATTGGATTTGGATTGGATTTGGATTGGATTTGGATTGGATTTGGATTGGATTTGGATTGGATTTGGATTGGATTTGGATTGGATTTGGAATTGGATTTGGATTGGATTTGGATTGGATTTGGATTGGATTTGGATTGGATTTGGATTGGATTTGGATTGGATTTGGATTGGATTTGGATTGGATTTGGATTGGATTTGGATTGGATTTGGATTGGATTTGGATTGGATTTGGATTGGAATTTGGATTGGATTTGGATTGGATTTGGATTGGATTTGGATTGGATTTGGATTGGATTTGGATTGGATTTGGATTGGATTTGGATTGGATTTGGATGGATTTGGATTGGATTTGGATTGGATTTGGATTGGATTTGGATTGGATTTGGATTGGATTTGGATTGGATTTGGATTTGGATTTGGATTGGATTTGGATTGGATTTGGATTGGATTTGGATTGGATTTGGATTGGATTTGGATTGGATTTGGATTGGATTTGGATTGGATTTGGATTGGATTTGGATTGGATTTGGATTGGATTTGGATTGGATTTGGATTTGGATTGGATTGGATTGGATTGGATTGGATTTGGATTGGATTTGGATTGGATTTGGATTGGATTTGGATTGATTTGGATTGGATTTGGATTGGATTTGGATTGGATTGGATTGGATTTGGATGATTGGATTTGGATTTGGATTGGATTTGGATGGATTTGGATTGGATTTGGATTGGATTTGGATTGGATTTGGATTGGATTTGGATTGGATTTGGATTGGATTTGGATTGGATTTGGATTGGATTTGGATTGGATTTGGATTGGATTTGGATTGGATTTGGATTGGATTTGGATTGGATTGGATTGGATTTGGATTGGATTTGGATTGGATTTGGATTGGATTTGGATTGGATTTGGATGGATTTGGATTGGATTTGGATTGGATTTGGATTGGATTTGGATTGGATTTGGATTGGATTTGGATTGGATTTGGATTGGATTTGGATTGGATTTGGATTGGATTTGGATTGGATTTGGATTGGATTTGGATTGGATTTGGATTGGATTGGATTGGATTTGGATTGGATTTGGATTGGATTTGGATTGGATTTGGATTGGATTTGGATTGGATTTGGATTGGATTTGGATTGGATTTGGATTGGATTTGGATTGGATTTGGATTGGATTTGGATTGGATTGGATTTGGATTGGATTTGGATTGGATTTGGATTGGATTTGGATTGGATTTGGATTGGATTTGGATTGGATTTGGATCGGATTTGGATTGGATTTGCATTGGATTTGGATTGGATTTGCATTGGAATTGTATGTGGATTGGATTTGAACTGGATTTGGTCTGGATTTGGATTGAATTTGAAATTGCAATGAAAAACCGCTTAACTGAAGATATATAATTATTGATTATTTGTTGAACATCCCTCTGGGATTCCAACCAAACGATAACGGAAAAATCATGAAGCCAATTCAATACCAGATGCTTTAGGTACACGATATACTGTTGACACCTGGTGTATCCCCAGATTCTCTAACCTATCATATTGCAAGGACGAGCAAATTCTACTCAAATTGGTGACAATTTCTGTACAGTTAATGCACGCCCACAATCGTTGCTAGATAACGAAACACGTGCAAAAAAGAAATTTGGTCCTCCGATGAGTTTCGCAAGATTGCCTTTGTGAGACGAATGATGCACAATAGTGATGATCGTGAATTCACAAAAGCCGGTTTTATTAGGTTTTGAGTAAGGGTGCTCAACAATTTTTTGATGGGTTTCGAACAAAGAGTTTCCAATTTTTCGCAAGTATGTATGTAACTTTATTGCAATCTCTACAGATGACACGTAGGCTTCATGTTTTTGCAAGATTTTTGCCATTCTTAGGTTAGTCAGATATAAAAATATTGTACAATATTGATCCCAGAATGCTGCCTTGAGGAACACCAGCCTTACAGGAAGTCTTTTAGACTTGGAATTCTTATAACTATCGTGAAGTGTACGATTTAACAAGTAATTTTGAATAATTCTAACAATGTATGTTGGATTTTTTTTACAATCAAAGCTTTATGGCAAACACTGTCGAATGCTCATTCTATGTCTAGAAGAGTGAGAACAGTTGAATAGCCTTAAGATTTGTAGGAAAGAATCGAATTCGTTACACGTAAAGGTTGATGTCCAAGATAGCAAGCAAGATAATTGGACGATAGCTAGAACTGGAAGTGTATTTGTTCACATAATCACAAAGCAACGTCACCAGGCATGTCCGATTTCAACGTCATTGTCAGCTTCACTCACAAGGGTGGCTGTTTGACCGTCTTCATTTCTAATTATTACGAACTCCAGGTATCACACTGCGGGACCATGAAGTGGATACCTGCTGATGTGATTCCATCCTTTTGCTGCACGAAATATGATATCTGTGATATTTGCAATATTGCGAGTGTCCATCACACAAGTAGGACACTTGACCAGCACCCTTTATATCATTCGTATCCCAGAAATAGATAGCATTTCAGTTTATTAGCCATCACCACCTGCTGGGAAGTGAAGGTGCTTTCTTTTTCTGAAGAACTGTTATCCTGATGTGTTTGATTATAGGGGAAGGTAAAAAATAATACGTTTGCAATTTTCGTCACATTCAAGCTACAACCTTCTTTGACGTTGAATGACAATCAAAATAGATCATCTAATGACCATTTAATTTCTGCATAAAAACCTTTGCATCGGTTTCCAGCAGTTCCAGCACAAAACACAAATAAAAATGGCATGTTAAGATTGACTAATTTCAATGTAAATGCAACTTTGCACATGTATTAGTAGCTATTCGATATAATATTTCCCATCGAAGTTTTGTAAATTTGAACTACATTAAAGACTACATTTTGAAATGAGCCTACCGTTTTTTTTTATACTTTGAAAAATCACAACTCAGAAATTGTGGGTTTTATTAAAAGGTGTTTTCGAAGAAGTTTCAGTTAATAACAAGAACTATTTAAAAAAACACTACGAGAAAAAATCGTTGTGAATCCACATTGTTTATACATATATAAATCCAACTTTCACAAAACCAAACCCTTCCATTTTTTATATTTTTCTCGCAAAAGCCTTATACAAAATATGACCATATAGCTTAGAATGGTCAAATGCTTTAAAAGATTCTACCCCATAACCCTGAATATCACAAACCCGCTATTGCTATTGCGCCGAATGTACATTTACCTTGAATGACAAAACTCCTCGATAATTGATTTCGGGGTCATGTCGTTCGGGGCCATAAATCGTTCGTGGAATTCGGGCTAATGGCATTCGGGATAATGGGATTCGAGGTTATGGGGTAGAATCGCTTTAAAATATATTTATACGATTTGTTTTATAATTTGCAGGTCGAAAAAGCAAATTATTAGTCAACTCTCACTTACTTCTGGCTAACTCGATGGTCTGTTGGATCGATGTTGCACTTAGAGTTACATACCTATTTCTCAGGAGCAGTCTCCAACCAAACCTTCACGATATGGTCGAAGACTCGCGATCTGAGAGTTACAAATTCGATCCTCGTTGAAAAATGTTGTCATCATTTAAATTATTGTGCTGAATTTTAAACAGCACCTGTGACGGAGTGCATGAGACCGCATTGAGACACATCTCGAGAAAATGAGGCGCGTCAAAAAAGGTCTCACAATGTACAGCGCTCCCGTGCACCTGTAAGCAATGAGGCTCCTGCACTTAAGTCTGCAGCACTTGCACAGTAACTCTAGTAGTTGCACTGGTTTTGTGTTCTGTAAGTCGATAAGGGTTAACTGTAGAAATATTTGATATCAAAAACAGGTTTTACGCGAAATTCCCTATACATTTATTACTGCTTTGATTCAAATTCAGGTCAGCTTCAAATCCCGGACACTCTAGTTTGTATGGAAAACATTTCCAACGAAATGTTTTCAAATTAGCTCTTTACTACGATTCATTATCAACAATCTGTGTTGACACTTACTCATGTCGTGCGAGATCGAAATCCGTACACCTAAGAAATTAATCTATATTCGTCAACTTCATGCAAAATGCCTACTATTTGTATGAAGTGTACGGATTTTGAGCCCCACTGTATAAACTGACAGATAATACATCAATCTAGAATGGACCAATGCACGAGTTCACTATTTGAACGTTTGAGCGGTGCCGTGTTATTTACGTGACCATGGCAACGAGTGAATGTGGCACCGCTCAAACGTCAGATTAGTGAACTCGTGCATTGGTCTATGGACCTATGCAAGGGTTCATTATTTGACGTTTTAGCGGTGCCGTGTTATTTACGTGACCATGGCAACTAGTGAATTCGGCACCGCTCAAACGTCAAATTAGTAAACTCGTGCATTGGTCCATGGACCAGTGTACGAGTTCATCCGTTTACGTTTGAGCGGCGCCATATTATTCACGTGGCCATGGCAACGAGTGAACTCGGCACCGCTCAAACGTCAAGTTAGTGAACTCGTGCATTAGTCCATGGACCTATGCACGAGTTCACTGATTTGACGTTTGAGCGGTGTTGAATTCACTCGTTGCCATGGCCACATAAATAACACAGCACCGCTCAAACGTCAAAGAGTTAACTCGTGCATTGGTCCATAGCATCAAATGAAATCGCAGTACCTTAGCAAAAATTACCACACTAGCTTGGTATCTGCTGAAGATGGGTCTCCAAGAAAAAGAAAACAAGTGTAGCTGTATAACAAGCATGCATTTATATTTAGTGGTGCAGTGGTAATGTGTCAGATTCTAAATCTAAAAATCCCGTGTTCGAAGTAAGGTAAGTATTTTTTTCATTTCCATCAAAAGTTTGTGGAATTAAAAAAACGCCTAAGACGACACACATGTTCAAATTCTTATGCATGAACGTTTTGTTGGAATATTCTTGAAATATTATTGTTCAACACATTCTTACAAACCAAATCTTCATAAAAAGGATGAAATATCCGGTATTAACCATGATTTTTACAAGAAAAGTATTAAAATATTGATGTTTACCTTGTCTTTAAATCCGGACACTGTTGGATCGAAATCTGGATATCTGTGTTAAATCTTGATTTATTTGAATATCGCTTATGAAAATCATGTCAAACTCAATGAAATATTGCTCCTTGACAGAATCGTTGGAAATATTTCTCTCACAATGTTGCACGTTAGTAATATTAATGTTTTGTTTACCTGAACTGGAGCACATGCAGCTTGAACTGAAGTACGTGCGACTTATGTGTCTAAATCACTAAAGATTTACACGGCTTATCTAACATTTGATCGTATTCTGTTATCTCACACTACTTTTCATATATATGTTTTACAATTCTTCTCCAACTTTCCCATAAAAATCACTTTCACTAGTCAAAATCAGGCTTTTAAAATGATGTCCGGATCTAAAACCACTGACTCGTGAACCAGGACAGTCTCTCAACATACCGTAAAATACATATTTACATCATAATCTTCAATAATTGCATTACCGAACATTAAAAAATGCTTTATATAAACAATTATGTTCAAATCACTGCATAAAAAAAGTAGCACACACTTTTTCTGGAACAAATCGTTGATCGGGCTTTGGCTTGCGCGTCAATAGATTCTTGAACTTGCATGAACCGCGACGAAATGGCATTCAACAGAAACTACTATTTTATTATCATTTTTTAACAATTATTTGGCTGTGGTAACCAGTTTTAAAATGATAGTAAAATGATCTACAGTGATAAAAGTAAAGAATTTGAATACAATCCAAATATATTGGCATTCAAATCTAGCTCCATTTAATGAATATTACCAGAGTGTCCGGATATTGGTACCGTCCAGATTTTGATTCATCACAGTACCGTGATGCATCAATATCCGGACGCTTAAGCAAGTGAAAATGTTCAAAGACAGTTTTGAATAAGTTTTCCTCTAGTTAAGTTTAAGCTCAATTGTCTGATAGACAGTTTTATATTAGATCTAAGTAATAATGATGAATTTTACTTTCAAAATTACAATTATAACATGGAAATTGCTGGTATAGTGAGGTATGTTTTGTCCTTAAATCCGGACACCAGCAGTAAGCCTTGTATTTAAATCCGGACACTTTCGAATCAAAATCCGGACAGCTTAATCTAACATGAAAAAATTGTATAAATTGTATGAAAGCATAGCTTTAATCGATTAAATATCTCTTTCATAAGAACTTTAAGCACGAACGAGCTCCATCATACACGGTTGAAGAGAAAATAAACATAATTAAGCTTTGGTTACCTCACCTGAAGCAAAATATATCCTATTCAGCGCACTGGGATCGAATTGTGGCGATGATGATTCAAATCGATTGTTTTTAAGCATTCGAACGGCATTCTGTTCACTAATGACACTTTTTACAATAACATTGTACGAATATTGTAATGATATTATTTAATTACACTCTCGAAAAAATAACAGATACCACTTCAACATAATGTCCGGATTTGAAGACACTTGGCTGTAATTCCGGACAGTCTTTGTTCCCGACATTAAATACATATTTAAACTATATTTTAAGGCTGCGATGTAGCCAAATCCTAGAATATTCATCGCTTTCACTTTTATATTGCAAACACTAATCAAACAATATAATTAAAGCTCGTTTCCGCTGCCTGTATGTTGTGAAACGTTTGTCACAGTTTTGTAAAATTTAACTTGCACTAGCAAAGGAATGACGTCCAACTGGAGGAACGTTTTCGTTTTTATTTTTATTATTTGGCTGGCAATGCTAACTAGATAACAAATGATAGTGAAATGATCAGCAGTGTTAACAGTATAAGTTATGTGTAAAACCAAACAAATTAACATTCAATTTAACTCCTAATTGATATATATTATCAGAGTGTCCGGATATTGATACCGTCCGGATTTTGATTCACCACGGTACATGGCCTCCACTTTGGTGTGTATACCGTGGTGAATCAAAATCCGGACGGTACCAATACCCGGACACACTGGTAATATTCATTAATTAAAGCTTGATTTGAATGCTAATATGTTTGGATTTCATTCCAATTCTTTTCTTTTATCACTGTAGATCATTGTACTTTCATTTTAAATCTAGTTACCACAGCCAAATGATTGATAAAAATAATAACAAAATAGTAGTTTCTGTTGAATGTCATTTCATCGCGGTTCGTGTAAATTCAAGTTCAAACATCTATTGACGCGCACGCCAAAGCACGAACAACGATTTGTTCCAGAAAAAGTGGGAGAGACTTTTTTTATGCAGTCTTTTGAACATAATTGTTTATATAAAGCATTTTTTAATGTTCGGTAACACAATTGTTGAAGATTATGGTGCAAATATGTACCGTGATGCATCAAAATCCGGACGGTACCAATATCCGGACACTCAGATTATAATCGTGGATTTCACTGTTATTTTATTTCAATGTAATATAAATTATATATCTGTCTGATAATATGAATTATAAGGTCTCATATTACCTTTGAAATCAATCTAGTAATCCTTGTAATAAAACAGAAAGTAATAAAAATGACAAGCTTACCCCCTTCAGCAGTCGTTGTTCATCAGTGCAAAAGTGCATATCGGAATCAGTAACTACCGTGTGAACGTACTTTAAACATTAAAATTAAAGAAAAATGTGTCATTTTACGTTGATATTGTGCTCTACTGTATACATAGCAGTAAAAGACTTCGAGGATGTCATAAAAAAATGCAAACTTGTGTAATTTTATGTGTACAATTGGCTGTCCGGGAGTTAGAACCACTGTTTTCAATTCCGGACGAACAGTGATTGCACTCAATGTTCCTAATAAGAAACTGTATACAAATGTAAAACTGATAAGAAAAATAAATACACATTACATGAAGTATAAATAGTGCACTGAAAGGGGAATAAACTAAAATATCTTTGGATTTTCCTCCTATAACGGCAATGCAGTCGCAGTCACATGGCAAAAGAGTCTCAGGTAATTAAAATAAAGTTTAGCGAAGTGGTTAGCGCTCTTTTTTATTTCACCGAGACAGAAATTTCAAGAAAGAGGTTAAATAAGTGTGAATTTGCAGATTGTTGGTTAATATATACTATAAATTCCTTGTAAATAGGCTCGGATTTCGATTCCAGTGTGTCCGGTTATTGAGCCCAAAATTGAACAAGTGTCCGGATTTAAAAACAGGACGAGCAATATAAATTCAACAGTTTTGGTGACTAAATCTTAATAAATACTACAAAATATGTTACATTCATCAAACTTAGATCTCAATTTGTAAGTTTCGAAGCAAAACATTTAAAAAACTGAACTAAAGCATGTTGTAAATTGTGTTTGAGTATATGGCTTGTCTTAAGCGTCCGGGTATTGATGCATCACGGTATTTTACGGTGTGTCGAGAGACTGTTCGGGATTATGAGTCAGTGGTTTTAAATCCGGACATAATTTAAAACGCCTGGTTTTTACTAGTGAAAGTGATTTTTATGAGAAAATTGGAGAAGAATTGTAAAACATATATATGTAAAGTAGTGTGAGAGAACAGAATACGATAAAATGTGAGATGAACCGTGTTAATTGTTAATGAGTACTTCAGTTCAAGCAGCATGCGCTCCACTTTTGGTAACCAAAGCATTAATATTACTTACGTGCAAAATTATAAGGGAAATATTTTCATCGATTCTGTGAAGGAGTGATATTTGATTAAGTTTGACATGATTCTCATAAGCGATATACAAATATATCAAGTTTTAACACAGATGTCCGGATATCGATCCAACAGTGTACGAATTTAAAAACACCTTTTGTAGCCGGTGTCCGGATTTAATGACAAGGTAAGCATCAATATTTTAATAATTTTCTTGTAAAAGTCATGGTTAATAACGGATTTTTTATCACTTTCATGAAGATTTGGTTTGTAAAAATGTGTTGTACAATGATATTTCAAGAATATCCCAACAAAACATACTTACATAAGAGTTTGAACATGTGTGTCGTCTTAAGCGTCCGGGTATTGATTCATCACGGTATAGCCTTTCCATGCGTTTTATACGAGTGAATTGATTGATTTAGAATGATGTTGATTTGGCACTTTGGAGGCTTGTTTTGATAAGCATTTTAAAGAGATATCTATTAGAGATGGTCGGGTTTCACATTTTTCAAACCCGAACCCGACCCGTACCCGACTTATTTTATTCCTTCAAACCCGGA